>NC_058197.1:4604974-5253065 GCF_907165205.1 Coccinella septempunctata
CCGTTTTAGCCCAATCCGACGGTCAGATAGAATCATGTCATGAACTGCAGCGATATTTTCGGGGACTGACACAGAAACTGGCCTTCCCGATCGGTCATCATCTCCAATAAAAAATTTACCTTTTTTGAATCTTGCAGTCCAATTTTTCAAGGTCGCATAAGGAGGACATTGATCACCAAGGGTATTAAGCATATTTTCGTAAATCTGCTTACCTCTTAACCTTTTTAAATACAGGTGCTTGATGATGGCTCGATACTCCAATTTTTCGATTTTCACAATTTCGGTGGACATCTTCTTTCTTTCAATTTATTGCGTATTTCTGGTTTACTTTTTTGGCCTCAAACTTCACACTGACACTTCTAATGAGTTATTGTTGGTTGCTTTTGTAACGCAATATTTTTCTTATGCATGGAACTAGTCTAGGCTAACTAGATATCAATAAATCCGCGTAAATATCATCTAATAATTCTCTTTTGAATTGAACTACCAAAATGCGGAATTTCAAATATAATCCTTATCGAATTTCTGATAGCTGAGGAATCCAAACAAAACCATACCTCCTGTACTCATACGGAGTATCGCTGAAATTTGAGACGCTAGTTTAATATCATGGTGTATTCCATATTTTCGCACATGTAAATGCCATAAAAGCGAACGTCATATATGAGATAACAAGTCCTCGAAAAAGTACGCGAAAAGTCTCGTAACCAGTGAGATGAAACTTCGAACTCCTCAAAATTCGCGAGAAACCGAAATCCTCGACCGAAATATTGCCACCTGCTTCGCCAAGTGTGAATGGCTCAGGGAAATCGTTGAATCGTCCCTTAAAAAAGCTAGGGGAGGCTTTGAAACTTTTCCCCACATAGTTTCACACAAAAGTTTGACACAGCTAGTACTCCTATGCTGGATCCGTGCGGGGATGTGGAGTCTTTTATCTGGAAAACAAATTCGTGAAATAGGAGGACGAAAAATAGGATCGCCGGCAGTTTCTTTATCCTTCCATTCCTACAGAATAAAAAAGGCAGATAGGGACAGTTGGCAGTAGCGCAGGATACTAGGGGCAATAGGCTTTTTTCAAAAGCCAGAAAACTCCATATACCTGCAATAGAAGGAAATACGTAATTCTCAATTTCTTTACAGCCGGATCTGACTGAACAAGACTTGAAACATTTCCATATGGTGTGTGTAGGATGTCTCGAAGCACAATTTAAAATTATTGTCATATATACAGGGTGTTCGAAAACAAAGATATAGACCAAAGTTACACTTTTTAAAATGTAACACTCTATATTTGACCCCAAAAATGGAATGGCAAGCTCAAGTTTTTTCAGATTACTTTATAGCTCAGAAGCACGCTTTACGAGATAATGGCGAAAAATCGAAAATATGGAGATTTTTTTTAATAGCAATTGACGAAGAAACTAGTTAAGCCAGCGATACAGACAGAATTTTTTCGAGTAGACAAGTTAGCTACTCCTACATATAAAAGAAAATTTCAACTCTGGAATATACAGAGTGATCATAATTAATTCTCAAACATCAACTACAAATAATCGTCGAAAACTTTCTTATTTCAAATGACACACCCGGTATTTCTATATCTCGTTGAACGTAAAAATTAATTTTGAAACTATATTCATAAAATTTTCCTATCTATCTAACCTGATAGTTTCTGAGCAATTTTCGATTTTTATTCGAAACTAGTAAACCATTTTCGCCCTTATCTCGTAAATGGTCCTTCTGAGGTATAAAGTGATCTGAAGAAAATCATCATAATTTGAGCTTGCCATTCCATTTTTGAAGTCAAATACAGGGTGTTACATTTGAAAAAGTGTAACTTTGGTCTATATCTTCGTTTTCGAAGACCCTGTATATATGACAATAATTTTAAATTGTGCTTTTGAACACCCTACACACACCACAAGAAAAGATTTTCAAAATATCTGCATTTACTCCCTCAAAATGAGCGGGGTTGTCCACCCGGTATAAAAAATTTCAGGGATCTTTACCCACCCAAAAAATCCCAAAGAAGTTTTTAGTTCATTTTCCCTTGAAACCCTTGGCCGATCAGTCTTTTTTTTTAATTGTAGCTTGATTCTTCGAAAACATGACTGTGTGTTTCTCGTTATATACAGGGGTTAAGAAAAAAATGAGAAGTAAGTAAGTAAGTGAGTTGACGAACATTCAGCTCAGATGTTGCCTAAATTTTTTTTCATATCCTCCTTTATTTATTGCGATATCTTAATTTTTTAAAAGAAATTACCGCAATTTAAATGTCAATTAAATATCTTGCAGTTCAAAAAAAACGTTAAGAGTGTTGCGATTCAAAACATTAATTTCCTGGTCAAAATTTGATTCATACGCCATAACAATAGACAGGTAACAAAATTTTCAGTTCTGCTCAATATCTTGTGTCAGCCACCTATGATCAGTATAACATTATCGATAATCTGTCGACACAGATCATTTCAAATCTCAATTAGTGCAACTGCCAATTGTGCATAATTGTAATTCTACGTATGTTTGTGTTATGTGTAATTGTGTACGATTTTTCTCTGCAGAGACTCTGCTCCTAAGCCTTATACCTAACATGTCCCGATTCTCAATCATATTTGTTTAACAATCCATTAACCAATTAGAGTGCTGTAATTTCTCTCAAAATCAAGATATCACAATTAATAATGGGAAGAAATGTTCAGAAGGGATGAGGCGACATCTGGGAGTTCGTAAACATGTCGGTCAACAATTCAGTCCACAGGATGTTCTGACAAAAAGCTTACTTTTCAATTTTTTCTGCCTGTATACAGGGTGTTTCATGGGTAAATGAACATACATTAACCTGAGCTAGAGCTACCCTAGGCGGTTTCAAAAAACCCATATATGATAGGTCTAATCAATTCCATAACCGAGATACAGGGTGCTTCATGTATTCACCTAAAATTTCAATTTCTCATAACTTTTGAATCAATCAGTAAAGTGGGTTGATATTTGGAATATATGATTCACTTGCACAGGTCGATAGATGCACATTTAAATTTCCAAAAAATTCCAGGTCAGTAATTGAAAAACATGGGACATCTTCCAAGCTGGGATTCAACACCCTGTATATCGAAATTTTTGAATTTGATGGAGATATTTGAAAAGAGCAGAAAATTTTCAATGAGATTCAGTAGATTTCATTGTTCCGCGCGTCATTTTGCTGAAAGGAAACTCAGGGGAAGCGAAGGGAGAAATATTTTCTTTGCTTATTTTGGATACAAATCGCTCCTGTGTAAGTGAATGATATATTCTAAATATCAACCGACTGGTTGTTTCAAAAGTTTTGAGAAATTCAAATTTTAGGTGAATACATGAAGCACCTTGTATCTCGGTTATGGAATTGATTAGGCCTATCTAATATGGATTTTTTGGATTCGCGTAGGGTAGCTCTAGCTCAGGTTACCGCATTTCAGTTACCAATGAAACACCCTGTATAACAAAAAATGCAATAACTGGAATATGAACAGTTATGTTCATTTCAAGGTTAAGGTTTTAAGAGAAAAACAAACTTCATTGAGATTATGTCCGTTCAGTATTTGGAACCCCTTTCTAAGATAAGTTGGATTCTACGCCGCCGCCCTTAGCAGTCAGAATTTTCCACGACAAAGGAGACAATTCGAATATAATGACCGCCAGAGGTTTCTGCTTTTGTTCTGGAGATAGAGAGCAATGAAGAAATAATTTTTTTGCTTAAAAAAAATTCAATTATTCCGTGTAATTATTTCAACGTTGGAAAGAAAGGGGATGAATTCATGATCCCATGGAATATTCACAATGAAGGTTCAGAAACGAAACTTGAAATAGAACAAATCAAGAAACCCTAATTTAGACAAGATCTATCTTATTCAAGAAAACACAGGGTGTCACTAGTTATAACCACGGTAGGAATCATAATTTATTTTTATCGAAGACGACTGTGGAAGTCCAACAACAGAAAATTATATTTTAGGCCAGAAGTAAACATGAATTACTGATAGTCGAGTGAGAAAACTAAAAAAAAACTTGGAAACAAGTGTGTGAGTGTTGTCAGCAAATTATTGGCTATCCAAATCTCAGATTATGTCTTGAATTTGATCGTATCTTTATGTGTTGATGAATCCTATAACGTCTTTTGAATACTTTCATATGGTAGAAGTTACCGCTTTCACTTCACCTCATAATTACAATTGTTCTTCTGAAAAAATGTCCTGGGATAAAAAATACAACGTGACTCCTTAACGGCCTACAAATATTTGCCTACTTGTTAGTCGCCTTTGTTATTGGATTCTCTGTGTTTGGTCCTTTTGTGAATGATGTTTTTTATGTTTACATACGCTTCCACGTTCAAAAGGGGTTTCAGCCTCTGTCCAGGAGCCTAAGCTCCGTTTTTTCGTGTTCCATTCATGGAATAAATGAATTGTTTGGGGATGCTTGGGTAGAAATTGAAATGTTGAGAAAAAACTCGATTTATATCATCAAGGTTCTTTTTTGACCTACATATATGGCTATCACAAAAACATCCAGCTACTGAATATCAATTATACCGGCAGAATTTTGAAGAGAAAACGGAAATATACATTTTTTGGTAGATCATGATGAAAATTTCAAGATGATTAGGATCCAGACATCTTTCAGAAATCACAAACAAAATATAAGTAGAATCATTTCACTATTGTGTATTAAAGTTGAATTCTCAATGGTTTTACATACAGGGTGTCCCAAAACTAGTGAATCAAACGTCACACCACGATAGAGTAGACCAAATACTATTGAATGACACCAATATTAGTTCAGCGAAAATGTATCGTTTCCAAAATAATCAGAATTTTATGAAAATACCAAAAGTTGCCGATTTTCGAACTATTTCTTTCAATCACAGGGCCAGTATGTAACAAAGGATAGCGATTTTAAATCATATTAATCCTAGATTATTGTTTTATCACACCTAATTAAAATTATTCCAAGTAGTTAATCGAAAACTCCAGTAAATGTAAATTAAAACGATTGTTTTTTTCTACATAATTTTTATTACTCAGAATAAACCCCCTCTACAGGGATGATAATATGGGCGGAAAACGCAGTCCTTAATCACAAATTGGCCCTGTGATTAGAAAAATAGACCGAAAATCGGCAATTTCAGGTTAGGATTTTTTGGAAACGGTACATTTTCGCTCAACTAATGTTGGTGTCATTCGATAGTAATTGATCTACTCTACCGTGGTCTGACGTTTGATTCGCTTTTTGACACTCTGTATATTCTAGATCATTGATTTAATTCATTTTTTCTCTAATGTATTACCCCACATTTCCTTGAAAAGGATTAAAAAAGGTCCATTTTTAGTTTCACCAATGTAATAAACGAAACAATTGGTTTTCATTATGCCAGAAATTATTTTGCAGAAAGATGGTAATTGCTGTTTATGGGAACAATAGCGAATGGAGTATTTCTAGAAAGACTGAATTATTCTACAATCAGTGAGGGTTTTTTTTTTTGAAGTTAAGAATTTTGAATTGTATTCATTCCCATTCGGCATGGCTGAAGATGACTATTGTTTTGGCTTAATTGCAAAGGTTATTTTATGTTTTAAGTTCTTAAAAATGATTTAGATAATCTTTAGGTGTTGACTCAATCGAATGCAGTGAAATGTATCAGTCTAATAACTTCTAATCTTAAGAGCAGTTAAGTTCTTATTATTTCTAATAGAAAAGTTAATGTAAGTTGGTAAGTGGCTTGAAGTGTCATTTTATTTTTTGTTTTGAAGAAATAATGGAACAATTGTGTTGTTGAGATGACTGAAAGCTTTTTCTCTATCGCTGGCATCTACTTAAGACAGCTGTGCTGAAACAACCAAAATCAGCTGCCACTACATTGGCAAATATTCATTACAAAGTCATTTCAAGGACAGAAATATTATAATATCCTAAAATGAAGTAGATTTTGAGATTTTTGTGTATAATATGCCATACCACTCTTTGCTAGAATTACAATCGAGTAAACATCGAGAAAATCAAATGAAAAATATTATGATGTAAGATTCTGAATATAAATCTCACTTCGTTTACGATAATTCATATTGGCTACTTTGAAAGTCGTGTAAAGCGGCGAATGAGTTGACAGGCAGTGCTGTGACAGCCAGTTACCTTATGCCGAGGGCCAATGAAGATATTGAAGAGATAAAAAGCGGAAAATGGCACCAGAAATTTCCCCACAGAAGTGAAATATAAATATTTCGAAATGTATATTCGGGGTCTTTTTCGCTCTAAATTTGAATAAAATAAACAAGGAATGGTTATTCGACCTTCCAGTTATCATAACTGAGAGGAGTCCAACTGTACCTCCATTTCACCAACTCTGGAATTTCGACGCACAAAACAGATCTGGATGGCTCGCGACAGCTCTGCAAATTCATTTTTTTTGCTCGCATATTCTTCTGTCTGGTTCACCATTGAACAATCTTTCTCGTTTTATTACTGATTCATCTTCAATTCACTGGAGAAGTTATCTCGGAATATATTTTTCCTATCCTTGAAACTCCAACTATGTATTTGAAGTTTTTATACATAGTGGCAGTAGAAAGGATAAACAACACTCAAATCATTTTCTGTTCATAAATTAACGCACAAAATTAATATCTTCGGTATTTATTGGTAGTACAAAATAGTATTTTCACGGTCAAAAATGCACCTATCCTTTGAGTATCCCTCAGAAGGTGTCCCTTTTCTTTGATAATGGGAATTCACGAATAAAAAACAACATAAATTTTCTATTTTATTCTAAATAAACTATTGAAGATAGGATAAATAAACACAATCATTGCAAATATGTTGATTCGTTTAATGTCTTCTTTCTCCGTTTTCATCTCTTTTATTAATTACGCAGGGGGAGTTCATTAAATCTAGGAGTCCCTTTGGATCGTACATCCCCCATTTCCCTTGGGTAGGGGAAGGTGGGGTAAGACGGGGTAGCGAGGTAAGATGGGGACCCTACCAAAATGGATAATGCAGTGCCACTAGAAAATTTATTTTAACGTCATCTGACGGTATTCATCAGTATTAGTTAGTGTTAGTAAAATTTAGGAGTAGAAGTGCAGGGACCCACTTGGTAAGTATGTTTTTTTAAAATTACGTGGTTTTATCTAATTATTGGCCGGTATAAAGTGCGTGACTGTTCAAAATATATGTTATACAAGGTGCGTGATATATTTTTTATGAATGTTCGTTTATTTTACCATTCTTAACTCATTAATTCGTCCCGGTTTGCTTTGGTTTATAACCTCAAAAAATGCAATATACCTTATAAATCCAGTTTGGGAAAGATGGGGTACCTACTTCGGGGCAAGACGGGGTTGGGACCCCATCTTACCCGCTCCTTTGCTATTCTTTTTGGATTTAGAATCCATTCAAAATTATATTTATCGATAGCAGCAATCTCACAGCGAACACTGACAATTCTACCAACAATAACTTCGTCACTTTCTGATACTCAATCGGCCACCTACACCACCATAAATTCTTCAGCAAACACTCTACATCATCCATCTGCTACGACCTCATATGTAGTACAACAAGCTTCAGTAAATTCTTTGGATAATGCAGCATTCCATCTGGTTAGCCCCAAACAGTTAATGCCTTATCCACGAATGGCCGAAAAAAAAAACGAGGCAAGTTCGGAGAAGAGTAAAAGCAGCTATTATTACTGCTTCTCCAGTTTCTGTTTTATAAAACAGAATAAGAGGAAAAACAAAACAGTAGGAAACCGAAACCTGACGTCTCAAGCGAAAAGAAAATGAAAAAATCAAATAAGAGGAGATCTCGAAAAACTAAAAAAGCTGAAGAAGAAGCTCCGACATCAGAGGAAGAAGATACTGCATGTCTATACTGCCACGGCTTCTATTCCGAGTCTACCGAAGGATGGATCACATGCCAGGTTTGTTTTAATTGGGCGCATTGTGGCTGTGCAGGAGTGGAAGACAACGATGATGAAGCTGTCCACATCTGCCCATTATGTGAAGATGAAGACTGTTGAATATTCTATACCCCATCTTACCCAAGGGGGTACCACGTCTTGCCCTATAGTTGGGGTAAGACGGTGAGATTTTGTTATTTATTAAATTAGATAATTAAATGAGAAGAATAATTTTTTGGTTGTTTTGACTGATTGTTATTGAAAAAAGAAAAACTGATTATTTTCTTAATAAAAGTTCCTACATTGTGCAATTATAAAGAAGGGTTTTATTCAAGAAATGCCTTAAGATCCCCGTCATACCCCATCTTCCCCTAGGTATATCATAACATTGTAATTAACGTCATTTTCTTAACGGTAAGGAATGTAGTGGGGAAGACCAAATGGGGAGAGCTAACCTTCCAGGAAGTCATTAGGGGGAGAAATAAAAATAGGGGTGTTAAAAACTACGGAAAGCTAAGAAGTGTAAACTGTAATAAATTCTCATTCGACACATGAATGGCTTGTTTCATTTGGGTTTATTGGAGATTGAGTTATAAGCCCCTGGGATTCTAGTGCTGATACTAGAATCCCAGGGTTTTTGTTCTCAACTACCTACCACAATATGAATGTTAATAAATTTTTGTAGTTTTTCAGTATCCCGATTCTTATCAATAGGTATGCCCTTATAATTATTTTAGGATACCACAAAATACCTAAATAAAGTAAGAAATTTCGTATGTATTCCATGGTGAGTCTTCGACTCGTACAAATATTTCAACAGTAGATTCTTGAGGTCAAAAGAAACACTTTTTTCTTATACCATTTCTTCCGATTCGGCACTGATAAAAAGATATAGCCATTTTAAATTTTCATAATGAGCTATGCCACCCCTGGAGAACCAAAATTCCCATCAGAATAACAAGTTTAATCTATGAAACTACACATCTCATCTGTGGATCTCTCAAACAGAAGTTGCATTCAGCGAAAGTACCAAATTTTCTGAATATAATAGATATTTTCATAAAATTACTCGAAAACGGATACAACATTTTTGGGACCAAAATGACGCTTTTTCGCTATACCTATCGCTATTTGTCTTTTGTCTATAAGATTTTCAATAAGGTTTCCTTACTTCGTTATTAACCCTTGCCAATAATTGTTTATTCCATTAATGTTTGTTTATCCTAGATCCAAAATGCACCCTCTATTCATATTTTACAATCAATTTACCATGGATTACGCTGTGATTATAGAACTAATTGAAAATTTCCATACTTGCTGGCACTCTTTAGAAGTTCAATGTAGGGTGCTTATAATCATGATGATAATTTTTTTGAAGTCGAATATTTCTTCGAATTCTTTCGAATGGCTGAAAAATTCGTAGAAGATAAACACGTCAGTTTCCAAAAAAAGTTTTGCTATAATATTTTCAAGGTCTTCCAGATACTTCTACTTGAACAATTCAAAATCAAATTTAAAAGAACGCTTGGACGCGAATCTTTGGGTTCTGAATTCAGCACTTCATAACTCGGATTCAAAAGAAATATTAATCTATTACACTCTGAATACACAATGAAAATTTGACTAAATTAATGGAAGCATATAATTTTTTTTTCGAAACAATCAATCAGGCCATTGGATATTTATTCTTTCCGATTTCTCCTTCTTCAAATTACATATACACGCAATGCGAATCGGCATAAGAGTTATCCATCTTTTTTCGTTCAAACCATGAGCAAAATCAATGTAATCGCCGAATCAAACTTTTTTTGACGCTCCAACCAAATTACAAACACAATAACGATCTAGCCTGTGGACAAAATAATCCTCTAGAGGTCTCCCCTGGTCTGATTACCTCCGACCAGAGAAATAAAGAAACCGATTAGGAAAGAGAAAAACCGCAAATGTAGGAAAAATACCCACAGTTTATCACCTCCCTTCACTCAACGGAAGGTAAGTTATCCGGGCTAGACATTCTCTTCCTCTGATTCGCATCAGAGCTACGAGAAAAAGGGAAAAGTTATCAACGAGATGAGAGGAGTCTGTTAGATTTGATCTGAAGATTAGGGAACTACCGAAATTTTGGATCCGAGAGCCCCTAGAACAAGTGGTTTTTACATGTAAAATCTCTCGAGGAATTGGTCAGTTTGAAACATATTTTACTATCGATATTAAATTTTTTCATTTGTAGTAATTTTTATCAACTTCCATCTATACGAAGTTCTTCTTCCACCATTCTGGAGTATTGTGGAATAAAATCATGTCCAATTTGTTTTCATCGAAAATCCAAACCTGACTTCTAAATATTTGAATAAAGAAATATAAGTCGAAAATAAAATAATCAATACCTATACTGGGGCACTTATTGGGTAACTGAGGTGTGCTCTTTCTTCATATGGAACAACTTGAAAAATTTTCAGACATATACTATGAACTTGAGTTCATAAAGTTCCCGAAATTAAAATGGTCAATGAAAGATTCGTTCTTTATTTCGATCTCACACTGTACAGGGTGGGCAAAATTGGTGATACCTGAACTACAACTTTTTAACCCAACGAGATAGAGGAAAATTAATGTACCATTCATGTCGTCTTTTTTCGAGAAACTAATAATGCAATCAACTGCAATCCTCTATCTTCTTTTGTTTTTGAGTTATAAGCCAAAATTTAAATTTGGGCGATTCCAACTTTAGTTTCTGTTTGTGCTAGGATGTTGAAATGAAGACATTATACAGACACTTTTTTGATAGCAATCCAGTGGCGTACCATGATTTTCTCCTACAGGTTTATTTGCTGAGCTATAACTTGTGTTTTTTCTCATGAAAACAGTAGCTTGAAATAACTTAAAAGAATCGCCATTTTTTTACCGTTTCAGAAATATATCATACATCGCTCTCAGTCTTTCTGAGTCATTTTAAGCTACTGTTTTCATAAGAAAAATTACATCTTTATGTTATAGCTCAGCAAATATACCTGTTGGAAAAAATCATATTACGCCACTAGAATGCTATCAAAAAAGTGTCTGTATAATGTTTTCATTTCAACATCCTAGCGCGAACAGAAACGGAGATAATGAAATAAAATTGAAATTTTAATTCTGACCTATAACTCGAAAACAAAAGAAGATAGAGTAATGCAGTTGACGGCAATTATTAGTTTCTCGAGAAAAGACGACCGTAATGTGCCATGCCTTTTCCTCTATCTCGTTGGGTTGACTTAGTTGTAATTCAGGTATAGATAGATAGATAGATAGATAGATAATATTTATTCGCCCAAAAATAATACATTATTCCTACATAATAGGATTCGAGCATGTCAAATTAAAAAACTTATAATAACTTACATAATGAAATCATCAATTTTAATTTTATCAGTTAGATATTCAGATACGCTATAGTAAGCTTTATTTATCAGAAATGTCTTTAATTTACTTTTCAACTGCTTGGTATTATAAAGTAGTCTGGTCTCTCCTGGTACCTTATTATATATTGAAATGACCTGGTATTCAGCATTTTTCTGGATGTAAGAAAATTTTAACCGTGGTGGCTTTAAATCATTTTTCTTCCTCGTTTTGTATTCATGGTCCCTTATATGTTCTCGAAATAAACTCTGGTTACTGAGTACGAAAGAAACGGCCTCATAGATATAGATAGACGGCAATGTCAGTATACCATATTTCACGAAAATAGGCCTACATGACTCCATCCTATCCAAGCAGAAAATATTCCTTAAGCATTTCTTCTGAAGAACAAATACTCGAGCAGCGTCTGTGGAGTTCCCCCAAAAAACTACACCATACCTCATCCTCGAATATCCATGTGCGTAATACATCTCTAAAGCTGTCTGCTGACTTACTGAATCTGCTAGAACTCTTACAGAGTAACAACATCTTGCCAGTGATTTTGCCACCCCCTCAACATGGCACCTCCAGTCCAGACGTGCATCGATGTCAACTCCCAGCAGATTTACTGTAGGTTTGGGCTGTAATGAAAAATTGTTACAAGCAATTCTGTCCGGTTCATTTAGTGCTTCATCTCTAAATGAAAATCTTAACATTTGAGTTTTTTCAAAATTCAGTAATAAATTGTTATCCTTGAACCATTCGTCCAGTGTTAGCAGTGCTTGTATTATATTTTCCTTCAACTTTATTGAATCGTTCTCTGAGAACACCAGAGACGTGTCATCTGCATACATAGTTAGAAAATTTTTGATAACATCAGGCAGTTCATTGGTGTACACAATAAACAAAAATGCCCCGAGGATAGATCCCTGTGGTACCCCTCTCTTAACTTGACGTTCTTCAGATTTCAGGAATTCGCCATTTTCATCTGTTTCAATGACACACTGTTTTCGATTCTTCAAATAAGACCTGACCAAATCCAGTGCTACTCCTCGAACTCCATATCTCTCCAATTTTCTCAATAAAGTCTGATGATCCACTCTATCGAAAGCCTTTGACAAATCTAGGAATAAGGCTGCTGTATTATTTCCACTATTCAGTGAATCCATAATTCTGCATAGGAGTTGATATATAGCGTTTGTTGTGCTTCGCTGTTTTCTAAAACCACTCTGATAATCTGTCAAAATCATTTTCTTCTCAAAAAAGTCCAATATTCGTTTCAGTAAAATCTTTTCAAAAACCTTTCCAATATTCGACAATAAACTGACAGGTCTATAATTATTCATATCAGATTTATCACCTTTTTTGAACACAGGTTTAATCAGGGCCATTTTCAGCTTTTCAGGATATATTCCTTCGATCATTATCCTATTCATAATGTGGCATAGGGGACCCTCTATTAAAGGCGATACCTTCTTAAGAAGACAGACTGGTACTTCATCATATCCTGTCGATTTTATATTTTTCAGTTCTTTTATACTCGTCTTTATCTCATATTCATCTGTCGGATACAAAAATAAAGAGGAGTCGTTATTCTTCAAAAGTTTGATATTAGTAGTTCTATTGGTATTCACATCCTGGCAATTATCAATAAAAAAATTGTTGAAATTATTCAAAAGGGCTCTTGTATCATCACCAACATCTTTGAAATTGTTCACTATACTGGAATTAACATGTTTATGATTTTGGGTGAGTTGTTTTATAACATTCCAGCCAGCTTTCGACTTATTTTTTGATTGCTCAATGAAATTTATATAGCTCAATTTTTTGGCTTCTTTTATAACTTTTTTCAGAATTTTAATATATTTTTTGTAGTAACTGTGCGATATAGTACCTTGAAGTTTCCTCCTGAAAAGAATCCTCTTATTTTCACAAGACTTCCTTATTCCCTTTGTCATCCATTCGATTGTTTTTGATATATTGATTTGTACAGTTTTGCTTTTAATTATACTATTTATAACATTTTCAAATTTGTGGATGAAACAATTGTATGCTTCATTCGGATTGTTACATTCATATACATTTGACCAATTTTCCGTAGACAAAGCATCGAAAATATCATTCAATTTTCCTTGTGTGAACATTTTTTTCTTAGTTTTTCTTACCGCTCTCTGTTTTTCTTCAGTATCAATTGATATATACTGACCATAATGATCAGATATTGCAGTTTTCAGTACTCCACAATCATTGACAGAATTAAAGTTAGTGAAAATATTATCAATTAAGGAAGCACTTGTTGTTGTTTCCCTGGTGACTTGAAATATGTTTTGTTGAAAATTAAATGATGAAAAAATATCAAGTAAAGTTTTACGTTCAACATTATCCTCCATAAGATTGATATTGAAGTCACCACAGACTACTATCCTATAATTTTGAAAATTCCTAATACCCAACCTCAATATGTCTTCAAGTTTTTCAAAGAACATCTCCAAAGAGGATTTACCTGACCTGTAGACACAGATAATGAGTAGATGTCTTTCCTTATCTCGAATACATGAACACTCGAAGGAGAGTTCGTCACTTTCTCGTCGAAGATACTCCACCTCACTAGCATCTTCATTATTCATTCTAGTGTATATCGACGACCCACCATGCTCAAGAGATGATCGATAAAAGGAGGAAACCATTTTGTAACCATGGATGTTCACAATTTCATTGGGCTTTAGCCAATGCTCTGTAATACATATGTATAAGGGAGGATTACTCATACCAGATAGAAAAACTTCCAATTCGCCTACTTTATTTCTCAAACATTGCATATTATGATGCAGGATAACAGTGTGATGATGTTGTTGTACCATTTGATTTAAATTTTTTATTGTAAAAAATCATTTTCTGGGCGATTTTTATTATATGCATCGAAGCTGAATCTTCTAATACTTACGTTTTTTGGCCAGAATTCTGTCTTATATAGCTCATCTTTTTTATCGAAAGATACTTTTACAAGAAAGCTCTTCAACTCACCTTTTTTTCTTTTGAACTCCAGATATTTTACTTCCACTTCCTGGTTTTCAAATCCTTCTTTTTTCCTTATATATTCCTCAATCATGTCCTCCGTTACGTGTGGTGACACTCTACTTATGAAAAACCATGCTTTCTTGTCGGGTCCGTTGAAACCACCCTTATCTTCAGACTTTCCAGTTCCAATACGTAGAACTTTTTTCCTGTTCGAAATTCGACGTCTTTCTTCGAATGTATTCTTAGCTTCTTTGTTTTGTTTTCTCTCGTTGGTTTTGTTTTTATTTATTGTTGATTGATCGGTATCACTTAAATCGGTTCTCGATAATGCAGCGGCATAATCCATTCCTTTTATTTCCACCAAAACATTCTCCGGGGTTATGTTCGACAGTTGTTTTTGTTTCGAGGTCTCAGGTTTTCGCATCTGTAATTCATTTTCATGAGTATTTACAGAAAATGTGTTTTGTCGATATTTCGGTGTTTCTAATATCACATCCCTGCTTGTTATCGATGGCAATTGTAGCCTCTCCATATTTATTATTTGTTTATCTTTTTTTTCATTCGAACTATTTCGTTGTTCCAATTCCTGAATACGATTCACCAAGAAAGAATTAAAAGTTTGAAGTAGATCATTTTTCTCATTTGCTGCTTTCAACAATTGAGCCATATAGTTTAATTTCATCTCCATCATTTGTAATTTCGGTTTTGTGATAACTGGCTGACTGCTCTCCTCTTCTGTTCTCTCACAACATGTAATATGCGTATCACTTAGGAAAACAAATTTTTTCGCTTGAGCACAAGACTTGTGATATAAACTATCACAATTTATGCACAGTAATGTTTTGCATTCTCTTCTCTCACAACATTTGTAATAAATTTTAGCTTCATTCGCTTGATTTTGATTATTTTGTTTCTCATCACGTTTAGCGTCACCTTCACTTGGCGCCATCTTGTGCTATAACAAATTTTGACCACCTTGTACAAGTATGTACTTACAATTTCTTTGATTCATACAAATATTTCAGCAGTAGACTTTTGAGGTCAGAAGAAAAACTTTTTTCCCTTGCCATTTTTTCCGAATCGGGTCGGTTTAAAAGCTACAGCTGTTGAAAAACCATAAAAAACTATTATTTTAGTTCTATCTCACGAACGTTTTTATCGAATAAAATGAATTCCGGAACATAGTTTTTCATGTATTTGATGAATCTTTTTCGAACACAAGATATCACCCGCGTCTTTCAGTTTTCTCATTGTGACCAATAGGTACCATAAAATACCAAAAATTCAAAGAACCCAACTCTTGAAACTGGACGCTATATCTAATGAATATTTGAACGTTCTGTAAAATAAAAGTGTTTTTCATATATTGTCGTATAATGAGCCGTTTTCGAGTAATTTTATGTTGAAAAATATAAAATACTGTGACATTTGGAAAATTGGGTAATCTGGCTGAATACAAGTCTGTCCATAGACGTGTAGTGTCATCCTGCAGGAAATTTTGTTTCTCCAGGGGTGGCATAGCTCATTATGAAAACTTAAACTGCCTATATCTTTTTAACAGGGCCGAATTGGAAAAAATGGTATGAAAAAAAGTGTTTCTTTCGACCTCAAGAATTTATTTGTTGAAATATTTTTACGAGTCAAAGACTCACCCTGTATATAACTCATCTTACCTACTGTCATAAGACCGAATTGCATTATCTTTATTGACCTGGCAAAGCCACAAACCCATATCTCTTGTTGTTCGGAAGATTTCATCAATTGTGGTGCCACTCCTGATGAATCACCCTGTATATTTCTAAAATTTCTGAACCCTTCTCCAAGTTTCGAGCAAACAATGCTACCCATCTTCCTGAAACTAGGTGGCTCAGCACAAAACCGGTTGCAGCAAACGAGTTAAACATCAATTACTCATAAATTACAATCCACGTGAAAATCTTCCACGGTCTGCATTTAGTTTGGGTCATTTTCCCGTAGTGCCTCCGGGATCTATGCATATTCAACGGCGATTACAATTCGCCAAGTGGACCTGCCTCGACTACAAACAAGGCTTTTACACAAATGAAAAACTACAAAAAAAAATCGGAATGCAATCATTTAGACATGACCTGGACCAATTTGTACGTTGAACGGCTATTCTTGACTGAAAAAATTCGAGAAAGGAAGCTGCCAAATATATTTGTGATATGTATGACATTTCATTAGAAATAATGATACAATGCTGCGATTGCTGCGGCACCTCAATAAAATGTATTTTTATTTGAAGTGTATAAAAATTTAGCCAAAAAGGTAAAGATAGTGGTTCTATTCAAAATGCTCACCTTAGATGTTTCATTTCAAGGTTGCTCTCTTTTCTATTTATAAATGTTATGATTTGAAAATAAAATATGCTTTAAGAACATATTTATCTTTAACAACTCATATCTAAATGCCCGATTTAAATATGAATCATTGTTTCTATTTGACTGGGTATAGGCTGATGATTTGTACTGAAAATTGAGTTTTCTGCTACTCCTTTCACTGCTTAATAATTTTAAAGCACCAGTACAGGGCATCGTTGAATTCGGGACCGAATGTCTGTCCCGAATTTTATGACGTCATTCGGGACTGGACACGAGTCCCGAGTCGGGACTCTAGTCACAGCCTAATAATAAATGAAGAAGTCACTTTTGACTTAATTGGTGATAAACAACTCCTAAGCCATTTAGCCATTCATCTCAAAATTATGCTAAGTGGACTTAATTCACTTCAGCTTTGAACCCCTCAATTATCAATTGTCGCAATGATATTTAACATCTACAAAGTAGTCTCATCATGTGATAAAGCTGTTTTTGCATTTTATCGACATACCCTCATGTCCGAGGGGTAAATTTCTGTAAAAAATAGTGTACACAAGAATTCCGGATTCGGAGATTTCAAAAGACTTCCGGGAATTCCGAAGGACTTCCGAGAATTCCGAAAGACTTCCGAGGATTCCGAAAGACTTCCGGGAATTTCGAAAGACTTCCGGGAATTCCTTAAGACTTCCGAGGTTTCCAAAGGATTTCTAGGAATTCCAAAAGACTTCTAAGATTATAAAGCTGTCTTTACTAAAATAGCTCCTGTACTATTGAAGAAATTCTGCGGGAAATTGAAAAATGTTAGATGAAAATAGGTTTTGTGTTTTGTAATACTCGAGGAAGAATAAAACAAGGTAAAGATGCAATATGAACAATGTAGTTCAACGAAAAAGTCCAAGATATAACATGAAATAAAAAAGGTAGATCAATGGAACGATTAATTATTCCTCTTGAAACTTTTGAATTTTGAATTAATATTTTTCCTATCACTTTCACGTATAAGTGAATGGAATTGACCCAATTAGGTTCATAGGACCATGAAAAATATATTTTTTATCTAATGAATGCATGACATCTTCTTTTGGCCAGTAGAATCGCACAGCCTTTCCCATTTTGTTTAGAGGTCTAGGTGTGCTATCCCAGACTGCTTTCTGAATCATTTCCACAATATTTTTTGTGGCTTCCTCCAAATTTTGAGGATCTTTGAGTTTAATGTCCAGTTTAATGTTGTCAGTTAGTATTTTTCGAAATAAGTTCCAGTTTGTCTCATGTGTTGTGAGAGTAGGTTTAGTCTTCCAGAATTTAGCGGTTGCACTTAGGTTCATTAATATGGTCGAGGTCGAGTGATAGACCTTCTGTTTGAAGGTAGCCATCTGCTAAACCTTTCGTGATGAAAAAGTCGATAAGGTTTGAGATTTTGTTTGGATTAGTCGGCCAGTAAGTTCGTGTTCCTGAAAAAACTACTTCTAGATTTCTGTTCATTATGACCTTCAATAGATTGCGTCCCTTAGGAGTTATCAGTCGTGATCCCTAGTTAGTATGCTTGGCATTCCAGTCTCCTCCTACTATAAATTCATGTTCGAATTTATCGAAAAATTCCAAATATTTATTTTCTGTGATGTTATGTCTAGGCGGGGAATAGATAGCTGATACATCGAAGCTCAATGTAGATGTATATCTATACTGTGATAATTGGTGCTTGTATCTCTTCAGTAATATAATTGGGTAACGTATGGTGTTTGAGGTTACTACGAATAAGGATAGCCGAGCCTCCATGTGCTTTGCCTTTTGGATGTTCAGCAGATAATGTTTTATATTGTGGAAGATCGAAGAAAGTTCTCTCTGTGAAATGAGTTTCTGATATCAGCATTATATCTATTTTGGAAATATTCATAAAAGTTGCTATTTCATTTTTGTGGTTTGAAAGGCCATTGGCATTCCATGATGCGATACGTATGAGCCCCGCCATTTTTGGTTCTATTTCATTAGCTTTTTTCGCTACAAGACCTTTTGCCTGAGGGGCAGCAAGCGAAGGATAGTTGAGTTTATGTGTTTATTATCCCTAATAAAAGGGTCTACTAAAGATTTGGTTTATTTCGAATCACTTCCACTTATAGGAGTTTCAGCGCGATGTTAGTATCAGGGACGCGAAAATAAATATTGTTGAAAATCGAAAAATTCTCAATCGAGCTTTGGTATGAAAGGAAAATTATTCATTTTTATCCCGTGCCCGCATTCCTCTTGGTATTCTCCCATCTATTAATTCAGGAAGAATGCAATCCATATAGAACTGATATTTTTCCATAGTGCCTCGTCACATTCTATTCTTTCTATTTGAAAATCATCATCTGAATATAGAACGAAATCGCAAAAAATTTGATTACAGATATTCAATTGTCCTTGCATTTGGTAAAAATAATTATGAATTTTTTTCAGCCTAAAAATGATAGAAAATGATATTTCTTCGAAGATAACGAATTAGCTTAGAATTACCTCATTCTACCATCCTCGATGGTGAAGCAGTGCGGTTTCTTGTAGTCCCTTAGCTTTCCTTTGATTGATTGGAGACATTTGACCTCTATCAAACCATCGTCCCCAACCAATCCATAAGGAGGGGCTCCCAGGAATGGATACTCAGGGTCAATAAATTATCCGCACCGGGTTACCCTTATATTTTTTTTAATTTTCTAACAGTGTTATCGCCTTACTTTGGCAAGGAGTGGTTGATTTTTTTTTCACCACTGAACCAAAGTTCGAGGATGTTAGATAGTCCTGCCTGCATTGCCTCCAAAGTGCATTGTCATGCTGCAGCGAGTTATTTCTTCCAAAACTTTGACGAGTCAGATTTTCTAATTCTGAGAATATCTGAAAATTCTGACTTCTTGGAGGACATTTCTTCCTCAGTGATGTCAGGTTGGTCAGCATCTGGTCCGTAATTGAAATCCGGGCCATTGGAGAGAGTTTTCTTTTCTCTTTCTTGAAAAGTTCAATAATTTCTCTCTTCTCCTTTCATGAATTTTTCTCCTCCTAACGAATGTTTTGTCAGTGTTCAGCCCTGAAGGACCTCTGCAAGTGTGTAGGTGCCAGGCAGGACCCAGCAGCATGGGAAAGGGCTGCTCCGTAAACCCGAACTGTCTATGAAGCGGACTCCCTAAAATTCACCCTCTTACCTACAATATCAGCCGAAACTTTCGATGACTCGTAAAAATAACGAATTTTCGAATTTTATATGTTTTATATAGGTACATATCATTGAACTCTAAAAGTTCTTTGAGAATTCACATGATGGTACATAGAATGGTACATATAGTCGGACACCAAAACGTTATTTTCACGTAAAATTTATGAGGATGTTATAAATCTTGTCTGTTTTGAATTTTCTGCAAGAGTCGAGTACCACCCGTCATTTTGTTATTATAAAATTAACCCTCATAAAAGCTGGTCGACTGTTTGGCCATAAATCTCAATCGAGAGCAAAGTAAATTGTTATTGGCTACTCAGAAATAGGAGGGTGGAGTTTGATGAGAGGCGGGTGAATTAATCTTATTTCCTTCAAAAATCAAGGAAAATTGAAAAAAAATTGAAATTTTTTTTTGTTATCATGAAGAAGGTCTCTTTGAGAAAATACTCTCGTTGATCATTTCGAACCATCACTACTGCATTCGAATTTATACTCATATATAAATACCACCATTTTCAAACTGAGTTTAACAGAAAAATATTCATTTTTTTTTCAAAAACGAAACGAGAGTCTCTTTGTTCCTTCCTTCTGATTGTATATGTTTAAAATCAGATGAATTTATCGATCCGTTTTTGAATTAAGATGGAAATAAATAGCATTGTGAAGCATAGGGCGAATGGAAGTGTTGTACAACCTTAAGAGATTGTTGGTTGTGAGTATGATAATCGTCTTGTGCCTTAGAATTTTGGAGTGCTTGGGCATAAGACATTTTGGTGGCAACATGATCCATTTCATGCGTTGTTTCTGGAACGTTTTGTGGTCTGACTGGTTTTATTGTGATTCTTTGTTCTTGTCAGGAGTTTATAGACTTGGCATCCTTTGTAATTGGATGACTGTTCTCCGTCACATAATGCACATTTTGAAGGAGTTGTCGAATGCCCATATTCTTCACATCTGGTACATTGAATGATTTCGCATTTTCTTTTTGGTGGTTCGATATCTATTTTTTGATTGAGTATGAATTTCATATCGTATATTTCTTTGTTGTTTGCCTTTGGTTCTAAATCGACATAAAATAGGGGAAGTGGATTTTTCATTCGGTCTTTTATATTGCTGATGTTTCTGACTGTATGTCCTAATTTTTCTATTTCTAATTTGATTTCATCTTTTGCGACGCTGAAATGAAGATTTCGTATAACCACCCTGTAGGCTCTTGCTTGTTTGATCTGGTAGGTATGAAAAATAATGCTTTCATCACGTAGAAATCTTACTAATGCTCTGTAAGTATCTCTTGTTCTATCGTTTATTTTGATACAGTTGTTTGAGAGTGCGAATAATATTGTTCATCTTGAATATCTGTTGATAATTTGTTTCTCATTTCCTGGTAGTCTGTTACTCCGTGTATAAAGATGGGTGGGGGTTTGGGTATAATTGGTGTTGTTTGTGTAGTGTCTTCAGTATTGGTATTATTGTCTAAATATTGAAAATAAATATTGAAATCTTTTGCTGATTTCAATTCCTGAGTTTTCAATTATTTCCGGAGAAATTTTCTTTTTTTCATAGTTTTCCATGGATTGCTGTCGACCATGATTTCGATGACTTAGTTGCCCTTAGGACAACCGATTTATTTGGTAGTCTTATTCAATATTTAATCAATTTCCTAATGAAAATTGAATATTTGTTTACGTACGTTTTAGCAGATGGCACGGGAAGGATAGTGGATCGCTGATATCACACGTGTACTCCCGATAAATGTTCAACGCGGAATATACAAGATGTTGAAGAGAAAAGTGTTATGAAGGTGATCTTAATAATATATCTATATGGGCCTGTTCCGATATTGCTGGTCTCGAACGACTGGGCCAATAGGCATCGTCCCTGAATTACTGACAGTACTGTTCAGTAATATCGGAACAGACGGTATAATATAATTTAGTTTTAACAAAGAGTGGGTGATATGGATGCCGGCATTCATGTACAATGTAGGCAAGATTGGTGACACATGAACTACAACTTTTTAACCCTTCTAGACAGAGGAAAATGAATGGCAGATTACGTCTTTTTTCGATATACTTATAATGCCATCAACTGCATTCTACTATATTTTTCTGTTTCCGAGTTATAGGCCAAAATTGAAAATGGGGCGATTTAAACTTTGATCGTTTCTGTTTGTGCTAGGAAGTTGAAATAAAAACATTATGGAGACACTTTTCTGAACGAATCTGGGGGCGATGTATCATATATAATATATTTCTGAAACGGGAACATTTTGAACTACTGTTTTCATAAGAAAAATCACAAATTTATGTTATAACTTTTTCTTTATTTTAAATTACCCCAGCTAGCTTTCTGGAGATTCCATCTAGGCTTAGATAAAGATGCATTTGTGTCAAGAATATTACCTGAACAGAGTAAAATTGGTCTATGTTGACTGTGTGGAAAATTATAAAATTGAAAGTTACTCTCAATTTTCTATATTTTTGCTGATTATTTTTATCATCTTCAAGATCCCCATGAGTTTATGCTCCCTAAGAACTAAAACCTAAGAGAGGTGTAGAAAGAAGACTGCTTTCTATTACAGTTTCATCATACCTATATAAAAATATAGAGTTATATCTTGAGCATATTATATAACATATATAAAACAGAACATATATAAAACAGAACATATTTTATGCACTGAAGTATTAAAACTGTATTAATGACACTAATAATTTATCTCGTTTTGTATCTGTACCTATATAAACTACAATATGGATCAGAAATACTAAATACCAAATCAATCAGAAACTAATCAGAAACAAAATATCTTGAATAAGTTTTACGGAATAGCGTTCAGGCATCAAAAATCGAAAATATACTTCAATTTATATTTGCCAGTGGAATTTTTGAACGTAAAATAATTATGGTGTTTAAAACATGACTTTAAATAGAGCACACGAACGTTTGTGAAGACGTTCAAGGAAAGGGGAACAGATACGATTGAAAGATTGTTCAGTACATTCTATTCACACTACACTTTCTCGATGAATGACAATGACAATGACTACAAGTTTCGCAAATTCCAAAAACGAAGTAAGATAGTTACAGCTTTGAGTACTTTTTGTTCCAAGAACTAAAGAAGCATAAAGATATTGGAAACCTGAAAAAAATTCTAACAGCCAAGCAGCATTAGGCTATATCTGGATGCTTTTGGTTCCTGACGTCATTGCCTGGTTATGATTCGGGCGCTTAACACTTTCAACTCACAAACTATATTATCACTGTCTCTGATTATCACTCACTTACGGCTTGAACATTTCGAAAATGTTCACTTTCCTTATGGCTGATTAACACCAGTTGATCGTAGGTCCCAAAATTGCAAAGGTTGCATGAGACATACTCAGTCATATGAGTGGGATTTTGCACTATATGTTCCTTTAATTCGCATATCGTCGATGTTGTGTGAGAACACCCAGAGCATTTCATATCCAAGTTGTGGATTGTTTTTCTGTGCAATAAGACCTTCTTGTAGGTGGATGCATTGAATTTACAAACCTCACAATAGAATGTTATTTCCCTTTTATCTCTGTTCTTGAAAAAATAAGATTTGGGTGTTATAACAATCCTGAAAAAAAGGAAGCAAAGTTAGTATTCGTTGATTGATTTATGCCTTGATTGGACTGAAATGATTAAGTGAATGTCGATTATGAGGAAACCTTAATTTTTGATTTGAGCATACTCACTTTTCTTTGTCGCCTTCTTTCTTTACCTCGATGATCAAGTTTTCATCCGACTTATATCGGTGTTGTTTCTCTCGTCTCGGTCCAATTATCAGGTTATCAGAGTGATTATCCGGTGTTTTTTCTTCCACATATGGTATCAGGTGACTGGGATTTTTCCGGAAATGTTCCATGCTGGCATTTGTAGATGACGAGCATACACGACATTTAGGACATTTGAACCATCGGTGTTTATGTGTTTCAAATTTGTGATTTACAAATGTTCTCATGTCTGGTGTTGAAAACGTACACTCTATGCAGGTATAACTCTGATTATGTCTGCAAGTTGAAATAATTAGTTTTATACTATTAACTTTTGTAAGATTTCTGCAATAATTCTAGATATTTCAAAGGTGTGCTTTATCTTTTCAAGTAGTTTTTTATTACAATAAAAATCCTTCAGTTGTACATAAATATTTCACAATTTCAGATGCAGTCAAATGAAGGAAATGATGCGGGACAGCCGAGAATTTGCCTGATTTTGACTAGCTTCGACATTACTTTAGTTATGTTGAATTTTCAACCGGAGAATCAAAATTTCCGGTTCCACTGGCGCAGGGTACTTTGTTTCTCGATCCCTTCTTGGAAAACAGAATGTAAAATTCCGACAACTTTTTTTCATAAAAGTCAACCTATAACTTAGGACGATTCTCCTCCGATGTTGGAGAGGCACAGTGTACTTTCTCAACCTTTCGAGGTGAAAAGTACCTCTTATATGAGATATCAATATTATTTCATACTACCCGTTGATATGAAAATCAACATGTGCCAAGGTCTTAATTGAACTAGCCAATTGGCCATCGTCAAGACAACTAAATGGATAACGTTCCACCGAAGGACACCAGATGTTGATCATGGTTTCGGTCTCATTTGACCTCTTTAGACAAACACAGCTCCTTCTCCGATGGAAAACGCTTGGAATTGACGGACCCTAATTAATACTTCTGAGTATTTTCGAGTAGTACTCTTGCGCAATCCAGTACGAAACGAGATCTGATTCAAACCCTACCAGACGAAGGCAATGTCATATGTCCCATGCCAGCGGTAAATTAATAAAATAATGATAACTCCTTAACAGGATTGATTGAAACTAGCTTTAGTGAGGAAAACTCTTTTCTGGAGGGGGAAGGGCGTTAATTAAACTTTAATGTTGTAAAAAACAATTATTCCCGGAACTCTCTCTAGACCTATTTGTCCTGAACATGACTCACTCAGTTTTATTCATATTCAGAAAAAGCCCGTTCCGATCACACCGAGTATTTATCAGATCATATACTGTCTTTATCTGCTCGATGCAGGTTTTGAGGTCTTTATTTTTAATGAAGGCATTTGAAACGTCTGCAAACAACAGCAAAGTGACAACATTTTGGACCAAAGTATGAATAGCGAAAGGTAGGTAAATCATTTATGTATATATAAAAGAAATTGAAGGGGTCCTGAGGTACACCTATGTTAATAACTTCGTCTTTGGACGTTCCAACTTCATCGTCAGTATTAACGGTAACTCTTCGGATTCTATGCCTCAGTTAACTTCGAAGCAATTCAAGTTGATTGTCGCGAATACCATAAAGTTCCAATTTGCCTTCGTTAGGTCAAGGCTTCTCACCTAGTTCAGGTCCTTCAATAATTAATACACAATGCTGACATTGCTAACCCTAATACAGCTGTGGTGATGCATTTTCCATCCGAGTATCAATGTTGATTTTTCGAAAATTTCTCGAATTTATGGAAGAAGTTCAATAACCGGTCAACTAAGATTTTTTCGTATATTTTTGAAGATACAGTCAACCCGCTGATTAGATGATAATTTTGGACATCACCAGAAGAGATTTTATTATAGGTAATTTGAGGAAACAAACCCTCCATAACAGTTCAGTAGATGATGTGTGACTGAGGATTAGCAATTACATGTATAGAGATTTTGATAGCTGCTGAGGGTATATCATCATAACCAGATGCATTGGTTCATTCATTATAGGTATGTACATTCAAATTCTGAATTAAACCATTTTTGGAATATCAGCTATGACATAACTTTTCAGGAGGAAATTGTTTTATATGATGAGAGAATAGTGATTACCATAAAATTCGTAACATTCTTTTTGAAACTTTCGCATGAAGTTCACTTAGAAATCGAAAAAACGAAGGCAAAAGTTTCACACTATATAGCAATCTACCCAGCATAGGAAAACTTTTTAACGTCGCCTTAATGATGAATTCTTAACCGAGAAAATAGGAATTGGTTCACTTCCTATATACATACATTATACAATTATATAAATTCGATGAATAATTTTGATTTTCCATGAATCGTACCTGAAAGATTGTGTTCAAAGTTTGAGGAGTTCGTTTTTTTTTCCTTTTTTTCACGAAACGAGATGCGCTTGTTCAGATCTCTTCCTATTTCTTATCCTGATGTCACTAGTCACTATAACAATAGGACAAGATTAACGAAAGAGACCGTTGCGGGATTCGAAAAACGGATCGTGAACGAAATAGGAACGAAAGTGAAAAACGAATATAAATTGACGAGAAAATAGGTTGATTTTGTGAGAAGGGCTCACAAGAACATATTGCTGGCTGTAGAGTGTAGGGAGAAAAACAATTGGTTGAAACCATAGAAATCATATTAAATATTATTACTCTAGAATGCTAATCCAGTAGTAAGAAATGCGGCGAAAAATTGACAGTGGTCGTTAATACGAATGCGCATCATTAGTTTATTTTCTAGTAGAACGTTGCCTTGTTTCTGAATATTCTTTCGATCGAATCTTATGAAGAGGGGACAATTCATGTAACGAAGGTATGTCGGACAACAACGCGTTTTCTTTCAGTCACTTGATTTTTCACTGTTGCACGATCTGCTCGGAGGTAAGAAGTTTTAAGTCGAATTTTCTGAAATGTACTTGTGTGCTTGTATATCGTATTGAAAATAATAAATGTAAACAAAAAATTCAAAACTTGAATGAATCATCGAGTTCTACTGATGGCGAATACCATTGATGGTATATAGTAGTATTCCACTAGATCAGGATATTTCAAATTTGTTCCACGGAGTTTATAATATGCACTCAATGCTTAGGTACCTGCTTATCTAATGGAATCTGCGATACTATCGAATTGCATTGGTGATATTAAGTTTAGATCTTCTGGAATTTTTGTTGTGAGATCCAAATATTTAGTAAACACCAGTTGTTACCATGGAATTCGCTATAAAACTCCAATCTTCAGCCAATTCAGGGTTTGTTCAAACAATCAATGAATACTCAATAATACCTCCATCGACAAATTCAGATTTGGACTTATAACACGTTTCCTCCGAGTTCCCGATATATTTTCATTGAAACCTGCAACATCATTGTACTGATTTTCTAACAAAACACATATAAACACAATTAGTCATCCATGCATGTCTTCAATACCGACAAGAAGTCCTGTATGAATCGAGAAATAAGTTCTTTTACCGAATGAAATATATTTATTTCTCATTTATACCAAATAAACAATTCGACTGACTGAGGTAGGAAAGTCTAGGCAACGTTCGAGTTGAAATAAACTAATGTCGCGCATTCGCTTTAACGACAACTGTCAATTTTTCGCCGCATTTCTTACTGCTGGATTAGCATTCTAGAGTAAGTATATATATTATGATTTCTATGGTTGAAACCGAAGATTTGGAGCTGAATAGGTGATTAGTAGCCGAGTGAGTGACACTTTCCCTAACTTATTGTCACCTTTTACACATTATGCCGTCTACCGTATGATGTATGAACCATCGCATTTCAGTTGATCACTTATATATGTCCCAAACAAATTGTGCATTGAGAATTCATCAGCAATTCATTAAATGTCAAACTAATTTATCGGAACATTGAATTTCGATTGTCTTCTATAGTTTTCACAGAATAATCTAGCAGTATGGAGAGTAGAGAGAAGGAGAGCGATCGCCGCACTAGAAATGTGTCCCCGAAAACGGGGAACGTAGGATAGGTGTCGCTGCGATTGCTGCGTTTATCGATAAGGGGTGGGGATTCAAGCGTCAGATTGAATAATTGAAATGAACAGCCTTCATTTTATTTTAGGTTATGTGTCATCGTGGTTTTTCTGATGATTTTCCATAACCTTCTATATTAAATATGAGTTCTCTGAATTATATGCAATAAAATAAAGTCAAATTATGGGGGGGACTATGTTATCAGCTTTATTCATTCATAATAAATGACGAAATCAATGAAATTCCAAAGAAATCACTGATCTACAAAATTGTACCTACTTTCGTTTAACATTGTTTATTGAAAACAGGTATGTTAGTTGGTTTACCTAAGATGTCTAAAACTCTGGTGTAATCACTGATTCGATTTTGTTTTTAATTTCGTGTTGATATGGGATCAGTTTCGTTTTTCCCACTATAGTGCTGTTTAGAATTTGACAGAGCATTGTCAATTGATATTTGAAAATAATTTGAATACTTTCCTACGACTTACGAATATGCTGTATTTATAAGCGATTATTAGTGTGTGAAAATGTATTAGTTTCGAGAAAGGGGTGTAGAACATTCATTTATTCAACATAACGTTCAGTAAGTTCAGTTTTCTGTATGGACAATCAAGAACTACAGCTAAGAATTCGGTGTTGTTGGAATTTGAGGCAGAACCAAATCACATGAACGAACATTCGGGACGGATAAAGCTAAGTTTTATGGCAACTTCAGCAATATTTCAAAGAAACTGTATTGTAAATACGTAATGTGAATTGTGGGCATGTATAGAGAAACAGAAATACATAAATCTATTCTAGTCTGTTCTTCAAATATTCTTCATGAGTAGATAAAGTGAAAATTCCCTCTCCGTCAACTGAATATATTGGATATTTGACCAATCCACTGTGTTTTATTAAAATCATATTGAATTACCCTCCTCATGAATTCAATTTGTGAAACGGAAATTATCTTGAAGAAGAATAGTAAATATTCCTTCGAACCCTTATCCGATAGTGTTGAAATATTGACAGATTTGTTTTTGCAAACGAAAATTAAACTGTAAGTGACAAATATTCCTTAACAGCTGACAAAATGGGCCAGTTCATATTTTGAATTCGTTGATCGATGTTTGATATCAACGAAAAACAAAATAAAACGAGAGAGTATCATTGGACCTTTGGTAGAACGAAGCAAATGACATGGTGGCGCCGCCACGAAACTGATCCCATATCCCCAATTTTCTGAAATGTTGATGCTTGCAAAAAGTGACAAGTACACACACCAGTGTTTTAGACATCTTAGGTTTACCGTAATCTTCAAAATTATATAAATTTGCAGTGAGGAGTAGTACACATCAAGACAGCAAAAGGTAGCAATCTCAGATTTATTACTTAGTTATTAAAGTAGATTCTGTTTCCAATACTCAGCTGAGAACCGTTATAAACCATATATTATGTTATGCCAACAATATCCACTTCTGAAGCATGTAGTTTTATTGGTTAAATATTCTTATTCAGAAGAGTCAACTTCTCACGAGTGATGACAATTTCGATTTCGTCATTGATTTATTATAAATGAATCCATCATATTTTTTGACATCTTCATCACAAAAGTGTTCTTGACACACAAATTGATTCGGAATCGATTCTTGAGGTGAGGATTTTTTCAATTTGCTCTCAAAAATGTTCTTGGAAATTTTATCTCTTCTCCTTTTCTTTCCGATGCCAAAACACAATAGAGCACGCTTCAACATTTCACCATGGTCATATGTTGTTCTCTTATCAAAAATCGAAAAAAATAATATTCCTATCATATGTGACCAGGAAAACTCAGCCAACTTCAACTAGTATAAATCAAAATTTCGCCATCAAGTGATGGCCAGCGCGCCTGTTGGCAAAAACATGAACTACCATATTGGTACATATTTTGGGGGACAAAAATTTATGGTCTCAAAGTAGCGATCGTTCTCCTTCTTACTACTCTCCATATCTAGCAGTAAGAAATGACATTTCTGTGTTTTTTCAACTATTTCTTCGATAACTCTAGAACTCTAGGTATAGGGTTCATTAAGCTAACAACTCCTCTTTTTTTACATGAAATCGACGGAAACCTAGTTTTTGAAAATCTTTAATTTTCTGATCAACACCCTGTACATTTCAGGTGCAAGACTCCTCTGAAAAAACTCCTCAGCAGAAATATCACGAATAATTTGACCTGCCGTTTTAACCCCTTTCTTTATAATTATCCCAAAGACTCAACAACCGTTGTGTTTTTACCGAAGCTATGGCGCACTTTTGGAATTGCCTTCAAATCAGATATCTAAGCTGATATTCTCGGTGTACATTTGAAATGAAAAACCATAATATGCAAATTTTCGGCATAAAATTGTGATGAGTTTTCCACAAACGTCTAGAAGGCCATCGCGGGAATCACCCAGTACTAGTATAATAAAAAGAAGTAATGCCTGAAAAAAATATACCATGTGCGCCCAGTTACGTGCAGACCAACGTTGGTCACAGCACCAAATTATAAATCAGCTGAGAAACGTCGAAGTTATAGCTAGAATTTTGAGAGTACAAGTTGATTTCTTAAAATGGATATGAAGGACATTTCAACAGTGACGCTGATCTCGACTACGATTAGGCAGTGAATTTTTCGCAAAAAAATGCATAGCTTTGCATCTCGGGAGTTCATGTCGAAGTTATAGCTAGTCAAACTAATGAGTCATTTTTTAGCTCTCCCATTCCATTTGCTGCTTATTTCACTTCAGCTTGAAATTTTGGGAAATATATAATAGTTATTTCCCTAAAAAGTGCGGAAAGTGATACTTGCAAGCATTGCGTGGGGGAAAGATATGAAAGGGCGCACCATTTGGGAATGGGACGCTTTGCGACTTGAAAAGCGTGCGCGAAAAGGTTTGAACGCACACGTTCGTGAAAAAAGTAATTTTATTTTAGATTTTTACTCACATAGCTGATATATTAGCAACTGGTTGTTTTCCTTTTCCGTTGAGTGTTTGTTGTATGTGTTTTCTCTCATTATTATTCCTGGTTGATCTATTTCCCGCATTGCATTGGCCTGGTCGGTCAATTGAGGGAGAATTCATATGTGTTGGATATAGTTTCATATGTGCTATGTATTCCAGCATAGACGATGTTTTCATTGGGCATCTGGTACATTGAAAGTTCCTTACACCATGCACTTCATATTTATGATTCACTAAAAGTGATAAATCGGTGCTTTCAAAATCGCCTAATTCGCATTTGAACAGTACATTTTCTTTCGACTGGGTCTGCCTACGTCTGAAAAAAATAATATATGGAATATTTGAAAATGCGACCACAGAATTCATGAATGAATATAACAAATATCGAATGACAAATAAATGATTGTCGTGAATACTTCTATTATTATTTTTACTTACATGGTTCCTATGTTAGCAAAATCAGACGAAAATGTTTGTCTCGTTGTATTGTCTTGGTTAGATCGATCACCCAAGGGAGAAATTATATGGGTGGGATAGTTATTGATGTGCATTATATACTCCAGCATAGAAGTTGTTTCGATTTCGCATCTGGCACATTTAAAACTTCTCACACCATGCACTTCATATTTATGATTCACTACAAGTGAAAAATCAGTGCTTTCAAAATCCCCCAATTCGCATTTAAACGTTACATTCCTCTTTGATTGTATCTGCCTATATCTGCAATAAAATGTAGAATTTTGATATAAATGCAACCATAAAATTAATTTAACTATCACCAAAAGCAAAAATTCTATGGTTGATTTTTTATGTGTGACTGCATAATATCCATTTTTCGTTATTAGTTGAAGGTTATTGGGACTTCAAATGCAGAAAATGATATTTCCTTACAGTCGTTATTATTCTACATGATGAATGATCAAAAACACTTTGTCTATAATGAATTAATTAATATTTTGAAAATGCTATAGTCCATATATCGTTTATTGCCAAGTAGGCATCATTTCTCTTCGTGAAAAACATAACGGATTATCGAGCCGTTTCCTGAGAAATCATTCTTAAAATTTACTGGAGTTGATTTCTCTTCAAAAAATTGATTGCCAAAATCGAATTCACATTGTCTCTTATGAAAGAAAAAAATATTGGTGCGTGGAAAGCCATGAAATAGAAGTGAAACTTCTTTGGTCGTGTATTTATAAATAGATCTATATAGTTATGACAAACTGGTAGACTCAGTTTAATCGAAGGAAATTATAGCTTCATTGAATGTTTGAAAATAACATATTCATTCAATTCAAAGAAGCGATAGGTTTGAGGAAACCAAAAAAAGATATGGATTTTAATTGATCAACAAACCAGTATAGTTCCGTATATTATCATTCATTCCCTAGCATCCGTATTCATTACCATATTCAATGTTGGTATTGGAAATTCAATGAATGGCTTCGATCCTTCTGAAGCAAACTTAACATTAAGTGGGAATTATACTAGGTACGTGAGTTTTCAGATGCTGTTGAAGAAAAGAGAGCCACTCATCGAGTTCTTAAAATGAAGACTGACATCGATAATGAATCAGGACGCTAGAAAACGAACGACAATTTTCTCGGTTTTTTTTGATCAATTGCAATCCGGGGTTTTTATATCCCATTTCAGTTTCCATAAAGCTATCGTGCCATTCTTGGAAAATCATGATGTAGAAAACTGAATATATTATTTTCAAACATTGAATGAAATCGAAATTTCATTCAACTGAAATAAGTTTCCACATCAGTTTATCATAACTAAAACTAATCCTTCATTTTCGGCTCGAGTCGTCGAAGAAGTTCCACTTCTATCTCGTGGCTTTCTATCCACGTAATAATTTTTTGTTAGGAATGATTCACGAAATTTGTACACCGTTTGGTGTACAATATTGAAAAAAATACAATTCAGAAGATTTTCGAAAATTGTCTAATATAGACTCCGAAACGTTACAACATAAAATTATAATTTCAACGTTCTTTATTTTCAGTTCATTGTCAGGCAACAATTTTTTCTAGTTCATTTGCTCCTGACAAATTAGTGCAAGAATTTACGCAGGAGCAAATCGTTTATTTCATTTTTAAGTGATTTTGTTTCAGAGATTAGGAGTGAAAACCCTGAAAAGTTCATTGAGAAATGCAGAATTTCTCTTTCTCTTTATCCCAGAATAAATTTCAATCGACACCGTTTGGTGTTCAACATTGAATCCGCAAGTGGTTAAGACAACAGCGTACTATCCTGTACCAGTCACCAGAGCGTATTAAAACAAAGACGCCATATTTGCCATATCTAGTAACGCGTCGTGCGTCGTTCCAGCTTTTTGGTTCCACCAGTTCCAGTTTCCAGTCCTGCCAAAAGTCTTTTTGGAGTTGGAGTTCAAGAGGTCGTATCCAGACCTGTTAAAGCCTATTAGATATGTATACTTAAATTATCCGACATCAGGGAACCGCAAATATCTCTGGTAACAGGATAGTGTGTTATTGATTGAATAGTGAAATGTGATACAATGTCGGTGTTCATCAAAATAGAATACCGAAACAATGAAAAATGGATGTTGGTAGATAAAAATATCAATTACGCGGATTTTATTCTGATCAGTGAGTATAATAATAGTTTTGTTACTTTCCATAGTTCTTGTAAGTTGTAAGTAACTAATAGGTATATAGGTAGAACCAGAACCTTTATGATTCTGCTCTTTCTACATTTCTACATTGATACCTATGTGTTTCAGGTCTCAACAAATTCACATCACAACAGTTAACAACTGGATTGGAAAAGGACGATTTTCATCTGGCAGATGAAAGCGGCTGTCTGATTGTTCAGGGAGAATTCTCAAATTTTCTGGAACTGGTATCAGTGAGTTGTTTGTAATATTGTAATATTTCATTTTTGCTATGTTCAAATGCTATTTTCTATATTGTTTCAAGTGTTTTGAGTAATTAAATACCTCTTTGTTTGTTTTATGGGTGCATAATAGTAGCATACATTTGAATATCAATATTTTATCATTATCATTCACAGTATTTTTGTTGTTTCTCATTGGAGAATAAAGAATTTTATATAATCACCATATTTTTCTCACCTCTCAGATTCACCATTTTTATTGATTCTTTACACTCTTTAGTGTCAAAATTGATTCTCTATATGGTGAATTTAAATAGTATCTGGTGAAGAAATTACACCACTAGGTACTCTTTATACACCTCAAAAAATGATTTTTTACCCCTACCGGAAAACAAATTGACGCCATCGGTAGATCAACAACTACCGGTATAAAACATATTCAGCATCACAGTGTTAACTTAACACTGTACCTGAGTTGTTAAATCAACACAAAACTGGTGTGTATGGATATAGACACAGCCGGGTGCCATTTTGGTGTTAAAAATCTCCTCGATTTTCTACTATGTATGGTTTTAATTTAAGTTTTATGTTAATTTGCAGCGGATGTTAATTTTAGGACTGTATTAACATATCTGGTCATTCTGTAAGAATAAGTTGAAAGCAGGTACTGTTGAATAAATTATGTACTTCTATGTATTGAACGTGCCTCTTATTTTCAGCACATGATAAATTTTAACAAAAAGCTTGTAGAATAACCATTAATATAACTTGAAATATCTATATAAATTTTTACTTACTGTTGATTCGGTTGTATATGTGTTTTGAATGTATGCTCGTCCAGTGATTCCTTGAAATATGTAGAGTATTCGCATTTAGAGCAGTCGAACACCTGAAAATTCGATACTGATTTATAATATTTATCATGTATAACATATTCATATTATCTTGATTTGCTGATTGCATGAATGGTGCACAGATATCAAGTGAATGGAAAACCTCTATTATGTCAGCTATCCACAAGAAAGGCAACAAAGATCTCTGCGAGAATTACAGAGAAACTGCAGTAACCAGTACAGTTAGCAGAATGTATGGTAAACTCCTAAGAAATAATATAGATCAAAAATATCAAGACTATGAGGCAAAAGAACAAGCTGGTTTCAGAGTAGGACGATCTACAGTTGACCATTTATATTGCATAACACAAGTTATTGAGAAGAGGACAGCAGTCAACCAAGAAGTCCATCTACTTTCTGTAGACCTACAAAAGTCATTTGATATTCCCCACAGTAAGCTATGGCCAACACTGAAGCAATCAAATCTATATTGATAAAAGAGGATCTATGGTTTACTTCAAAATGCTTTATTGTTCAAACGATCTCACCAAATTGGACAATTCTTTTTTTGTTGTGTTTATTATTGTTAGGGCAAGGTTTATATAACAAAATATTCCCAAAAAAAATGTACAGAACAGAAAAAAGGCATTCCTTTTTCTTACGACCAATCGAGCCATCACGATGAGTTAGTTATTATTATCTACCCTAGAAATAATTTAAATGGCAAAACTAGGTTTGCCGGGTCAGCTAGTATCAGATATGGCCCGTGGGAAACAAAATTTCTGGCGGATTTACTCCTACAAAAGGACTGAAACAGGGGTGCTGCCTTTTGCCGACGCTATTTAGGATATACTTGGAGCAAGCTCTCAAAGTGTGGAAGAAAAAATATGGCGGCATGGAGATCCCCCTCAACGAAAAAACAACACAATACACACTCTGTTTTGCAGAAGATCAAATTCTGATAGCACAAGATCAAGACGATCTAAACTATATGACAAGAAAATTAGTGGAAGTAAACGTAAAAAAGACGGAATCTATGTGTATTGGAGGGACACCGCAAAACATAACATTGGAGGATGGAACACAAATACCTATGTATGAAACTGACGCATGATAGGACACTGGACGCTGATGTAAAGGACAGAAATATCCAAGGGAGAAACACGATATCCATGATGAACGGCATTCTATGGGATCAATCAATATCCAAATGCAACAAACATCGCATATACATATAATTCCATACTCAAGAGCATAGTGACGTATGAAAGTGAGGTCTGCGGATATATCTAGAAGGGATCGTGTGCGCAATGAAAAAGTCCGAGAGATAATGGGACCAAAAGATACAATAACCGACGACATAAAGACTAAACAATTAATATGGTATGGCCACGTGCAGAGGATGCCCTATAACAGATTACCCAAACAGATTTTAACATGGACGCCACAGTGACGAAGGAGAAGAGGCCGACGAAGGAAAAGCTGGAGAGAGAAAATCGAGAAGTCGAGAAGGCAATGGAGGGAAGAGAGCTCTCAGAAAATCTTTGGTTGAATAGAGAGGAATGGAGGTTAGGCGTCGGAAAGCGTCCGAGAACGCTATAAAACTGTGTGACTGGTGATGTAAGGGACAACGGCTAAGTGGAGAAAGAGGACCTGATTGATAATTTTGGTTTTAAATGTCCCATAAGGCCTGCCGCAGACATGCAACTTTTCATTTGCGCAACAGTTTGATTGCAAGCGGTTCGAAGGCGCACACATACGCAATCGCTTAGTTAGTTTGTGTCGAGGATCAAACTATTCGATCGCAAAACTTTTTAGTTGCATGTCTGCGCGGCCCCTAAAGGTATTCGTTTTGGAGATATAGGGTGATTTATGAAAAAATGCTAAATCTATAAACTCCAATATCTTCGTTAATATGGTAAAATTTTCTCTGATATTTCACAAGCTTGTTCCTATAGGCATTCACCGCCAGCACACAAAGAAAATAGAAAACATTGCAGGACCGTATTCAAAAATTCCAATTTACTTGTCAGGTGGGAAATATCACACGGTATATAAGATAAAATGAATTCAAATAGAAATTTGAGAAGAGCGAGAGAAACTGATGAAAGATCTGTTTTTTGTTCGGATGGCACAAGTTTCCTTTTGTTTTTATAATATATTGAAATGCGAATATTACAATAATTTTATATTCACATCATGAAAAATAATATTCCTAATAGCACAAACACTGAATTCTTTGATGGTTTCTTTCTCTTTTGAGATTTGGATAATTCTGAGACCAAATAGGATTGTTCCTTGAATTATTTATTCCATCTCGGGTGAACTGAGCTTCATCAGTGAAGAAGATACGCTGAAGATCTCTTCTATGGCTCACTACCCATCTACAAAAAACAAGTCGAAATAATGAATCTTTTATCATTGAAAATCATTATTTTCTTCAATATTCTGTTGTTTGCATTGAAGAAATTCCATATGTTGGATAAAACAATGTTTCAACCCCCTCAGAAACTGTTAGAAGAAAATTTCTTCTTATAAAGTTTACATTGTTTTGATGAAGAGTAAATTTAATCGGAAACATACGAGGTGGATTATCGTTTCACATTTTTCAGTTTAGTAGAATGAACAGAAGTTCTGGGAGTAATTAAAGTAAGTCAAACTTATCTTAGGCGAGATGTGTAAGGCGTATACGCCAGGGCTCACTATAGTGAGCCCTGCTCTGTCAGGGGGCAGAATAGACCTTGAGGGCGCCGTGACATGTAACCCCTTCCTAAATATCAACTGTCAACTATCTTTGACTCGAATTTAGTGTTTTTGTTTTATCAGGAATATTATTTTTCATGACGGGAATATAAAAATATTGTAATATTCTGACTTCAACATATCATGAAAACTATAGAAAATTTGTGCCATTCAAACAAAAAACAGATCTCTCATCAGTTTTTTCCGCTCTTAAATTTCAATTTGAATTTATTTTATCTCATATACCGTGTGATATTTCTCACCTGACAAGTAAATTGAAATTTTTGAATACGGTTCTGCAATGTTTTCTATTTTTTTTCTTGCGATGGCGATGAATGCCTGTAGGAACAAGCTTGTGAAATATCAGAGAAAAATTTACCATATTAACGAAGACATGGGAGTTTATAGATTCAGCATTTTTTCATAAATCACCCTATATCTCCGAAACGAATACCGTTATGGGACATTTGAAACCAAAATTCTCTTTCACTTTGAGGTTCTCTATATCCACTCAGTCGTTGTCCCTTACGTCACCAGTCACCCTGTTCGCAATCGACAAGTCAGACGTCAGACCACCATATTGCAATGTTCATTGACACATTCTTCAATTCTTTATTCATCATAACAAATATAAACAATGTTATGAACAGAAGTACAGAGTCATACAATCTAAACTTAGGTTTGTATATTATGTGACCCTTGCAATTTTTGATGAATACAAAAAACGAATATACCAAAAAATCTACAAACTATAAAGTGTCCAATGCATGAGGAGAGCAAGCCAAAATCATCAATTTCGCAGAACCTAAACATGGTGAGGTCCACACTCTGCCACAGGAATATGCAAGATATTAGATGCACAGGCAATAGGTACACATAAATATCATTCACTGTTAATTTAAAATTGCGCTATGTCGTCCCGGTAAGTAAAGCAGAAAAATATTTTGAATTTTCTAAAATAATTTTTTTTTATTTATCCCTATGTTGTCGTTTTTTAATATTGGAATTCATTTTCAGCTGAGCAGGAACAAAACAATAAAACTGTGGACTGTAGTAAAAAAAATCGTGCTGCTTACATATTTCGGTTCGATTTGTTTCATTGCCTGACAGGAAAAATCATCAAAATACAATTTTTGAAAACACCTGAGATTACATTACAAAATCTCCAATAAAATACGGCGCAATTTATTCACAATAAATTTTCTTCATCTGGTTAGTTTGAAGTCTTCCCAAGCGTAAAAATCGAGTAAAGATACGGTAGCAGTCATTCTTCCACACGGTATATCTTTTCATGCACGATACAATATTAAAAAAAAACAACAAGAACTAGTATTGCGTATTCTTCCATTCGATGAGCTGAACTCACTGATCACATGCGTGGCATTTTTTTCCTCAGAATGGTCTGGACGTTAGTCAGTGAAAAGCAGATGTATTTTCATGACAAAAACGCTGCTGTAGAACTCTTTAAAAATCAGGAGAGGAAAAAACACATTGATAGTAAGTGCCATAAAGGGACTTCTAACCTTCATAAACATACATCAGGTGGGGGATCAGGGATCCTCGACTGATATCAGTGTCATACCTACTCGAATATTCAAGCAATTCCATTCGAGCTCGAGGGATTATAGTTTCGCCAACTCGCATGATTTATAGTTATAGGCAATTTTTTGTGAAATGCTTTATTTTGATGATTTTATTCTCTGTCAAGAATCGAACCTACCTTTGAAAATACTTTGTATATTTTAGTTCGAGTTTTTTTCGAGATCTGTTGTCTAAATAAAGGTTTGACTTTCTTGTGAATACTTTTATCCCCTGAGGTATTTTGGTACAAGCTCACCTGGGAAGTGATAATTTTCCATATACTTACACTGAATATTTCGAGAATATTTTGTAGAATAGTGCCAAATATACCCCGAAAGGTTTATCTGAGGAAGTTTCCTTCACTTATGAAATAATCAGTTCAAATGAATAACTCTCAGATCAAATACAACTGCAGACAAGAAAAATTCATGGAAAAGAATAATAATGCATAATAATTATGAAATAAAAAAACAAACCTTTTGCTTATGCCGCTTCCTGACACCTTGCCTAATCTTCAATTTTGGTCTGTTGCTGTCACTGAAAAATTTACAATAGAATGAATAATTCGTTTTCTCTGTATTACTTTTGACTAAAATTATCAATATTTACTGCAGATTTGGAGCAAATTTTGTAATGTTTTGTAAATTCCTTGATAAAAAACATCAAACAAATATGAATCCTGAACTGAAATGTTCGTTCAGGTCCATCATTCAATTCCAATTATATGTACCGGGTGTTTTTTCAGCTGAGGCGACGATGTTTAGCGGTTGAGCAGTGAAAATTTCGGCTAAGCATAATCAGGGTCCATTGGAATTACATCCTCTAATTGTCATACAAATGATATCCCAAGAAAGTCTGAATGTTTTATTGTTTTATTGCATATTCAGATTGCGTGGATTAATTGTACCAAAGTTTGTGAAACTTATCTTATGCTTAGAAATTGCCGTTGGTGAGATTTTTCGTCAATTACGAGATTCCTCTAAGAAACTCAACAATTTCATTATTTTGAAGAGGATATTCATTCTCTTCAAAGATTTTTCGATTCAAGAACGATCGAGATATCTCGCAAACGGCAAGTTTCAAGTTTGAAACAATTGTAATAAATACAGGGTTTTAGGTAAGAAAAGCATGAAAACATTTTAACTTCAACCACCTGAAGATACCATTGTGACACGTATCGTGGTTTATTCTTGTGAAAATCATATAATCTGTTTTAAGTTGAGAAAACATGGACTTTGATGGTTCTGTGTTGAGAAAAACAACGGAAATTTTGCCGCCTACCTAACCGTAATATATCGTCGCTTCAACTGTGGAAAACTCTTAGGAAGATATTCTAAAAGTAGAAACTTTTGAGATACATGGTGATAAAATTTGAAAAAATTTTCAATATTAACTGAGATAATATTTCAGGCGATTTTATAAAATTTGGTACTTTTCCTTTATGCATAAAGGTGCATTTTGTGATGTATAATTATTTCAATTTTCCCTACCATTGGCGTCTGTACGGATTTTGCATTGTTTTCTGCATTATTTGCAGAGAAAATAACAAAAATCTGATGCAGTATGCTTTGACTCGAAGAAAATTAAAAGATCAGATTTGTTCTAAAATGAAAGAAAATTTGAAAAATAAGTTTTCTTATCAGATGCTCTGTTCTTGATTGAAATAATGAAATTAGAATTGCTTCATATCGCAGTTGTTTTTTCTTCAAAATTTTATCAACCTGCATATCAGAAGTTGAAACTTCCAGGACATATATATGTTCATAGGAAGTATTTTTCAATTGAGTCAAAAAATCACCGCTTTAAATATTAGCATGTCTTTTATATTATAGCCGTGTGCATACCAACATCACTAATACCGAATTACGTAATCTCAGATTAAATTTCATTGAAAGATTATTTGTATTGCTTGTGCACCGAGTAATTTATATGCCTTCCTATTCTATCTGCATGAAATATGGTCAAAAAAAAGTGACAGGGAGAAACTGAACATCAGGCATACAGTTGTCTTTTTCTAGAATTTTGATTGGTCCGGACTCACCTCTATGTGAACATAAAAGAGAGAGTTAGCGGCCCGACGATCATTTTTCGCTTTCTCTAAAATAGCCAATTTCTTGCTGGCATTGCTCAGTCTATGTCTATGATATAAGCATAAGCTGTATTTTGGCGTGAATAGTTTTTAAAAATATTTCATAGGTTTTGAAAGATACGTATTTTGGCGTTGCAACGTCACACACAAAAATGTTTGAAAATATTTCGTAATTATTGAAAGCAGATTTTGGTATTTCTATGGACATAGTTCGAACCGCAAATCTCTGTCAATCGCTTGTCATCATATCGCGATGTCAAGCTATCAAAATTATTTATTTTGTGGAAGATTGAACTAGTGACGTCACACAGAATATATTTTGAAACTATTTTTGAACGCAGTTCAACTCCAAAGTGCAGCTTTAATCTAGTAGTGAGAATATTTGATCCGGGATAAAAATGCGGTGCACAATGAAAAGGAAATTTAATCACAGGTTATAAATAATCCTGAGTAAAATTGTTTGGTGCACTCGGCTATTCGTATAAGTATATATAAGGTCCTTTCGTTTGCAGTGTGGCACTTTTCTACACTCGATTTGATTCACACCAGTGTAAAGGAAGTGTAGTTTATCTACACATAGTCAAAAGGAGATGTAGATAAACAACACCTCCTCTACACTGGTGTAAATTCCATCCGAAAACGAATACTAGAATCGAGTTCAGAAACGTGCTACACTTTTTATGCAAACGAAAGGACCTATAATTTTTTTTGAATATAGAAAGTGATAATGACTTACCTCCTTGCTGAGACACTTTCTGTAGCTGCTTCGTTAGTGACATTCGTACAGAGGCTCGAACATTCCTTGTAGATATCGGGTGTGGAGTTGGGTATTGATGTACTGAAATATTGGTCCACATTTTGATCATTAGAATATTTCGGTTCAACAATTTCAGAAGCTATAGGCAAACTTGAAGATGATGAATCGGAAGCTGATAATACTTCCTCAGAGAAGCCTGAATCGTGCGAAATGATTGAATTTTCCTGTGTTTGCTTGGAGGAACTATGTAGTTTCAACTCATCGTCTACTTTCTCTTCCTCTCCAAGAATCAAATTCCAATCTATCATGTCCTGGTTTGAAGAATAAAATAGGTTGCCTTGATGTTGGTGAGTTTCAGAAGTTTCTGCATAAATCATTTTGAATATGTCATAGTTTGATTGGGGAGTTGGTTCATGCAGTTTAGAATCAGATAGGTGAAATTGTGCATCTGATTCAGCTGTGACTGGGGATTCTTCCAAACGTGAAAGCATCTCGAATTCCTCATTAGTGAGCTGGGGAGTTGTTGGCTCGGGAATCATTCCGAAGACGTCAAACAAGTCTATTCTGTAAAAAAAATGAATCTATATAAAGAATGGAGTGATTGTAGAAAATATTTTGAGCATCGATATAATATTGGGCATTTCTTTATATGCTTGCCTATATATGTACACATGAAAATGTAAATTACTATTTGCACTTGAATTCAGAACTGAGATAATTTATTCGTTGTTAACATGTAATTTGCCTACAAATTTTCACACAAAAATTTTTCACCGAAAATTAATGTAAGTATTACGAGAACTGCGAATTGCTATATTATGATCAAAAGCCATTCGTCTGCGAAATGCTTTCGGAATAATGTTTAGATATTTTGTGTTCGAAAGTTCGCACGAGAAAAGATTAAACAATTCAAGAACGCCTTTAATGAAAGGTGCAATCCGGCTACTCGCTGAATGCCCTTTATAGGACGTTTATTCGTCCTTATCTTAGCATACATTAATTTACACTACAGAGACTATATCAAACACAGTGGCGACAATGGAGTGTAACATTTCTGATTGGTTAGGTGGTCTCACGTGATAACATCCGATATATTCTTATTGCTGTTTCTTGGATTTCTCCCCGTTATCCCCTGCGTAAGAAAACAAGACTATAGGCTATAGGATTAAAAATTTCGTTACACCTGTGTATTTTACCAATACTCTCATAATTGAATCAAAATTGCTTCATTATTGATTCCAAATGTTCTGTGACGTTTAAATTTTCATTGAAATCTATTTTATTATTCACTTATTTCGGTGTGAATATCCATTACGGACGCCCATGGTAGTTTGAATTTCCGGAACTTTTACCGGCCAACTTCACCGGCTACCTACACGCAGGTTTAAAATCATGAGTCAGAAAATGTTTTTTTATTAGTAAATCGTCTCTTTACTCAGATGAATTGAATAACATAACTTAACTTCTATTGAAGATATTGAACAATTCTTTTTTCATTATCAATTCGTTAACTGTTCAACTGTTGATGAAATGTTCAATAATTAAGAAATCCTGCGGGATTTCTTCAGAATCCCGTGCGAAACTACTTGGAAAATTATGTCATTTCAAGCTATTCTTATGAATATTTTTTGATGACAGTTTAAAATATCAAAATACATTTCTAGCAACATAATTGTTCTCGAATTATTCATGAAACATATTAATTTATCTGTTCTGGATCAAAATAACCAAAACCTGCTTATAAATAAATCAAAATTCAGCAAGAATATGGCGGATGGGCGGTGCCCAGAGTCCCATTGTCACCACTAGGCGCTTTCTTTTTGGTGCTTCATGCACCGGTACAGCTCCGGGCTTCTCGCCCCTGAGCTGTTCCCAAATAAAACGGTTATTAGTGCGCTAACTGCGCGCAGCGAGTTGGATGATCAGCTGTTGAGCAAAATGACAAGAGACAAGTCCGGATTCGCGGTTCTTTGGATTATTTGTTTTCAGTTTGACGTTAAAGTCGTTGATTATTAATAAGTTCCACTATTTTTTCGAAATCTATTGCCATATATTTGGTTGAAAAACTTGATTTACCGGGTAAACATTACCCTTTCTTTGCTATGGAGAGTAAAAATATACGAAATACTGGATATGTCTGAAGATATAAAACTTGAAAAAATTATTTAACAATGATTTCATCTCTTGAAGCTTCGTTAATAATCCTCTTTGATAAAAGTAGGTAAAGAGTGTTCTGATTTTACGAATATTGCATTCAAGTACGTGAAATATCAAATTATTTGAAATTAAATGCTACATTTTCACTGATGGGCGCTAGTAAACTGAAGCTTGTCGTTTATTCATTTGATCGATCTCTAAAAATTATGCATTCATGAAAAAAATGATTAGTTCACTCTTCAAACCTGAAAGAACGAATCCTATCTTCATTCAAAATCATACAGTTCTAATTCCATCTAACATTGATTCTTTATTCATTTACTCAATAAAAAAACTAACTGACAGCTTCAATTGACGAAAAAATCAATCTTAGGTGGTCCATAAGGTGTATTACAGCCTTTTTATAATATTAATCCACAAATTTCAACAATACACGACTTCTAATATTTGATGACATATGTAAACATAACCAAAAAGTTTGTTTACGGGCTTCAAACCCTCGACGTGCACCAGCATTTCGGTTGGTGCAAGAGGGGGCAGGGGAAGGAAACGCGAGCTGCTCCGGTGCTTCACGCCCCAATCAAAAAGAACGCGTAGGTGCTCGAGCGAGATGCACCGGAGCTGCCCAGGAGCTGCTCAAACGGTCAAAAAGAAAGCGTAAATGGTGTTTGATAAAGTCACTGAAATTTACACAATGTTCGAGCCAATCACAAGCACTGGCTTTCGAATGAAATCGTCTCTCGTCGGTTTGTTCCGAACGACCCGAACGTCAACCCGATTTTCGTACCCGCAGCCAAAGATTATTATAGAGTAGAAGTAGAAAGATAGAAAACGAAGCGACTGAAGTGATGTGAGCGCCATCTGTGTTTCAAATGTGTTTTTAAGGCCCTAAGACGGGTTAAAATTTTAATTCGAGGGACATGAAATTTTGCGAGATGTCAGAGTCATATGGCCATTTTGATCAAACAGGTTTGGAATGTTTTGATTCTCGTATCCATAGACAACCTCGCAATGACGGCTCGTCCGGGTATGCAGGGTCGGCCGGGCCGACCCAAAAATAATCGAGAAATGGAAAATAATTATAATTATTGTATTCTTCAAAACTTATTCCAGATGATTAATTTCGATATTAAATTCTCGATTAATTCCCTAGTAATACGTACGACAACTTATTTCGATCAACGTGACGCCGCTGTCGCCCTGAGTTAGTTTATTTCGAAGTTCTCTTTCCTTACGCTAAACACGCTAGCCGCAGGCCAGCCAGCCAGCCGCAGGAGCATAGCGAAACGCTTATGGTACCGTACAGCGCCTACGTCGCACGCAGTTATCACCAAGTTGAACTGTACAATACATCGTATTACGTCGCTGCTAGATACATACACGGTCGGCCAGCACGGGTTGGGCCTACCTTGCTATGGTTTGGGCGTTTAGTATTCATATTTCTAGATTTCCTCATTGTCTATTGACTCTATTGCAAGATATTATATTATCAAATGAATAGTTAATCATTAAATATTATGTCTATTTTAGAAAAGAGTGTATTCGCACCTTTTAAGAGTAGTTTAGAAAATATAATATATCCCTAATTATAGTTAGATTTTTTTATTATTAAATGAATAATTAATTTTAGAAAAAGGATATTCCGACCGTATAAGAGTAGTTTAGTGATTTTTTGACCATAAAAATTCGTAATTCCTAGTGAATTTATAAGGGCACGGTGATTTTGAAGCTTCTTGAATACGCCATAGAGAAAGGGCTCTGGAATACGCGTAGGTCGGCCGGCCGAGCCTCGGAGTGGGGATATAAGAATCGCATCCGCATCGCTGTTCCCATATTATGAATTGAATTAGGTCAGTGTCGTAGAATAAGAGAAAGGGGTGCACGTGTTTATCAGTTTTCTTCGATTCATTTCGTAAATTTTGATAATCAGAGTGGATTCTAAATTTCTTTAATTGTTGAATAATTGAAGTAGTAGCAAATCGAAACAAACTTTGCATCCTGTCACAAGATCATGTGACAGTAGAAGGAAGAATGGTGAAATAAAGAAAGGAAAAATTAGTACATTTTCACTTAAAATCAAAATTGTAGATGTGTTTCAGTGAATTTAAAATTTTGATTCGTATTGACGTTGATGTTTTGTGTTGTAATAAATTTGTTATCGGTATTTACAGACAGACCCCGAAGAAGAATAAAACTATTATTCAAAAACTGGGCAAAAACAAAGAAGTGTAGTACATTCTTTCTCCAGAAACAAGTCTTTATATCGCATCGAAAACGAAACTTTTATACACTGTTGTATAAAAAAATCAGACTATATCTACAGAATGGGGCATAAGTCTGGAATGAAATTAATATTTCTTCAATATCAATCAACCACTCAAAATGAAGACGCAGAAACCCACCAATTGCTTTTCAATTACCTTTTTCTTCTGTCAATGAGTAGTTTCTCAACCAATAACTCAACATCAAGATGCTGAAAAACATGTCAATTGATTTCTGATTGCATTTATTTTTGGAAAATAAAATTGAATATTTTTTTTCACCCCTTAGTCGCAACCCTATTCAACTTATATTTAGAAACTTAATCGACAAAAAAATATATCAATATTTAATTTTAGAAAAACAGAGATTATGGTGGGATACGGCGTTTTCATTTTCAGTTATTGGTTGAAAAAATAGATTTTATTTCAGTATATTCCCCTGTATATCCTGGGTCTGGCCGACCCACACCTTATGGGCACGAGCCGTCACTGCAACCTCGTACCGCCTTTTGTTTTTCAAGCCCGTTCTAGTTGCTGATTATTGAAGTTTTTGTCTTATTTTTTGGCGAAAACCTCAGATAATCGTTCTAAAATTATTGTATGGTGAAGAACTGTGAATTAAATAAAACGAATTTCACTAAGGAAAATGAGGATGTAATTACTAAAATTGGTAACATGTGACTCGATCATACATTGATTTTTATTTTTAGTGCTACGATATGGATAAAATTTTCAGGGCGTAAAGGCCTGCAAACACTACTGACTACACTACACCATGTGCAATGAACATTTTACTGCAAGTCGATTGAGAACTGTTCATCCACGTAAATTGTTGCATGCAGGAAGCATCCCTTGCATGGAGGGCTCATTTAGGAGAAATTATGACTTTTAAACGTCCGTTCAAAGATTCTCAATTGCCTTCAATATATTCAGAAATGCAAAAGTTTTATGGATTTCGATTTGGGAATCGGTCAAATTTTTGTTTGGAAACTCAAAGTTTTATGAAACCTTCTGTGAGTGTTTCGTTCATGCATCAATCAGTTTGTATATTGACAATACCATAATGAAATCATAAAAAAGGATGAGGAAATTATACTGACGGGCTTGAATGCAGGCCTTATATACCTCTGTAAGGTTTTTTTCAATTGTAGTTATGAAGGTTTTGTAAATAATATGTAAGTAACGGAAATGTGTATCCTATGACAGTAAATTGAATATTGTTCATATCAATTTCTGATATAAAGTGTACAAATTTAAGTCAGTTTATTAATTCAAAACGTTTTCACTGAAAAAACACCTTTGACCTATAGCAGATAACCAGAGTACTAGAGTACTCTTGTATTCTAGTCAAAGCTCTATTCGTTGTCCATTATTTCAAATTTTTGTTAATGTTTTTTACTTTAGATTGCAAATGAAAATTTATCACATCCAACAGCGTATTTCATTGATACCAATCGATTCCAATCCAAACAATGTTCAGATGAAAACTAACATCCTGGTCACAAAACAAAACAATCCTTTCGTTTCTTTGAAGATTCATGACATTAACTCCACCGTAACAAGAAAGTAAACATAATATTAAAAAAAAGGCAAAATAGATACTCACTCATCCATCATTGCTATATCGGTAAATTTCACTAGTAATCACAAACTGACACGAATACTCTTAATAATCACAAGAAGTAGGTAAAAAGCTATAGTCGAAACTCGAAGGTACCCTTCAAACTGATGCCGATATTTGTCCAAGTAATATTATAAAGAGTTTGTCGAACTTGCGCAGGCGTAATCTATTCGGAAGACGAAATGAGGTAAAGACGCCATTTTGTTCAATTCAATTTGTAACTTCTTGATTTACTGAAAGCCGTATGATTTACCACCATATAGATGGCTATTGAAATATTGATGAATTGATGAATTCATTATGTAGAAGCTGAAGAGTTTCTAGACACCCACACAGGAGGAATTACGAGTTTTTTTTCTTCAAAAATATTCAAGGCCCGTTTGTATGTAATAAAATGAGATTTGTATATTTGAATGGAAATCCTTGTATAATTGGTACATTTCTATCATTTACCCATTCTGTCCAATTATTTCTACTACAAATTTTTCACCATCAATCATAAGTGGACTTACGTCGGACAAACGATCTGTAATATTAATAATACGTTTTTGCAATTTGGGGGTGCTGGGTGCCGCTCAGAAAATGGACCTACGATGGACAAACGACCTGAAATATTTGTTTCGAAATTCGCATTTGGGGTTGCCAGCTTCACATAACTGACTGATGCGACTCTTTAATATTTGCTTTCCGCAGAAAGTGAATAGCAGCATTGAGTATTGGAAATTACTACTTTCCAAAAGTCAATGCTTCTGGAAAGTAATACTTTCGAAACGCTAGTAGGATAAAGAATTTTCGACCTGCTAAATGAAGGAATATTGCCTACATTAGGACATGAATATGACTACTATCCATAAACAATTAACTTTATAGGGATTAAGATAAAGGCGGCAGGTAACAACTGCACCCCTTTCAGATAGGTCAGTTGTAAGAAATATTTGAAAACCAATTCCGGGAATGAATAGAACTTCTATGGGGTCAAATACCTAGGTAATTTTTCGGAGAAGGGAAAGTGAACATAATGAAATGGTTGGTAATCGATAATACACTGTACTGGTTTCTGGTTGAAATTTGTAATAGTCTTCATTATGAAATAGTGCTTTTTTGAGAGTTTTATATGATAAAACTACTTCTTTGCAGTTATACCATACAAGGCGTTGCTGAAAATTGTGAATCACTGCAGGGTATTATTTATTGCCGATTTCAAGCTTAAATCTTCTTCAGGGTTCTAAAATGAATTACAAGATTTTTATTTCCCCTATACAATTCCAGAACATGTAATGAGACGACATAACATCCGTACAATAAGGAATCATATGAATATCTGTATACTACAGTGCACATAAAGAAATTTTTGATCGAACAGTGAGAAAAACATTGAATATAATTCAGCCCAGCATACATGTACTTGATTCATCATTAAAAGAAGAGAAAAAAAAACAATTATTACATTGTTTTTGTGGTTTTATAGTCAGAACATGAAAGATATGAAATGAACAATACAACTTGACACCATCAAACGAGAACTGAACAATAGAGATTGATAATTCAAGGAACAAATTGCTCTTATCATACATATGCTATAAAATAGTATTAATAATGAATACTGATTTGATCTACACAAATGACAATGACATTCAGCTCGTTCAAGTTATTTCTTCTTTCATTTTGTTGATGAGATAGTAATAGGCAGTTTTCAAACCTTCAATGTCTGTTTTTTTGTTAATGGATTTTTCCATTTATTATTTATCACTCACAGACATTAATGCCACTTCTTAATGAAGAGGATGACGAAAAATATCCTTCTCTTGGGAGACCCAAAAAGTGTTGCCATTTGAGAATTTTATTTCAGGGTGTACGAATGCGAAAAATTACCAAAGGATTTTCTATGAAGGTCAAAGTAGAATAAGTTCCATAAAATTCATTTTTCTATTTTTCATTTGATTTGTCCTCTACATTGTATTATTATGTGTAATGTAATTGTTATTATTATTTATTTATTTATTTCATCACAGTAAGGTACAAACAGGTATTAGGTACTACCCAACAAAGCACCAACTAAAGCGCCAAACTACAATTTCCATACATTAATCTAATTCTCACCTAACAAATATAAAATTATTTCATGATTACTACTTTGAAACAATAACTGCAGCAATGTGAAGAATAAAAGTATCCTGAATGAAAAAACCCATAGAACAATCGAAAGCAAAAACGAAACTAAAGATCAGACTGAGCCCGAAGAATCCCTTTTTTTAAATTCCTTTTGAAACTTGCTTGAGAAACCTGGAACACATCGAAAGTGAGAGCGTTGAAGGATGCCAATATTCTGCATACTGGGAAATTTTGCGTGAGGTTTATTCTCCTGAAAGGTGCAATGAAGATTTCTCTACTTCTTGTTCCCCACTGAGAAAAATCTTGAGGTTACAATGTGAAATTACCCATATATTAGCTGGACAGGTTACAGTTACGCAGTTGGATTATTTTTTTCACAACTAATATCTGGATGTTTCTACAAGGGTGTTGCGAATTTTCATGAAAAATGTAAAACTATCATGTATATTTACAGTGAATATGAAATTTACAGAAAATATGTGTTAATTCTCTGTGATATCACAAGGGTTGTAATATTCACCTGAAAAATTACAACTGCAATGCAATATTACAATAAATTTGTGAATTTCAACATGAAACGGTAATTTCACAACATAATTGTGATCTAAATTTTTTTTGAATCACAATAATTTTGTGAATTATCACATGAAAATGTGATTTCACAACGTTATTTCACAAAGTATTGTGATTTGAGTATTCTTCTTGTGAATTTGCGAATAAAAAAACGTTGTGTTGTAGAATTACAATGCAGAACCCTTTTAATTTTAAAATTCCCTCACAAATGTGCTTATACAATGTGTTATTAAGGCGGTTGTGAAATTCCCACGAAAAAATATAATTGTACAACAGGATATCGTGGCACAGTTTCCTTCAAGGATCGAACCCTTTTTATTTACATGTCTACAGCAAGAGAAAAATCTTACGCGAAATTGTTGAAATATATTATGGTCAAAATTTTTCTCTCGAATATGAAGACAGAATAAAAAAATAGATCAATCGGTTTCCATTAGAGCGTTCCAATGATGCCGCTTGAAATTTAATAAACAACTAATGATCTTACGGAGGCCAAAATTGTGCTGTTCTTTTTCCGATCCACAGAGTCTCATCTGAAGATGACTTTCCAGAAGCTCAACTCTTGGCAGCTCCAGGAGCTTTCAGGTGTGGATCGGTGAAGGAAAGACGAATTTTGTTGTTGTTATAACTATTCTGTGCATGTCTAGGAGTATGTGTACAGGATTTTTTTATTGCTTCCTCCCCTCCTCATTTTGGACTGCTGCCTTATATTGATCTGTGTCCACACACCCCAATGCCTGTACCTCTTTCTAATTTTGATCCATCAGTACAACATAGAGTCCATACAGATGACTTTTTGTCCAATTCATTCATCGCATTGAGACAGTCCACAATGACGTTTTTTGTAGAAATTTTTTTCTCGACTTGTTTTTTATATGAATACATTTCTGAAGATATAAATAAAATATATTTTATTCTATTCTTTGTATAATTAATATAGAGATTATAGGTTCCTGCATTCCTCCTCAACCATAATCGAAAAACAAATTCTGTTTGTCACTTGGTCAGAAAATATTTTGAGTAGGTACCTACTGCTGAAAAAACTAGCAAGTCTGGGTATTTCTGTGAAATACCTATTTTAAAAATGTGTTTAACACATTTATAGCTTGAACGTAATATTACAATATGATTGCTAATATCAAGTCACTTTTCACCCATGCGGTACATGACGTCGTTCGGCTGGATCCGAATTCACAGCTTCAATGGAATTTCATAATGCAATTGTAAAATCACAACTTTTATCTGCTTCTGGATTCATTCCGTGGCCAATCAAAACCTTTCCTGCAACTGGCACCTGCTCGTTGCCCAATCCCATATCCTATCGCAGATACTCACTAACTTACCCCATAACCCAATTTCCAATTCATTCTGGAATGATCCACTGTGTCTTCAAGAACTTTGAAGTGCGAAGAGTTATACATGGTTCAGTTTTTTGTTTCCTATGATTTAGTTCTTTCAAGTTCCAAGTTTTTTTGCCTTCCAAGTTCCTTGAAGGTTTCAAGTGTGTGACAAAAAAAATATATACTGGTAAGTAGATAGTTCACATTTTTCGAAAGCGATGTTTATTTTTTCGATTTGTGGTTTACCTTTGGCAGATACTAATGAAAAAAATTGAACACCGTATGCATGCAACTTATTATTCAATTATTCTTTATCGAAATATTGCTTATTGGATACCTACTTATTTCATTTTTTTTTTCAGGAATAAACCACCGATACGAATTCTTTATGGAAAAACGATATGTGTTTACAACCTTTGTATTCAGGGAGGCCCTCAATTTAATCTATGTTCCGAAGGATGCATTTCAACATTCATCCGGATTCTGGAAGTATGTCAAGCACGACAAAAGCAAGTTTTATAGAAAACAAATTCATACATTTATCTATTCCAGAAGATTGTGTCTTTTTTGTTGGAAAAAGATCAGGTATACTTTGTTTTTGAATTTTTATTTTATACTCTTATGATATAAACCGCTAAATAAGCGCATACTTATGTCAATATTTTCAGAAGCTGATATTTCATAGTTGAATGCTTCACAATTATGCTGATTTTCTTTTATATTTTGAAAAAAATGTTTATCATTTTAGATGATATTTGTGGTTGTTGTTTTTGTTTGATGTAATGTTTCATATTGTTTTTTATATTGAAGATTATATTAATTTCATGTTGTGGTTGTTTTTTAACTGATATAATGTTTCAAATTTTTTGTTTTCCATATTGATGACTATATTTTATGATGTGATTGTTGTTTTTTATTTAATTTAATGTTTTTTTCCATATTGAAGTGTATATTTTAGGCAGTGATTGTGCCAAATTTAGTTGAATTATTGAAATTCACAATTTAGTTCTGTACAACTACTTTGACCAATAACAAAATAAAGACAATTATCCAGTAATTTTCATGGTTATTTCACTAGGTAATTTTAAAGAGTGTGGGGTAATTCTACAATGAATTCTGGAATTTTAACAAATACTAGAAATTCACAATTAAATTCTGTGAATCTGCTGTGTTGATTCACAACATTAAAGTATTTTACGGTCTAATTGATGCTAAATTTCACGACGTATTTTCGCGAGAACGAGAGGTGATTCCACAATGAATCCTGTAATTTTCCAAAATTTTTTAATTTTACAATATATTTCTGTAATAATCCTTTGCGAATTCACAGAATAAATGTAATTTTACAGTTGATACCATAAAATTCTTTCGTGATTTCACAATGAGTATTCACAGGTTCAGTTTCTAGAAAAATCATTAGATAAAAGGTCATGTGAAATCACAACCAACTTGTGATTTATATTTTCTGTGATTTTACAAGGTTTTCGTTTCAAAATATTCCTTGTAAAATTCCAGTGATTATCGTTGGTCACAAATAACCCAAGATTTTCACTGTAATTTCACTATTTCGTTCTCTCAGTGGCCCCCCTCGGGACCCTGAACATAACTGACTACAATAAGCTAGGCACCAAAAGAGAGTTGGTTAACACTCTATGAAACAGGCACAAATCACTCATTTAAATGTTATGTTTTGGTTTGTTACAGCATTGAAGCTGCTCCTTTAACTAAAGCCAATCTCCCAATCGAAAGTTGAAGACATGAGGAAAAAATTACATAAATTAAGGAAATCGGCATCTATTGTAGATGTTATTTCTAATCCTTTTAATATGGATGAATTGAAATCTGCAATTAGATGCACGAAATTTCGAAAAGCTGCTGGGTTTGATAGCATTTACCCAGAATTCATAAAACACTTGGGAGTAAAAGCTTTATCTTGGCTATTATCGTTTTATAATGATATTTTGGATTCTGGTAATTTTCCAACTGAATTTAGAAAAGCAAAAGTTATTGCAATTTTGAAGCATGGTAAAAATTCTTCGGATCCGGATAATTATCGTCCTAGTCCTAGTTTATTAAGTGTCCCTTTCAAAATTCTTGAGAGATTGATCCAATTTAGGATTGAAACATATGTTGAGGATGTTTTACAAAATTGCCAAATTACAAAAATTTTTCACCGAAAATTAATGTAAGTATTACGAGAACTGCGAATTGCTATATTATGATCAAAAGCCATTCGTCTGCGAAATGCTTTCGGAATAATGTTTAGATATTTTGCGTTCGAAAGTTCGCACGAGAAAAGATTAAACAATTCAAGAACGCCTTTAATGAAAGGTGCAATCCGCCTACTCGCTGAATGCCCTTTATAGGACGTTTATTCGTCCTTATCTTAGCATACATTAATTTACACTACAGAGACTATATCAAACACAGTGGCGACAATGGAGTGTAACATTTCTGATTGGTTAGGTGGTCTCACGTGATAACATCCGATATATTCTTATTGCTGTTTCTTGGATTTCTCCCCGTTATCCCCTGCGTAAGAAAACAAGACTATAGGCTATAGGATTAAAAATTTCGTTACACCTGTGTATTTTACCAATACTCTCATAAATGAATCAAAATTGCTTCATTATTGATTCCAAATGTTCTGTGACGTTTAAATTTTCATTGAAATCTATTTTATTATTCACTTATTTCGGTGTGAATATCCATTACGGACGCCCATGGTAGTTTGAATTTCCGGAACTTTTACCGGCCAACTTCACGGGCTACCTACACGCAGGTTTAAAATCATGAGTCAGAAAATGTTTTTTTATTAGTAAATCGTCTCTTTACTCAGATGAATTGAATAACATAACTTAACTTCTATTGAAGATATTGAACAATTCTTTTTTCATTATCAATTCGTTAACTGTTCACCTGTTGATGAAATGTTCAATAATTAAGAAATCCTGCGGGATTTCTTCAGAATCCCGTGCGAAACTACTTGGAAAATGATGTCATTTCAAGCTATTCTTATGAATATTTTTTTATGACAGTTTAAAATATCAAAATACATTTCTAGTAACATAATTGTTCTCGAATTATTCATGAAACATATTAATTTATCTGTTCTGGATCAAAATAACCAAAACCTGCTTATAAATAAATCAAAATTCAGCAAGAATATGGCGGATGGGCGGTGCCCAGAGTCCCATTGTCACCACTGTGTTTGATAAAGTCACTGAAATTTACACAATGTTCGAGCCAATCACAAGCACTGGCTTTCGAGTGAAATCGTCTCTCGTCGGTTTGTTCCGAACGACCCGAACGTCAACCCGATTTTCGTACCCGCAGCCAAAGATTATTATAGAGTAGAAGTAGAAAGATAGAAAACGAAGCGACTGAAGTGATGTGAGCGCCATCTGTGTTTCAAATGTGTTTTTAAGGCCCTAAGACGGGTTAAAATTTTAATTCGAGGGACATGAAATTTTGCGAGATGTCAGAGTCATATGGCCATTTTGATCAAACAGGTTTTGAATGTTTTGATTCTCGTATCCATAGACAACCTCGGAACCTCGTACCGCCTTTTGTTTTTCAAGCCCGTTCTAGTTGCTGATTATTGAAGTTTTTGTCTTATTTTTTGGCGAAAACCTCAGATAATCGTTCTAAAATTATTGTATGGTAAAGAACTGTGGATTAAATAAAACGAATTTCACTGAGGAAAATGAGGATGTAATTACTAAAATTGGTAACATGTGACTCGATCATACATTGATTTTTATTTTTAGTGCTACGATATGGATAAAATTTTCAGAGCGTAAAGGCCTGCAAACACTACTGACTACACTACACCATGTGCAATGAACATTTTACTGCAAGTCGATTGAGAACTGTTCATCCACGTAAATTGTTGCATGCAGGAAGCATCCCTTGCATGGAGGGCTCATTTAGGAGAAATTATGACTTTTAAACGTCCGTTCAAAGATTCTCAATTGCCTTCAATATATTCAGAAATGCAAAAGTTTTATGGATTTCGATTTGGGAATCGGTCAAATTTTTGTTTGGAAACTCAAAGTTTTATGAAACCTTCTGTGAGTGTTTCGTTCATGCATCAATCAGTTTGTATATTGACAATACCATAATGAAATCATAAAAAAGGATGAGGAAATTATACTGACGGGCTTGAATGCAGGCCTTATATACCTCTGTAAGGTTTTTTTCAATTGTAGTTATGAAGGTTTTGTAAATAATATGTAAGTAACGGAAATGTGTATCCTATGACAGTAAATTGAATATTGTTCATATCAATTTCTGATATAAAGTGTACAAATTTAAGTCAGTTTATTAATTCAAAACGTTTTCACTGAAAAAACACCTTTGACCTATAGCAGATAACCAGAGTACTAGAGTACTCTTGTATTCTAGTCAAAGCTCTATTCGTTGTCCATTATTTCAAATTTTTGTTAATGTTTTTTACTTTAGATTGCAAATGAAAATTTATCACATCCAACAGCGTATTTCATTGATACCAATCGATTCCAATCCAAACAATGTTCAGATGAAAACTAACATCCTGGTCACAAAACAAAACAATCCTTTCGTTTCTTTGAAGATTCATGACATTAACTCCACCGTAACAAGAAAGTAAACATAATATTAAAAAAAAGGCAAAATAGATACTCACTCATCCATCATTGCTATATCGGTAAATTTCACTAGTAATCACAAACTGACACGAATACTCTTAATAATCACAAGAAGTAGGTAAAAAGCTATAGTCGAAACTCGAAGGTACCCTTCAAACTGATGCCGATATTTGTCCAAGTAATATTATAAAGAGTTTGTCGAACTTGCGCAGGCGTAATCTATTCGGAAGACGAAATGAGGTAAAGACGCCATTTTGTTCAATTCAATTTGTAACTTCTTGATTTACTGAAAGCCGTATGATTTACCACCATATAGATGGCTATTGAAATATTGATGAATTGATGAATTCATTATGTAGAAGCTGAAGAGTTTCTAGACACCCACACAGGAGGAATTACGAGTTTTTTTTCTTCAAAAATATTCAAGGCCCGTTTGTATGTAATAAAATGAGATTTGTATATTTGAATGGAAATCCTTGTATAATTGGTACATTTCTATCATTTACCCATTCTGTCCAATTATTTCTACTACAAATTTTTCACCATCAATCATAAGTGGACTTACGTCGGACAAACGATCTGTAATATTAATAATACGTTTTTGCAATTTGGGGGTGCTGGGTGCCGCTCAGAAAATGGACCTACGATGGACAAACGACCTGAAATATTTGTTTCGAAATTCGCATTTGGGGTTGCCAGCTTCACATAACTGACTGATGCGACTCTTTAATATTTGCTTTCCGCAGAAAGTGAATAGCAGCATTGAGTATTGGAAATTACTACTTTCCAAAAGTCAATGCTTCTGGAAAGTAATACTTTCGAAACGCTAGTAGGATAAAGAATTTTCGACCTGCTAAATGAAGGAATATTGCCTACATTAGGACATGAATATGACTACTATCCATAAACAATTAACTTTATAGGGATTAAGATAAAGGCGGCAGGTAACAACTGCACCCCTTTCAGATAGGTCAGTTGTAAGAAATATTTGAAAACCAATTCCGGGAATGAATAGAACTTCTATGGGGTCAAATACCTAGGTAATTTTTCGGAGAAGGGAAAGTGAACATAATGAAATGGTTGGTAATCGATAATACACTGTACTGGTTTCTGGTTGAAATTTGTAATAGTCTTCATTATGAAATAGTGCTTTTTTGAGAGTTTTATATGATAAAACTACTTCTTTGCAGTTATACCATACAAGGCGTTGCTGAAAATTGTGAATCAATGCAGGGTATTATTTATTGCCGATTTCAAGCTTAAATCTTCTTCAGGGTTCTAAAATGAATTACAAGATTTTTATTTCCCCTATACAATTCCAGAACATGTAATGAGACGACATAACATCCGTACAATAAAGAATCATATGAATATCTGTATACTACAGTGCACATAAAGAAATTTTTGATCGAACAGTGAGAAAAACATTGAATATAATTCAGCCCAGCATACATGTACTTGATTCAACATTAAAAGAAGAGAAAAAAAAACAATTATTACATTGTTTTTGTGGTTTCATAGTCAGAACATGAAAGATATGAAATGAACAATACAACTTGACACCATCAAACGAGAACTGAACAATAGAGATTGATAATTCAAGGAACAAATTGCTCTTATCATACATATGCTATAAAATAGTAGTAATAGTGAATACTGCTTTGATCTACACAAATGACAATGACATTCAGCTCGTTCAAGTTATTTCTTCTTTCATTTTGTTGATGAGATAGTAATAGGCAGTTTTCAAACCTTCAATGTCTGTTTTTTTGTTAATGGATTTTTCCATTTATTATTTATCACTCACAGACATTAATGCCACTTCTTAATGAAGAGGATGACGAAAAATATCCTTCTCTTGGGAGACCCAAAAAGTGTTGCCATTTGAGAATTTTATTTCAGGGTGTACGAATGCGAAAAATTACCAAAGGATTTTCTATGAAGGTCAAAGTAGAATAAGTTCCATAAAATTCATTTTTCTATTTTTCATTTGATTTGTCCTCTACATTGTATTATTATGTGTAATGTAATTGTTATTATTATTTATTTATTTATTTCATCACAGTAAGGTACAAACAGGTATTACTACCCAACAAAGCACCAACTAAAGCGCCAAACTACAATTTCCATACATTAATCTAATTCTCACCTAACAAATATAAAATTATTTCATGATTACTACTTTGAAACAATAACTGCAGCAATGTGAAGAATAAAAGTATCCTGAATGAAAAAACCCATAGAACAATCGAAAGCAAAAACGAAACTAAAGATCAGACTGAGCCCGAAGAATCCCTTTTTTTAAATTCCTTTTGAAACTTGCTTGAGAAACCTGGAACACATCGAAAGTGAGAGCGTTGAAGGATGCCAATATTCTGCATACTGGGAAATTTTGCGTGAGGTTTATTCTCCTGAAAGGTGCAATGAAGATTTCTCTACTTCTTGTTCCCCCCCTCGGGACCCTGAACATAACTGACTACAATAAGCTAGGCACCGAAAGAGAGTTGGTTAACACTCTATGAAACAGGCACAAATCACTCATTTAAATGTTATGTTTTGGTTTGTTACAGCATTGAAGCTGCTCCTTTAACTAAAGCCAATCTCCCAATCGAAAGTTGAAGACATGAGGAAAAAATTACATAAATTAAGAAAATCGGCATCTATTGTAGATGTTATTTCTAATCCTTTTAATATGGATGAATTAAAATCTGCAATTAGATGCACGAAATCTCGAAAAGCTGCTGGTTTTGATAGCATTTACCCAGAATTCATAAAACACTTGGGAGTAAAAGCTTTATCTTGGCTATTATCGTTTTATAATGATATTTTGAATTCTGGTAATTTTCCAACTGAATTTAGAAAAGCAAAAGTTATTGCAATTTTGAAGCATGGTAAAAATTCTTCGGATCCGGATAATTATCGTCCTAGTCCTAGTTTTTTAAGTGTCCCTTTCAAAATTCTTGAGAGATTGATCCAATTTAGGATTGAAACATATGTTGAGGATGTTTTACAAAATTGCCAGGGAGGTTTTAGAAAGAATAGAAATTGTTCTGATCAGGTACTAAGCCTGACTACTTTTATTGAATCGGGTTTCAATAATAAGAAGAAAACAGGAACAGCATTTGTAGATCTATCATCGGCGTACGATACGGTGTGGAAAGATGGTTTAATTTTTAAACTTCACAGACACTTAAAATGTGGTAAAATGGTTCGTTTGATAGAAAATATATTATCTGATCGAAGACTTCGTGTTTTTGTTAATGATAAAAGCAGTAGTTTCAAAACTTTGAATAATGGACTTCCACAAGGATCGGTATTATCTCCTCTTCTTTTCAATTTATATTTATGTGATATCCCCGATACGTCTTCCGAAAAATTTATTTACGCCGATGATATTGCTCTTGCAATACATTTCTGTAATAGAAAATACTTTAACGCAAGACTTTGAAATCCTGAAAAATTATTTCCTTGAATGGCGGTTATGTCCTAATCCAAATAAAACAGAAATTTCCTGTTTCCATTTAAATAATCAGCAAAAATATAGAAAATTGAAAGTAACTTTTAATGATGATGTTTTACGACATAATTTCAATCCTAAATATCTCGGAATAAAATTAGATTATTCATTGAATTTTAAGGTTCATTTGGAGAGTTTACGTTTGAAATTAAAATCGAGGAATAATATAATTCAAAAATTAGCTGGTTCTTCATGGGGTGCTGATGCCATCACACTTCGCACGGCAGCTTTGGCCCTAGTTTTTTCTGCTGCTGAGTACTGTTGCTCTGTTTGGTTTAACAGTGCTCACGTCAATAAAATCGACACCATACTCAATGATTCTATGAGGATTGTTACGGGGACTATCAAATCTACACCTTTGTCTACCCCGTTCTGTCAAACATCGTACCACCTCATATTCGCCGACAGGTGGCAGTCTCGAAGTCTTGGAATTAATTCCATTCCTACCCAAATTCATTTCCAATTTTATCATATTTACCAGATTCCAGAAATGCCAGATTAAAATCTCGTAAGCCTTTATGGACTAATGATTTTCTGTATTCAACTAATAACCATAAGGAATTTTGGCAATCAGAATGGAATTCATGTAATCTCTTTAATAAAGATTTGATTACTGATCCTTCAAAAAAAGTTCCTGGCTTTGATCTTCCAAGAAAAATTTGGTGTACACTAAATCGACTGAGGACTGGCCATGGTCGGTGTAATAGCATGCTCTTTAGGTGGAATGCTGTTGATAGTCCAAGATGTGAGTGTGGTGCAGAAGAAGAAACTATAGACCACTTGGTGAAGAGTTGGTGAAGAGAATATATAATTTTCAGGGTGGTTTCGAAGGTATTCATTCGGTTACCGATTCTTTTTTGAGATGGGTTACTAATTTCAAAATTATTTAATGAGTAATATAAAATTCAATACACCCCTCTCGTTTTTTTCTTTCTTTTTTGTTTTCAGATTATTCTTCGTCAACCATCATAGTAGAAAAAATGGGAGGAAGTTTTTGGATTTTGTCATATGAAGAAGATGTCCTTCAATTTCAATAATTTTCAGCTTATTCTTTACACAAATACATCATCATTACACTTATACGGGCAAACAGAGAGTTTTTTCTGAGGTTTTTATCTCTTTTTTTTATGTATCATACGAAGATATGTATGGTACCCCGTTGACATTTTTTCTCTGCTTACACTGAGATCTGGAACGAGGAACAGGTTTTTAGGATCTGTCTCTTGTTCCATTTCTTTACACCCGCTTCATTGTTATTTCAGATTGTAAAAGTTTGTAACACTCTTTTTCAAAAGAATATATATATATATATATATATACAGCATTGAAATCTCAATATTAAGAAATCAATAATTTATCCTAAGTATGACATCAGATTACGCCAAAGAAACTATTTCTTTATATCCATCGCATTTGAGTTGATATAAATAACCAAATTTAGGGAAGAAGAAGTATTTTTTAACTGTTAGTGAACGATTATTAATCAGAAAAAAATTTAATTAAGAATAAATTATTCGATATTACTATATACATAGTATTGTTGATAGTTAAGAAATCAAATATTATTGTTATTGTAATATATTATACCTACAATTAATAAGATTTTTTAGTATCGAATAAATTATATAATAATTTAAAATATATTACTCTAACTGTAAAAATTCATTTCTTTCTATTGAACTGAGAGTAAATTACCTTTAAAATATATTAATTTAAATCTTATATAATGTTTCATAACTGTTACCCATCATTTTAATGGTTCATAAGATATTTGCTGCTAAATAAAAATCTAATGTAGTACGAACAAAATATATTCATATTCATAAATAATGGGGAAAACAAAAACATACATAATAACTAAAAATATATAAGTATGTATATTAAATAAAAAAATCAAAAAGTTCAGTCAAACAACAAAATATATTTTTATATTTCCCAATGCATTCAAATATTTATATACAGGTTTATAAACAATCTTCATGTTGGGTATCTTCAAGGTGTTATATAACTCAGTTGTTGGAGTGTCATTTGGTAAATTGTATATAGCCTTCAAAGCTCGATTTTGCAGTCTTTGAATTCTCTGTAAGTTGTTGATTGATGTGTTGGACCATATACTAATCAGGTATGTAAGCACTGAATGAATATTCGAGTAATAAATGGACCTTCTTGCTTATTCACTGAGTTAGGGACTGACTCTTCTCAATCCTCCAATCAAAGGTGTGAGTTTTCGTGACAAATAATCTATGTGCCCAGTCCATTCCAGTTTTGTATCAATTTTCAATCCAAGGTACGTGTGCAAATTTTTTTGGTTGATTTTTATTCCATTAAGTGTGATGTCAAGTGGCTTTGTGGTCTTATTTTTCTGACTGAAAAGGAGAGCAACTGTTTTGTCCACATTCAAGATGAGTCTATTGTCAGTTAGCCAATCTTGGAATTTCTTTAGATCAGTCTCGATGCGCTGCTGTAAATTGTCTAGATCCCTACCCTCGTAGAACAACGCAGTGTCATCAGCAAACATGAAGTAAAGTGCCTCCAATCCCACGGCTGCAAGATCTTCCACATACAAACCATACAAAAGTGGACCAATCACTGATCCCTGGGGTACCTACCCTTTCCTCTGAGCTTCTTTTAGTTCCTATAACTGTGTGATGTCTTCTGTTTTTCAAGAATGTTTTTATGAGAGAATAGGTTTCTCTATTTATTCCCATGTTTTCAAGTTTTCTCAGCAGTAAATCGTGGTCAACCATGTCAAAAGCTTTTCGTAACTCTATAAACACTACAACTACATAATTTCTAGTATCTATGCTAGTACTTATTTTTTGGACTAGATCTGTTGTTGCTCCAAGGGTTGAGCTATTACTCTGAAAGCCATACTGATAGTCAGAGAAATTGAAGTATGAGCAAATTCTTTTTTTAATTACTGTTTCTATAAGTTTGGAGAATATTGAAGTGAGTGCTATAGGGCGGTAGTTGTTAGGGTAAGTCCTTTCTCCCTTTTTGAATATTGGTATTATTTTGCTTTCAAGACATTGTGTTGGCATTGTCCCTGTTTTTAGAGAGTTGTTTATGAAATACAAGAGGTATTTGCTTATTACTAGATATAAAAATATCAAATCATTTGCTGTAAACAGGTCGTTCCCAGGAGAAGCATTTTTCTTAAAATTATGTAAAATACCCTTCAGTTCGTCCTCTGTGCATTTTTTCAGATATATGGACCTATCAGAGCAGTTCAGCTCGATTTCATCTTCGATTGGGCCCCAGCTAGTGTCGGATTCGACATTTATGAAAAATTTATTCAATGTATCCGAAATCATTTGGATCTGTGTATTCTTCCCCATCGATTATTAATTTTTGGACGCTATTTTGCCTTTTATTTTTTGTGTTTATTAATTCCTTTATAGTGCTCCATAGCTTTGTTGAACTTGAGCTTGCATTCATAAATCTTTTATGAAAATATATTTGTTTTGATCTTCTGATTATTTTGAATACTGCCCTCTTGAGTTCAATGAATTTTTCCTTTGAATTCATGTTTTTAGGGTGTTTTTTAAATTTTACATAAGCTTTATCCCTTTTCCGAACAATCTTCGCTATACTTCTATTGTACCATTGCTTATTTTCAATTTTTTTAAACGTTTTAAGGGTTGTTGCTTCTGTTTTAGCTTGCTTGATTATACTTATAAAAGTTTCCCCATTGAATTCAGAGTGTAATTTTAAAGTTTTCATATTTTTTCCACGATATTTTTGAATTTCGATTTATCCAATATTCTTGTCGTAACGGAATTTTTGTAATTTGTGGGTTTTGTGTTAGTTTCTTGTTTCACAACAATTTTTTTATGGTCAGATATAGGGGTGTCATAAAGTTTATATGATCCGGTTAAGTTTTGAGGTAGAATAATATGATCAATATTTGTCTTTGATTTTTTTTGTACCCTAGTATAGTGTTTGGTATTTAAAAATTTGTTAGAATTAGATATAACGATTTCTGTATAATTAGTTGTCATATTATTATGCTTCTTGATATGTTTATATCCCCTATGATGAAGCTGTTTCTTCCGCTCAGAAGTTGTTCAATCAAGGAAAAGAAATGTTCAATCCGATTTTTTTGGGATCTGTATATTGAGTATAGATTCAGTTTTTATCTATTCATTCTTACGCCTACAAAGTTCATAAAACGGTCTTGGTAACTATATATCTCTTCATGTTCAATATTATTTCTTATGAATATTGCTGTGCCTCCTCCCCTAGTATTCCTACAACTGAAGTATCCTGTTCAACCCCCAAATTTAAAAAATCTACAATCGTCTGCATAGAGCCAAGTTTCTGTTAGTATTAGAATTTCTGGATAGTTGTGCTTGCAAATGTAATAATTTATGTTTTCGTGTTTGTATTTGGTTTTTAAAGATCTCATGTTTAGATAGAGAAGTGTAATTAGTTTTTTGTTCCAGTACCATTTAATGATTTTTTCCTTGTTTCTTGGGTTCTCAGTTCATTCAATTGTGACTCTCTATTGATAGGAAGAATTTTACTCGTTTCGGTTTTTCTAAGGTGAACTTTTTCTTCATTAGTCCAAACGAATTTATAATTGAATTGCTTCCTGAACTCTCTAGCTTCTTTAAAAAAGTATTGATTTTCCCTGGTTAGTTCATGATTGATATATAGAGTATTGTCTTCTAGTAAACCAATTTTTTTTGTATTCAAAGTTGTTTTACGTTTTTCACTCATCACAGTTTTTTTGTCTTCATAATTTTCGGAAGTTATCTTAATCCTAGGTTTTTCTTTATGACCAATTTTTCTACATTCGACATCATCCCTGCTTATATCCTTCTTGACGAGTTGTATTGTTTTCAATGCTAGTGTTCTCATTTCTCCGTCTGTTTCAATTTTCTTATCGAGTCCGGATATAATTATATTGTTTTTCAGTAATTTTTGTTTCTCATCACTTTTCTTAATTTTGAAATTTTCGAGTTGTTTTTTGAATTCAATATTTTGTTTTTTCAATTCTTCAACTTCCTGTTTGATTTTTGTGACCTCTTGTGTTTGATTGTTTATAGTGCGCCAGATCAAATCCAATTTCTCGGCAATATCCTCAAGTGTTGTGCTTTTTTTACGATTTTTCCTTGCACTCGCCGTATCGTCGGATTTTTCATCATCTTCAGAGTCTGAGTCCAAACCTGTCGATGTTTCCTCCCCTGTTTCACAGTCTTGACACCAGGTGCAGTACCAATCCAATTTACCATCTTTCACCTCTTTCAGTTCTTTCTTTTCTAATCTAGTGCATTTTTCATGGAAATATTGCTGGCATATGCCCACACATGGAATTTTGAATTTTGATTTGGGAATTCCCTTCTTGCATTCGCCACATTGGAGTTCCGTTTTTATCGTTGTCTTCTTGTGTTTGGTTTTTTTCTTGGTATTTTTATCTCCCATGTTTACTCTTTTTCCAAGGTAATGAAATTACGCAGGAAACTCGCGTGAACTATTATAATTATCTTGAATATTGTTTTTGTTATAGATTGTTGTAGTGTGGGATACTATATCCTATATTTACTTATAAAACGATTTTCGGATTTGTTTCACTCGAATTTTCAGAATTTTTACCCTCTAATCTGCTGACACATTCAAACCACATGCGTTCACTTCGAAGGATCGCGAATGAATGAATGATGTTATCCTACAAATTCATTACAACAATAGCTCACCTCATTTTGGGAACACTGGAACACAACACTATTAGAAGCACACACTAACCTGTCAAGACTTGTTGGGTCGATAATCTGTTGATATTCTAATTCTGAAATGTGGATCTTGTTTCTGGGGCATAGGGTAATAGACTGAAAAGCGAAGTAACCAATAAACACACACACGTGTATTATACGTTTATATGTGGTGGGGGCGTTGATTCAAGGTTACTCGTTGAATTTTTCAACGTTATTTAGAAACCTAAATTCCACCATACGTTGGTTTCACATATAATCAACGTTCATGATCAAGCTGGTTACTGAATACACCAACATGAAACGTTTTATTTAAGTGCACTCTCAACGTGTATTCAATACGAAGTGAGAAACATTAAATTAACGTTGAATACGTTACCATTCAACAACTCGTTACTGTAGTCACCAATATGTAACGTTTCTTTAGCATACTTCCTCAACGTATATTCAATAGGAAATAAATAACATTACATCAACGTTGTATACGGAATCATTCAACAACTCGTTACTGTAGTCACTAATATGTAACGTTTCTTTAGCATACTTGCTCAACGTATATTCAATAGGAAATAAATAACATTACATCAACGTTGTATACGAAATCATTCAACAACTCTTTACTGTAGTCACGAATATAAAACGTGGATCTATGGTGTTTTCTCAAAGTATATTCTATAAAAAACAACGAACATCTCCTTCCTGTAGCCACTATTATGGATCGTTTCCTTGTCGTGCCAAGTAGTATGTATATTATATCGAAAAAGAATGAGTGTCCTCTATGTGGCATTGTAAGAGCAAAAGCGATCACTTTTTTATAATGGATTGAGTATGTTCTACCAGTTACCATTAGTCATAACTATCTCTCATAAGATCTGCTCTTATAATTTGAATCAATTCAAGAGACTGGTAATGGTAATATTAATAATAGATATTGAGCGGATGACTGTTGATGTAGATATATTGTAAATATGATGTTATGAACTTTGTAGTTTCAAGCTAATGGGATATTTACTACTACTACTACAATAAAAACTATAGGGTGCAGCGGTCTCGTTGGCAGCGATGTGGTTTTTTGTTTTTGTTTATATAGCAGGGGGAATCTGCGATCGTGAAAACACGGGGCTCTATCTCTAGCCCAGAGGAACCCATTTCTAGGGAACACTGTGGGGTTACTCACTCTCCTGAGTTCGCGACCCACTAAACCTAACCTGCTTTACATTTGTTCCGGGCATTGCCTATGAACCATTTATCCCTTGATCGGTTGATTTCTTCTTGCACATTGTCGTGCTAGGGTTTCCATGTTCGTCCATTTCGGATATCTCTTCTTAGTATAGTTTTAATAAGTTTCCGTACTCATTTTAATCTCTCCTCAATTGATCTCGCGGTCTCCTTTTGTAAATTCTCATTCTTCCTCTGTCTTTCTCCGGATCGTAGTCCACTAGTCTCCTGGGTTCTTCGTTTGGATGTTCCTTCGCTGTTTCGAATTACTTTTCAGCTTTCCTCTTTATAAATTCGGTGATGGTTTCCCACTTCAAATCTCGATATATCTGTTTGTTCCTGACAAACCAAGACGCATCTATGGCACATCGTAGTAGCTTGTTCTCTGTTGCCTGAATTCTTTGTATATGGCTCTGCCGCGAATCCCCAAGCACCTGATCCATAAGTCAGTTGCGGTCTAGCATCGCCTTTGATTATTTTCAATTTTGTCTCATTTGACATGTGGCTCTTTCTACCTATCAGCGGGTAGAGCATATTCATCGCTACCTTGGTTTTGCCAACCGCTTGTTTGATATGGCTTCTCCAAGTTAGACTTTTGTCTAGGGTGATACCTAAATATTTCGCTTCTTTTTTCCATTCGATTTCTTCTCCATCTACCTTTTAGATTTGTTGTGGTTCTCATTCTCCTCTTTTGCAGTAATATCGCTTGGCTCTTTTATCCATTGAGCTTTATTTTCCATTTAATACACCAGTCATATATGTATTTCATCTATAGCTTCTTGGAATTTTCCTTCTATGATTTCTGGCTAGCGATGTCGCATTGCGATTTCCGTGTCGTCGGCATATAGTGTCAGCATAGTCCTTGGAGATTTTGGTATATCGTGAATATACAGGGTGTTCCTAAATTGAACGTATAAATGAAAAGGGGAGATTCCTTAAGTGAGTTTAAGAAAAAAAAGTCCCATAAACATGGGGTCGCAAACGTTTCGTTTTCGAGATACAGAGTGTTGAAGTTTGAATTTTTTTTCCAAGTTTTTTTCTCATAGTATCTACACTTCGAAAGATATTCAACTGAAATTTGGCATAGATAATACATTTTAGAGTTCTCACCACGTGACATGGCAATTTCGATAGAAGATCTACAGGGTGATATTTTTTCTGGAACACTGCCACCTGTTATTCTGCAGAACTTTTTTTGGTGAGAAACTGTTAATTTGAAAACATGTACAAAGAAGCTTTGTTCTTACACTAAACTTTTCGGTCTCTTGTAGTTTTGTCGTATCTACCAACGATTTCGAGAAAAAAAAATTTTGAACGATCCCATATCCTATCGTAGATACTCACTATCTTACCCCATAACCCAATTCATTCTGGAATGATCCACTGTGTCTTCAAGAACTCTGAAGTGCGAAGAGTTATACATGGTTCAGTTCTTTGTTTAATATGATTTAGTTCTTTCAAGTTCCAAGTATTTCTGCCTTCCAAGTTCCTTGAAGGTTTCAAGTGTGTGACAAAAGAAATATATACTGGTAAGTAGAAAACAAACATTTTTTGAAAGCGATGTTTATTTTTTCGATTTGTGGTTTACCTTTGGCAGATACTAATGAAAAAAATTGAACACCGTATGCATGCAACTTATTATTCAATTATTCTTTATCGAAATATTGCTTATTGGATTCCTACCTATTTCATTTTTTTTTTCAGGAATAAACCACCGATACGAATTCTTTATGGAAAAACGATATGTGTTTACAACCTATGTATTCAGGGAGGCCCTCAATTTAATCTATGGAGATGTTATGAAGGATGCATTTCAACATTCATCCGGATTATGGAAGTAAGTCGAGCACGACGAAAGCAAGTTTTATAGAAAACAAATTCATAAAAGAAGACTAGGTATAGTTTGTTTTTCAATTTTAATTTTATACTCTTATGATATCTATAAACCGCTAAATAAGCGCATACTTATATCAATATTTTCAGAAGCTGATATTTCATAGTTGAATGCTTCACAATTATGTTGATTTTTTTTTTAAATTTTAAAAAAATGTTTATCATTTTAGATGATATTTGTGGTTGTTGTTTTTGTTTGTTGTAATGTTTCATATTGTTTTTTATATTGAAGATTATATTAATTTCATGTTGTGATTGTTTTTTAACTGATATAATGTTTCAAATTTTTTGTCTTCCATATTGATGACTATAATTTATGTTGTAGTTGTTATTTTCAATTAATTTAATGTCTTTTTTTTCATATTGAAGTGTATATTTTAGGAGTGATTGTGCCAAATTTAGTTGAATTTTTGAAATTCACAATTTAGTTCTGTACAACTACTTTGATCAATAACAAAATAAAGACAATTATCCAGTACTTTTCATGGTTATTTCACGAAGTAATTTTAAAAGGGTGTGCGGTATTTCTACAATGAATTCTGGAATTTCAACAAATACTTGAAATTCACAATTGAATCCTGTGAATCTGCTCTATCTGAAATCTAAATTTCACGACGTATTTTCGCGAGAACGAGAGGTGATTCCACAATGAATCCTGTAATTTCACAAAAATTTTTAATTTTACAATTTATTTCTGTAATAATCCTTTGCGAATTCACAGAATAAATGTAATTTTACAGTTGATTCCATAAAATTCTATTGTGATTTCACAATGAGTATTCACAGGTTTAGTTTCTAGAAAAATCATTAGAAAAAATTTCATGTGAAATCACAACCAACTTGTGATTTATATTTTCTGTGATTTTACAAGGTTTTCGTTTCAGAATATTCCTTGTGAAATTCCAGTGATTATCGTTGGTCACAAATAACCCGAGATTTTCACTGTAATTTCACTATTTCGTTGTCTCAGTGCAGACAACTAATAGATGTGATATACCATTCTAATATAAGACATCAATTTCTAACTTTATTAAGACATCTAGATTACATATAGAGAACATCTAACTAAAATGGTCGAAAACCAGTGACCAGATGAATATCTTCCAGATATATCATTTTGTATCGTCTATGAACATTAGAATTCAAATTGTACCAAATATGTCTATCTTCAAAGAAGACCATATATTGAAAAAACGTTTATTGGATATCTTGATTTTATAATCCTGATGAAATTAATTTTCAGACGGAAATAGATATCATATACTATATCGATATAACACATCAATATCTGACTTTGTTTAGACGCCTAGATTACATATATAAAACATCTAAGTAAAATGGTCGAAAAACAGTGAACAAATAAATTTCTTCTAGATTTGTCATTGCTAGATCGTCTTTAAACTTAACGATTCCAAATGTCCCAAATATGTCGATATAAGAAGTCAATGTCATCTATTGAAGTGACTTCCGAAATTAATTATTCATAAACCATATTTCTACGATAGTCAAAAAATTTTGGACTAATCAACATTTTCCTAGTGTATTTTTCAAATTCATATTGTGTTTCATCATCTGAGAATCAATGTTAAAAAGCACATCTAAGTATTCGTATTCTTACTGATGGGGATGTTTTTCTAGGAGACTCAGTATCAGGATATTGAAATTCGTGAAAATTTTCATATGATAAAACTGATTGGACAATTTTTTCAATATGAATCGAAAATCGAGTATGAATATTGGTACCTATTTCAAAAACAATAATGGTGAAGAATGATTGACTCCTAAATTCAATATGTTAAATATGAACCTTCGAACGAAACTATTGATTAACCCAAGATACTCTTGAGAGTCTTGAGGAAAAAGGATATTTTTCCGAGTTTGCAGAAAATAGGTGTTCGGTTTAAGGTATTCAATCGAGAGATATGCGATGAGAAGGGCTAGACACGATCTACGATCGGGTTGGATCGCTTGGTGGCGAACTCTTATCGCAATTCGCAAGAAGCCGCGAACCGGCCATGAGCCAATAGAGTTAAAGTTCATAGTGCATAGCCATTTGAATTTGAACATTCAACATTTCCGTTAGTATACAACCCTTCTTTGTAGGAAGGTCAAGTCAGCTGGTGATTGTGTTCGTTTTTTGATTACTGATTTGTGATGTGATAATTGAACAAGGTGAAAGCAATTTCTACTTAGGGTAGTTCACACATTAATCAAATTGCTTGAACCATAGACATAACCCAAAAATTGGGTTCAGTCTATAGCTTGAACATAGGAAAATACTATTTACTTCGATATGGTATTAGTTTGGATTTGTGCTCTCTGTTGAAAATAAATTCCAGTTATCGTTTTCAAATACTTACCTGAATTTTTGGCTATAATAAATTGAAATACAGGTAGATTTAAAATAGAAATATCTTTCATGGATCAATCGTCTAATAAAGACTATTAAATGATATTTTTTAGATAATCATTGACAAGTCAATAGGTACTATTTTGTTAGATAGGTACTATTAATGGTATATATTATATCTAAAATGCGCTCCTCTGAGGAAAATCAATCTGAAATTTGACGAATAATCGAATATACAGAGTTTGAAATCTTCGAGGAATTGTTTAGATGTTTTTTAGATCATTTAAGAATTCGAATATTTTTTCGTATTTCGATGTTCGAATTGAAAATTTTGTATCAATTAATCCATAGAAGTTCATTATACAGCATCGTTTTCTATTTCTATGTAGAATTTACTTGGTGAAGAGAGTTATCTGAAAAAGTCTATCGATAGACATCTTCTAGACATCGATTCAGAAGTGAATTTTGAATCACTTCACTCAGGAAACTCTTGCTGAATAAAGTAGCCCTTATTATAAGTACTAACAAAACAGGATTCGATCTGAAATTTGACGAATAATTGAATATAAGGAGTTTGAAATCTTCGAGGAAATGTTTAGATGTTTTTTAGATCATTTAAAAATTCGGATGTTTTTTCGTATTTCGATGTTCGAATTGTAATAATTGAATTGTATCAATTAATCCATAGGAGTTCATTAGAGCAGCGTTTTTTATTTCTGAAAAATACTACAGGGTATCAGAAGAGTACGGAAATTGAATCCTATTGATTTCTAATTTGTATCTCCAGGTTTTGGTTCATCTCTTTCTTTTCTTCAAAAGAATATTTTTTTGCATATTTTCTCAACTTGTAATTGATATTCAATCAAAAAACATTTAGCTATTTGTAATTTATGTTGCTTCCTGAGGCTGTATATGTTCTCTTAGAAATTGAAACGCCAGCAGACATAAATGATGCTGCCATTCAAGACTGGTTACGACTAGCCAATCAACAGTACGAATATGAGAGGAATAAAAACAAATAGACAATAATTTCATCTATTTATATTATGTTTTTCCCAATTTTATTTATTCGTGTTATGTTTTTGAATTATATTAATTTTTGTTTTTTTTTATTATAAATATATTAATTCATCAGAACCTGTTTTTTCTCTTCCAACTCCCATACGAACTGTCAACCATTCCGTATAAATATGAACTCGCCCATCACTAATCTATAGATTTTCAAGTGGTCAGATTTTATAGATATGATTCGAAGATGTGGATCTTGAATCTATAGAACGTTCATTTTCTTTCACATGGAGCCTTCTTCGAAACATATCTTGTGAAATAAATATGTCTAGTTAAGAGGTCATTAATATCACGTTTTTTAAATTATCCTAATATAATTCCAAAGTTGACAACAATTAGAGGACAAAAACTGTATATACAATACAAGGTCATTCTAGAAATATCTAACAAACGTTCATCTTTGATCATCTAAAATAGGTGAATACTAACACAATCTTTTCCAATAAATAATCCGTCCTCTAATAGACATCCGATTTCTTCAACGATAAAGACAATGCTCCAAAGTCTAAAGAAGATCTTTGGTGCTACATGATTTAGATGTCCTGATTGTCCATGTTTTTCAGATCATCTATATATTATCAGATTGTTGATCGAAGAAAAATGCCAAAAATCTAATGATATATAAACGTTATCGAATGATTTTAATAAAGTACATCCTCAAACGTCTATTATATAGCAAACAAAATAACAAATCAGGATAATCTCGAGAATATCAGAAATCGTACTTGTTATAGAGATAATTAGAATTACGTCGAATAGACGTCTAAAGAAGTGATACTTTTCGACGTAAATCTCGCGGATATTTTTCCGTCGAATCTAGGTTAAAGGTTCGATACTTCCTGATGTTTTATAGATCATCTAAAAGTCTATGAGCTATGATCTATAAAATGTTTCAAATATGTGTGTGTGTTGTTTGGGCTGGTTGTGGAGTTTTCTCCTTCCACTTGCACGTAGAATCTTCTGTTCCTCAAATAATTCCTAATCAACTTGCACAGTTTGATTGAATATCCAGCATATCTCATTTTGTAAATCAATTCTTCATGCCATACTCTGTCGAATGCTCTGGCGATATCTAGTAGTACAAGACCTGTTGCTTGTTTATTTTGTAATCCTTCTGTTATGTATTCTGTGAGTCTCAGTAATTGCTGTTCTGTTGAGTGATCTCTTCTGAATCCGAATTGCTCTGCTGGAATGAGATTCAGATTTTCAGTTTCTTCTGTAAGCCTCCAAGCGATTACTCTTTCTACTACTTTTCCTAGGGCGAACAATGAACTTATCGGCCTGTAGTTTTGGGGGAATTTTTTATCTTTGCCTGGTTTGTTGAACACTATGACTTCTGCAGTTTTCCACTTTTTCGAATAGTGTTCAGTCCTCATTATACCGTTTGCAATATTTGTGAGGGCAGCTATACCTTTTCTAGGTAATTTCTTCAACATAGCATTCGTTATTTTATCACTTCCGGGAGCTTTTTTATTTTTCAAGCTTCTGATTACCTCTTTCATTTCAAATGGAGAAGTTGGTTTTTCTATTTCGTCGTCTACTGGTGGTTCGTCCATTTCTCCTTCGTTGTTCTCAACTAGTTCTTCCAGATCATCATCAAGGTCCATGTCTCCAGCCCCCCCAAATTTGACTTTTCACCTTTTTTTGATGCTAAAGTTTTGTACTAGCACAAAAAGCTGTGCTATGCCAAAGGTAACTCCTGATGCTATTATTCCATCGGCACCAAACGACCTGGTTGCTCTCGATTTATATGGGCCTTTACCACGTAGTCGTGGGGGGGTGGAATACATTTGTGTACTGCTGGATGTGTTTTCCAACTATGTAACTTTATACTCATTAAAAAAGGCAACCACATCAGTTATCCTCAATAGAATATTGAAGGATTATTTTCCGGAAATGGGCAAGGTAAGAGCAATTTTGTCAGATCATGGCACTCAGTTTACGTCGAAGAAGTGGAAGAGTGTTATGTCTGAGATAGGTGTGAAACATATTTTTTCGTCAATTCGCCATCCTCAATAAAATCCTTCCGAAAGAATTATGAAAGAAATTGGTCGGCTAGTTCGTACTTACTGTCATGAGCAGAATACAAAATGGGCATGTGAAGTTCAGAAATTTGCTTGTTTTTTCAATAGTCTGGTTCATGAATCCACGGGATTCAGCCCCTTAGAGCTTCAATTTGGGATCGAAAGGCCTAAGTTTTTACCAGAAAAATTTTCTTCCTTTGCTACTAATGTTGATGGGAATACTGATCGTAAATTATTTTTTGCGAAAGAAAGCTTAGAAAATAAAGCATCGCGTCGAGCAGCTCGACATCAATTGAAAGTTCTTAGTCGTCCGGTAGAATTCAACACTGGTGATGTCGTATTACTTAAAGCAAATGTCTCTTCTTCTTCCATGAAATCTGAAACTAAAAAGTTTTTATTGCTGTTCGAGGGTCCATACGTAATCAAGAAAAAGATAGGAGTAGCGACATATATTCTTCAATATCCGAATAAGGAAAAAGAAACAGGAATGTTTCATGTGAGTCACATTAAGAAATATTTTCCTAAGGGTACGGTATACCGTTAATATGAGAAAAAAAGAATTTTGTAGTTCAATTTTGGGTGTACTGATTGTTATGAGTTGTGTCAATCAACCATGATCTGTCAAGTTGTTTCATAGATATCGCTTTTCAAGTTTTGTTTTTCAATGTAACAATTTGAAAAATTTGGAAATTTAATTTTTCTATCGTACAGAAACTTGAGAGATCGTTTCTGTACTACGGGGGGCAAGTTGAACTGATATAAGTAATGTAAGACTTTCATTCCTTGGGTTGCGGAGTGTATGTTTTCTTTTTGCGCACTGGGATGCGTCGCGATTTCACTTCAAGAAAGTACCTCGCGCAGTTTGATTAATATATGTTCTTGGGTTGATCGGTTATATATATTAACAGCCATCTTTAGCGAAAACAGAAATAATTTGACAATAATTAAGACAGTGGTGCTTGGTGTTAGGTGAGTTAAATTGTTGTTATGATGTCAGATTGTTGTTGAGATTACAATGTTTTTTGTTAGTTTTAGAACTGATTTTTCCTCAACAAGGCTCATCTCTGTCAGAATAAACAATCTAGTAAACCCCTCAGCTAGGACTTTGATTTCAAAAATCCCGTTCCTGTTCACCCTCGAAAGAAAAGATCCATTGTGGTGCCCACTTTGAAGAATATAGTGACAACATTGAAAGCCTTCCTTTACCTTAGGCAAAAACTGTTCAATGATTATATTATTGTAATAAATAGGAATATTGACGAGATATATATGCTTATAGAATATTGGGCTAGGAAATTCTTTCTCGGGCTCTCAACGTCCAAGATAATTGAAAATAAAGGTTTTGATGACAAGCGTATGAATGATAATTTTCCACTCGGAAGATAAGTGTCGAAGAAGTAGAGCTTCATGTCGGACATGAGGCCAATTTTAAGTTAAAAGGAAAACGGTTTAGTTTAGATAATAACTCGCCCATAAGAGCTTATATATCGATTCAATATTGGAAGATAATTGATTCGGCGTTGTAAGAATTAGCAGGCTCTTGAGTTTTAACCGGCTAATTCAATTAGTTCAGAAAAATGCAAGGTTAGCGCGTCGTGGAATAATCGGGGAAACACCAACGAGGTGAAGAGGAAATTTGGGTTTTTGGTCTAAGGAGGAAAATGATAGAAATGAACCAAAAAAAGGAAGGGAGTTAGTGGGAAGTTAGTTGAAGAAAATAGACGTCGGGAAGACGGGAAGTAGAATCCGGGATTCTAATAGAGTAGATTTGGAAGTCCGAAAGTAGGTTCGGCAGCCCGAGAAATTTAGAAGTATTTTTCGGAGTTAGGTCTCAAAAAGGGAGACGGGTACAAGCTATTCGGGGAATAGTGTAAGAGATTTAGTACCGTGGTTAAAGTCAGTCAGGGCGTAATAATTGTTTTTATTTGTGGTGTAGATCGGATATAGGATTTTAGGGATTTTGGATAGAGTCGAAACGCAGAGCGTTAATCGTTGACGACGGTAAAGTACGGGAAGTGCGGTAGAGTGTAAAGAATTCGCCGTTCTGTGCGAGGAAAGTCCGGTTATCGAAAAAGTTCACCAGCAGCTCCATCAGGCGAACGAAGGTCGCTGGTCGCAGAAAAAGGTAGAAAGTTCCAATTTTTGTTTGTCCAGAGTCCTGAAAGCTCCTCTAGAATTGATCTGATTTTTGATCATATTTTTATTGTTGTTATGCAATTGAAAAAAGAGAATTTTAATCCAAGATTTTATTGACGGAATTTTAATGTTTATTGCTTTGCGTACTTTGCATGTGTGAAAGTAGTTAAGTGTTTATTTTGGTCGTTTGACCAAATACATGCTTGTAAAGAAGTATTCAAATATCTGGAATAGATTTATTCGTTAAATTTCAACAGAGTTTCATTTAAATTGTCTCCCCAGAAAATATAGAAAAACATCAAAGTCCTGTCCTTCGCGCGACGGGCCGAATCCACCATTTTTGCCTTTAAAAGGGCCTTCAATTTTGTGTGTTAACATCTTAAAAATAATCACCCCTTGTTCAGTGGAAAGCCGCTCTTCCATTGATTCCAGGTAAGGGGTGTTTTATTTCACTGGTGACAGCGGTGGGATGATGTTAGTTGATTTTTCTGGGGTGGAATACTAAATTTTTTTTATTTGAGAAGTTTGGAATTTAAAGTTTTGGTTGTTTCTAGATCGTGTTAATCTAAAGGGAGAATCGTGTTTAAAGAATTTTTGCGGTTGATTGAGGGTTTTCATGGAATATATGATGTTTTGATTATATCAATGAATTTGAGGACTTTCGGATGAAGGAACTGTGAGTTATTTTATTGCCAAGGATAATTTGAGTTTTCGTCGGTTTTAAGTTTGATTCAATTTTTCTAATTGATTTGATTTACAGAATAATTTGGAATTTAGGACAAGATAGGGTTGCAGGATTTTTTTTTCAGGAATTGTTTATTGAATATTATTTTCTGTTGAAATATATTTTTTTTTCTCGGGACGTTTCTATTTAAGGTTCATATAATTGTGAATAGTTAGATTATTTGGTGTGTAGAGTTTGACTAACTCTATCGTGTGTGTGCGCAGCGTATTTTGATTTCGAAAAAGGGGAAATTTGATTTTCAGTATCTTTGCGGAATTTAAAGATAGTTTTCAGATTTACTTGTTTTTGAGGATATTTGGTAAGTGTTGAAAATGTTGCCGGCGGCTACTGCTAGTAACACCACCCCTACTGTGGCGGCAAAAAGTTCTGTGCAACTCCCGTTCATGTATTCGTTGGGGATGATCGCGACCACTCTTGATGGTTTCTCCGGTAAAGATGTAAATGATATTTTGATAAATTAGAATTACGAGCAAAATTAGATGATTGGAGTGAGGACGATACCCTCATCTTACTAAAACTTAAGCTGGTGGGTGATGCCTACAATTTTTTTAAATCGGATCCTACTCTAAATTCTTTTACTTATACTGATTTGAAAAATCGATTCATACAAAAATTCACTTCAGATAGATTGCCGGGCGAATACCAATGGAACTTGAGTCGTTGTTTCCAAAGACAGGACGAGGATGTGTCCTCGTTTTGTACCAGATTGCGCACAATAGGGGCTAATTTGTTGATCGAGGATCTGGCCGGAGCAAAGGAAGAGGAGGAGCCTGGAATACGGAAGAAGAATAAGGATTTAATTTTAAATCAATTCAAAATTGGTCTGAGAAAGGATGTCATGAAAGAAACCGGAATTTTATTGTTGAAGGAAAAGGATTTGGATTAGAAAAAGGCCGAAGAATTAGTGCGGTTGCAGGAAACAAACAACAGGATGTTGCAGGGGAGGTTAACAAATATGAGGATATCAACAGTTGACACTGGAACGGTGGGTCAATTGTGCGAAAAGGAGGGACATTCGGCGAAGGAATGTAGAAGTACCTGGCGAAGTCAGAGAAAATCAGAGCAAAATATCGAAAGGAAGTGCTTTTCTTGCGGCCAAATGGGACATTTTGCGAGGGAATGCCGGAATAGCAGGAAAATGGAACAACGGACACAGGGATCGTGTTATAACTGCAACCAGCAGGGACATTGGGCAAGGGAATGCACCAAGGAAAATTCATTTAAACGAAAAGAACAGAGGCAGAATTTCGGAAATGGGTCATGGAGGAGAGAGGAAGTAAGTACACCTGGTGGGCGACGTATGGACGGGGATAGGGATACAAGGTATTCCAGCAATAGGGAAACACTTGAATTATCAGGAATTAACATTTCTACCGGCGAGATTCCGAAGCAATCGCGATCGCCGTCTAGTTTTCGATTGGAAAATTCAAAGGAGGATGGGCAAAATCCAGTTTTAGGTACAGGTCGACGGACATGTAAAGAAACTGTATCAGGTCGAGGAAAATATACGGAAGGGTATTAACAATATTAGAATAGTGGTACCAGGTATGTATGGTCGAACGTCAGGGGATATACCTAATGTTGTAAAGCTGAGGGTAAATGGTATTATTAGTTATTGCATGGTAGATACGGGGGCCGCAGTGACGCTGATAGGAAAGGGGTTGGTATCGAAGGAGGATATAGACTGTGAAGAAATGGACAGTTATCATTTGACGAGTATAACAGGGCAACTTTTGAGAACATGGGGTGTGGCCGAGGTGGCCATAGGACCCGAAAATGGATTATGGGGGACGGCCTGGAGGGCCGTGGTGTGTGATAATTCCACATTAGGGGATGTTCAGGTGATTTTGGGAAGAGATTTTATGCATGCTAACCAGGTGCATATCGATTATGTTCATGGCCCTTTCATAACAATTAGAGGACAAATTTTCAAGTTATTATCGAGAGAGACGATTGATAACTTAGAGAATCCGGACCTAGCAGGGGTAGGTCACATGGGTGTTGATGGGTCGGCGAACCTAGAGTCGTTGGTAGAAATTCCTATAAGGGAAAGGGATAGCGCGGTTAAGAAGGAAATTAAGGAGAATAGCGTCGAAAGGGAAATCGCTGTGGAACAGCGCGAAGAACAGATTTCGAAGGCTAAAGTAGGAGTTGTGAATCACAGTACACAAACGAGTTTCATGATAGGAGCTGTTGAAGGAATTCGAAAGAAATCAAAAAATAGTAATCGTGATACTAGGAAGAAAACGAGAGATGATAACAAGAAACAGGGAAAAGGGGACACACAAAGGTTAAATGAAATAAGCAGTTCAAGAATATACAGGAATGAAGAGGGGTATCAAGGTGATAATAGACCCAGGGGGTCGAAGTCGACTAAACGGGTGTCATGGGACATCGATGCAGAGGAATGTCGGATGGCAAAGTTTAAGTTAAGGGACCTGGTATATTTAGAGGAGGTATCTGAAAAATTGGGTAAAAATTGGTTAGGGCCGTACAGGATAATTGAAGTCTTTGATTCGGTAACCTGTAGGATACGAAAATGTGGAGGTTGGGAGGAACGAATTGTCGATGTAAATAGGCTGAAACCTTATGTTGCTAAGGTTCGGCAAAAGCGCTCTGAAGAATATCTGTCAGGAAGGAAGGAAAGACTTACGGACTTCAGTGAATCAGATTCGGAAAGGGAGAAACCTAGGAGGCCTCATCCGATGTTGGTACCACAGGGGTATCAGACATATAATTCAGACATGGAATAAGAGAGCAGTGATGAAGACAGGGTAGAACCAGAAAGGATTGCGAGGAGGTCTACCCGGATAAGAGGGTGTAAGGGGAAGGATGCGTTTTATAGCTTCTCCTCTCAAATGCCAACCTCACCTTCTCGCGGTGCACCCTGTTCTTACGAACGAGGCTCTGGCGACCGAACATGAGCGGTATATCTCTGTTTCCCACAATCACCTAGCCTAAATATTGGCTTGAGCAGGAAATGGCTCTCTGCGTTGCTTAAGTTACGTCTCAGACCTTGTCGTCTCAGGTTACCTGTGCCACAAGATAATCTAGTCGCAACCGCAACCAAAGTTGCACTGACAGCGTTACCAGTGCAGCTTTAAAACACCTTCTAACGCAGCTCCCACAAAAAGATGGATCAGTCGAACAGGACAAAATCTGTATCCGGAGGTAAAATACCCTCCCATTCGGATCTCCGGGGAAGGGTGCCTGAGCGAGTGAATCATCGTAAAACAACCAATGAAAAGCACATAGCTTTTGCAGCATGGAACGTCAGAACCTTGCTAGACAACCCCAAGGCCGACCGACCAGAAAGGCGTACTGCCCTAACCGATAAGGAACTGCAACGAACATCCATTGCAATAGTTGCCTTAAGCGAGACACTCTTCTCGGGCGAAGGTAGCTTGGTAGAACATGCTTATTCTTTTTTCTGGAAGGGCTTGCCAGATGGCCAAATCAGACAACATGGTGTAGGCTTTGCCATTAGAAACGACCTGGCCGCCAAACTAACCGAAAATCCAGTTGGCATCTCAGAACGTTTAATGACTCTACGCTTTCCTGCAGCAAACAACACGTTTGTGAACATCATTGCAGTATACGCGCCCACTTTGAACTCCTCTGACAACTCAAAGGACACTTTCTACGAATCACTCGTTGCTACATTAAGTAAAATCCCAAAACGGGAACGTATTATCCTACTTGGAGACTTCAACGCCAGAGTGGGCAGATGTCAAGACACAGAACTATGGCCGGGAATAATAGGGAAACACGGCACAGATAGCATTAATTCGAACGGAGAACGTCTGCTGGCTCTTTGTGCAGAACACAACCTTTGTATAACGAACACCTTCTTTATTACGAGACCCAATTCAAGGGGGACCTGGCGCCACCCGCGCTCAGGGCATTGGCATACTCTCGACTATGTGATCGTGAGAAGAAAAGATCTCAAAGAGGTGTTGGTCACTAAACCCAGAGCAGATCTGGAGTGCTGGACTGATCATAGACTGGTAATCTCGAGAATGAAAATCTCAATGCACCCAAAATACCAACGCAAGCCAAAGTTACTAAAGCGCCTTCAAATCTCCAAACTACATAACCCTTCTACAAAGGAAAGCTTCACAGCTGCCGTCAAAGATAGCCTAACACAACCGGATTATGACGACGACATTGAGAGTCATTGGCTTCGCTTCAAATCATCTCTTACAAATTCAGCGAAAGAAATACTGGGCACAGAACGCTCCCGAAAATCCCCAGACTGGTTCGCCGAGAAAAAAACTCATATCGCACCCCTTCTGGAGGCAAAACACAAAGCGATGAAAACAGCAATTAACAAGCCTAGCGATGTTGCAGCCCAAAAATGTTTTAATAACATAAAACGCGAGGTCCGTCAAGAAATAAGAAAAATCAAGGACAGCTGGTGGAAAGAAAAAGCTAGGGAAATACAAGCTTACGCCGATAACCATGATTACAGGCGTTTTTTCGAAGCTATTAAAACTGTTTATGGTCCAAGCAGAAAAGCTAACTTTCCTATAAGAGATACTAATGGAGCTATTCTAACTGATGACAGAAAAATTCTCGAAAGATGGAAGGAGCATTACTCACAGGTCTTGAATCAAAATAACGACTCGGATTTGTCCATTTTAGACCTGCTTCCCTCGTATAGTCCGATGACATCGCTTGATGACGAAATCTCAATGTCGGAAATCATAAGTGCGATTAAAAATATGAAAAATGATAAGTCACCTGGTCTAGACGGCATTCCAGCGGAGATATTCAAGGCCTTGGATGAAGACATTGTCAATAGTCTCCTAACACTATTCCGCAAGATCTGGGAACAGGGAGATGAGCCACAAGACTTCAAAGACGCTTCAGTTATCAACCTCTATAAGAACAAAGGCGATACGTCGAATTGCAACAACTATAGGGGCATATCGTTGCTTAGTGTGGCCGGTAAAATTCTCTCGAAGATTATGGCTAATCGTCTGGTTCCACTCTTGGAGAAGCTATTGCTTGAATCCCAGTGCGGTTTCAGACCAAATCGAGGTACGGTGGACCTAATTTTCACACTGCGACAGCTGCAAGAGAAGGCCCGTGAACAACAGTCAAGGGTCTATACAGCCTACATCGATCTAAGTAAGGCGTTCGATTCGGTGAATCGGGGAGCGCTATGGAAAATCATGGCACGTCTTGGAGTACCCGAAAAATTCTTAGCAGTGTGTGAAAGCCTTCATACCAACAACACCGCTAGAATACAGCATAATGGTTCTACAACCGACCATTTCTCAACCAACTCTGGAATAAAACAAGGCTGCGTATTAGCGCCTTTACTGTTCAATATTTTCGCCATAGCTGTATCGATGATTGCTGACATGAGTATGCCTGTGAGAGGTGTTGGGATAAGATTCAGATTTGATGGTGGCCTGTTTAACCTGAAGCGCCTCAGAGCAAAAACAAGTACCAAGTTTATCACTGAACTTCAATATGCAGACGACTGTTCACTTATCGCTAGCAGCTCGGAGGATCTACAGATAATGTTGGACACCTATAAACATATATACGAAGCTTTAGGCCTTAGACTCAATATCGACAAAACCAAAATCCTGGTTAGTCCGCCAGAAGGCCTTCCAACAGATATCAGCCTGTAGAATGAAACTCTAGAACAGGTCGAGCAGTTCAAATACTTGGGAAGCTTCATAAATACTAGGGCTAACCTTGACACGGAAATACACAACCGTATCAATTCGGCATCACGGGCATTCTGGAATCTAAAGGAAAGAGTGTTTCAAAATCACGACCTCAATCTGAAGACCAAGACAGCTGTTTACAAGGCAGTGGTCCTCCCAACGCTTCTTTACGGAAGCGAAAGCTGGACGCCCTACAGGCGACATATTAAACAGCTTGAACAAACGCAACAACGTCATCTAAGACAGATAATGCACATAAGATGGTTCCACAAAGTTTCAAATGCAGAAGTCTTGCAGCGCGCGAGTTGTACAACAATTGAGACTCAAGTAACGAGGGCCCGACTGAGATGGAGCGGCCACATTCTGAGGATGCAAGACACAAGACTCCCCAAAATAGCTCTATATGGCGAATTCACTGAGGGAGCCCGGAAACCAGGAGGCCAGTACAAGCGGTTTAAGGATACACTACATCAATCCCTAAAATCAGTTAATGCCAATCATAACTGGGAACAACTAGCATTAGACAGGTCACAGTGGAGGTCTTTGGTACACAGTTATAATGGAGACTCGAGAAGGATACAGCGGCGGCCAGATCTAATTGGTGACTATCCATGCCCGGAGTGTGGTAGGATATGTAGGTCACGGTTGGGACTCTACAGTCACAGGAGAGCACACAGTCGCAATTAGCCCTGAAAATTATAAGTCTATTCGCACCTTTTTTTTTTCATTTTCCTTTCTTTCTCTTTTCTTTTTGTTTTCTCCCTTTTTCGTCTTTTTGTAGATTCATTCCCGGCAACGGGATACAGCAATGAATGACCCGGATAAGGCATCCCGTTAATATGTGGAGTAACCTAATTGGATAGGAGTCAGATTACAGGTTTAGGGTAGCGACAGGAAAATATGTGAGGTTGACCTGTCAGGAGAGTTGAATCGACTCCTGCCCTTTCGCAGATTCCAGGGGCTCTCACTAAACCGGAGAGCCACAACCTGAAGAGGGTCCGTTTTTTTTTTTGGGTAGTGGCAGGACATTTTGGCTGACAGTCCTGAAAAGGAATAATCGACCTTTCCCATTCCACAGATTATAAGTAGAGTGAGTTACAGGTAGGTACGGTAACAATTGCAGATTGTCAAAGGACTATGAACGTATTGTAGAGAGGGCTGAGCATTCCTATCGTGTTCTTAACTTTTTTTTTGCGTCAGGTGGACGTCAGGGTCGAATAGTAAAACGAAGTAAACTGCTGAGCCACTTTATTTTCGTACAAATAGAAATTTTTCGCTATTCAAGAAGAGAAGGTTGGGAGAAATAGTAGAAGTAAAGTATTTTGAGACATTATGAGTAAAGTTTGAGCTAGAGACATTAAGTTATAGCTTGTCATATGAGTAATATTGGGTTAGGGAAATATATTTTGAAGTATATATATTAACGGTAAAGGGGTTGATTTTGATTTGTTAATAAATGATAATTGAGTAATAATGAAGTATATCGGAAATAGATGGAACGAGCGATAGAAATAATCCTGGTCGGAAAAGGATTATGAAGAAGCGTTGTGGTCGCCCTTCAATGTGAGCACAACGTTCTGCATGCCATTTAAAATAAGATTTGAATTTTGTAAATATCTATGATAAGTCTTTTATGATGATTGTTTTTACCATGATTGTATTGCATGCTCATGGGAGATTGTTGTTGAGAGTCGTTGTTGTATGATTTTTGCATGTGTTTTTTTTGTAATTGTTATTTCTTGTAATTAGTCGAAAGGTTGGTTTGGTTTTTTTTTATCTAAAACAAAGAATCTTTGAAGGCATCCCAGGGCAGGTTTTAAACTAGAAGGGCGATAATCATCAGGTCATCATCAGTGGATTAACCTCTGAATGGTGGTTGACCTTAGTTACCAGGTGGCGACGACGATAGTGAAGCAAAGTGCGGCTAATAGACCGGAAATTACGGCAATTTCGTTCGCAATATTGAGAAACTTCAAGAACTCGAAAAGGTTTGCGCCAATCAACTAGAAAGTTCGAAAATTTTGCGTAAAAATGAGACTGACGTTCAACTTAATATAATGGACTTGTGCCTACAAGGGTACTCTGAACAGATCTAGTGCGGAAAATGGGACGATGTCGGTCCGTATATAAGCCTCGAAACTCATGACCCTGAGATGGTAATTGTGATTATCAGGACGACGATGGTTCAGCCCAGAAGGAAGAATCTTCGAGAGATAGAATAGAAGGTATCCAGAAGAGAATTCGATAAGGGACGCCGGGCATTAAATGTCCACTATATACCTTGGAGATCAAGAAGGAAGCTTAGTGTACTGCGAGTAATCCCATACATCACTCAGTTGAGAGTTTTACCAAGGGGAGTAAGTGCGAGCAAATCCAACTTCGAAAGTACAATGCCAAAAACGTTGAAGAAAAACCATCTCCAGGGTTACGTCCATTTTACCCATAGTGATACCACACTGGATTGAAACACATAGCCGGTAAAAGATGTGCCGAGTAATATGAAGAAATTAAGAAAATGATAAACAAATTGAAATCGAAGAAATCGCCTGGTATTGACAATTTAAGGGCGGAAACGCTAAAGAAAATCCAAAATGAAATAGCAGAACCTCTGTCAGATATCTTCAATAGCTGTTTTACACATGGATCATTCCCAGATGAACTAAAAACTGGTTTGATAATACCCATCTATAAAAATGGAGAGAGAGTTGAACCGTCGAACTATCGACCTATTTCATTGCTGTCAAATTTGGCCAAAATATTAGAAGGACTGATAAAGAGTAGAATGGTGAAATTTCTCAAGAAGCATAACATTTCATCAGAAAACCAATATGGATTTCGGGAGAGAATGAGCACTGAAGATGCTATAAAAGAGCTCACAAATCATATCTATGATAGGATGGATAAAAATATTCCTGTTTTGTGCATATGTATTGATTTGTCAAAAGCATTTGATACTGTCAGCCACGAAAAGCTACTAAATAAGCTGGAGAAATATGGATTTCGTGGTAAGATGCTTGAATTCCTAAGGAGTTATTTGACAGATCGTAAACAGGCCGTGAAAATCAATAAAGTGGTTAGTAATATGAAGAAAGTCACATACGGAGTGCCCCAAGGTACGGTTCTGGGCCCTCTTCTCTTCATATTGTATGTAAATGGTCTCCTGAAATTGAAGCTGAAGGGCAAAATTCTGTCATTTGCCGATGATACCGCTATACTGTATGAGGACAACTCGTGGAGTGACCTAAAAAAGAAAGCTGAAGATGATTTTGTTGTTGTGAAAAATTGGATGGCTTCAAATACGTTGACTCTAAATATTAAGAAAACTTCATACTTACCTTTTACTTCGTATCAATCCGAACTCCCAAATCTTGGAACTCTGAATGTAGACCCTGAAACACAAATAAAGGAAGCAGAGGACGGAGTTGTAAATTATCTGGGGGTTAAAGTAGACTGCCACCTTAGATGGAACCTGCAAATAGACAACATAGCCAAGAAGATCAGAGGACTATTCTATAAGTTTAAATACTATAGAAATTACGTAGAAAATAAGCACTTGAAGATTATCTACTTTGCATTGGTACAGTCCATCTTAACATATGGCATCATAGAATGGGGAGCGGCATGTTCATCCCACTTGAACAAAATCAACATAATACAGAAGCTGATACTGAAAATCATGAATTTTAAAAAAATTACATTCCCCAGCGATCTGCTCTACGAGTCATCCCAAGTCTTGGACGTTAGACAACTGTTTCATCTCAGAGTTATACATCAAGTTTACAATGGGAAAATCAAATTGGAACACCTTGATCATGCATATCCAACCAGAACAAAAAATACCTATTTCAAGACATCCAGAGCTAAAAAAACAATTGGGCAAAGGTCAAGTTGTTACCTTGCTCCAAGAATATATTCCTGCGTTCCAACAAACATCCAGGGAACTACAAACCAACAGAAATTCAAGAGGCTTGGTACTCAATGGATTTTCTCAAAAGGAAGGGGATTTATTGATAAGGCCATAAATATGTAATCAACTCGTTGAACTCCGGTGCAGTCCCAGATTTTATTGTCATATAGTTATAATCTATCATCCTGTTAGTACATGCTTCGGCTCATCACCCGATTTTTATTTTTTTTCAATTATTTCAGGGAAAAAGAATTCTTGTTTATTTGTTTGTATGGTAGAGACACTAGATAAAGCTCAGGTTAAACTTTCATCTGAAGTAGCGTACAGGCAAGACGGACCTTCAAGGACCGTTCGAGCCTCTGCTACTAAATGTTTATTTGTATGTAAATGATGAAGTGAATTATCCATATATGCAGATATTTAATGTCAAACAAATTGTATAGTATGCAAATAAACTATTACAATATGCCGCGTCAAGAATTTTGAACTGAGCAGAAAAGTGTATGCCCAAATGATTATACGAAATGGACACTAGCACGGGTTGAACAGTGGCGTTTTGTGTAAACAAACTTTTTCCACCTGAGGTAACTTTTGGTTTTTCCACCTGAAGAGTTATTCCATATGATTTCAAGGATATCTGTGGTTGAATGAAAATGTTCGCGATAGTGAATTTGAAATCCGAAGTTGACAAAAAAGACTTCATGCTGGAGAAGTGAAGTAGCAGACGAATAATGCATTTTCCAAGACCTTTTTTTTTGCTGTTTTGAATTTTCATGTTTTCAAATTTCAATGATACTGATGTTTGATTTCTGATTGATTTTGTTTAAGTTAAGTAGATAAGGTATTTCCATAGTTGTGAAGAAAATTTCATTACTATTATTTTATTATGCTGTTTCAGATTTTTTTTTGCTTGTGAATTATGCTTGAACGCTTGGCACATTTAGTATGGTGTGTTTGAGCTTTTTGGTTGGGAGACGATGGACTAGTGGACCAGTGAAAGTCATGATAGGAATAGGGAAAAGTTATGGCATCCAATGCCAAAACTTTTTTTAAGGGGGGAGTATTGTAATAAATAGGAATATTGACGAGATATATATGCTTATAGAATATTGGGCTAGGAAATTCTTTCTCGGGCTCTCAACGTCCAAGATAATTGAAAATAAAGGTTTTGATGACAAGCGTATGAATGATAATTTTCCACTCGGAAGATAAGTGTCGAAGAAGTAGAGCTTCATGTCGGACATGAGGCCAATTTTAAGTTAAAAGGAAAACGGTTTAGTTTAGATAATAACTCGCCCATAAGAGCTTATATATCGATTCAATATTGGAAGATAATTGATTCGGCGTTGTAAGAATTAGCAGGCTCTTGAGTTTTAACTGGCTAATTCAATTAGTTCAGAAAAATGCAAGGTTAGCGCGTCGAGGAATAATCGGGGAAACACCAACGAGAGGTGGAGAGGAAATTTGGGTTTTTGGTCTAAGGAAGGGAATGATAGAAATGAACCAAAAAAAGGAAGGGAGTTAGTGGGAAGTTAGTTGAAGAAAATAGACGTCGGGAAGACGGGAAGTAGAATCCGGGATTCTAATAGAGTAGATTTGGAAGTCCGAAAGTAGGTTCGGCAGCCCGAGAAATTTAGAAGTATTTTTCGGAGTTAGGTCTCAAAAAGGGAGACGGGTACAAGCTATTCGGGGAATAGTGTAAGAGATTTAGTACCGTGGTTAAAGTCAGTCGGGGCGTAATAATTGTTTTTATTTGTGGTGTAGATCGGATATAGGATTTTAGGGATTTTGGATAGAGTCGAAACGCAGAGCGTTAATCGTTGACGACGGTAAAGTGCGGGAAGTGCGGTAGAGTGTAAAGAATTCGCCGTTCTGTGCGAGGAAAGTCCGGTTATCGAAAAAGTTCACCAGCAGCTCCATCAGGCGAACGAAGGTCGCTGGTCGCAGAAAAAGGTAGAAAGTTCCAATTTTTGTTTGTCCAGAGTCCTGAAAGCTCCTCTAGAATTGATCTGATTTTTGATCACATTTTTATTGTTGTTGTGCAATTGAAAAAAGAGAATTTTAATCCAAGATTTTATTGACGGAATTTTAATGTTTATTGCTTTGCGTACTTTGCATGTGTGAAAGTAGTTGAGTGTTTATTTTGGTCGTTTGACCAAATACATGCTTGTAAAGAAGTATTCAAATATCTGGAATAGATTTATTCGTTAAATTTCAACAGAGTTTCATTTTAATTGTCTCCCCAGAAAATATAGAAAAACATCAAAGTCCTGTCCTTCGCGCGACGGGCCGAATCCACCATTTTTGCCTTTAAAAGGGCCTTCAATTTTGTGTGTTAACATCTTAAAAATAATCACCCCTTGTTCAGTGGAAAGCCGCTCTTCCATTGATTCCAGGTAAGGGGTGTTTTATTTCATTATCACTTTAAGTATATTCTCACTGGGGCTTTCAATCAAGATTGTTTAGTAAACTTTTTTGGGTACATTAGAGCACATGGAGTAAGGAATACTAAATCAAATGTTGAACACTTTATTTCATCATTCAAAACTTTAGTTATTAATAATTTCATGTCAGTGCATTCCTGGGGATCTGACTGTGAGGAAGATAAAACAGGGAGTCGTTGTTTAGACACTTTGAAATCTTTCCTGCAGGAAAATATAAAATCCACATAGGTCTTTGGGCATAGGTCCTTATTTTTTCTTTTCCAAATTATTCATGCATTCTAAGCTTTGGCATGCTGTTTTTGATTTCTATGGCCGACTCCCAACAAACATTGTGTCCTGTTTGGATAATGTTGAAGATTTCTGAACATATAATAATTTCAACTGCATTTTTTTTATGTTAATGTATTTAATATTTTCAATTATAATTTTATGCGTTATAAGAAGGCATTAGTTGTGTTGTTCTGATGAGGTCATATGAGACCGAAAGCATGGACAGCATCTACTTTTTCACAACAAAATTGTAGTATTTATTATAATTATTGTCAATTTCATGCTTTATAAGCAGGCATTAGTTGTGTTGTTCTGATTAGGTCAAATGAGACCGAAATCATGGACGGCATCTACTTTTTCACAACAAGCCTCTTATTTAATGTTTTTTTCCGCCAATATCCGATAGTATCAGTTTCACATAACAAATTACAAAAGATCGCTGTTATTTAAAACGAATTTTTATCGTATTTGTTAATTTTTATAAACGTGAGTGCTGGATATATATAACTAATGAAATTCCGACAATTTTTCAAGAACTTTTCAAAGAATAAAGACCAAAACTATGATGAAAGTTGATATTGTTGGCTCAATACTTCGCACGGTGTAGGACATATACACTTCTCACAAAAATTAAAAGAACAAAAAAATTTTCGGAATTTTTTGGTGATTTTCAACAGGCTGTATTTCAGTGAAAAATGGTCGTACAGGAAATAAAAAAAAACGCTTTTGAAGCTTGAAGACTCTAGTTTTTGAATTCATTGGTCAAAAATTTTTCGGAGCAGCGGTAGCCATGCAATCCTTAGATTAAGTACGAAGAAATAATTTTCAAAATTTTTTACATTTTTTTTTTGCTCTATGGGCATGGAAAAATTTTTTCGAGCTAGACCAATGCATAGGTCGCATAGCCTCTTTATTCAGCTTCAATTTGCTTTTTACGGGCTTCAGATACGACCATTTGTCTCCGAGATATCAAATTTTGAATGCAAAAGGATCCTTTTTCACTCAACTGCCAATATCTCTGGAACTACTGGTCGCCCAGCGAGCTGCCAGGCGGCGTCTTTTTCTGCAGAAAATTTCCCACAAAAATCTGCTATGGTTAATTAAAAAAAAATTTTTTTTTCACCTGTTACGTTAACGTGAGAAAAGAGCAAAAAAATGCCATTTTTCCTTGTTTTCGTTAATCGCCTATATCTTCGTCAATATTGGGTGAAAAGCTTAGGTAAGAAGACAATTTTACAGTCTAATGTATCCCAAAGGTCCCCCTAAATCAGTATATTGATCGGTTCAGCGGTTTTCCTGGACCGATTGATTGAAATTTTGAAAAAATTAAGGGAACCAGGTTTTTGTACTTTAAACTTGACCTAATCTTTTGAAAAATCAATAATTTCATTTTTTTTTTCACTTTTTACTCAATTTTGTGTTTTTTAAAGATTAATTATCAAAAAAAAAATTTTTCGATAATTGAATGTGTCCATAGCTTCAGTGGAGTTGAGTCAGAAATGGCTTCTTGATTTTTTTCGATTTTTTCAGATTTAAAAAAAATTTTTTTTTGGTAATTTTCGAAATTTTTGAAAATTTTTTTTTCGATAATTAATCTTTAAAAAACACAAAATTGAGTAAAAAGTGAAAAAAAAAATGAAATTATTGATTTTTAAAAAGATTAGGTCAAGTTTAAGGTACAAAAACCTTGTTCCCTTAATTTTAATTGATTCCAATCAATCGGTCCAGGAAAACCGCTGAACCGATCAATCTACTGATTAAAGGGGGCCTTTGGGATACATTAGACTGTAAAATTCTCTTCTAACCTAAGCTTTCCACCCAATATTGACGAAGATATAGGCGATTAAAAAGGAAAAATGGCATTTTTTTGCTCTTTTTTCACGTTAACGTAACAGGTGAAAAAATTTTTTTTTTTTAAATTAACCATAGCAGATTTTTGTGGGAAATTTTCTGCAGAAAAAGACGCCGCCTGGCAGCTCGCTGGGCGACCAGTAGTTCCAGAGATATTGGCAGTTGAGTGAAAAAGGATCCTTTTGCATTCAAAATTTGATATCTCAGAGACAAATGGTCGTATCTGAAGCCCGTAAAAAGCAAATTGAAGCTGAATAAAGAGGCTATGCGACCTATGCATTGGTCTAGCTCGAAAAAATTTTTCCATGCCCATAGAGCAAAAAAAAATGTGAAAAATTTTGAAAATTTTTTCTTCGTACTTAATCTAAGGATTGCATTGCTACCGGTGCTCCGAAAAATTTTTCACCAATGAATTCAAAAACTAGAGTCTTCAAGATTCAAAAGCTTTTTTTTTTATTCCCTGCACGACCTTTTTTCACTGAAATACAGCTTGTTGAAAATCACCAAAAAATTCCGAAAATGTTTTTGTTCCTTTAATTTTTGTGAGAAGTGTAGGTCCGGCAGGCAGCGACCCTGCCGACCCTAGAATGCCTCTCTTCGGTAACTCGAAGAATGATCGTTCGGTTCGGGATATCTCGATTCTATCGTTTGCGCTCGAGGTAATATTAATTTCTCGCAATTCTCAATTTCGTTAGAATGCACTTTTGTTTGTTTTTCCAATCTCCGACCCTAGAATGTCCCTCCTCGGTAACTGGAAGAATGATCGTTCGGGATATCTCGATTCTTCGATTCGTTTGCGCTCGATTTGATGTTAATTTCTCGCAATTCTCAATTTCGTTAGAATGCACTTTTGTTTGTTTTTCCAATTTTATTTTATGAATAAGCATTTTTAGAGTATTTTTATTTGTTATAGATATTTTCGGTTCTTATTTTCATATTTGTTCCGAAATTATGTTTACTTTTCAAGTGGTATGCGGGGCTAAAATAGTTATTTCTCAATCATTTTTATTTTCCGGATAATCTTCAGAGATTATTGAAACAGAAACAAAAAATTTTGGCGAAACTCCACTATGAAAAACTAACGCACCACGCACCAAGTGCAGTACCCCATGGTGATGTGGAAATCTGCATAATGCATAGGTATAGAAAATATTAAAAAAAAATAAAAAAAATATATATATATATATATATATATATATATATATATATATATATATATATATATATATATATATATATATATATATATATATATATATATATATATATATATATATGAACCCGTAGTTCGTTGTAACCTCCGTTAAGTTCATTGGGCGACCTGACCTCCGGGTGAAGGAGTTTTTTAATTGTAATAATTTTTGCTTATATATGTAGAGGGGAAGGTAAATAACAGGGGTACCTAAAGAGGGGAAAAGATTTTCATTGAAAAATTTTTCTTTAAACGAATCAGACCTTACTACCTCCGCATATATTTCTTATTAGTAGTGCGCTCTCACCTCCCGCAACGTCGTCAGATTTCAGGAGGACAGAAAGTAGGGCAGCTTCAATTCTACTCATATACAGCTGCTCTACCGATTCATTCACACATACTGAAACCTGTAAATAGTTCGAGAACGATACTGATATTAATAAACTTCATACGCTAATAGTTGATTGATAAGGATTCGGAGTAAATGAATTTGGACAGAAATTATTATCTTTTCTTCATGAATATCAACAGTTTTGAATAAGTATGCTATGTCTACGATACTTCGTCCGATAGGGGAGTTTAATACCGTATAGGTCCTAAAATGAATGATACATGACAATGAAATTTTTCGTTACATATGAGATTAATTCCAAAGACAATTTTAACGAATTTGTTCTGGTATGAAATAGTTATCTAAATTTTGGGCATTATATTCACGACATGAGGAACTCCATTGAAATGTTTTTCCCGAATGAATCAACAAAGATATACGTTTTACTTTCAGCTTCTATACTTCATTCACTTTCATTTTAGCACAGGATTGGCCATGGAAATTGAATACCTTTCACTCTGTATGGTACGAAAATGTTGGGTTAAGACGCTTGTCAAAACATTTTTGAGTTTTAAATAAATGCTACGTAGTCCGTTCTACGTGAGACTCTCAGTAATTACGTATTTCATCACAATGTCAAATCACTTCGGAAAATATTGCGTCGAAAATATGTAACGAACATAATTGACATTTATACAAACTGATTGAAGACATACCAAATCTATATATTTACATGGAAAATAGAAGTAATCAGTAGCTTGAGGACAGTTACTGTTGTTTATTTTCTTTGGCTGAAGGCTGAAGATTTTACATCAGTTGTAGAATTCAAAAAAATCAACCCGAGGATGAAATGCATTTGATGCAGTGTTAGCATTGAATTGAATACTCATAGGTGGTAGGGAATGTGTATCTCTTGAAGAAATGAACGGATAATTACGAGAATGTTGAATTCCTCAACAAAAATCATCTTGCGTGAATGGTAGTCAAAATAATTGAAAGAAGTTTGAAGCAACAGGAGCTTCACCTTCAAACAAAACAACTGCCTAGTATTCATGTCTGTTTATTTTCAGTACATTGATATAATAATAATAATTATACAGGGTGTGGCGTAATGAATGGATAATATGGAGCCTGCGGGTAGAGTACTCTATGGGGGTTCAAATAAATATATTTTACGTTTGGCAAAAGTGCCTTGGTTTTCGAGATATTGGGGATTTTCGATGAATCACCCCAAATAATAATAATAACTGGATATTGACATTTTTCATCATAGCGGTTCAAAAGAAACTCCTTGATTTAATGGCATTTCTTAATTGCTCGAGGAGTCTTTTGAAATTTTTCAGTACACAGGGTGTTTCACAAGTAAACGGACAAACGAAAACCGTAAATAGAGGGCATTGAGCTCAGTTCAAAAACACCTCATATGTATGTCTTAGGCATTCCGTTTCCGATATAGAGAGGAGTTTATTCAAATTTCCCTAATTTTTGTTCGGCCATAACTCCAAATATTTTAGTTGGATTCGGCTAAAAATTCATTATCCGCTTAAACCTCTAAGTTTCAATAAAACAGAACATTAAAAGTTGACGAACACAGGACCGGACTCATTGAGGATATATTCAAATTTAAACTCATGCAAAACACTCTGTTTGTAGTTTTTCTCGTCATAATTTTGAATTTTTCAGGTATCTTCATTGATTTTCTCAAAATCAATGAAACTTTGGTATGCCTTTTCAGATTATTTCTAATGAATAATTGTTTGATCGTGAAATGTCTGGAAAAAACAGCGCTGCATATTGACTTTTACTTCACATTAATTAATGGGATGAATATGATCGCCAATCAACTGAGGAAATCTAAAAATGGAATTGGAAATGTTCAGCTGAATTTTTTCGTTCTCAATATAAGTCTTGCATTTGTTTTTGATATTTATAGCATATCTGGTTATTCAGATAAGTGATTAACAGTGATAATAAGCTTTATTATTGATAATAAACAAAAATAGAAAAAACTACCCTATCATGATCATGAAAATAATAATTATAATTCGATATCTTCCGAATGAATCGCTTTTTATGGACAACGTGGAACTGAAGTAATTTTCCGAACTGATTTTCACCTCCTTTGGTCTTTTAGTGAAGGTAATGATTGGCACTTCGAATAAGTGTGATAAATGCACTTTCGAATTCTTTACTGATTCCGTTATAGTCATTATTGGATCTATGGAAATCTATGGATTGTTCTGGTCTTATTACAATTTGTTATTGAAACATTGATGATATTCATGCACCAGCAAAAGTATTTATCAGTATTTCAGGTCATTTTATTAGAAGGGTAGGACCACAATATTGGACTGCTAGATCTCCAGATCTGACACCCCGCGATTTCTTTCTTTGTTTTTATTCACACAACTAGTTGTCCATAGAAAAATAGATTCATTCTGAAGATCAAGTTTTAATTTTTAGTTTCAAGATAGCGTAGTTTTTCGATCCATATTTGGGTATCATCAATTTTGAAACATTTTATCCTTGTGAAAGAGTATTTTGAAGACCGAATATGGTATAATTGTTGAACACATTCAACAGAATATTCTTCGAAAAAAAATCAATTAAGGATTTCTAAATACATTTTCATGAAGTGCTCTATTCCTTAGAGGCGTCTGACCAAAACAATTATTTCTAGAACATGATCAACAGGTGGGGCAACCCAAAAATCAATTCAATTTGAGACAATAATAATGCAGATAACAAAAAAGTTGAAATTATGATTAAAAAACTACATACACGGTGTTTTTATGAGTTTGAAGTTAAGTAAAGCCTCACTGAGCCCGGTCCAGATTTTTGTCGAATTTTAATGCTCTGTTTCAATGAAATTAACAACTCAAAGCTAATTATAAATTTTCAGTCGACTTGATCAGAATTTCAGGAGTTATAGCCAAACGGAAATTCTAGAAATTTCAAAAAACCCCGAAGAAACCTATATATAGGGTGCCCCAAAACTATTGAATCAAACGTCACACCACGATAGAGTAGATCAAATACTATCGAATGACACCAACATTAGTTGAGCGAAAATGTACCGTTTCTAAAAAAACCTAACCTAAAGTTGCCGATTTTCGAACTATTTTTTCAGTCACAAGGCCAATTTGTTATTAAGGATAGCGTTTTTCTCCCATATTATCACCCCTGTTTATTCTGAGTATTAAAAATCATGTAGAAAAAACAATTGTTTTAATATACATTTACTTAGGTTATGGTTATCGATTAACTACTTAAAATAATTTCAATTAGGGGAGATGAAACAATAATATTACTTCAATATAATTTAAAATCGATATCCTTTTTCACAAACTGGCCCTGTTATTAAGAAAAATAGTTCGAAAATCGGCAACTTTATGTATTTTAATAAAATTCTGATTATTTTGGAAACGGTACATTTTCGTCGAACTAATGTTGGTGTCATTCGATAATATTTGGTTTACTCTATCGTGGTGTGACGTTTGATTCACTAGTTTTGGAACACCTTGTATATGGTATGATTCTGAACTCAGCTCAATGCCCTCTATTCACGGTTTTCATTTGTCTGTTTACTCGTTAAACACCCTGTATACTCCTTGTACTCTGAAAATTTTAAAACGAATGCCCTCACCGTCATATGAAAATTCAAATTCTTCTTGTTGTAAGAACCGTTCATCCTTTCACCCAACGCCGACCCTAGTTACATGGCCCGTTGAAAACGAAATCGGCATCTGTTTACTGCAAAACACGTGTTCGCTGATATGAAGGGTTCAAAATTTTCTACCTGATTCGGGCTTTTTAGGAACGAATTGCTCAAGATGCCGAGTTCGAATAACATTTCGTTTTGCGTGTTATATTGGATAAAATTGAATTTATTGCATGGATGATTCGAGAATTATTGATGTCCAGAATGCTCCAGAATGATGAAAATTTTCAGATTTCATTGAAATTCTTGCGAAAATTATCTCGTATATTTTCAAGTTTAGATTTTAATTCATTCAGAACTTTGAATTTCGGCAAATAATGATGTAAATGATATAGATAACAGTCAATCACATTTCCTTCAGCGCAGTTGTTGTTTTGAAGAAAAAGCAGTAGATTCTCGCAAAATCCGAAACTCTACATGTATAGCAGTTGTTCAGTTCGGGATTAAAGTTTATCCTAGATTGATTTTGACATTTCAGTTCAGTTCTGTCAGATTATCTAGGATCATCTTAAATCTCTGCCTCATTCTGAACTGAACAACCGGGCCTTATAGTAATAGCAACGTAGCATTCATTAAGTCGGTATATTATTGGAATAATACTAATTTTTTATAGCGGAGAATAGTGGTTTTCAGCCTCGGTAGGTATTCACGAAATTCATTTTATTATGTTTTTTTAAGGTGAATCGGCCCGAAATCTTGGATCCCCCGACCTGCTAGTTTCGTATACTTCTATGACAATAGCATAATAACTCAAATTTCAACATTTTCACAGAAATTTTTGAATTTAAGGGAGAGACACATTGAAAAAATCGATAGCAATTTACCGCCTAAACTACGAGCTTGCCGAAGTTGAAACTGGTAACAATCTACTCAGTGCTTCATAATATGTATAGTTTTATGACTCTGTGTTTTTTAGAACCTGTTAAAAAAATTAAAAACTGTAAACTCGTCATCGCCTTCCAAAGGCTCTGTATCTTGGAAGGTCTGTCGATTTGGAAAATTTACAGGAAATACCCCCGCTTATTTTCATTAAGGAATCATCTCCCTTATTCCTTCGCATTTGTTTACAGATATCCTGTATATAGCTATATTTTATCTATGTACCTTTTTATTTTAGATAGTAGAAGTTAATCAATCATCTGTATCTCAATCATATGTATCCGAGTATGTATCTATATTATTAACTTCATTTTGAAGATTCATTATATCTTGACAAAAATATGGTTGCAATTTCAAAATATGTTGACTCGAGGCCTTCCAAAGACTTCAATATTGTTTATTTTTTCCCTTACACCCTGTATGATCTATCGAAAAATGCAAATCTGTTTTGGCGAATTCTTCATAAAATCTTACTTGTTTCGATATAATTGGTAATTTTCTTTATGATACATCACTGAAATATTTAAACCAGAGTGATGCTACAAGCTCTTAAAATTTTTGGGAAAATCCAATATTTAAACATAATCGATAATAAAAGAGATGTTTCTGAGCAAAGGATTCCTCAAAATCTTTGAGAAATCTGATTCAAGAAAAATATAAAGAGCGTTCCATTTGAAATAACACAATGTCAAACATTCGGTTTAGCCGACGTTGTTCATTTCTGTGATATTGTGAAATTTGTAGCATTTTTTTCTCCTGATTCTGAAATAAAAATTTTCGGATTGGCTCATTGTCCTTGAATATTCATCACCATTAACATCTGAATTTTCTTATCCAAAAAATGTTTCTCTCTGAACAGGTTATTTTATTATATGCAATGATACAATACTGATTATTCGTTATACTAATAGGTAGTATTATCTATATGGATCATTTCCATAGAGAGAAGAAATATCATTATGGACAAGACTCAAATCGATTCGTTTTCAGATAGGTAATGAAATAGTTCGCCAAATTCAGAATTATAGTGTAAGCTTGAGATGAAAGAAGTTCAACGGATGCATAGATATACGCACGATGAAATATAAACAGTCATAATCCCATTCGAGAGAGCCAAGATTGGTTCTCTTTCACGTGATTCTTTCCCCTACAAAGGAATGCGATAAAAAATCGTTGAGATATGCCGCCTGGCTTGCAATAATGGAGGAGAAAACGCGCTGCGCCTCTCATTACTTAATTCCTCCGTATACTGATATTCCGCCTGTCTACATCTGCTTGCACAGTACAACGTTGCCATTTTCGGAGGTGCAAACGAGCAAAGAGTCTTTCAGAGTAATTCTCCGATATACAGCTCAGCACACTAGCGCCAGTGATATACACTCGAACTAAAAGATTGTTCAGTACATAAAGGGGGTGCGTTGTGACCTCAAAACGATTTTTTGATATGTTGGTCCCTGAAGCCTCCTGAATCTAACAAGCTAAAAAACAAGGCAAAACGTTGTCACCTCCGATTTCGGAGGTGACATCGATATATATGAGGTGAGAGCGTTAAACGAGTTACTATTTTGGAGGTGGTATTAACACTTTATAACTATATATATATATATATATATATATATCTGCCGACCCACGGTAAATATGCTCGAGCCGTCACTGCAGGAATGTACAATTATGGTGAATTCTTGTTGAACCAAAAATGAATAATTATTATTGATGCTCGAAAATGATACATCCATTTGTCGTACAGAAAAGTACACTTTCTGGAAGCAGATATTTAGATCCATATCCGAACTTTCAATAGATGAACTATCATGAATAATTTACGTTGATCCAAAAATGTACGTTGAATGGACGTACATCAACGTACACTTTCTGATTGTACAAATAGGATCCAGTCCTGCACATCCTATGAATGTTGAGAAACAGAAAAGTACAATCTCTGGAAGCAAATAATTGACATACAAATCTGAACATCCAAAAGATGTACAATCATGGATAATTCCCGTTAATCCAAAAATATTGCTGAATCACCATACTGTTTGTAAAAATAAGATACGGTCCTGTACATCCTACGAATGTTGAGAAATGAATAATTATTGATAGTCTAAAATGATACATCCAGTTATCGTACAGAAAAGTACAATTTCTGGAAGCAGCTATTCAGATCCAGATCCGAACTTCCAATAAACGTACAATCATGAATAATTTACGTTGATCCAAAAATGTACGTTGAATGGACGTACACTAACGTACAATTTACGATAGTACAATAAAGATCCAGATTGTGTATCCAGAAGATGTCCAATAAGAAACGTATATAGTTATCAATAATTGATGTGAATTCGATCCGAGTGGACGTGTTTACGAGAGCTCCGTCAGATTTTTGCGGAAGTGCGTTATAATTTTAGTTTTTTTTCCGGGATATAGTCCGAGAGCTGGCAGCAAAAACAAATACCTCATAAGTTACCAAAGTTTTGGTTTGGCACTTTCGTTCAACTTTATTACGAAAACTTAAACCGCCCGTCTGCCGGGCGTGAGTGGTCGCCTTATGGGAAAAAAAATTGAAAAGATGAGAAAAAATCGATTGGAACTTCCTAATAGTTACCAAGATGAATGTTGTGTCAAAATGGTATAGAAGCTTAACTGAATTGAAATCGTAAACGTCTGCCAACAGGGGTGGTCGCTATTTCGAAACAGACGCTGTCAAATACAGGGTGGTCCAGATCGTAACCAAGAAATTTTAACCGCGTATTCTACATCAAAAATAAGCCCTAGTTTGTCATATAAACATATGTCGAGAAATGTTTCCTCTCCGAGATACGGGGTGTTAAAATTATAGAAAAAAAAATGTTTTTTATTAATAACTTTCACACTGCTTGAAATATTTTTATGAAATTCGAGACATAGGTTTTGGGCGTAAAAGAGCACTTTTTGCATAATATCATTTCTTTTCTATTCTACCAGTGGCGTCCGTACTGCAGCGAGACTGAATATTTTCAGATAAAGAAATGATACGCCACTGGTATTTCCAACAATAAAAATTACTTTTTAAATCCTTATTCTATTTGGAGCAAATGCGGTCTCCTGACTTTTTGCTGTACGAGGCACCGTTTCCGGTTAAAAAAATAAAACACATTCTCATGCATGAAGAAATCGCCAAACTTGAAGAAGATGTTCGAAGTATGACCCATTTTGCTGAACACATAATTCACATCGACGTCTAATAGATCCGACAGCAGCAGCTAAATTTCGATTTCTTAATTCGTCGCAAGCATTTTAAATACGGCCAATAAGTTTCTACCTTGAGTTCACAGAAGTCATATATACGATTTCTTTCAAAAACCCCCCATACGAAGTAGTCCAAAGGGGTAATATCGGGGCTCCGTGGAGGCCAACTGACTGGCCCATTACGTCCGATCCATCTTTCTGGAAAATTATTATCCAACCAGTTCCTCACATTTCTATGAAAGTTGGCTGGACATCCGTCAATTTGAAACCAAGCCGCTAACCTTGATTCTACTGGAATATTTTCCCACATATTTGCAAGCTCTGCCATAAGAAATTGTAAACAATTTTCACCACTAACTCGTTCTGGTAAGAAATAGGGTCCAAATAGGTGATTATTATAAACTCCTCCAAGCCAAACATTAACACTAAATTCTACTTGGAAATTTCTTGATCGAATGGGATGTGGATTTTCGTGGGCCCATACATGCTGGTTATGAAAGTTTACCACGCCCCGTCGACTGAAACACGATTCATCGGTCCTTAATATGGTATTCGAAAAGTCTCTATTCTGCTCAATTGAACAAAGAATCCATTGGCAAAAAAATAACCTTCGCTGTTGATCACCTTCTCGTAAACCTTGGACGGTTTGCAAGAATTTTTGACATAAAAAATCGAAGTGTGCGAGCTGCTATTCGACTGCTTGTTGTTGGATTCCTATCAAATTCACGAAGTATCCTGCATGGCTCACTTTGCTTTCCACAATAAAGAAATTACAGTCTTTTATGGTTATGCTTGTATTGAAACGAGTAATTGGAAACCAAAACTGTCATTTAAGTTTTTTAATCAAATTAATCTACCCTGAAAATAGGAGTTAGGTGTGTGTTGAATTTATCTAATCTTAGAAAATTGCTACAAAACCGTAGTAACTTTTTTATTGCTATTTCAATTTTTTGCGATTTCTTCATGCATGAGAATGTGTTTCAAGGGCGGCTCGTCAGAGGAGGCAAGGGAGGCTAAGCCTCCTCATAAAGCTTAGAGCTAAAATACATTCACTTCGGGCATGTCCTCATTTTCAGAAAGTAATTTCTATATAAATTTTCCGAACACCTGAACTAGATATTCAGATAAAAATTAGTTCATTTTTCGGTCCTCCGCTCATAAAAATCCAGCATAACAATTATACAATCCACCGGCTGCGTACGCGTCCGCCGCGTCAAATGTGAATATTTCCTAGTACTGCCTATTCGGACGGAGGCTGTTGGGCCTGCTGCCTCCGTTGATAGTGTAACTCACGCATACGTTCTCTGGACTCACATACTAGCCGAACAAGAATTCAGCTGACTTACTGTACCATATTCGCCCGTAAAATGTACCAGAGGAGGCACAGCTCCCCTGTTCTCCATTGATTCTTTCGTGCGGTCTCCGACGGTAGGGGCGTTGTCCGGCGGTAGTTGTTATGTTTTCAATTTGAATGTAACGACTTCGTGGAGGACTGGAACTTCGGGAAATTTGTGATATATTCTTGTTAAGATAGGTTGTTTTGTTAGGGCGTTAGGGGTAAGTACTAACGGATCAAAAAATAAAATGGAATTGAATATTGAGAATTAACTGTACACGTTGTTAAAACCTTTACAAGACCTCCACCAAATTTAATTACACTAAAGTCTACCGAAAATCGTCAGAATAGAAGTTTCAGTGTTGTTTGGTACGATGAATGTGATTGGTTAACTGGATCGATCAAACGGGAAAAATTATTTTGCTGGCCATATTTACTATTTTCTCATCAAACAGAATATACTTCATGGTTCAAAACGGGGTTTTCAGATTTGAAAAATTTACCGCGATCTATCGAAAGGCATAACAAAAGGAGCATATAGCACACTCTTGCATTCAAAATTAATCTTAGAACTGACAACTTTTCATTATGTTGAAGAAGTATACTTTATTGACTGATAAGAGTTTGTTCCAACACTCCTCGAAAACTATTAGCCTCCTCAGCTCTCATGACCACGAGCCGCCACTGATGTGTTTTATTTTTGTAACCGGAAACGGTGCCTCGCTCAGCAAAAAGCCAAGAAACCGAATTTGCTCCAAATTAAATAAGGATTTGAAAAGTAACTTTTATTGTCGGAAAAACCAGTAGCGTATCATTTTTTTATCTGAAAATAATCAGTCTCGCTGCAGTTTCTTGGTTATGATCTGAACCACCCTGTATTTGACAGCGTCTGTTTCGAAATAGTGACCACCCCTTTTGGCAGACGCTTACGATTTCAATTCAGTTAAGATCCTAGAACATTTTGGCACAATATTCATCTTGGTAACTATTAGGAAGTTCCAATCGATTTTTTCTCATCTTTTCAATTTTTTTTATCCCATAAGGCGACCACTCACGCCCGGCGGTTTCAAGTTTTCGTAATAAAGTTGAACCAAAATGCCAAACCAAACCTTTGGTAACTTATGAGGTAGTTGTTTTTGCTGCCAGCTCTCGGACTAATAGTTTCGCCCGTTCGATTCTGAACCTGAGTTAGTGCCGGTAAACCAGTCCATTATCATTTATTACAGTTTAATTGTACTGTTAATTACATATAAACAATGCGTTCGTGAAAGAAATGCAATCAGTCATTTTCAAAAAGGAATCCCGCAGTCATATGTACAGGTTTTTGTGATGGTCACTATCATGCGCAGGCCCTCAGCTGAGACCTATTAAGGGGCCCTATATCGGGGGATCCGGGGCTCTACCCGGAAAATTTTTGAAAACGAATTAGGTGCTTGAAAACAATGAATATGCATTTTTACGCTAGGTATTCATGCAAATATTATGACTTTCGACTTTTATTGACTTTATTTTTTATTAAAATTAGAAATTCACAGTATTTTTAAGATACCACTAGAAAACACATTCTATAGAACTGTCAATAATTACAAAGGTGTTAAAAATGAAAGTGGAGTATTTTAAATGACTTGGCCGATACATCCAAAATTGAACTAAAAACAGATTATATGATTTTCACAAAAAAGGGTTGTCAAATCACGACACTCGTTCCGCTATCACAATACCATCCTTAGGTGGGTAAAGGTAAACTGAAATATATGGTATCGAACGAGAAGATATTTAAACAAGCGTTTTAATCTATTCTAAAAATTTCATTTCAGAGTTGGTGAAAATCGGACTAGAGGGGTAATGGTAATTTTCGGAACGTTCAGATCAATTACAAAATAGGTACCAATCAGATGATCGGTCATTAAATAATATAGCAAAGGAAACCTTCTATAAATGCATAATGATATCGAAAACTATCATCTTTCCCTAGATTTCAACGAGTTGTTTTATTATTCCTTTCGCATACAATTTTTCAAATTTTTTTTTGACAGGATTTTTGGTTTGCTTGTTTGTTTCATATTAGGAAATAAGCAGACGAAAAAATCCTGAAATTGCTCTGAATGTTCTGATGTTATGGAAACTACCCCCGCCCCCTCTATATTTTTAAGATTAGAGAGTTAAATACAGGGTGTTCTCAAAGGTGAGGCTTTTTTTTGACAGGTAATAGAACTCCTCAAAATAAGTCATGGTACCAAAAATCATTTATATAAAATATTCACCAGGGCTCAAGGTATGATTTCGGTAGTGCTATGATTTCGGATGCAATGCTACAGTGCTACAGAATGTGATTGCAGCTTGGTAATTGCATATGGGTAGTCACATTCTGCATCCACTGCATGCATCCGACGCTCTACCGAAACCATACCTTTATGCGTAGGCTTGTGCCGGCGAAAGGTCAGTATACTGGAAACCGTCAGAGTCAGCGTAAGATTTTTGTGAATTTTCGGAGTGTTCATAAACTTGGTGCCAATATGTAGGGATACTGGAAGTTTGCACTAATCCCGGGGAGCAAATGTTGGCAGGCCTGTAACATCGCAAATTTAGAAATCGAGGAGCAAATTCTGGACATAGTTGAGGAACAACCGACAACAAGTACTAGATCCATAGGCAGGGTCGTCGGAGTGAGCCACAGTAGAGTTTGAAAGACACTAAGACAAGAGCGACTGTACCCCTATATACCATTTCCAGATAGTTCAAGCACTCCAACCAGAAGATCATACTCGAAGAAAAGAATTCTGCATGTGGCTTTTAAATCACCAATATCTAACAACATTAATTCTGTTTACTGACGAAGCCACTTTCACCAGAAATGGAGTTAACAATTTCTACAATACCCATGTATGGTCTACAGAAAACCCTCACGCTATCAGAAGAACAGACAGCAAAGGTTTTCCTTGAATGTCTGAATCGGACTCCTGCGTGGAATGCTTATTGGGCTATATTTTCCACCACCACGAATGTCAGGTGAAGACTTTCTCCATTTTCACCAGAACAATTTGCCAGGATTACTAGAAAATGTTTCTCTCAATATTCGACAGAGAGCACCACCCCACTTTCGAAGAAATGTTCGAAATTATTTAAATAATGAGTCCCCGAATAGGTGGATAGAACGTGGCGGATCCATTTCTTCCCCCAGATCTCAACCCCTGTGATTTCTTCCATTGGGGTCATTTGCAAACATTAGTGTACAGTGACGGTGAAGTGGATAGTGCTGACGAACTAAAAAGAAAACGCATTGAAAATGCTTGTGAAAGCCTCACCGTAAAAACAACCTGTATTTGTCTATAAATCTCCTCGTTCGGTACCAAATTTTTCAGTTTACCCTCAACAACCTGAAGATCTTATTGTGATCACAAAACACGTGTCGTGGTTTAACACTCATTTTATGTAAAAATCATATATATAATCTGTTTCTAGTTCTAAAATGCAGTATTGTAGCCACACCAAATTCATGAATGAAATAGGTGAAAATAGTTTTTGTAATAAAAATGATGAAAAAAGGATTTTAGTGATTAGAAAAATAATACTAAAATTAAAAACAAATCTGTGTGTTTAACAGTTTACAATGCTGTGATACTGGAATAGAAGGGGCTTAACTAAGATGCCTCAACATTTTACTCCCCTTGGCCTGAAGTAACAGCTTCTTTGTGAGCAACTCACTTGTTGAAGCTACTTCATCTATTATCTTTATCTACGTTAGTGGGGGCCCCTCAGGCCGGGGGCCCTCCGCGATCGCGGACCTGCGGACCTGGCCAGTCCGGGCCTGATCATGCGAACGGTACATGTTCCAATATAAAGCGGGGTCAACTGGCTGTTATCAGTGAACTACCAGGTGCTGGATGGAGATGCGAATCGTGCAGGGGTGTTCCCCGGTTGCCGTCTCTTCGCGCCCGATGCTTTCAACAGTGCAGTGCCGGCTCCGACCGATTTCTCCTCCCTTGTTGGTCGACTCGCGGAGGAGATGAAGGATTTGAAGAGATCGGTGAACTTCTTCTCCGATAAGATTACGGATTTTGAAGCTAAACTTTGTCGATTTGGCGAAGCGATTGCAGCGGTTTCAAGATTGGAGGAAGAAAACGTTGCCCTCAAAAAGGAGGTGTCCCTTCTCAATCCCATAGTTAATAACATGGAGCGTCATAGTAGGCAAAATAATATTAAGGTGCAAAATGTTCCATATAAATCTGGAGAGAATTTAGTGGATGTGGTGTCTAAAATTGGCTTCTCATTGGGAGTTCAGGTCGACCCTCATTCCGTTGATTATGTCACTAGGGTTCCGACAACACTTAAAGATAAGCATAAAAATATTGTTGTCAGATTCACTTCAACATATAAACGCGATGATTTCCTTGCCGACTACCGTAAAAAGCGTCTTGCCATGGGAGTCACTCATGCTGGCTTGGCCGTGGCTAACGTAGTTGAAAAAGTGTTCATTGGCGAGCACCTTACATTGGCGAACAAAATAATTTTTAAGCAGGCTCGAACATTGGCAAGAGAAAGAGGATACAAATACGTATATGGACACAGAGCGGAAATGTTCTTATTCGGAGGGACGATGCTTCGAGGATTATCCATGTTTCATCAAAGGGCGGACTTGAGTCGTCTTTGAGTGGGGTGTGCAGAATTTTTTCTTCTTTTTTTGTTTTTGTTTATTTACACACATCGTAGAAGGATTCTGATTCATGATGAAAACTTTGAATATTTATTACCAAAATGTTCGCGGACTTAGAACGAAGTTAAATAATTTCAAATTAAATGTTAGTTCAAACGATCACGATTTGTTATTCATCTCCGAGTCATGGCTGAACTCAAATATATTTGACAGTGAAGTGGTTGACCTTGAAGACTATTCAATCTTCCGTAGAGATAGAGCTACTGCCTCCAGAACTCGAAGGGATGGAGGAGGTGTTTTTGTGGCAGTTAAAAGTGAGCTTAGGCTTAAGGATGTTTGGGTGTAGATTGTTATAAACAATGTAAAAATTTCACATTGTTGTGTTTATATTCCAACATCTGCATTCGGATGCTGCATCACTTTTCCGAGAAAATTTATCTCAGGTTATGTTAAGATTGAGGGATCATAATGTTCTCATTCTGGGTGATTTCAATTTGTCAGGCATAAGCTGGTTTAAAAATAATATAAGTGGTATTTGCGAGGCTACAAATGTCACCAGAAGTCAGGAAGAACTCATTGACACATTTTCATACTTGGGATTATTACAATTCAATTCGATCACTAATTCCAGTGGTAGAATATTAGACTTGATTTTGTGTAACGCAGAACTAATAAGTAATGTTCATAGATGTGACATACCGGTTGTGCCCGAGGATGGATATCACCCCTCTTTGGAATGTTTTATGAAAATTAATGTTTGTGATTCGCTAAAAAATAATGATTCGATTTATAGGCTCAACTACAGGCGTGCTAAATATGATTTAATTAATCGTTCTCTTTCCGGAATTCCTTGGCCTGATTTATTTGATTGTGATGATGTTAACTTGGTTGTGGATACTTTTTATGATATACTTTATGATGTATTATAATTGATCTTCTTATACCAAAGATAGAAGTGAACAAACGTTTTCCACCTTATTACTCTTACGAGTTAATCAAACTAGTCAAGTTCAAAAATAAAATTCACAGAAGATGGAAAACTTATAAGAATCTATCCGATCTAATTGAATTCAAGGCTTTATGTTACTCGTGTAAAAGATTGATTAGACGTGATTTTGTGAAATACAAGCTTTCCATCGAAAGTGATATGGCACTACTGTCCCCCACCGTGGCCTGCTCACATTTCTGGAAAATGTTGGGTTCAGAGGAAATGCTTATAAACTGATTGAAGATATATTACTTGAGTAATAGAGAGCAGAGGGTGGTGGTGGACGGGGTCGCGAGCATCACAACAAGGGTCGAATATGGGGTACCTCAGGGGACGGTCCTTGGACCCCTGCTCTTTTTAATTTACATTAATGACCTTTTGTCTTTGCCTATTGAAGGGGAAATCACTGCATTTGCTGATGACACGGTAATTTTCTATAGAGGAGTGGATTGGTGGGAGCTAAAAAACATTGTAGAAAAAGATCTCAGAGAGGTACTAGTTTATTTTGACTCTAAGCTACTGACGTACAATCCCGAAAAAACAGTCTAAATGCCCTTTTCCAATGTTACATCTAGTCTTCCGGCTTACACAGAGCTCTCTGTCTTGCGGAACACTGACGTTGCTACTGTTAGGATGGTCACTGAAACTAAATATTTGGGTATCGTTGTGGATTGTTGCTTGAGATGGAATCACCATATCGATGCCTTAGTGAAGAAATTAAGAAGCTTGCTACCTTTGTATCGGATGTGCTCTGGATTTTGTGATGCCAGGCAACTAAAGATTTTATATATGGCGCTCGTTCAGTCTCTGCTCTCGTATGGGATTTTAGTCTAGGGGTGTGCCACCAGTGTTCACTTGAAAAAAATTGAGATGGTTCAGAAGAGATTCCTTAGAATACTTATGAGAAAACCTATCACTTACCCATCAGATAGTCTCTTTAGGGAATCTGAACTCTTCGATCCCAGACAGCTGTACTGTGCTAGTGTTCTGTTATACCACTTTAAGACTAGAAGTAGTCGGGATCTGGTATCTCATGGCTATGGAACAAGAAAACTATTCTATAAAGTACCAAGAATGCACAGGACTATTGGTCAGAGGTCCTTCCTGTTTCTTGCCCCGAGGACATACAATGGGTTGCCGCAGGAAATACAGTCAATAATTCCATTACAACATTTCAAGAAAGCCATTAAGCGTTGGCTTTTATCTCATTCCCGACAACGAACAGCTCAGTTGATCGATGTTAAGAACGCATAAATTGGTTGAAGCAGAGAGTTTTCACCAGGCCGTTTAACCCTCAGTGAACTATTTTGGAACAACTACAATCAGGATAATTCTACAGACTTCAATAACCATGCACAAGATTCGTCTTTAATGGTTATAGAGGGAAAACTTATACTAACTATAATTTCAGTTTATTCCAAATGTTCTTTATTTCCCGGTAGAAATGAATTGTGTTGATTATAATTATTGTATTGAATTGTATTCAGTCCGTGGAAATAAATCTATTATTATTATTATTTATTATTTGATCCAAGAAAATTTTATAAAGTTTATATCTGTAAAAGACAAGGTTTTCAGCTGTCCTAACCGCATGACATATCGTGAAAAAACTGTAAGCGGTGGCAAAAATATAAGTAATCTTTTCGCGGATTTTTTCGAAAGTGTCCACGTTGCACCAAATTGTAGAACTGACTTTGATGGAAAGCAGGATTTCAGCTCCTTCCTGTTGGAAGGTATCAATATTGATACCGTGGACGTTGAACGCGCTTTGTTATTCCTGGATGTTAATAAGAGTCCAGGGCCAGATTCTATTCCCGCATTGTTCATTCGATCATGTACTGTGTCTCTTTTTGAACCGTTGACAATAATATTCAATAAATCTCTCAAATCTGGGGTTTTTCCGAATCGTTGGAAGTTGGCATGTGTCGTTCCTATCTTCAAGGCTGGAAGTAGGCTATCGGTAGAGAATTATAGACCAATAAGTAAACACTCTATTTTTGCTAAAGTGTTCGAGTCCCTTATATACCCCCATTTATTCCATCTTGTCAAATCCCAGATTATTCCCGAGCAACATGGTTTTTTCAGGGGTCGTTCCGTTTAAACTAACCTGGTCAATTTTACTGAATACTTGCTGGAAGGTCTGGATGAGGGGGTTCAAGTGGACGTCATTTATACAGATTTTAGTAAGGCTTTTGATAAGATTTGTATCGGTAGACTTTTTGGAAGGTTGTATGGAGTTGGGGTCTGTGGGTCTCTCCTGCGGTGGTTTGAGTCTTATCTCAGAAATAGGTCGCAATACGTCTCTGTGGAGGGTTTCGAATCACGGTACGTGTCGGCTTCATCGGGGGTTCCCCAGGGCTGCCATCTAGGGCCGTTATTATTTATAATATACATAAATAATATAATAAAAATATTTAAATTTTGCGAATGTGATTACTTTCTCGAGGAGGAACGATCCTATATTGTTTACATACTTGTCGCTGCACACACCGCTGATGCGTTCAAGTCATGTACGCGATTTGGGTGTTACTTTTGACTCTCATCTCAAATTTAACCTGCATATCGACAATATCGTAACAGCGTCAAGCCACATGCTCGTTTTCATATTGAGACAAAGTCGTGTTTTTTGCAATTATAAATCCTCCATTACCCTTTATTACGCTTATGTGTTCAGCAAGTTGAATTTCGCTTCCATTGTATGGAACTCCCAATATAACACTTATATAGACCGAATTGAGAAGGTTCAGATGAGATTTCTTCGTTTTCTAGGTTCAAAGTGTGGTCTACGGTTGAATAGGGGAGATCCAGAAAATTATATAATAAGGTTGGAACACTTTGATATGATTAGTTTGCAGAATCGCAGAATTATGAGTGACGTACTCTTCGTAAATAAGCTATTAAGTAATCAATTGGAATCATCGTAACTCTTATCGCGAGTCAACTTTCATGCTCCTTCGAGGAGATTCAGACAGCTGGAAACCTTCGTCTTGCCTTTGAGGCATACTAACAGCTCCAGGAATTCCCCTATTATTAGAATGCTTGGTCGTTGTAACAGTTTTAAGGATCTAGTGGATGTAATTGGTCATAGCCACGAATATGTCAAAAGATGTTTGGGTAACCACTTCAGAGATATCTCTACTTAATTAATTGTTTTTTTTTCGGTGTTCAATTCCTTCGGAATTGTTGTTTCCATTAATATTTCATTCTTCCGATGCGTCCGGTTAGGCGCTTGGAGTACTGTACACTATACAGTATTCCTTCTTTTCTTTTTGTATTGTATTCTCCGGACCAGAGTATGGTCATAGTGAGCCAACCCCCTCAATTCGCCCGTGGTCCTTGATGAATGTTTACACATTCGATGACTGCGGGAAGTAGTTGAACTTGGGAGCCATGAATTGTTGTAGGAGTCTGCAGAGAAAGTGAGGTTTGGTTCAGTCTTTGCGTGACAGGTGGCGTATCGTGATGAGAATATCTCAAAGCGAGGTCCCAAGATCGCATAAGACCACCATCCTCCGATCGAGAGATTCAGTGCTATACTGTACTGACGAGGGAAAATGATCCCGAAACCGGTCTACAGTTGCACTTGAATTTTTCGACTTCTCTGGGACTTCCTATGATAGTTCATGACTAACTCACATTATTGGAACGACAATTCCTTCGGAATTGTTGTCATGTTGGTGTCATCCACAAAATTCGTCGACTCGGTATCTTCGATCGAATCTGCAACTTCACACATATCATTTATCATTAGGTCCTTTCGTTTGCATAAAAAGTGTAGCACTTTTCTACACTCGATGTCGATTTGATTTACACCAGTGTGAAGGAAGTGTAGTTTATCTACAAAAAAGAGATGTAAAAAGATATGTAAAAAGAAATGTAGATAAACTACACCTCCTGACCTCCTCTACACTGGTGTAAATTCAATCAGCAAACGAATACTAAAATCGACTGTAGAAAAGTGCTATCTCATGCAATGATAGCGAATTTCGTGAACACTTCGTTTCCACATCACACCACGAACATGTGCTACCCTCAACAAGTCCGCGTTATTCAAATTAATAAGAAATTCCAAAGTGAACAAACAATAACTGAGGTGAATTTCCTCCCAGAGAAATAATAAAGAAAAATTATAATGAATAATGAGGAAGAGAAAATATCGAACACCCACAATTCCATATTTTCCGAGATTTTCAATGAGGAAATCTTTATTCAGGCAATCAAATGCCTTAAATAGATCGATGAATAATCCTGAGACTAACATTCCTTTTTCCAAGAACTTCAAAATATTATTAGTGAATTGAAATATATAGCCGTTTGGGTGGACCGATTTTTCAAAAATCCATGTTGAGACGAATGGAAAAGATCATGAATATTGTAATATGTCAGAAGTCTAGTCACCACTGCTAGCTCAAATACTTTCGAAAAACTATTCAACAGGTTTATAGGCCTATAGTTTTTCCAGTCCTCAGGATCCCCATACTTGAATATTGGAATTATCACCGATAGCTTGAGCTGCTCAGGAAACACCCCAAACCTTCACTATATGACACAATATTGAAGAGATAGCATCAACACAACACAACAATTTTAACTGGAATTTCGCCAATTCCAGAACTTGAATTGCTTTTCAGTTTCCTAAATATCTCAACAATCTCCTCTATGGTAAAGGGCTTCAAGTAAAAAGATGTATTAGTTTCAATATTGCAAGCAAATTTTGAATTATTGAGATTTTTCATCATGTTCGGGATCAATTGAACCAATAATTCATTTTAATCATCCGCTGTTTCCTGAGGTGATTTAGAAGTTGTATTTTTAAAACTGCCTTCATTCCTAATTTCATTGCATATTTTCCACATGGCTTTAGTCTTATTATCCGAGGTTTTAATTTCGTTCTTGTAGTATTCTCTTCTAGCATCAATGAGTATTCAGTGTAATATATTTCAAGGGAAAATGTATATTGAAAATATTTATGAAGTCATTCGAAAAGCTTTGCCATTGCTTATTATCCTGGAAGCTGATGACGTTTTGTTTATTTGTTGAAGCACTGAAACCGACTGGTAACGCTTGAAGAAAAACCTATTAACAGCTACTCCTTCCGGCCAAAAATCTGCACTCATGGCATCCTGCAAATATTCTGCCGGAAATGGAACTTTGAAAGATGAATATATCTCCGGTTGTCTTGATTTCAATTTTTCACATTTAACGTCTGGTATATGCGGTTTGAAAAAATCACACAGCTTATTCTCTGTAGTGTCAGGATTTAGTCGGGATACATGAATGTATGACATTCTCATTCTAGGTACAACTGTTAAGGAATTAGTTTTCTGAGTACCAATTATTGGTTTTGGGGATTTTCTTGTTGCGTTTGTATTGCGTTTTCCTCTTCTTCTTCACTACCACATTCCATTTTGACTATCAAACAATATAGCATATGTATGTTAGCAAATGTTAATTTTGACCCCCTTTATAATATAATGATAATGTCCGATGATGAATGTCAAAGGAAGAATAAGAGTAAAGAACCCATGCTCTGTGCACCCTGTGCTTCTATGTAACCTGCTTTCTCTATGCATAGGTCTAAGACAGAATTACCCGACCTTCCTTGCCGAGTGGTACGCTTTTTACCTGATACTTTGTTAGAGCACCGCCACGTGCGAAATAACCGTCCGCCATTTTACTTTGTAAATAAAAGCTTTCGCCCACGATACAACTTGCGTTTTTATTTCTTACATCAGAAGTGGGATTAAATTTCTTCCTTCGAAAGAAGAAATTGAGGACCCTATTGTGTGAGTGAAAATCGTTTGGGTTTTGTGAGAATCTACAAGAGTAAGCCAAAATGGATCAGCAAAATCTCAACAACGCTCCCCAAGAAAGTGAAGCCATTTCGGTAATGCGGATAATGGAGAACCAGGCCCAACTTCAAATGAAGATGATGGAACTGCTAGCCAACATGTCTAGTTCAAGGAACGACACTGACCACGTGGTGACCGCACAATTATCTTTAGCCCAGTTTGACCCCGACGATACAACCTTTTCTACCAAGGAGTGGATTGAGGAAGTAGATCGAATTAAACTCGAAACAGGTATGTCTGATACTGTTGTAGTACTGAAAGCTGGGCAAGCCCTGAAACGCCATGCAGCCAAATTTTATCAAAATTGGAAACCGATTCTTAGAAATTGGTCAACATTTTCTAGGGATTTAGAGATAGCGTTCCCTCAGAAAGGAACTCCGGCTACAAGGCTTAAAGAGAGCATGTTGATAAGTAGCGCAAATTTTAGTTCATTAGTAGAGTATGCTCATGTCAAGTTGAATTCGATCAGGAAATTTTATAATAAGTTTCCCTGGGAAATAGTTTTGAGCTTGGTAACACATGATATTACTAATACCGAAGTAAAGAATAGAGTAGTATTACAAGAACCTGAGGACGAGATGGAGCTGCTGAAATTGCTTTCTTCATTTGATTCCGACGCTCCACTAGTCTCAGATAATAGTAGAAAAAGATCAAATCAAATGAAAGTAGAGACAGAAAGTAGATTCAATGGTCAATATAGAAAATGTGGTTATTCAGGACACAAAGCAGATGACTGCAGATCGACAAAAAGACGTGCACAAAACCCTCCTTATGAGAGACAAGTTTTACTTTGTAATTTTTGCAAAAGAAAAGGACATCTTGAAAAATTTTGTTTCGCTAAACGGGAAAATGCGAATTCGCTTAACAAAACGTTGATCGCTAAAAGTTCTTCAAAGATTTGCCAATATCCAGAAGGGGAACTCAAACATAACGATAATTTCGTACAAATCTCATATTTAATAGATACTGGCTCAGATATAAGTCTTGTGAAAGAAAGTATTGCTAAGAAATTGAATTGCGACATCGTTCTCAAACAGAAATTCATCTCAGGAATAGGAAATGTATTATGTAAAACTATAGGAACAACTTACATTCTATTTTACAAACGCGGACTTGCCATAGAAATTGAATTTAATGTTGTTAGTGATCACATAATCCCTCACACAAATATTGATGCGTTAATAGGAATGGATATTCTCAGAGAAAAAGATATTCAACTAAAGGTTGATAAAAACTGCGTCTACTTTGAAACTACATTCAGACCCTTCAAAGTCCTCTCAATCGATAGTAAAGCCGAGTCAAGAATAGATTTGTCAGGATTGGACGAACAACTTAAGATTAAAATCATGAAAATTATAAACGAGTCAGTTCAATCAAAACCTGAAGCAGTCACCACAGGTAGATTGAAAATTCAATTGAAGGAGGATAATCCTATTGCTTTTCGTGCTAGAAATTTTTCCTATCAGGAACGACCGAAAGTTAAAGAAATAATCAAAAAACAACTAGAATCTGGCATCATTAGGCCTAGCGAATCAAATTATGCAAGTCCCATTGTTCTAGTTAGGAAACGTAATGGTGAGATACGATTGTGCGTAGACTATAGAGAATTGAACAAAAAGGTCCTTCGAATTAATTATCCTTTGCCGAGAATTCAAAATCAAATAGACCTATTAGCAAACGCCAAATATTATTCGAAGCTCGATATGAAGTCAGGTTTCCACCAAATGGAAATTGAAGAAAGTTCAAAACACATCACAGCCTTCATAACCCCTGATGGACTTTATGAGTAGGTATAATAGAATGCCCTTTGGTTTTATTAATTCGCCACCATGTTACCAATCAGCTATTGATAAAGCTCTAGGAGACTATAAAGACATAATTGCTTTAGTTTATGTCGATGATGTTCTTTGCCCCTGTGAAAATATTGAAGAAGGTTTCGACAATCTGAAGAAAATTATAACTCGATTATCTCAATGCGGATTTACTTTAAATTATGAAAAATGTGAATTCTTCAAAACATCGATAGAATTTCTAGGCGTAGTAATAAAAAAAGGAACTGTAAAACCTAGTCCGAGTAAAATAGAATCTCTCAAAAATACCCCTCAACCAGTAGATGTGAAAGGTGTACGACAATTTTTGGGTCTTGCTAGTTATTTTAGAAGGTTTATAAAAAATTTTGCCACACTCACCGCTCCAATTTCTTCTTTACTAAGAAAAAGCTCTGAGTTTAAATGGACTGAGCAATGTGAAAATATCCGCTCAGAAGTTATAACACGACTCACGCAAAAACCACTACTTAGGATCTTCAATCCTGATTGGGAAACAGAACTTCATACAGATGCTAGCGCTGTTGGAATTGGAGGAATTTTAATGCAAACAGATTCGGAGAAAAAAACACATCCGGTAGCCTATTTTAGTCGAAAAACCACTCTTGTAGAATCTAAGTATCACTCGTATGATCTTGAAACGCTGGCCATTGTAGAGGCCACTAGCTATTTTCGAAATTACTTGTATGGCATTAAATTTAAAATTTTTACCGATTGTAATTCCGTAAGAGCCACAGCCCTAAAGAAGGAATTGCTTCCAAGAGTAGCTCGTTGGTGGATTCGGTTGCAGGACTTTGATTTTGAGATAGAATATCGTCCTGGTGAAAAAAATGAAGCATGTTGATTATCTTAGTAGAAATCTTCCCTGTGAGAACAACATACTGGCGCTCTGTAATGTTAAAGGTTCTCCGCAATCTATCAGAGAATGGCAAAAGGCAGACCCCTTCTGCATAGGACTACTAGATGGAAGTTTACATGAAGAGGGATTCTCAGTACAAGACGGAACCGTTTATTAGAGGGCAAGGAGAACTGATCCAGCCAGATGTTTTGTTCCAAAGTTGGCGAGACTGGAGATCATGAAGCTGTACCATGACGAGTCTTCCCATATAGGATTTGAGAAGATGATTGCCAAAATGAAAGAAGATTTGATTTGGCCAGGACTGAGTAAGACCGTTCGCAAATATGTACAAAGCTGCCGGTCCTGCACAGTTGGCAAATCTCATACTGGCAAAAGACCTGGCTTTTGTTAACTTACTGATGTCCCAATTGAACGATTGGATACGTGGCACATAGATCACGCAGGACCATTAGTGAAATCTTTTGGATGCACCCAGATCTTAGTGATTGTCGATGGTTTCACACGATTCATCAAACTATGCCCATTGAAGCAGAGAACTACAGAAGAAAGTATAAAAGGTCTACAGAAGTCATTTGCCGAATTGGGAAAACCGAAGAGAATAATAGCAGACAGAGGAACTGCATTCATATCATCGAAATTCAAGCAATTTCTTGAGACAGAAGGTGTAAAATTGCATTTCATCGCCACAGGACTACCACGAGGAAAGGGAAAAGTCGAACGAGTTATGAGAATTGTTTTCAATGCATTGAGGTGCATTCTTAATGAAAAGGAAGAGAAATTATGGTTCCAAGCCCTACCGAAAGTCGAAGATGACTTGAATAATACAGTTAATAAATCGACAGGGTATGCCCCAGTTGTTTTGATGAAAAACGCGAATAAACGATTAACAGCTACCATGAACCTATTAAGCGATATAGTAGTAAAGCCAATAGAAGTCAATAAAGGAGCTCTTAGGGAGAAGCTCAATGTTGCAACCAATCATACAAAGAAGAAATTCGATGAAACCCGAAAAGCTAGTTACCCGTTTGAAGTTAACCAAAAAGTTGTAATGGAAGTGACACAACTATCTAATGGAGGAAAGTTGAAGCCAAAATTTATTGGCCCTTTTGAAATCAAGGCTGTCTTACCGAATGATCGATATGTACTGAAAAGGATAGGCGGCCAGAATAGAACGACCACGGCAGGCCAGGAACAATTAAGAATTTGGCCTGAAGATCCTTGTGAATTGTGAAATTTTCAATGTGACAGTGTATCTAACAAAAACTGTGAAAATGTTAACTGTTTAATGTTTGTATCTATCATTGCACTACAAAATCTAATACTGTTTTATACGATTTGAGTTGAATTAATATGCTCCGAACTTGATAGCCTTGAAATATTAGCTTCTTTGAATGGTTTCAATGTCATTGCGAAGACCAGGGAGGTTCGCTTATTTTTGTTTTCTGGTGTAACAGGTGTTACAGTTTATTGTTTTTAGTTTTGCTTTTATTTTATCTGAACCGTAGTATTGACACGCATGCCCGTGACTTAGGCGAAGTCCTGTGTGGTATACCTCTGAGCAATGCTATAGTCTGATAATAGTTTCTTTTGGTTAGCCAGGTTTGATTTTCTTTCATTCATGTACACAAGATTAAACTCTTTTATGTTTACAAGTTCTCTTTAACAATGTTGCTTGTTATTAAGATAAGTGAAACGAGCACGTTTCAATGGTCAGTATGGCCGTGTTAGCAAATGTTAATTTTGACCCCCTTTATAATATAATGATAATGTCCGATGATGAATGTCAAAGGAAGAATAAGAGTATAGAACCCATGCTCTGTGCACCCTGTGCTTCTATGTAACCTGCTTTCTCTATGCATAGGTATAAGACAGAATTACCCGACCTTCCTTGCCGAGTGGTACGCTTTTTTCCTGATCCTTCGTTGGAGCACCGCCACGTGCGAGATAACCGTCCGCCATTTTACTTTGTAAATAAAAGCTTTCGCCCACGATACACCTTGCGTTTTCATTTCTTACATGTATGAGTTTTAACAAAGGTAAGTGTAATGAGGTACCTCATAAGCCCGTTCATTGAAAACACACAACTCATAATAACAGTTTTATGATTTTCAATTCGAAGCGCGAAATCAGAATACTATTCCTTGTATTTTACATAAATATCGACAAGAAAATGAACATCCTGAGGGACAAAACATAAGTAAGACGTTAATTGTTCCTTTTCTTATCAAATAATTATCGATGTTCAGAAAATACTCTTTCCAATTATGTACTTTTTCCTATTTTTTTTTCTTTACAGAATGGACGCTTTCCTGTTTAACGCCTTCGGAATTAGTTCCGAACCACTTGGCCAACTCAGTAGAAAGGACATCGAAAGGAAATTGGGTTTGGAAGAAGTCAAAATTTTTGCTGACTCGAACAAGATCTATCAACCTGATTCATCTTTGTCTAAAAACTCCGGAGTGAGCTTCGAATCACAGCAATCAGCTTCCCAACTGAGCGAAAAGGTTTTGTGTTCGGAAAAAGCCAAAGTCTCTACCGAATCTTACAAAATGAACTAATATGATTATTCATTGTATGATGACATCTTCGGAATGAGTTTAGAATCTCAGCAATCAATACCCCAACTAAGCAATGAGGAAATGGAAATGATTTGTTGTCTGGAAGAAGCCAAAACCTCTGTTGATGTGAACAAGATCAATCAACCTGCTTCTTCTTTGACTAACACTTTCGGGAAGAATCTCGGATCACAGCAATCAACTCCTCATCTCAGCGATGAGGAATTCGAAAGGATTTTGTGTGTGGAGAAAGCCAAAATTTTTGCCGAATCGAACAAAATAAAACAATCTGATTATTCATTTTCTGACATCTTGGGAAAAACTTCAGAACCTCAGCCATCACCACAACAAAACAGCAATGAGGAATTGGAAATAATTGTGCGTCTGGCAGAAGCTAAAATCTTCGCTGACTCGAACAAGATCTGTCAGCCTGATTCTTCCTTGTCTAACAACTTCGGAATGGGAATCGAATCACAGGAACTCAGCGAAAAGGTTTTGTGTTCGGAAAAAGCCTCTGCCGAAACGAATAAAATGTACCAATATGATTATTCATTGTCTGATGACATCTTTGGAATGAGTTTAGCACCTCAGCAATCGACACCCCAACTCTGCAATGAGGAATTGGAAATGATGTGGCGTCTGGATGAAACCGGAATCTTTTCTGAATCTAACATATCCGGAAATAGTTTCGAATCACAGGAATCAGCTCCCCAACTCAGCGATGAGGAATTCGAAAGAATTTTGTGTGTGGAGAAAGCCAAAGTCTCTGCCGAAGGGAACAGAATGAATCAATCTGATTATTCATTGTTTGACATCTTCGGAACTTTAGAACTTCAGCCATCACCACAACAACTCAGCAATGAGGAAATGGAAATGATTTTGCGTCTGGAAGAAACCAAAAGCTTTGCTGAATCGAACAATATCAATCAACCTGATTTTTCCTTGTTTAATAAACATGGAGTGAGTTTCGAATCAGAGCAATCATTTTCCCAACACTGCGAAAAGGTTTTGTGTTCGGAAAAAGCCAAAGTCTCTTCCGCATCGAACAACTTCGACAACTTCGGAATGATTCATGGTCAACTCACTGATGTCGAATTTGAAAGGATTTTGGGATTGGGTGAATCAAATGTCTCTGCCGAATCGACCACGCAGATAAATCGATCTCATTCCGACCAATATATGACAGATTGGAATTCGCAGGAGCCAATAAAAATAGATGATATGTTTAATGGACATAGTTCCCATCAAGCACCGGACACTCAACTCCAAAATTCGATTATTTCACCAGATTCGGGCATCTGTGATGAAGGATTAGCGGAATCCGATTCATCTTCATCAACTCCACCTACCTATTCCCAAATTTTCAAAGTAAAAGATCATAAAGATCAATGTTTACAACAGAAGGAATGTTACCGAACATCGGTACCCAAGTCCACACCCTACGTCTTCAATACAAAAACAATTCGGGTTTATGGAAAAATCGCAATTACGAAATAGTTGAAAGTGTGAGACCAACAAGTATGATACCAAAAAGGTGAGTGATTTCTACCATATAGGTACTACCACTTATATTCAAAACAAATCATATGCAGGTCGTTCCACGCCTCGCGCCACCTGACGATTAATGTTCATTTTCTAACTTATGATTATTCTAACCGAAAATCGTGTATTTCATGCATTTTCAAATCAGATACATGGAAAATGCTTTGTTGGACAATTCAAGCAGATAACGTCATTCTTAAAACATAAGAATTTTTTGTTAATTGAAACTTGATATAAATCCGAAATAAATTGAATATATATAAATATATACTGCTAGGTTAAGGCTCTTAGTTCTGTTAACTTATAAATATATATATCAAAACAATTAAAGAATTTTGGAAGACCTGTAATAATACTTCTTTAACGTATTTTCGGAATTACATGAACAATTCTTTCAGTTTTGTTTTTGTAATCATATTTTTTTATCACGAAATTTCGAAGAGACTTCAAAATTTTCACCAAAGCCGCAATAATGCGGTTCATTCCAGAAATAATACAGAGAATAACCAATTTATATTTTTGCAGTGACGTCATCAAGCCAAAAGTGAGAATAAGACAAGGTGTCCGGAAACTGCAAAAACAGAAGGTAAGTTTTGTACTATTATTAGGTATGAATTCAATTATTATTCTTATTCGTGTGTTTCTGCTTACTAGGGCTGACTAGACTTGACTGTTTTGTATGAGCAGGTGATTTTAAGGGAACAGTTTATTTCATTCTTCTTTAAATTCTGCTGTGAAAAGAGAAACACTAACCTTGTAGTTATTTATAAGAAATTTAGTATAGATTCTCCACGAGTATATGGGGGGTGTTCGAATTTGAGTAGAGATCTCGTTCACACTTCTTTGAGTTATCAATCGTGGGTTCGATCCTGTTTGGGATAATCTTCCGGACTGTTCAGATCAAAAACAATAACGATTCACATTATGGCTTGATCAACTGAGACATAGAGAATATACGGAAAGAATATCTGCATTCTTGGAAGTTGGAAACACAAATCTAATTAAATACGAAATGGTGGAGAAAGAAAATGGTTGTGGAATAATGTACTTTTATCATTATTACACGCACGACGTATCAGAGAATCTTTGGAAACGAAGCTATTTGTAGACAAGTACCGGGTACTAGGTGTACCTATGCATCTGAACATTTTCATTTTTATTTACTCATCATTCGAATTGACGCGTCCTTCATCAAGTTTTAGGTTTTCATTTTTATAAATAATAAAATGAATTTCCTTGGAATTTTCAGGTATTCAAGTGTTCCAAATGCGAATTCTCTTCATACTTCAGGGATATTCTGGACCAGCATATCTACAGAACACATATACAACCAAATCAAGAGTAAGTAGAGAACAATTCAGAATTCAAAATTTAGAATATGTAGTACCTAACTATTTTATACACTTTATGTAAAAGAAATTCAACAGGTGAAAATAATTAGAGGCATGTGTCATATTTAATACATACATTACTTATAATGCTTTCCATACTTTCAATCAATTCTAAACAAATATGTTTATATATCTATGCCAGTACGATGTGGGTGATTGTCTTCCAGAAATCTCTGACGTTACCACATTTTCGTGTCATCGGAAAAATGTGGCTAACATATTTTTTAAAGAAAAGCCTCGTGATTGTACTCGTAGATACTCGATAAGCTTCGTTTTGCTGTCAATTTCAAACTTCGATATCCTGATCGTCCCTTCAGTATTCAATTCATTCATTTCATCGAAGAATGCACTATCGATCACCATTCTTTTTTTTGTGATGGCCTCTTTCGACGAAGAACGTAAAATTCATTGAACTCGTTGTATGAATAGCTAATATTTCAGTCAAGTCGAAAGATCGCTTCGAATGAAACCTCATTATGAATGAAGTAGTAAAATCGTATTCCTCAATAATAATAAGTCAAATTGAAATCGTAGGTTTAGGAATCCTCAGGAAAAGAAAACATCTAATTTTTCATCTAATTGGTTTGACCAATGTAACATTTTCCACAAGAACAAGGAATGCTGTAGATTAAATTCGAGAGAGAGTTCAATGGGGTCGGATCTTTAAGACGGGTGTACAAGCATCTGGTGGACTTCACATTATAAATTTAAATTACAGCATTCCTTGTTCTTGTGGAAAATGTTACATTGGTCAAACCAAACAATACTTCAAATCTCGAATTAATCAACATAGGAATGACTGTAAAAATCACAATCAAGACAAGCCCAATAAAACAGCTTTGGCGGCGCATCATTTTGAGACTGGTCACTCATTTAAATTCGACGAAGCAACCGTTTTAGATAGAGAGCAGAATTGGTTCAGAAGGAACGTAGAGGAGATGATCCAGATATATATGGCTAATACTGTGAACCTGAGGACGGATTGTGCCAACCTTAGCGTAATTTACAGTAATATTTTAAATATGTACTCTCGCCAGAGAAGTTGTTTTACATCGTGAACCTCATTTTAGATTTTAAATTTCTGTATATATAATTGTTCTATTTTATTGTTCGTCATTTTTAATTGTACGTCGTTTATACATTTGAAACATCCAGCTGGGGGCGCCGCTTCCTCCGTCGAATTTTCGATGACTTCTGCGTAAAGAAAATGTTGTTTTTATTCAACTAATTGAACCATATGATTGTCAGTACCCGGTTTGACGACGGAGGGAGTGTGTCGCTGTCCACCTGCATTGTTTACCGTGCAGCGTATGTTTGAAAATGAAGGAATTTTAAAAACATCATCTTTGTCTAGGTAGGCACATAGCTTGTGAATTTTTGCCCTTCATCTTATTTCTGCCTTTTTTTGTGTGTTTCAGAGCTTGATAAAGCAACAATAAAGTTGCGAAACGTTGCTCTTTGAGAAAATTAGATGTTTTCTTTTCCTGAGGATTCCTAAACCTACGATTTCAATTTGACTTCTCATTATGAATTATTCTTAAGCCGATTAGATACATGGCAGAACAGACTTTTTCCGCCGACCTCTTAATAATATAATCTCATAAAATCTCATTTTGAAGCGTTGGGTATGAAGAAGAGGAAAGAAAAAGTCTATAAAGCATTTCAGTGGTGGAACCTTGTATTCAAATCATCCGGTTTCATGTTTTGGTTTACGTCATTGTAAAACCAAGAATTCTGAAAAGTTGTTACTTGTAAGTGCAAAATATGAGGTTGAGCAAACTTAGAAAAGGTGAAAAATAATAATGTTACGATTCAGTTAAATCTCTCTCTGAAACTCACGATTTTTTAAGTTCCATTGTCTTATATATAATTTTTATGTTTTTATATTTGAAAATTTTATTTATTGTTAATTTTACTATCAACGGAAAAGAAAAAGCACCCCATTCATCTGTTGCTAATAGGGCGTCTATGTAAGTAAAAATAATAAAGTTTCATAATTATTTTTCGGAAATTTCAAATATTTTAAATTGTACTGTAATCAAGTGTTATTGTTCATGTTGAAAAAAGGTTGCTCATATTGATGTACATTTTTGTGAGATACTTAGAATTATCTGGAGAAATTAAAGAATAGCATTTTTCGTAATCGCTTCGCTTACCGAGTGACACTTTGGATCGGAAGTTAGCATGAAATTTACATTCGCAATAGACTTCGTAATCGATAGGGAACATGAGCTTTAAAGTTTGCTTTTTATCGTATCTGTCATAATGGAAATAAATAGCGTTGTGAAGTATAGGGCGAATGAAAGTATTGTACAACTTTAACTAAATTGAGTCCAAGCAACATATGAGGGGAAGAATTGAGAATCCATCTTGCGTTTTTGAAGTGAGTTGAATTAATCATCAGATATCACTTAATCATTGCCCCTACAAAATACTTCTTCCAAATAACCAGTCGAATATTCCTTATATGCGCACACTGAACAGTGAACACATAGGCACACAAATAGCGACGAATAGTCATTTCGGCTCTGTAATCCGATGTGAGAATAATCTTTTGATTCCAGCATTAGAAACAAAACAACATAAAATACTTCGCAAGATGTATGTATAAAGATTATTTGGTATTATCGAATTGACTACTTATTGACAACTTAGAAAACAAGGATTCACAACCATTTCACCATGATTCCTTAGACTTGTAAGCTCACCTAAATGTTTTTCCGAATGCATTGTTTTTTGAAACATCAACTGAACTACGGGTCTTTCGTGAGATTTCAAAAGGAACGAGAATAGTTCATCATAACTTATTATATTCTCTTTCAGAAGGAGTAAGAAATTTACCTGCACAGATTGTTCATTTTCGACGACAGATTTGAGAATATTTCTGAATCACATATTTGTGATACATAAATACCGCTGGTACAAATGTCCAATCTGCCGTGTTTGCACGACATCTCCAAATGCAAGCATGGAGCATTTTCGAAAAAATCCTGATCACATGATACCATATGGGGAAAGAAACTCACAGAAAAAGATAATTCAACCGAGACGAGAAAAAAAATACAGGTACAAGTCGGATGAGAACTTGAACATCGAGGTGAAGAAAGAAGGTAACAAAGAAAAGTGAGTATACACCTATCAAAAATTTACATTTCCGCATAATCATTATATCATATCATATCAAATTATTTTGTCTTCTCTCAAAATGGGTTTTTATCTTATTATATGAAACAGTTTATTGTACTTGGAATTTTGTAGCCACTTCAATCAAAAATCACTGAGTGAATATTTTACTATTTATTTTTGGTTTTTCAGGATTGTTATAACACCCAAACCTCATTGTTTCAAGAAGGGGAATAAAATAGAAAAAAAATTCTACTGTTAGGTTCGTGAATTCAAAGGGAATTCACAAGGGTTGTAATATTCACCTGAAAAATTACAACTGCAATGCAATATTACAATAAATTTGCGAATTTCAACATGAAACGGTAATTTCACAACATTATTGTGATCTAAATTTTTTTTGAATCACAATATTTTTGTGAATTATCACATGAAAATGTGATTTCACAACGTTATTTCACAAAGTTATTGTGATTTGAGAATTTTTCTTGTGAATTTGCGAAGAAAAAAATGTTGTGTTGTAGAATTACAATGCAGAACCCTTTTAATTTTAAAATTCCTTCACAAATGTGCTTATACAATGTGTTATTAAGGCGGTTGTTAAATTACCACGAAAAAATATAATTGTACATGATATCGCGGCACAATTTCCTTCAAGGATCGAACACTTTTTATTTACATTTCTACGGCAAGAGAAAAATCTTACGCGAAATTTCTGAAATTTATTATGGTCAAAATATTTCTCTCGAATATGAAAACAGAATTAAAAAAAATCAATCGGTTTCCATTAGAGCGTTCCAAAGATGCCGCTTGAAATGTTATAAACAACTGATGATCTCACGAAGGCCAAAATTGTGCTGTTCTTTTTCCGATCCACGCAGAGTCTGATCTGAAGCTGACTTTTCAGAAGCTCATCTAGTGGCAGCTCCAGGAGCTTTCGGGTGTAGATCAGTGAAGAAAAGACGAATTTTTTTGTTGTTACAACTATTCTGTGCATGTCTAGGAGTGTGTGTACAGGATTTTTTTATTGCTTCCTCCCCTCCTCATTTTGGACTGCTGCCTTATATTGTCCACACACCCCAATGCCTGTACCTCTTTCTAATTTTGATCCATCAGTACAACATAGAGTCCATACAGATGACTTTTTGTCCAATTTATTCATCGCATTGAGGCAGTCCACAATGACGTTTTTTGTAGAAATTTTTTTCTCGACTTGTTCTTTATATGAATACATTTCTGAAGATATAAATAAAATATATTTTATTCTATTCTTTGTATAATTCATGTAGGAGATTATAGGTTCCTGCATTCCTCCTCAACCATAATCGAAAAACAAATTCTGTCACTTGGTCAGAAAATATTTTGAGTAGGTACCTACTGCTGAAAAAACTCGTAAGTCTGGGTATTTCTGTAAAATATCTATTTTAAAAATGTGTTAAACACATTCATAGCTTGAACGTAATATTACAATATGATTGCAAATATCAAGTCATTTTCCACCTATGCGGTACGTGACGTCGCTCGGCTGGATCCGAATTCACAGCTTGAATGGAATTTCATAATGCAATTGTAAAATCACAACTTTTATCTGCTTCTAGATTCATTCCGTGGCCAATCAAAACCTTTCCTGCAACTGGCACCTGCTCGTTGCCCAATCCCATATCCTATCGTAGATACTCACTAACTTACACCATAACCCAATTCATTCTGGAATGATCCACTGTGTCTTCAAGAACTCTGAAGTGCGAAGAGAGATACGTGGTTCAGTTTTTTGTTTAATATGATTCAGTTCTTTCAAGTTCCAAGTATTTCTGCCTTCCAATTTCCTTGAAAGTTTCAAGTGTGTGACAAAAGAAATATATACTGGTAAGTAGATAGTTCACATTTTTTGAAAGCGATGTTTATTTTTTCGATTTGTGGTTTTCCTTTGGCAGATACTAATGAAGAAAAAAATGAACACCGCATGCATACAACTTATTATTCAATTATTCTGTATCAAAATATTGCTTATTGGATTCCTACTTATTTCATTTTTTTTTCAGGAATAAACCACCGATACGAATTCTTTATGGAAAAACGATATGTGTTTACAACCTATGTATTCAGGGAGGCCCTAAATTTAATCTATGGAGATGTTCCGAAGGATGCATTTCAACATTCATCCGGATTCTGGAAGTAAGTCAAGCACGAGGAAATCAAGTTTTATAGAAAACAAATTCATAAATTTATCTATTCCAGAAGATTGTGTCTTTTTTGTTGGAAAAAGACTAGGTATACTTTGTTTTTGAATTTTAATTTTATACTCTTATGATATGAACCGCTCAATAAGCGCATACTTATATCAATATTTTCAGAAGCTGATATTTCATAGTTGAATGCTTCACAATTATGTTGATTTTTTTATTTATCATTTTAGATGATATTTGTGGTTGTTGTTTTTGTTTGATGTAATGTTTCATACTGTTTTTTATAGTGAAGATTATATTAATTTCATGTTGTGGTTGTTTTTTAACTAATATAATGTTTCCAAATTTTTGTTTTCCATATTGATGACTATATTTTATGATGTAGTTGTTTTTTTTAATTAATTTAATGTTTTTTTTTCCATATTGAAGTGTATATTTTATGCAGTGAATGTGCCAAATTCAGTTGAATTTTTGAAATTAACAATTTAGTTCTGTACAACTACTTTGATCAATAACAAAATAAAGACAATTATGCAGTACTTTTCATGGTTATTTCACGAAGTAATTTTAAAAGGGTGTGGGGTATTTCTACAATGAATTCTGGAATTTTAACAAGTACTTGAAATTCACAATTAAATTCTGTGAATCTGCTCTGTTTATTCACAACATTATAGTATTTTACGTTCTAATTGATGCTAAATTTCACGACGTATTTTCGCGAGAACGAGAGGTGATTCCACAATGAATCCTGTAATTTCACAAAATTTTTTAATTTTACAATTTATTTCTGTAATAATCCTTTGCGAATTCACAGAATGAATGTAATTTTACAGTTGATACCGTAAAAATCTATTGTGATTTCACAATGAGTATTCACAGGTTTAGTTTCTAGAAAAATCATTAGAAAAAATTTTATGTGAAATCACAACCAACTTGTGATTTATATTTTCTGTGATTTTACAAGGTTTTCGTTTCAGAATATTCCTTGTGAAATTCCAGTGATTATCGTTGGTCACAAATAACCCAAGATTTTCACTGTAATTCCACTATTTCGTTCTCTCAGTGTACTGCTACCTATACGTGAGAGCCATAAATTAGAAAAGAACCATTAGTAAAAGACGAATGTTATTAGCGAATCGTACACCCCGACTGTTTCGCCTTTTCGAGTAGTTAGGTACATAATTTCGAAAAATTTCGAAGTAGTTAGGTTGAACAGTGGGTAATCATCCTCTCCAAAAAAAGCATTTATTTGCATTCAATTTTTTGGCGTTTTTTCGAATTCATGACATATCTTTATTTCCTATTTTTACTATTATTATTGGACCAAAAAATATGGGCAGTCCCGGGTTCAGTCCTCTATTGCATTCTGATAATATATACCGAAACACAGAACACGGCCTTATCATCAGGTGAAATGGACTCGAAGGCACAACTCAGTTTAGCAAGGCTGTGGTCAATTTTAAAAATAGAATAATGAAAACATCCCTTCCATTATGAAATTCCAGCTGCTCCGTAAGCCCCAACCGTTTACAAAATTGACCACTAAAATTTACGGTTTTACCTCCGGTGCATTCAACAACAAGAGTAATATACCTGAGAAACAATATCAAATATCGTGGAATATTGTGCTCCTTATTCTTGTGTGGTAAAATCACATAAACTTCTTCCGCAACTATTTTCAAACCGAATCAATGTCTTCCTCTTTATTTTAGATCCGTTATATGTTAAAGTTTGTGACTTAAATATAAAGTTTCTTGTTTGTTTCTGTTCTCATTATCTATCGCAGATGGTAAGAAATTTTCACCTCATTTATAGTGATAGTGGAAGCTGAAAGTTTGAATGACTTTGAATTTTCTCATTTTATGTATTGCTCTATACCTACATAGAGTCCAACACTCCAAACGTTATTTTCAGAAGGATGTTGAATATCTTATATCTGAATCAAGTTTTCTACAAGAATCGAGGAGTAGGGATCGGTCGCCCGAAAACTCTTTGAATCGAAAGATCAGTGCCCAGAAAATGTATTGCCCCGAAGGATCACTCGCCAGAAAATACCGCCCACTACCTCCTGATTGGCCGACTGACCAAAGGACAATTGTCTGTCATCTTTATCTAACCATTTATGAAGTTTGACAGAAGTTAGGCACAGATTTTTGATATGATTGTACAAGTTGGAACAAATATGGGGATTTAATTTTAAATTTTGTACAGCTGACAGCTGACCATAGATAACCTAACCTGTTTGTTTATATTTACATAACCGTTACAGTCGGAGCCGGAAACTTTCTGATTTTTATTCGACTTATTACACTAATTAAATGAGACCATTGATATTGATACTTTGAAAGCAATCTGATGATTACATGCATTAAGAGTTCTTCTTTTGGGTACATCAAACTTTCCATTTTCCAAAAATAAAAGTAGGTATCGAATGAATTGTACAGAACAAGTACCATTCTATTCAGTTATATATATATTTTTTTAGGTAATATTAGATGATCGAAATACTCAAAAATCTGGAGCATTCTCAAATAACAAAATTAAAATTTTGGTATAAGTTTAGATTAGGGCCCACCTCCGATTTTGTCGTCGATTTTTTCTTAGATAAAGCATTGTATGAACAATCGATTGGTACATGTCTCAACTTTAGGAGACTTGTAGTTTGGGAGATATGATTTTTCGAAATTCTTATGGAAATTGCGAATATTCGGTATAAATCAGTCGAATTGTAACATTTTCCCTGTTTAGCTCTTAAATAACTAAATGCAATCGTTTATGCGTGTAATTAATATCTCAAAATGGTATTTTCATGTACAAATATGATTTTTCACTGTCCCAACCTAAACTGACCTAACCTAACCTCAAAACCATTATTTATATTTTCATCGAAAAATGAAAAATTTCCCACATTTTTCGGAATAAACTAACTGAAAACGTTAACTCATCGAGTTATCTCAAGGCTAACATTCGAATTCATTGAAATTGATGAAAAAATCGAAGACAAAATCCAAGGTGGGCGCTAAAGTAAACAGGAGGAATGATAATCAAATGTGATTTAAACCAATACATTTTATTGAGGAGTAGAATGAGTATCTGTTTTTGAAGTGGTCAGTGAGAGTCTGCAATCTCGAGTTCCCGATACTTATCACTTTCAATCCCTCAAGAAAATGCAGAATTTTCTTGAATTGAATAAATTATATCGATTACAAGAAACAATGTATGAAAACGTTATAACATTCTCCTCAAATATGATTTCCCAAAGAAGATAATATATGAATACTGATGGAAGAATCAATTTTGGCCCGCAAGATGCCTTTTAATATAAAATATTTCAGCTTATTTCGTGAAAAGTTATTATTCGTACAATTCACTGCTAGGGAGAAAGGGTCTTTTACTGGAGCTCTTTTATCATACACCAGATTGTGTGGTATCCCGTCACATTAAACTCTACTAAAACTTTATCTCATACTGTTGCTTTACTCATTGTTGGATGTTGAACATTGTTATGCTTATTATCAAGAAAATATATCGTGGGCAAACAATCAAAACCCACTAAATCCCTTTTTTTTTGGTAAAATGCCATTTTATCACCTGTAAAAGATCTTTAACTCCAAAACCATCTTTCCAAGCGATCTATAACCTTCATAATTTACATCAAGCCCTCAATAGTCTAACATTCAACAGTAAAAACCTATCAAGTCCACTTAGGGGAATTCTCAGAATGCAATGGGTTATGATTGTATGCTCACGATATATAGATAGATGTAATCAATCAATGATCGAAGTAACATTTCATTTATGTCAACATTACACATTAAGCATGGATTTCACAAAACTCCCATTGTCCGATCAACAATATGACAGTCCCTCGGTTTCCTAAACCAAATCACTGTTACTTTTGCATTTCTGAATATTTGGAAGGAGTATCAATTGAGAATCATTGAATGGAGGTGTATATAGATCATAATTGGATGCCAGAATGATATTCTGAATGCTCATGACTGAATTATCAATTGCAAAGAAATTGACGTTTATATGTCAAGCAAGCTTTGATTCCCAGATCAAGCTTTGTGAAACCGGGGATAAGGCTTACATTAATTGTGAATGAGCTGTAAACAGTGAATTATTGATTTGAGACTGTAGGCTTCACAGTTTCATTTTTTCCGAGTACATTCTTGATATATCATTTCATATTTCATGTATTTTCAAGTGAAATAGAAATTTTTCATATCTCTTTTCTTTCATTTCACAAATCCTATCACTATTTCAATATTATAATACCTATCTTTGAAAATGGAGATTTAGCAGAGTGGGAATGGGATTGAAGAGCAACAGAGAGCAAATTTTTCTTGGGATGTGCCAGAATTATTTTTTCTTCAGAGTTATGGGTGTATAATAATAATGAGGAAAATTTTTCTTGATTGAAATGTTCATTAAGGTTTCATAAAAAAACTATGCTATAATGAGTTTTAATTAATTGAGGGAATAATAGAAAACAGTGTGTAATTGTAACATTAAGATACGAAAAAGAAGAAATTAAGAATAATACAAATAATTATCAGATACAAACAAATAAATTGTATGATGACTGTAAGTTTCAATTTTTACAATGGCTTGGACCAGGACCGTCAAAGCTTCGGCGGGCCTTGGTACATAAAGAAATTACAGGCCCCCCGTTGGTTTTAGGTGTTAGCATTGTATAAAATACAGGCCGATTCTTCCCTCCCCCTACGGGAGGGGGGATAAAGAGGGTAATTACCCCTCCAGAGCCAACAACGATTTCGATTTCATTTATGAAAAAACTGAGAAAAAACAATATTATATAATGAAATGAAAAGAAGAGATTCCTTGTAGAATTTTAAGAGAAAAATATGCCAGCTCTGGACACTTGCAAATCATGTATTCAGCTGTTTCTGCTTCTGATCGACAGAGGCTACAAATCTCATCTCCTGACTCACCCATACGGTGCAAATGATATTTGTACCGACAGTGCCCTGTCAGCAGTCCCACCATCACCCGAGGCTCAGCTCGTGACAACTTTAGCAGTTTTCTGGTGTAGATCGGTGAAATCATCATGAATTTCTTTGACTGAGTAAGTCCAGGAGTGTTTCTCCAGAGGGTTAGTCTGTTGTTCAACTCCCATTGTTGGATCCCATTTGTATTGGTACTTTCCGAGCCCACAGAAAGGTTAAGGTCCAGCAGGATGCTCTTTTTGCAAGTTCATCGGCTTTCTCGTTTCCTTCAACAACACTATATAGTGCCCTGGGTACCCATATATAGTAGAGTCACTTTGTTGTCTCTGGCCAGTTGCTTTATGGTATTACGGCACTCCCATGTCAGCAGAGATCTCTGGCAGTGTGATTCTAGGGACCTCGGCGTGGCCTGGCTGTCCTTGGCGATATAGATATGCGCACCTTTGAAGTTCATTTTAAGACACTCCTGAGCGCATACGTAAACAGCCAGTGTCTAGGTCTTCAAAATAGAGGGTTCACCTCCCAGGGCTTTGGAGATCCTCAATTTAGGTCCATATTCGCCAATGCCAATGCCTATTTTTGATCCATCAGTAAACCACGTGGATGACTTTTTGTCCAAACGATTTAGGAAACTTATATTGCACTAGGACGGTCAGCTTTAATCGTTTCAAAGGGCGTTTCGAAATCGAAAATGATTGGTATAACATCCGATGGTTTTTCCAAGAGGTTTGAGTCCAGTGGATTCAATATCTTCATATATCCAACCCAGTTTTCGTGTAGGAGATTCCCGTTAAGGGATGTTCTTATTGCTTCTAGAAGGCTACATTTCCTCACATGTAAGTGTAGCGAAGGCAGATCAAGTGTGGCCTCAAGCGCTGCTGTAGGAGATGTATGGATAGCTCCCCTAGCACCAACACAGGCCAGCCTTTGCTGTTTCTGCAGCAGGAATGGAACAATAGGGTGGAAAATACCAACGGGAGAAGACTAAAGATTTATGCTGAAAAACTTAATGCAGTTGTGATAGGACCTGATATACCGACCTACATACCAAGAGTAAATGGACTACCCGATATACTGGACATTGTCGTAATGAAAGACATCACTGAAGAAATCAGCATTGATACAATAGAAGACGGAACTTCAGACCACAATCCCATAGAATTCATAGTGGGACATGGCCCAAGAAACGAAGAAGAGACACAAACCAAGGATCGCACACAGACTGGGACAAATATAATAATTTACTTCAGGAGAAAATCACGGAAATTCCCCGAATAAAGACCCGAGATGAATTAGATGAAGCAGTTGAAAAATTGGAAAATCAAATAAAAGAAGCCTATGAAGAAAGCACCAAGAGAATCAGGAAACCAATTCCGAAACATTCACATGGAGATACGCCAAGGGATATAAAGGAACTTATAAAAAAGAACAGAAGACTCTACAGAACAACAAAAAGAGAAGAAGACAAGAAGAAACTGAAAAAGCATAGTCAGATATTGAAAAATGCTTTAACAGAACTGCGTAATAAAAGATGGCACCAGAGATTAAGTGAACTGAATACAAAAGATCACTCGGCTTGGAAAATGCAAAAACGCTTACGACGAGAACGGACAGTTATACCTCCAGTGCATGGAGCAAACGGAATGGTATATACGAGACTTGAAAAAGCCGAAGCACTTGCCGACTCAATTGAGAGAGAAGCCAGAATAAACTACAGAAATTATGATGACAATGAAGATCTAGAAGAAGAATAACTGATGATGGAACCACCGGATACCGAAATCATTCCTAAACCGGCTTCACCAACAGAAATCAGAGAGATCATAATGAAACTGAAAAACCGGAAAGCACCGGGAGAAGATAGGATAACGAATTATATGTTGAAGAAATTGCCTAGAAAAGGAATAGCAGCCTTGACGAATATAAAAAATGGAGTGATGAGGACCGAATTCTACCCAAAGAGATGGAAAACTGCAGAAATGATAGTTTTCAATAAGCCTGGAAAGGAACGGAAATTTCCTCAAAATTATAGACCAATCAGCCTACTATCAGCACTACGAAAAATCGTCGAGAGGGTTATCGCCAAAAGGCTGAATGAGAAAACAGAAATGTTGAAGATAATTCCACCCGAACAATTTGGATTTCGACGAGAACATTCGACTGAACTCCAATTACTACGGCTCATAGAATACGTCACCGAAGGAATGCAGACCAAACAGGCCACAGGATTAGTTCTGATGGATATCGAGAGAGCTTTTGATAGAGTATGGCACGAAGGCCTAATCTACAAGATGAAAGAAGCAGGATATTCGACCAAGCTATGCAAGATTATAAGGAACTATTTGAGGAATAGAAACTTTTATGTGAAGATAGATGGAGCAACCTCTTAAACCAGACAATTGGAAGCGGGTGTGCCTCAAGGATCGGTACTTGGACCTCTGCTTTACGTAATATACGTTTATGATATCCCGAAGAATGCTAGAAATATGCTCACCTTGTATGCAGATGACACAGGAATAGCGTTCAGACATCGACGCCCAGAGATCATACAACGGAGACTTCAGGAAGCCATGCATAGATGAAATACTCAAATGGTGCATCAAATGGAAAATCCAAATCAATGGAAGAAAGACTCAAGCAATATCACTGCAAAAGAGAAGATTGTGGATGGAAGAAAACCTTGAAGTTGATGGAGAAGAGGTTGAATGGAAAAATGAAGCAACATACCTAGGAGTGACGCTTGACAAAGGACTCACATGGAAAAACCACATCAAATGTGCTGTCGATAAAACGAAAGCCGCAATGAGTAAACTTTATCCACTCATAGGCAGAAGAAGTCATATGAATAAGAACAACAAGTTGACGATGATTAAAACTATTGCGCGACCACAACTAACATATGGATCGGTGGCATGGGGCTTCGCAGCCAAGACCCACATCAAGAGAATACAGGCCACTGAGAATAAACTCCTTAGAATGGCGATGATACTAGGGTACGTACGTACCCTAGTTTGTTAGGAACAAACAAATCGTGGAATAGGAACCAGTTACTGAATTTATGAAGAGAAAGGCGGAAAGGATATTCGACAAAGCCAAACAACATCCAAATGAGGAACTACGAAGATTAGTCGACTACGATCCAACGGAAGAAGCTTGAAGGTCAAAAACCTACCACCGAAGACCGAGAGATCAGTTCAGGATTTAAATGTAACGAAAGAAGAGCTTAGCCTATAAAAGCTATAGGCAGCATACAACTATCAACACGACTATGATCGTGTGAGAGTCCAGAAACCATAAGAGTCAACTGGTTAATAGGCAAAATGCCCGAAACCTATGAAGAAGCAGTTAAGGGTTTTTAGTGGGTCTCGAGCTCAGAGAGTGAGAATCCCCACACTGTTCCCCCTCAGGAGAGGATGTATTCGTCTGTTTTGCAGATTTTCCTCCTGCTACACCAAGAAAAAAAAAGCTTGCCTCTCACAGTCACCACTATGTCATCGGCGTATGCCAGGGCTATAAAAGCCACCTGCCGTTAGCCTCTCCAGAAGATCGTCCATGACCAGACTCCACAGCAGAGGTGATAGTGAATTGGTAATTTTTCATTTTATCTGGCCCTCCCCTCAAAAAGTTTGCCCATGTCTGACCTAGACATTGGCTGTTTACGTATGCGCTCAGGAGTGTCTTAAAATGAACTTCAAAGGTGCGCATATCTATATCGTCAAGGACAGCCAGGCCACGCCGAGGTCCCTAGAATCACACTGCCAGAGATCTCTGCTGACATGGGAGTGCCGTAATACCATAAAGCAACTGGCCAGAGACAACAAAGTGACTCTACTATATATGGGTACCCAGGGCACTATATAGTGTTGTTGAAGGAAACGAGAAAGCCGATGAACTTGCAAAAAGAGCATCCTGCTGGACCTTAGCCTTTCTGTGGGCTCGGAAAGTACCAATACAAATGGGATCCAACAATGGGAGTTGAACAACAGACTAACCCTCTGGAGAAACACTCCTGGAATTACTCAGTCAAAGAAATTCATGATGATTTCACCGATCTACACCAGAAAACTGCTAAAGTTGTCACGAGCTGAGCCTCGGGTGATGGTGGGACTGCTGACAGGGCACTGTCGGTACAAATATCATTTGCACCGTATGGGTGAGTCAGGAGATGAGATTTGTAGCCTCTGTCGATCAGAAGTAGAAATAGCTGAATACATGATTTGCAAGTGTCCAGAGCTGGCATATTTTCCTCTTAAAATTCTACAAGGAATCTCTTCTTTTCATTTCATTATATAATATTGTTTTTTCTCAGTTTTTTCATAAATGAAATCGAAATCGTTGTGGGCTCTGGAGGGGTAATTACCCTCTTTATCCCCCCTCCCGTAGGATCGCCCTTACTGAATATTTTAAACCGAGCCGATTCGGAAGAATCGGCCTGTATTTCATACAATGCTAACACCTAAAACCAACGGGGGGCCTGTAATTTCTTTATGTACCAAGGCTCGCCGAAGCTTTGACGGTCCTGGTCCAAGCCATTGTAAAAATTGAAACTTACAGTCATCATACAATTTATTTGTTTGTATCTGATAATTATTTGTATTATTCTTAATTTCTTCTTTTTCGTATCTTAATGTTACAATTACACACTGTTTTCTTTTATTCCCTCAATTAATTAAAACTCATTATAGCATAGTTTTTTTATGAAACCTTAATGAACATTTCAATCAAGAAAAATTTTCCTCATTATTATTATACACCCATAACTCTGAAGAAAAAATAATTCTGGCACATCCCAAGAAAAATTTGCTCTCTGTTGCTCTTCAATCCCATTCCCACTCTGCTAAATCTCCATTTTCAAAGATATTATAATATTGAAATAGTGATAGGATTTGTGAAATGAAAGAAAAGAGATATGAAAAATTTCTATTTCACTTGAAAAAACCATGAAATATGAAATGATATATCAAGAATGTACTCGGAAAAAATGAAACTGTGAAGCCTACAGTCTCAAATCAATAATTCACTTTTTACAGCTCATTCACAATTAATGTAAGCCTTATCCCCGGTTTCACAAAGGTTGATCTGGGAATCAAAGCTTGCTTGACATATAAACGTCAATTTCTTTGCAATTGATAATTCAGTCATGAGCATTCAGAATATCATTCTGGCATCCAATTATGATCTATATACACCTCCATTCAATGATTCTCAATTGATACTCCTTCCAAATATTCAGAAATGCAAAAGTAACAGTGATTTGGTTTAGGAAACCGAGGGACTGTCATATTGTTGATCGGACAATGGGAGTTTTGTGAAATCCATGCTTAATGTGTAATGTTGACATAAATGAAATGTTACTTCGATCATTGATTGATTGATTGATTACATCTATCTATATATCGTGAGCATACAATCATAACCCATTGCATTCTGAGAATTCCCCTAAGTGGACTTGATAGGTTTTTACTGTTGAATGTTAGACTATTGAGGGCTTGATGTAAATTATGAAGGTTATAGATTGCTTGGAAAGATGGTTTTGGAGTTAAAGATCTTTTACAGGTGATAAAATGGCATTTCACCAACAAAAAAAAAGGGATTTAGTGGGTTTTGATTGTTTGCCCACGATATATTTTTTTGATAATAAGCATAACAATGTTCAACATCCAACAATGAGTAAAGCAACAGTATGAGATAAAGTTTTAGTAGAGTTTAATGTGACGGGATACCACACAATTTGGTGTATGATAAAAGAGCTCCAGTAAAAGACCCTTTCTCCCTAGCAGTGAATTGTACGAATAATAACTTTTCACGAAATAAGCTGAAATATTTTATATTAAAAGGCATCTTGCGGGCCAAAATTGATTCTTCCATCAGTATTCATATATTATCTTCTTTGGGAAATCATATTTGAGGAGAATGTTATAACGTTTTCATACATTGTTTCTTGTAATCGATATAATTTATTCAATTCAAGAAAATTCTGCATTTTCTTGAGGGATTGAAAGTGATAAGTATCGGGAACTTGAGATTGCAGACTCTCACTGACCACTTCAAAAACAGATACTCATTCTACTCCTCAATAAAATGTATTGGTTTAAATCACATTTGATTATCATTTAAAATTTTAGTTTTGTTATTTGAGAATGCTCCAGATTTTCGAGTATTTCGATCATCTAATATTACCTAAAAAATATATATATAACTGAATAGAATGGTACTTGTTCTGTACAATTCATTCGATACCTACTTTTATTTTTGGAAAATGGAAAGTTTGATGTACCCAAAAGAAGAACTCTTAATGCATGTCATCATCAGATTGCTTTCAAAGTATCAATATCAATGGTCTCATTTAATTAGTGTAATAAGTCGAATAAAAATCAGAAAGTTTCCGGCTCCGACTGTAACGGTTATGTAAATATCAACAAACAGGTTAGGTTATCTATGGTCAGCTGTCAGCTGTACAAAATTTAAAATTAAATCCCCATATTTGTTCCAACTTGTACAATCATATCAAAAATCTGTGCCTAACTTCTGTCAAACTTCATAAATGGTTAGACAAAGATGACAGACAATTGTCTTTTGGTCAGTCGGCCAATCAGGAGGTAGTGGGCGGTATTTTCTGGCGAGTGATCCTTCGGGGCAATACATTTTCTGGGCACTGATCTTTCGATTCAAAGAGTTTTCGGGCGAGTGAGTCGTACCGGAAGCGAGTACCATCCGTCACGGTTCATGAAACTTTGCCGACTATTTGGATATAAATCTAAGTGCAAGTGTGAGGTGAAGTGTAATTGGCTATTCAGAAACGGGAGGAGGAAGTTTGATGAAAGGTTGTTGATTTAATCTTGATCCTTTCAAAAATATACTACTAAAGCGAAATTTCTTTCGTTATCGGTAATCAGCACCAATCCTTCCCTATAATTTTTGGCATCAATGTTTGAAGAAAGTTCTTTTCATTACAAAATTTGCCAGAACATCAACTGTACCTACTACTTTCCTCGGTAATGAGAATTTTAATTCCGTTTCAGTAAATAACTGCACTGAAAAATAGGGGATAATTTCAAGGAATTAACTATGTAATTATTGTGTTCAGGAATAGGGAAGAAAAAAATATATAATTATAACATCAGCTGTTCAATTCAAAACTAGATTGGAGTTTAAACAATATTCAATATAAAACACATCAAGACTATGAGAACACACTTAAAAATAGAACAGCTGTGCGCTGAATCAAAAGTCTATTAGACTGCTTTAATTCTTGAAAATATTTGTTTCTAGATTTAATAGATTTAGAATATTAACTCGTCAGTTCATTTCATTGTTACAACAGGCTCCATAATGAAGAAACAAAATAATTACGGAACCTATCTTTTAATACAACGATAATCCTTCAAATTCCAAATTTCCTGTTGTAGTGATGTTATAATGCCGATTATAACATCCGAAAAACGAGTAGGTTACCTACTTTTTTACCGATACATGAGGAACTGAATGAAAGAGCAGAATAATATAAATCGATCTCAGCAATGGCCAAGCGGCAAGAGAAAACACCACAAACGTTAAAAGAAATAGATCGCGCGAAGCTGATGCACGAGGGATGCAGGCCTGCAGGATAAAGCAGAAAAACAAATCAGCCAATCAAAGACAAGCTTGGTTAACGTAATTTGCACTAGGAAGATATGCTTGTATTTCATTACTTTTATGCAACAAATATTTATTAGTTGGAAGTTGCACATAAAACTCAGATATTTTTGAACTATATAAGATCGAATGAAATAAGACACTTCTTCGTGTTAATAAATTGTTATATTTGAGGTGAACATACCAAGATGCGCCGAAACATGTATCTTCTACTAAAATATATTTTTTTTTTGTCATATGAAAATGCGATTGTAACTTCATTGATATTTGTATTTAAGCTGTTAATTTTATTTCAAGCTTTTGTATTCGATAAATTTCATTCATAATAAATAATGATTATTATCACTCAATTTATATGGTTTTAACAAACTATGAATTTGTAGGTATGTAAATAAAAGTTTCTCTCAGTGTAAAGAAGGTAAGTAGCACTGACCGCCAACTGCTGATCAGGCCTAATTAGTCTATTCAAGGATGTAGGAACATGATAGAGTTAGAGTTAGTAGATAAGATTCATTGTTAAGTCTTTGAATAAACCGGAAAAATGTCAATGGGGTACCATACATATCTTCGTATGATACATGAAAAAACAGAGATAAGAACCTTAGAAAAAACTGTCTGTTTGTCCGTACAAGTGTAATGATGATGTATTTGTGTGAAGAATTAGTAATAGGATTCATCGAACAGAATGATGGAAATAGCCCATAAAGTCCTACCTACCTACTTTCAGGTATATACAGCTTTACCAGATGCATTTTGAATGTCGACATTTACCATTTACTATGCGCGCTTGGAATTTTCAGGGCAGTTCTTGTTTGTTCATGGAAAGAGTTCGGTAGAGTTATAGGCATCTTCAATTTTTTCTCTCTATAAATTAGTTGGGCATCTCGGAAACTGCTCGACAGATGAAATCGAAATTTGTCATTACTTTTCGGAACAATATCTTTGAACCAAGTTCTAATTCACACTCTCATCTGAATTGTATTGTTGAAAGCAGTAATCTCAAGAAAAGTCTTATGGGAAAAGGCGAAGCAGCGATGTACCAGCGGTACCTGGAGTAGTGACCGCTCCGACATTACTAACAGTTCGAAATAAAAAGTTAATGCAGTACCTACCTTATTGTCATTTTTGAAGGGGATTTTGAGATTTTCGTCCAATAAATCTTTTTTTTCAGTTGGTAGTTGTTTTATCTCAATTTTGAGGATTGGTTTTCGAGACTGGATTCAAGTGTGTTAATTATTATCAATTTTAGGTCAATAAATGTCATGAAGTAAAAAAATTCCGAGTATGTTACCTTCTCCATTATATACAATGGCTAAAATTGCAACATTGATGCTAAGAAAACTTGTCCAAGTTGAACTGGGAATCAGAAATGATTTTCTGAATGAATTTTGTGTGAATGTTATGGAAATTCATATGTATATCCACTTTCTAGATGAAAAAATTCCTGTCTGAGGGTAACAGATTTGTTTTTTATGTAAATCCTTTAATTTTGAGGTTTTTTATCCAGGTTATCCAATTCACCTCCTATTCTTCGTAACTGATTTGAAATGTACAATGTACAAAAGCTTCATTATGCTATAAAAAGACGAGTTACATATGTCCTTAAACATTGACCAAAAGTTCATTTCATCGTGGAAAATGATGAAAACTGACATCTTCACAAGAAATTCGTTATCGAAGATTTGCTCGAAGGATACAAATTATGAAAACTTCACGAAGCTTTTCCCATTATCACGAAATAGATAAATATATTTTCAACTGATTAAGACATATTTCTTATGAAAGATCTCATTGAAACACCAAAATATTCTCCGTTTCTCGATGTATACAAACATAAGTGCATTAACTTTTTATTTACAAAAATTAACACCAGGGGGCGTATCGCTTGTTTTGAATTCCCAATCACATACATATCATATCCTATTCCACACGTTAGCTTTCAAATGAAAATATTTATATTCAAAAAGTTATTCAGAGATCCATGGACACAAAACTGTCCTTCAGATCAAATAGATTAAATCGATCCATTGCAAGGAATTTCAAAGTTATTATATAATTACATATATGTAGGTAGGTATAATTATTTATATTCTCATATAAAATAAAGAATAAATTGAATTCCTTATATAACTACACAGTAACAAATACTTAATTAGTAATGTAAGATTACAATGGATTATAATATCTAACATAAAGATATAAATTTTTTGAATCAAACACATTTTATGTATCTTACTCCTAGTCACAGTTCAAGAAACTTCAACGAATATCATAATTTTCCATGTTGACTCTAATAATAGCTTTCAGTACATTAAGCAGTTGCAAATTGAACAAAACAAAATTATCACGTCATGTCTTCTTAGGCATTGCGCATGTCTGAAACTTCTATGGAAGTTACTTCTTAAAATGTCGGGATCAGTTTGAAGTGTTCTATCGAGACATTGACATTATAAAACAGTGACTTTATAGCTTTGGAATTTTTCTATTGCGAGTTGCGACGGATATGTGAGTATGAATATGAATTTCTATAATTTTTCCTCTTTCATTTTCTAATTACGACTAATTTTAATATCCTGTAGAGGTAATATAGAATATAACCGAAATCCCCAATAAAATTCTATCCCGGCATTTCCAAGGGAAGCGCGGTTTCAATGTGCAATCCTGAAACAACATACAGAGTGAGTCTTTGAGAATATGAATTTCTATAATTTTTCCTCTTTCATTTTCTAATTACGACTAATTTTCAATATCCTGTAGAGGTAATATAGAATATAACCGAAATCTCCAAATAAATTCTTTCCCGGCATTTCCAAGGGAAGCGCGGTTTCAATGTGCAATCCTGAAACAACACACAGGGTGAGTCTTTGTGTACGAAACGTACAATAAACACCCAAAATTAGATATATCAAAAATTCATAAACTCAATTCAACCAAATATTTCCATTCGAAATTATTTAGATCTTTCTCTTTTTCATAATGTAAGTCGGCCAGGTGAGACAAAGGATTGCAATAGTTTGTTTTAATATCTAACATTTCTTAATCCAACTGCAGCAATTTTGCAAGTAAAGAAAAATGTACTGAATATGCAAAATGGAAGTCGATTTCGATTATGTGGTCTTGACGTCATTATACAATTTGACTATATACAGTTTGTTAGATTAGGAAATAAACGTTCATTATCAAGTGATCCGCATTATTAATCTCAATCCTCGAGTCCCTAAGTTTTCACCAACCCAGAACTCTTAGAACTTGAGGTACAATTGAGATTCCACCCCAACAATTTGACTCGTACAAATATTTCAACAGTAGATTCTTGAGATCAAAGTAAACATTTTTTCCTCTACCATTCTTCCAAATTGGCTCGGTTTAAAAGATACAGGCTGTTGAAAAACCATAAGAAAAGTTATTTTTAGTGTTATCTCACAAACTGTTTTTGGATTAAATGAATTTCGGAATATAGTGTTTCATTTATCTGATGATATTAACCACGTCTTCCAGTTTTCTCATTATGACCATAATAGAATAGAATTTCATTACTCCTTCAAGACATACAAGTATGTAAAGGATGATATAATGAAAAGAACAGATACTATTCCCTACAAAAGATATTATCCCCTAAGAATTCTAGTTCTAGTTTATCTGAGCGTACATCTTGAAAATGGGACGAATTCAATTCTCCGTTTTCGAATTAGGATGGAAATAAATTGTATTATGAAGCATATGGCGAAGGAAAGTATTGAATAATAACACAAGTGTCTTAACTAATTGTGCGATTTTTTCGAAACGACTTGAGATATTCGAACGAGATTTGACGAGAAGGCACACCTCATTACGTTGGACAACTCGTCTTCAGCAACAAGGTACAGTTGCTCCCTTGTTTTCTACCTACCTCTAGGATGCACCACGTTTTAGTCAAAAATAACAGATCGAAAAATCAAGTTTTCTAATTGTTTCATGAAAATGCAGCAGAAATTCAGAACACAATTATTTATAACAATAGATATCATCACGAGAAAAAAGCTTTTCAAATCACAAAAATTTTTGAAGATACCATCTCCAGCTAGGATATAAGGGTTCAGTCTTTTCTTTATCTAGAATGTTTGGTAAACAAAGTATTTCCGAACGTGGTACTATAGAACATTGCCGATTTCAGAGTGAATATGTTTACAATGTTTAGAAAACTGTGTACCACTCGAAAGCTTGTAACTCTTCACATGAAACTCTGAGAAAAGCAAACAATTTTCTCAATGAAAACCGCCAAAAATTCAGTATTACTTATTCAATAATCAAATACCAATCATTAGGTTCATTATTTTCTCTAATCCTTTCTTTCAAAAATAAGCTACCTCGCTTTGTCAACTACTATTAGTGTTATATAGAGTTTCTCGATCTAGGTATGACCGCATAAGTGTTCTATGCATTCAAGTAAAATTGATTCTCAAATACTTCTCGGAATTCTTAATTTTCCTTAGAAACTTAGGCATATCCGTGATTCCGAAAGGGTGTGTTTTCTACCTGCTACTCTTATCTTCGGACAATTTTTCATTCATTGCTGTCATATTTGTATTCTAATGTAGACAACATTCTTCATTTATGGCTGTCGAAAAATATTTTAAAAGGAAGTTTGATTATATATTTATTATCTACATTTATCTGTTAGGATTTGAGAGAAATATTATAAATAAAAGAACTAAGCAGGTATATACTGAAGAATTGCTCAGAAAATATATTTTCCATTCTAGGGGCGGTATATTTCGATGACTTCAGAGAAATAATACTTTGAAGTGGTACCGATTCCACACATGTGATGAGAATAAAAAACTCATTCTTAATAACTGTAATGACATATTTTTAAAAAATATATTAATCTAACTTTTTTATTGCATGAGACGAATATGTTTTATTTTTGGCTCCCATGACGGACATTAAATCAATATTCAATTTTATTTCTGTCAAAAATTGCCGGAAAAAAATGAATAGCATGGATAGTGAGCACTGTGAGCAATAAAAACATGTCGAATATTGTTGAAAAAAAAGGTACGGAAAATTTGTACTAGGATTCATTTACCGCGTTCGGCAATACCATCCGAGAGCGGACGAATATTTTAGTCACGTGACAACAGATCATAGGTTATCATAGGAATCCTTTGTTCAATAGAACGTTTATCCTGCATCTGGATACAGTAAACGAACGATTCATACCAATCCGAAATGTCTGAGGTAATTGATCAGAATGATGGCAATAGCCCATATAGTCCTAATTAACTGGTTTTAGGTATATACAGCTTTTTCAGATAAATTTTTAATGTCGACATTTACTATGCGCCTTTGGAATTTTCAGGGTAGTTCTAGTTTGTTCATGGAAAGAGTTCGGCAGAGTTTTAGGCATCTTCAATTTAATCGGTTTTCTTTCTTCGGTACATGGATGACCGCTCCGATTATGAGTTTGAATAAGCGCGTTATTAAGATTTCATCGACACATGAACCTGATAGTGGACCAAATTATCACGTCATTTCTTCTTAGGCATTGCGCATGTCTGAAACTTTTATGGAAGTTACTTCGTAAAATACGAGATCAGTTTGAAGTGTTCTATCGAGACATTGACATTATGAAACAGTGACTTTATAGCTTTTCGGTTCAGTTTGTGATTACTATTGGAATTTTTCTATTGCGAGTTGCGACGGATATGTGAGTATGAATATGAATTTCTATAATTTTTCCTCTTTCATTTTCTAATTACGACTAATTTTGATATCCTGTAGAGGTAATATAGAATATAACCGAAATCTCCAAATAAATTCTATCCCGGCATTTCCAAGGGAAGTGCGGTTTCAATGTGCGATCCTGAAACAACATACAGGGTGAGTCTTTGTGTACGAAACGTACAATAAATACCCAAAATTAGATATATCAAAAATTCATAAACTCAATTCAACCAAATATTTCCATTCGAAATTATTTAGATCATTCTCTCTTTCATAATTGTTATTTCATGTGTAAGTCGGCCAGGTGAGACAAAGGATTGCAATATTTTTTTTTAATATCTAACATTCCCTAATCCAACTGCAGCAATTTTGCAAGTAAAGAAAAATGTACTAAATATGCAAAATGTAAGTCGATTTCGATTATGTGGTCTTGACGTCATTATACAATTTTACCATATATAGTTTGTTAGATTAGGAAATAAACGTTCATTATCAAGTGATCCGCATTATCAATCTCAATCCTCGAGTCCCTAAGTTTTCACCAACCCAGAACTCTTAGAACTTGAGGTACAATTGAGATACCACCCCAACACTTTGACTCACACAAATATTTCAACTGTGGATTCTTGAGATCAAAGTAAACATTTTTTCCTCTACCATTTTTCCAAATTGGCTCGGTTTAAAAGATACAAGCTGTTGAAAAACCATAAGAAAAGTTATTTTTAGTGTTATCTCACAAACTGTTTTTGGATTAAATGAATTTCGGAATATAGTGTTTCATTTATCTGATGATATTAACCACGTCTTCCAGTTTTCTCATTATGACCATAATAGAATAGAATTTCATTACTCCTTCAAGACATACAAGTATGTAAAGGATGATATAATGAAAAGAACAGATACTATTCCCTACAAAAGATATTATCCCCTAAGAATTCTAGTTCTAGTTTATCTGAGCGTACATCTTGAAAATGGGACGAATTCAATTCTCCGTTTTCGAATTAGGATGGAAATAAATTGTATTATAAAGCATATGGCGAAGGAAAGTATTGAATAATAACACAAGTGTCTTAACTAATTGTGCGATATTTTCGAAACGACTTGAGATATTCGAGATTTGACGAGAAGGCACACCTCATTACGTTGGACAACTCGTCTTCAGCAACTAGGTACCTCCCTTGTTTTGTACCTACCTCTAGGATGCACTACGTTTTAGTCAAAAATGACAGATCGAAAAATCAAGTTTTCTAATTGTTTCATGAAAATGCAGCAGAAATTCAGAACACAATTATTTATAACAATAGATATCATCACAAGAAAAATCTAGAGTGTTTGGTAAACAAAGTATTTCCGAACGTGGTACTATAGAACATTGCCGATTTCAAATAACTCAGAGTGAATATGTTTACAATGTTTAGAAAACTGTGTACCACTCGAAAGCTAGTAACTCTTCACATAAAACTCTGATAAAAGCAAACGATTTCCCGATGAAAACCGCCAAAAATTCAGTATTACTTATTCAATAATCAAATACCAATCATTAGGTTCATTATTTTCTCTAATCCTTTCTTTCAAAAATTAGCTGCCTCGCTTTGTTAACTACTATTAGTGTTATAAACTACTATTAGTGTTATATAAAGAGTTTCTCGATCTAGGTATGACCGCATATGTGTTCTATGCATTCAAGTGAAATTGATTCTCAAATACTTCTCGGAATTCTTAATTTTCCTTAGAAACTTAGGCATATTCGTGATTCCGAGAGGGTGTGTTTTCTACCTGCTACTCTTATCTTCGGACAATTTTTCATTCATTGCTGTCATATTTGTATTCTAATGTAGACAATATTCTTCTTTTATGGCTGTCGAAAAATATTTTAAAAGGAAGTTTGATTATATATTTCTTATCTACATTTATCTGTTACGATTTTAAGAAATATTATAAATGAAAGAACTAAGCAGGTATATACTGAAGAATTGCTTAGAAAATATATTTTCCATTCTAGGGGCGGTATATTTCGATGACTACAGAGAAATAATGCTTTGAAGTGGTACCGATTCCACATATGTGATGAGAATAAAAAACTCATTCTTAATAACTGTAATGACATATTTTTAAAAAATATATTAATATAACTTTTTTATTGCATGAGACGAATATGTTTTACTACGCGCCTTTGGAATTTTCAGGGTAGTTCTAGTTTGTTCATGGAAAGAGTTCGGCAGAGTTTTAGGCATCTTCAATTTAATCGGTTTTCTTTCTTCGGTACCTGGATTATGAGTTTGAATAAGCGCGTTATTATAATTTCATCGACACATGAACCTGATAGTGGACCAAATGAAATGAGAAATGATGAGTATGAATCACATGCATATCATATCCTTTCTCATTTTCATCGAGAACATGTTAGCTTTCAAATGAAAATATTTATATTCAAAAAGTTATTGAGAAATCCATGGACACTAAACAGTCCTCCAAATAGAATAAATCGAAGAAATTACATAAGAATTATATAATTATTATGCATAATCATTCATATTCTCATAGAGTATAAAAAATAATTAAATTTCTGCAATTTCCTTATATAACTACACAGTAACAAATACTTAATTAGTAATGTAAGATTACAATGGATTATAATCATTCAAAATATGGCGGGCGATATAGACGTATGTAAAGTGTGCTCCGACAATTTTATAGTAAATTCGAAGTCTGCAACCTGTAAATTATGTAAACTTAAGTTTCATCTTATGTGCGTGAGTATCAAAGATACGATGCAAAAGTTTTTAGCAGAAACAAACAATGTATTTTGGTTCTGTAATGAATGCAAAGTGAAGTGTTTACTTTTTTTGGAAGATGTTGATAAAACCGCCGTAATCCCGTCAAACAACGAGATTCTGTTGGCGAAAGAAATTGAATACCTGAAAAAAGAGATCACACTAAAGGATCAACTGTTAACAGAGAAAACCTATGTTAGTGAAGTGCAGAAAGCTCTTATTGTAAGTTACGAAGAGAAAATTAATAATTATACCGGTGAAAAGGATGTAAACAAACGTCAAGGACAGTCAGGTCAAGATGAGAATATCTTTGGTCAGGTGCAGCGAGTGCAAGCAACCCAACATACAGCAGCGAGTTCCAGGGTACTTGACAACATTGCCACGTATGCATCGACTGTCTCTGTAAAATCTGGGATGTCTAAAAACAAAAACAAAAATCAAAACGACAACAAAAGTGCGGACGCCGCCCTTCTTAGAACTACCACTGGAGCCGTAAATACAGCGGATTTAAAAGCCCAACAGCCTCAGATTTATTCAGAAGGTGAGGGCACACATGATGGCTTCGTACAACAAAGAAAACGGACCAGAAGATCCCGACGGTTTTTGATTGGAAAAGATGATGGTGCTAGTGTACAGGGTGTACCACAGATTGGGCCTGTTCCGATATTGCTGTTAGTACTGGCCGGCAATCGAATAACAATAGAACTCGAACGACTGGGCCAATAGGCATCGTTTCTGAAATACTGACAGTACTGTTCAGCAATATCGGAACAGACCCATTGTCTCACTGCATGTGTCTCGGTTGAAACCTACTACACGACCAGAGGATTTGCAAAAATTCTTGGCGAAGGCCTTTCCGGAGGTGACTTGTGAGGCTCATCAGTCGAAGCATCCGGAGCATTATGCGTCGATTAAGGTCAATATCCTTAAGGAAAACTTGGTGAATGCCTGGAAGAGAGAGATATGGCCTAATGGGGCGGTTGTATCTCCTTTTTTTGCCAAGAGGAGGATCCCAAGACAGGAACCGGATCCACAATAAAAACACCATCTAAATCACAGTCAGTGCTCTCCGTTTATTACCAAAACGTCCGAGGACTAAGAACGAAGACTGACAACCTGTATTCTGCCGTTATGGTTGAGGACTATGATATTGTGGCATTCACTGAGACATGGCTTTGTGATGGTATCCACAGTGAGGAACTTTTCGACCGGAGATACTCTGTGATAAGATGCGACAGACAGGTCCAGGGATGTACCAGGGGAGGAGGTGTCCTCTTTGCGATAAAGAAAGGTATATGTTACGAAATTCTTGATGTACACTGTGATTATGAATGTGTTTTGCTCAAAATGAAATTCAAAAATTCTATTTTCTATTTATGTGTTGTGTATATTAAACCTAACTGCACTCTTGATTATTTGGAGACGTTCTTAAACTTATTTGAGGATATTATATCAGATGCTGATACAAAGATATTATTGTTAGGCGATTTTAATTTGCCATTGTTACATTTAGGCTCTAGTGATAAAGATCATCTGATGCAGCAATTTTTGAGCCTTTTCGATTTAAGACAGATCAATTCTGTTACTAATTTCATGGGCAGGAACTTGGATCTTGTTATCACTAATCTTAATTTAAGTGTTTCAAGGTCGGAAAGCCCTCTTTTAAATGAGGACGCTTATCATCCGGCACTGGATATTTCTTTGCCCGTACACAGGGTGTCCCACGTGGAAACATACACAAATGAATACGAATACAATTATGCAAAGGGGAATTTTCTACTACTTTTCAATTTACTGAAGGAGAGTGACTGGTCTGGTGTTTTGACTTGTGAGAGTGTTGATCAGGCTTTGGATGTCTTTTACTCTTATATGTATAGATGCCTGGACGCGTCGGTGCCTAAGTACAAAGTGAGAAATAAAATACGTAGGGATAAATATGCTCCTTGGTTTACTCCCAGTCTCATTCGTAAGATTAGAAGAAAAAATCACCTACATTCTCTTAAGTGTCAGGGTAAGGCAAGTTTTGCCATGCTTGATGAGTTCAGGGCTTTAAGGCGTGACATCAAGTCCCAAACTAAAATAGAATATTCAAATTATAAAAAGAACATTGAAAATAATATAAACAGTGATCCTAACACTTTCTGGTCATTTGTAAAAAAGAAATCAGGAAGTGGTGGTATACCAACAGAGATGGACTTTGGTGGTGAGGCGTTAACTACTAAGCAGAACATCGCAGATGGCTTTGCGAGTTATTTTCAATCGGTTTATGAAGGAGATTTACATGGGCAGATGCCTACTTTTCACGGAAGTGGGTTTGATTTTCCTGAGGTTACTGATGATGATATTTTGTCCAGCATAAAAAGTTTGAAACCAAAAAAAACGACTGGTTCTGACTACATACCCTCATACATTTTTAAGGGATGTGCCAATTTTCTGCTGGCTCCTCTAAAATATATATTTAACCTCTCTCTACAACAAGGGTGCTTTCCAGATAGGCTTAAGGAGTCGATTGTCACACCAGTTTTCAAGAAGGGCAGAAGGAATAATATAATGGATTATCGTCCGATTAGTCTGTTGAACAGTTTGGGTAAAATCTTTGAGAAAATCATCTACAGATCAATTTTTTCGCAGGTGTCTGACAGGATCTCTATTTGCCAGCATGGCTTTCTTCCTAACAGATCTACTATAACAAACCTCTGTATTTTTTGTGAACATGTGTCGAATGCAATTTTGAATAATCAACAGCTGGATGTCATCTATACTGACTGTGCTAAGGCATTTGACAAGGTTGATCATGGTATTTTGATTCGGAAACTGAAGAGTCTGGGCTTCTCTGGTCGATCCTTGAGACTGCTAGCTTCATACTTGTCCGGCCGGCGGCAGAGGGTCAAAGTCGGTAATATATTGTCCTTTTTGTACATTGCAACATCTGGAGTGCCTCAAGGTAGTATCTTGGGTCCGCTCCTTTTCTTGATCTTCATCAATGATCTGCCTGAAAGTTTGGTGGGGTCTGTCGGATTGCTCTTTGCGGATGACTTCAAGCTGTTTCGGACTGTAGCTGGGGAGTGTGATGCAGCTGCCCTTCAGAGGGATCTGAATTTGGCACTGGAGTGGTTTAGGAGGAACAAGATGACTGTCAGTGGAGAGAAGTGTTGTGTTGTGTCGTATGCCCGAAAGGTGAATGTGATGGTTGAAGATTACCATGTGGATGATATTAAAATTAAGAGATGCGATGAGGTTGAAGATTTAGGGGTCTTGTTTCAGTCCGATTTTAAGTTCAACAATCATTATAGTAACATCATAAATAAGGCTTATAAAATACTCGGATTTGTTATACGGAACAGTAGAGAATTTAATGTTGAAAATACTATTGAACTCTACACAACCCTTGTAAGACCTCATCTTGAATATGCCGCCAATGTCTGGTCGCCAACTTACTATATCCATAGCAATGAGATTGAAAAAGTGCAGAAGCGATTCCTGCGATATATCCATGTTAAAAAAAATGGAAGTTATCCATTTATGATTTCCTATCGGTCTATGTTGTTAGATTTTCACCTCTGCTCTCTTGATGTCCGGAGGAGGACTCAAGCTGTGATATTTATACATGATATTGTGAATAATTTGAAGTATTGTGATTGTCATCTTATTAACTTCATCAAGTTTAGAGTGCCAAAGATTAATCTGAGGATGTTATCTTGTGACCTGTTTTGTGTTGACAAAAGGAGTCCATCACCTATCACTCACCTGCTGGGCGTTTGCAATGCGGTGTTGTCAGAGGGTATAATTCGCGATTTTTTTAACACTAGCAGGAAAGAAATTAAGCTCAATTTGCTGCTGCATCAGAAGGAAAACCCAATTTAATGTGATATTAAATATAATATTAAATATTGATATACTTTATACATCTGCTTTTGTTGTCTTTCATTTGTTCAAATGTTTGTTGTTGTTATATTGTTAAATCTTATATTTCTAGATTGTGAATTCAGCGAAATTGTTGAAAACCTTTGCATGTGATTACCTTTGGTGTATGTAAAGTGAAGATGAATAAATGAATAAATGAATAAATAAATAAATGAATAATATTTGACATAAAAATATAAATATTTTTGAATCATATATATTTTATGTTTACTCTTTACTCCTAGTCTAGAAAATTCGAAGAATATCATTATATTCCATGTGACTCTAAGCATAGCTTTCAGTACATTTAGCAGTAGCAAATTGAACACAACAAAATGGCGTCATTATCATGTCATGTCTTCTTACGCATTGCGCATGTCTGAAAATCCTATATAAAGTTACTGCCTAAAATGTCAGGATCAGTTTGAAGTATTCTTTCGGGACTTTGACATTACAAAACTGTGATTTTATATCATATCGTTGTAGTTTGTGATTACTAGTGGAATTTTTCTATTGCAACGGATATGTGAGTATAATTATGAAGTCTTATATTTTATCTTCTTTTATTTTCCAATTACGCCGTAATTACTTTGTATATTATTCTAATACTACTAATATCAAACCCTGTTCTTAATTTGCTAATATAATTTAGCAGATTTCGTAAAAATTAATTTGACAACTGCAAATGACAGTTATTGTCATTTCAAAATTGATTGAATCCCCATTCTCCCATCTATAACCAAAGAGTAACCAACAAGAGGATGCACTCTGTCATTTTGGCCGGTTGGGTTTCAATGACCTTGAGGGAATACTCATAATTCGATATTCGAACTATTTTGAAAGAAGTCGCATTATTTTCATAAACGGACATTGATTCGTTTCCGACAGGATACGAAAACGAAAGCCGATATCTGCCGATATTCGTTCGGTTCGCAACTCGCAATTTGATTGGTCGCCCAGATTCTGATTTGACTGCGGATGATTCTGTTCGCAGTATTCTGGCGCGTATCGTGTCCCCACTCCAAGGTTAAAATTCCATGAGTCAGATTTCGCCTTGTAAACTGACAGAGTGAAACCTCTTGTTGGTTACTCTTTGCTATAACTAAGCGAGGAACAGATCAGACGAAGAGTGTTTAGTGACTACTGTCTTGTTTCTGTGCACTCCGTTCTAATGAAAGTATTTCTGTATTCGTGACAGAAAATTTGGAAATTTTGTGAAATTCTTCACTAACGTGCTAAATCAATATTAGGTACTTCTCGATATGTTGATGCTCAAATCTTCTGATAAAACTTTCCTCACGCTGATTTACCTAGCCTGATTACTTATGATGTCTTCCATAATCATAAATTTTCTCATTTCTTTCTTGTCTCCAATGTTAATTCTTCAATTTGACTCTCATATGGTTGTTATCTGTATTATTCAAATTCTTGCATTATATATACGTGAATCATGGAATTTATTATAACTATTTCCTTCCCATTTCATTTATCTCTCAATAAAAAAATTTGTTCAATTTGCCAAAATCAAAACTTCAGTAACTAAGATATATACGCACATTGATTTTCCATTCAAAAACAATAACTGAACAAAAGAATTCTTTCAGCCGAGCCGAGATACCTCTTCTCTTGAGATTTTGTGAGTGCTATTATTGTTACACCATTTTTACGTTAATAAAGACTCGGCTTACAACTTTGAACTGAAATGAGACGGGTCACAACAAAAATTTTGTGAATTTTATTAGTGAGTGTTTGAACTTATATTCATTCATTTTGAACTGGTGTCTTGGGCTGTCCTCGGATCGAACGTATCGTAATAAATTATACCTATCATGAAAATCGGTCACGTAATAATAATTGAATTTTTCGCGGTATAATTCAGAAATCGGGGAATAATTCTATAGTTTAATTTATGGCGAAACTAACAAAGCAATCTATAATATATTGGCCGTAGGATGATTCATCCTTGTGCATTGGAGTAAATGGTGATACCAAGGTATGATTTGTAGACAATGTTATACCGCATGAACTCAAAAATAAAATTCTGGTTATAGGCGCTACTGTGGGAATCATTATAATCGATTCTAAATCTTTTTTGTTTGTTTATAATCCGAAATTTGCACAATGGAATAATCCCATGTTTACAGGTGATGTTGATTTTTTATTATTTCTGTATTGTTGGAAATTCGAATTTCTAGCTGCTATCAAAACCAGTAAGCGCGACCGTTGACACTTGACAATAAGTCAACTCGCGAGCCAATGAAAATCGTACTAGTGGCGGTCTTCTATAGGTACTAAGGTAGCCAATGATCATAAAGAGTGTGGGGACCTGCCAATCACTTGCCTCGCGCTGCTAGTGATGGAGTGGATGAATGAGAAAGTTACCTCATTATGCCTAACATAATGTTATTATGTCGTTCAAAAGATTACAAAGTAAGGATCGAAAGAATGGCTCAATTGGCTATTGAAAATGGCGGTCAGTTTTGCAGTTGAGAAAGACTATGTGGATGTGGAGGGAAGAAACAAGAACTCTTTTTTGCAAGAACTGATTATCGCAGATGAGGAATGAAGCAATTCGTCAACATTGTGCGCCTATATGCCATCACATACCTACATATGTAGACTTTTTTACATTACTTTTAATTCCTTATCAATCGACCACGTACCCGCACTAGTCCAACCTCAATTGAGAGGCACCTAAAGGCGGGATGTGATGTGATGTCACTGTCGGGTATGAGTCTCTGTGCCCACTCGTTCATCTTCTCTATATCCTTTTTGTTGAAAATTTTTTTGTCTCTTAGTTCTAATCTTAGGTTCCAGTACTTTTTTTTTATGTTTCGTTACGCTTCGACCCTGTGATCCAGCCTGCAGTATATCATGATGTGTTCCATGTCATCACGCCCTGTTTTGCACTCGCACTCTCCATCTGTGGGTCTCAATTTAAAGATGCTTAGGTAGGCTAACATGTGTCCATGCCCAGTCAACAACTGAGTTGCTTTGAATGTCGACCCGAGTCTCTCATTGCCTAGATCTCTAAAATTCTCTTGGCTCGTTCCAGAATCGCATCTTTTCATTCTTTTCAATCTGTTACGTCAATACCGTCCAATAAAAGCGCAGATCTACGTATATCTACGAATCAGAGCAAAGTCTGCTCGCTCTCTTTCCTCCGAGATGTAATTCTGGAACTCTACATCTCATTGTCTCGCCTCTTTCCCACACAAGTTGCCATTCGTCAATCATGCTTCACATTTAAATATTTCGTTTTTCTTTCTTGTCTGCCGTGAAGGGGGGAGGGGGAATAGCAGAGTAGATTTCGTGCAGGAAGGTCATGCACCGATAATGTATTCTGTCTACAACAGGTTATTGAGAAAAGGGCAGCTAGAAACATAGAAACACATATAAAATTCGTGGACCTTTAAAAAGCGTATGATACCGTTGCAATTACAAAACTGTTGGAAGTACTGGAGCAGTCTAATATAAATCATACGTACATACAGGCATTGAAAGAACTATATATAGACTCAAAATCTAAGGTTGAATCAGGCAGATATGTTACCAAGGAGTTTTCAGTAACGAAAGGCAATGACAAGGATGCTGTATCTCACCAACCCTCTTCAAAATATACATATCCAAAGCTTTGAACAAAGCTGATTCTTTTCTTATTATTAATGATGTTTTCACTTTGTCCTCACCCAAATCAATCATCAGCTTGTCCTCTTTCAATCTGTTGGAACGAAAAACCATAATGTCCGTCTTCTTTCTATTCAAACTGAAATTGTTCCTTGATAGCCACGTTGGTATATAACTTCGCATTTCAGCTGCAGTTCACTTATATTACGTTCCGCTATTGAATATTTGGATTCATCCACAAAATTCGTCGACTCGGTATCTTCGATCGAATCTGCAACTTCACACATATCATTTATCATTAGGTCCTTTCGTTTGCATAAAAAGTGTAGCACTTTTCTATACTCAATGTCGATTTGATTTACACCAGTGTGAAGCAAATGTAGTTTATCTACAAAAAAGAGATGTAGATGTCCTCTACACTGGTGTAAATTCAATCAGCAAACGAATACTAAAATCGAGTGTAGAAAAGTGCTATCTCATGCAATGATAGCGAATTTCGTGAACACTTCGTAGAGGTTCTTGCGGCGATTGACTTCGTACTGGTTTCCACATCACACCACGAACATGTGCTACCCTCAACAAGTCCACGTAATTCAAATCAATAAGAAATTCCAAAGTGAACAAACAATATTTGAGGTGAATTTCCTCCCAGAGAAATAATAAAGAAAAATTATAATGAATAATGGAGAAGAGAAAATATCGAACACCCACAATTCCATATTTTCCGAGATTTTATTATAATCTTTATTCAGGCAATCAAATGCCTTAAATAGATCGATGAATAATCCTGAAACTAACATTCCTTTTTCCAGGAACTTCAAAATATTATTAGTGAATTGAAATATATAGCCGTTTGGGTGGACCGATTTTTCAAAAATCCATGTTGAGACGGATGGAAAAGATCATGAATATTGTAATATATCAGAAGTCTAGTCACCACTGCTAGCTCAAATACTTTCGAAAAACTATTCAACAGGCTTATAGGCCTATAGTTTTTCCAGTCCTCAGGATCCCCATACTTGAATATTGGAATTATCACCGATAGCTTCAGCTGCTCAGGAAACACCCCAAACCTTCACTGTATGACACAATATTGAAGAGATAGCATCAACACTCAATTGAACAATTTTAACTGGAATTTCGCCAATTCCAGAACTTGAATTGCTTTTCAGTTTCCTAAATATCTCAACAATCTCCTCTATGGTAAAGGGCTTCACGTAAAAAGATGTATTGGTTTCAATATTGCAAGCAAATTTTGAATTATTGAGATTTTTCATCATGTTCGGGATCAATTGAACCAATAATTCATTGTAATCATCCGCTGTTTCCTGAGGTGATTTAGAAGTTGTATTTTCAAAACTGCCTTCATTCCTAATTTCATTGCATATTTTCCACATGGCTTTAGTCTTATTATCCGAGGTTTTAATTTCTAGCATCAATGAGTATCCAGTGTAATATATTTCAAGGGAAAATGTATATTGAAAATATTTATGAAGTCATTAGAGAAGCTTTGCCATTGCTTATTATCCTGGAAGCTGATGACGTTTTGTTTATTTGTTGAAGCACTGGAACCGACTGGTGACGCTTGAAGAAAATCCTATTAACAGCTACTCCTTCCGGCCAAAAATCTGCACTCATGGCATCCTGCAAATATTCTGCCGGAAATGGAACTTTGAATGATGAATATATCTCCGGTTGTCTTGATTTCAATTTTTCACATTTAAAGTCTGGTATATGCGGTTTGAAAAAATCACACAGCTTATTCTCTGTAGTGTCAGGATTTAGTCGGAATACATGAATGTATGACATTATCATTTTAGGTACCACTGAGTTAGTTTTCTGAGTACCAATTATTGGTTTTGGGGATTTTCTTGTTGCGCTTGTATTGCTTTGGTGACTCTTTGGAGCGAATGTATCCAGTATGATGTTGTTCGTTTTCCTCTTCTTCTTCACTACCACATTCCATTTTGACTATCAAACAATATAGCATATGTATGAGTTTTAACAAAGGTAAGTGAATGAGGTACCTCATAAGCCCGCTAATTGAAAACACACAACTCATAATAACAGTTTTATGATTTTCAATTTGAAGCGCGAAATCAGAATACTCTTCCTTGTATTTTATATAAATATCGACAAGAAAATGAACATCCTGAGGGACAAAACATAAGTAAGACGTTGATTGTTCCTTTTCTTATCGAATAATTATCGATGTTCAGAAAATACTCTTTCCAATTACTTTATCCTAATTTTTTTTTTCTTTACAGAATGGACGCTTTCCTGTTTAACGCCTTCGGAATTAGTTCCGAACCACTTGGCCAACTCAGTAGAAAGGACATCGAAAAGAATTTGGGTTTGGAAGAAGACAAAATTTTTGCTGACTCGAACAAGATCTATCAACCTGATTCATCTTTGTCTAAAAACTCCGGAGTGAGATTCGAATCACAGCAATCAGCTTCCCAACTCAGCGAAAAGGTTTTGTGTTCGGAAAAAGCCAAAGTCTCTACCGAATCTTACAAAATGAACCAATATGATTATTCATTGTATGATGACATCTTCGGAATGAGTTTAGCATCTCAGCAATCAATACCCCAACTAAGCAATGAGGAAATGGAAATGATTTGTTGTCTGGAAGAAGCCAAAACCTCTGTTGATTCGAACAAGATCAATCAACCTGCTTCTTCCTTGACTAACACTTTCGGGAAGAATCTCGGATCACAGCAATCAACTCCTCATCTCAGCGATGAGGAATTCGAAAGGATTTTGTGTGTGGAGAAAGCCAAAATTTTTGCCGAATCGAATAAAAAACAATCTGATTATTCATTTTCTGACATCTTAGGAAAAACTTCAGAACCTCAGCCATCACCACAACAACACAGCAATGAGGAATTGGAAATGATTGTGCGTCTGGCAGAAGCTAAAATCTTCGCTGACTCGAACAAGATCTGTCAGCCTGATTCTTCCTTGTCTTACAACTCCGGAATGGGATTCGAATCACAGGAACTCAGCGAAAAGGTTTTGTGTTCGGAAAAAGCCTCTGCCCAAACGAATAAAATGTACCAATATGATTATTCATTGTCTGATGACATCTTCGGAATGAGTTTAGAATCTCAGCAATCAATACCCCAACTAAGCAATGAGGAAATGGAAATGATTTGTTGTCTGGAAGAAGCCAAAACCTCTGTTGATTCGAACAAGATCAATCAACCTGCTTCTTCCTTGACTAACACTTTCGGGAAGAATCTCGGATCACAGCAATCAACTCCTCATCTCAGCGATGAGGAATTCGAAAGAATTTTGTGTGTGGAGAAAGCCAAAGTATCTGCCGAAGGGAACAGAATGAATCAATCTGATTATTCATTATTTGACATCTTCGGAATAACTTCAGAACTTCAGCCATCACCACAACAACTCAGCAATGAGGAATTGGAAATGATTTTGCGTCTGGAAGAAACCGAAAGCTTTGCTGAATCGAACAATATCAATCAACCCGATTTTTCCTTGTCTAATAAACACGGAGTGAGTTTCGAATCAGAGCAATCATTTTCCCAACACTGCGAAAAGGTTTTGTGTTCGGAAAAAGCCAAAGTCTCTTCCGCATCGAACAACTTCGACAACTTCGGAATGATTCATGGTCAACTCACTGATGTCGAATTTGAAAGGATTTTGGGATTGGGTGAATCAAATGTCTCTGCCGAATCGGCCACGCAGATAAATCGATCTCATTCCGACCAATATATGACGGATTGGAATTCGCCTTTTGAGCAGGAGCCAATAAAAATAGATGATATGTTTAATGGACATAGTTCCCATCAAGCACCGGACACTCAACTCCAAAATTCGATTATTTCACCAGATTCGGGCATCTGTGATGAAGGATTAGCGGAATCCGATTCATCTTCATCAACTCCACCTACCTATTCCCAAATTTTCGAAGTGAAAGATCAATGTTTACAACAGAAGGAATGTTACCGAACATCGGTACCCAAGTCCACACCCTACGTCTTCAAAACGAATTCGGGTTTATGGAAAAATCGCAATTACGAAATAGTTGAAAGTGTGAGGCCAACAAGTATGATACCAAAAAGGTGAGTGATTTCTACCATATACTACCACTTATATTCAAAACAAATTATATGCAGGTCGTTCCACACTTCGCGCCACCTGACGATTAATGTTCATTTTCTAACTGATGATTATTCTAACCGAAAATTGTGTATTACATGCATGTTCGAATCAGATACGTGGAAAATGCTTTGTTGGACAATTCAAGCAGATAACGTCATTCTTAAAACATAATAATTTTTTGTTAATTGAAACTTGATATAAATCCGAAATAAATTAAATATATATAAATATATATATCAAAACAATTGAAGAATTTTGGTAGACCCGTAATGATACTTCTTTAACGTATTTTCGGAATTGCATGAACAATTCTTTCAGTTTTGTTTTAGTAATCATATTTTTTTATCACGAAATTTCGAAGAGACTTCAAAATTTTCACCAAAGCCGCAATATAGCGGTTCATTCCAGAAATAATACAGAGAATAACGAATTTATATTTTTGCAGTGACGTTATCAAGCCAAAAGTGAGAATAAGAGAAGGTGTCCGGAAACTGCAAAAACAGAAGGTAAGTTTTGTACTATTATTAGGTATGAATTCAATTATTATTCTTATTCGTGTGTTTCTGCTGACTGAGGTTCTACACGAAAGTTATTTCAACTCTAATTCATATTTTCAAAACTACAAGAAACATAAATCTTAACTTTTACTAAGTATGAATAAAAGATAAATTTTTAATGGGAAATAAACAATAAAAAATTTGTCGGCAGATAGAAATTCAATTTCAATGGAAAGCTCCGAAACATTCATCTATACAGCGGGTATTGAAATTTTTTTAATTCAAATATATAAAATAGAACTCATCAAAATATCTAAATAATTTAACCAAAAATCACCTATATGAATCACTCAAGATGCCGAAGCAATCATTCCTCTCACTTCTAGATTACTTTGTGTAGGTTGTAATTGATATCGATTCTCGTTCATTTGTTCCGAGATGCCTGTTACAATCATAAAATATTTGGGAAATTTGTTGCATAGTAAAAGGAGGGATAAACAACGTGGAAATATTGTGACAGGATATAGTGATATTAGTGCTTCCGTACCTTTACTCCATTTTTGACGCCTTGCGAGAGTGTGCAGACATCTAAATTATATGCATTTTCAACTGCTGAAATGAGAACAAACACGCGAACATCCAAAGTTGCCATTTAATTTCATTTCCAATCATAAACCATACACCCAGCATTGTTCTAAGCGAATCCATATTTCAGATTCAATCATAGGGAGAATATTTTTATTATTTTCATAATGAAATGAAATAATTATTGTCGATAATGCAGATCACAGACGGATGTATTTTATGGAGGTTTATTCCAACTTCGTCATTTTGACTGTTTTGCATGAGCAGGTGATTTTAAGGGAAACAGTTTATTTCATTCTTCTTTAAATTCTGCTGTGAAAAGAGAAACACTAACCTTGTAGTTATATATAAGAAATTTAGTATAGATTCTCCACGAGTATATGGGGGGTGTTCGAATTTGAGTAGAGATCTCGTTCACACTTCTTTGAGTTATCAATCGAGGGTTCGATCCTGTTTGGGATAATCTTCCGGACTGTACAAATCAAAAACAATAACGATTCACATTATGGCTTGATCAACTGAGACATAGAGAATATACGGAAAGAATATCTGCATTCGTGGAAGTTGGAAACACAAATCTAATTAAATACGAAATAGTGGAGAAAGAAAATGGTTGTCGAATAATGTACTTTAATCATTATTACACGCACGACGTATCAGAGAATCTTTGGAAACGAAGCTCTTTGTAGACAAGTACCGGGTACTAGATGTACCTATGCATCTGAACATTTTCATTTTTATTTACTCATCATTCGAATTGACGCGTCCTTCATCAAGTTTTAGGTTTTCATTTTTATAAATAATAAAATGAATTTCCTTGGAATTTTCAGGTATTCAAGTGTTCCAAATGCGAATTCTCTTCATACTTCAGGGATATTCTGGACCAGCATATCCACAGAACACATTTACAACCAAATCAAGAGTAAGTAGAGAACAATTCAGAATTCAAAATTTATAATATGTAGCACCTAACTATTTTATACACTTTATGTGAAAGAAATTCAACAGGTGAAAATAATTAGAGGCATGTGTCATATTTAATACATACATTACTTATAATGCTTTCAATACTTTCAATCAATTCTAAACAAATATGTTTATATATCTATGCCAGTAGGATGTGGGTGATTGTCTTTCAGAAATCTCTGACGTTACCACATTTTCGTGTCATCGGAAAAATGTGGCTAACATATTTTTTAAAGAAAAGCCTCGTGATTGTACTCGTAGATACTCGATAAGCTTCGTTTTGCTGTCAATTTCAAACTTCGATATCCTGATCGTCCCTTCAGTATTCAATTCATTCATTTCATCGAAGAATGCACTATCGATCACCATTATTTTTTTTTGTGATGGCCTCTTTCGACGAAGAACCTAAAATTCATTGAACTTGTTGTATAAATAGCTAATATTTCAGTCAAGTCGAAAGAGCGCTTCGAATGAAACCTCATTATGAATTATTCTTAAGCCGATTAGATACATGGCAGAACAGACTTTTTCCGCCGACCTCTTAATAATATAATCTCATAAAATCTCATTTCGAAGCGTTGGGTATGAAGAAGAGGAAAGAAAAAGTCTATAAAGCATTTCAGTGGTGGAACCTTGTATTCAAATCATCCGGTTACATGTTTTGGTTTACGTCATTGTCAAACCAAAAATTCTGAAAAGTTGTTACTTGTAAGTGCAAAATATGAGGTTGAGCAAACTTAGAAAAGGTGAAAAATAATAATGTTACGTTTCAGTTAAATCTCTCTCTGAAACTCACGATTTTTTAAGTTCCATTGTCATATATATAATTGTTATGTTTGCATATTTAAAAATTTTATTTATTATTTCAGATGCAAGCAGATACAATCGAATGAACGTGTTAATTTTACTATCAACGGAAAAGAAAAAGCACCCCATTCCTCTGTTGCTAATAGGGCGTCTATGTAAGTAAATATAATAAATTTTTATAATTATTTTTCAGAAATTTCAAATATTTTAAATTGTACTGTAATCAATTGTTATTGTTCATGTTGAAAATAGGTTGCTCATATTGATGTACATTTTTGTGAGATACTTAGAATTATCTGGAGAAATTAAAGAATAGCATTTTTCGTAATCGCTTCGCTTACCGAGTGACACTTTGGATCGGAAGTTGGCATGAAATATACATTCGCAATAGACTTCGTAATCGATAGGGAACATGAGCTTTAAAGTTTGCTTTGTATCGTATCTGTCATAATGGAAATAAATAGCGTTGTGAAGTATAGGGCGAATGGAAGTATTGTACAACTTTAACTAAATTGAGTCCAAGCAACATATAAGGGGAAGAATTGAGAATCCATGTTGCGTTTTTAAAGTGAGTTGAATCAATATATCATCAGATATCACTTTATCATTGCCCCTACAAAATACTTCTTCCAAATAACCTGTTGAATATTCCTTATATGCGCACACTGAACATTGAACACATAGGCACACGAATAGCGACGAATAGTCAGTTCGGCTCTGTAATCCGATGTGAGAATAATCTTTTGATTCCAGCATTAGAAACAAAACAACATAAAATACTTCGCAAGATGTATGTATAAAAATTATTTGGTATTATCGAATTGACTACTTATTGACAACTTAGAAAACAAGGATTCACAACCATTTCACCATGATTCCTTAGACTTGTAAGCTCACCTAAATGTTTTTCCGAATGCACTGTTTTTTGAAACATCAACTGAACTACGGGTCTTTCGTGAGATTTTAAAAGGAACGAGAATATATATGTATATGAACGAGAATAGTTCATCATAACTTATTATATTCTCTTTCAGAAGGAGTAAGAAATTTACCTGCACAGATTGTTCACTTCCGACGACAGATTTGAGAATATTTCTGAATCACATATTTGTGATACATAAATACCGCTGGTACAAATGTCCAATCTGCCGTGTTTGCACGACATCTCCAAATGCAAGCATGGAGCATTTTCGAAAAAATCCTGATCACATGATACCATATGGGAAAAGAAACTCACAGAAAAAGATAATTCAACCGAGACGAGAAAAAAAATACAGGTACAAGTCGGATGAGAACTTGAACATCGAGGTGAAGAAGGAAGGTAACAAAGAAAAGTGAGTATACATCTAAAAAATTTACATTTCCGCATAATCATCATATCATATCATATCAAATTATTTTGTCTTCTCTCAAAATGGGTTTTTATTTTATTATAAATATAAAACAGTTTATTGTGCTTGGAATTTTGTAGCCACTTCAATCAAAAATCACTGAGTGAATATTTTACTATTTATTTTTGCTTTTTCAGGATTGTTATAACACCCAAACCTCATTGTTTCAAGAAGGGGAATAAAATAGAAAAAAAATTCTACTGTGAGGTTTGTGAATTTAAAACACTTAGCTACAGTACACTGATGGTACATAAGAATAGGAATCATAATTTGGCTATGAGATGCCCAGGGTGTTTTCGTCACTTAAATTCGATAGCTGAATTGATAAAACATTTAATGGATAGTCCCAATCATATGACGACTTATCTCAGATGCAACATTTGTGATTTTGGAACCTACGATGAACGGGCATTAACGATTCATAAGAAGAGGAAACATTTTTAATCAATTCAAGACGGAAGTGAACGAAGATCCGTGAAGGTGAAAATATCTAATGTGAGTAGAAAGTATTATTTCTGGAATCAAAAAGAAGAAAATGAGAAAAGTATGGACGTCACTGACACAATTGAAGTAGATTCTTACGTTTGCATATAAACTAGAAGATTTCAAATAACCGACTTTGCAATAGAGGCAAACGAGAAATATGAAGTGAAACAACGTCTGAACTTGGGTACCTAAAACATATTGTATAATGAACCAAAATTTAACCCACATTATTTCACTACTGATTAATCGATCGGCCAAGGAGAATTACGAGAGAAAATATGGACCATAACTGAACGAAAGAGAAAAATTACGACTTTTCTTTGATAGTGCTGTTCGAACATCCATGAAAGTGAAAAAGTATAATTATTGAAAATAAATTTTACGAAATTTCAGAGTTGTTTTATTTGACTTCACAAGAAAGGTGAAATTTCTTCTGAGATAGCACATAATATGGCTAGTAAGGGTAGGCAATAAAGGCAGACCTATCCTTTACCTAAAAAAAGCCTAAAATCTTTAGGCTATTTCGCCTTTGTGGAATCTACTAAGAATTGGAGATAATTTTTTTCACCCATCATGCCTATCCTACATTTCTTTTCAATGTATTATGTAATCGAAGAATATTTGATTGAAACTTCTCATCAAACATTCAGCGATCTCTACCAGCACCTGCAATCCTACTGCTACCTATACGTGAGAGCCATAAATTAGAAAAGAACCATTAGTAACAGACGAATGTTATTAGCGAATCGTACACCCCGACTGTTTCGCCTTTTCGAGTAGTCAGGTACATAATTTCGAAAAATTTCGAAGTAGTTAGGTTGAACAGTGGGTAATCATCCTCTCCAAAAGAAGCAATTTTTTGGCATTTATTTGCATTCAATTTTTTGGCGTTTTTTCGAATTCATGACATATCTTTATTTCCTATTTTTACTATTATTATTGGACCAAAAAATATGGGCAGTCCAGGGTTCAGTCCTCTATAGCATTCTGATAATATATACCGAAACACAGAACACGGCCTTATCACCAGGTGAAATGGACTCGAAGGCACAACTCAGTTTAGCAAGGCTGTGGTCAATTTCAAAAATAGAATAATAAAAACATCCCTTCCATTATTAAATTCCAGCTGCTCCGTAAGCCCCAACCGTTTACAAAATTGACCACAAAATTCACGGTTTTACCTCCGGTGCATTTAACAACAAGAGTAATATACCTGAGAAACAATATCAAATATCGTGGAATTTTGTGTTCCTTATTCTCGTGTGGTCAAATCGCATAAACTTCTTCCGCAACTATTTTCAAACCGAATCAATGTCTTCCTCTTTATTTTAGATCCGTAATATGTTAAAGTTTGTGACTTAAATATAAAGTTTCTTCTTTGTTTCTGTTCTCATTATCTATCGCAGATGGTAAAAAATTTTCACCTCATTTATAGTGATAGTGGAAGCTGAAAGTTTGAATGACTTTGAATTTTCTCATTTTATGTATTGCTCTATACCTACATAGAGTCCAACACTCCAAACGTTATTTTCAGAAGGATGTTAAATATCTTATATCTGAATCAAGTTTTCTACAAGAATCGAGTACCATCCGTCACGGTTCATGAAACTTTGTCGACTATTTGGATATAAATCTAAGTGCAAGTGCAAGGTGAAGTGTAATTGGCCATTGAGAAACGGGAGGAGGAAGTTTGATGAAAGGTTGTTGATTTAATTTTGATTCTTTCAAAAATATACTACTAAAGCGAAATTTCTTTCGTTATCGGTAATCAGCACCAATCCTTCACTATAATTTTTGGCATCAATGTTTGAAGAAAGTTCTTTTCATTACAAAATTTGCCAGAACATCAACTGTACCTACTACTTTCCTCGGTAATGAGAATTTTAATCCCGTTTCAGTAAATAACTGCATTGCAAAATAGGGGATAATTTCAAGGAATCAACTATGTAATTATTGTGTTCAGGAATAAGGAATAAAAAAATATATAATTATAACATCAGCTGTGTAACGTGCGTTTCTCGGAGAAGCCTTAATCTCGAGCGCCAGCTATTCTTTTCAATAGGAAGAATAGCAAACCTACCAGGGTAGCTGCTAGCCAGAGACAGAGCTCGGTGTTGTCTAGGGTAGTAGCGACAACGAAGAAGTCAAAATCGAACTATGTAAATGTTTATTCACAACTTCGGAAACTAATCACATGTCAAAGGGAGATATGTGTGATATAAAATATGAGTGATTCTATCAGTGAAAATACATTCGGGAAATCTTATCCGGTCACGAGCACTTTATGAAATTTATACCGGGTGTAGTGAAAAATTAACGGTTCAATAAAAATGCGCCAACCAGAACTGACGAATGCTAAGGACTTGCTATACGGTATCGGTGTGTAGTTGTATTTCTCCGGGAATGAAACACAATAAGGGCGGATCTGTTCGAGACTTTTATTCGCTGCCCCAAGGGTTAACACGCCATGACTGACAGCGAAGAAAATGTCTATTTTTAGCGCAACTACGGGATTTCACTGACTACTTGCGGTATTTCTTATTCTCTGCCCCAAGGGTTAACACGCCATGACTGACAGAAAAGAAGAGATTTCGGATTTAACACTTATGACGCGGACAGGGGGGTTGACGGAACTTTCCCTTCAGTACCCCAAGGGTTAACACGCCATGACTGATAGCGAAGGGAAAAGTCAGACTCGCGAAACAGGGTAAAGAACGATAAAATACAACAGGAAACGATACAGTACAGCAGTGTCAAAGTTAAAGAAGTAACGGCGTAGGTCTAACAAAGAAACTGAACGGTACAGACGGGGACCTACCTCCTTTGTTTCAAGCACTCGAAACTCAAAGGATTTAAAAAGAAAAACTAAAAAAATTAATTCTAAGCACTGATGCAAATAACACAAAATGATTATTCTCAACGGCGAAAGTACTACGGAAAATCAACTGAATTTATACTAGAAGTTAGAAACCACGTTAGAAAGCGAAATAATACTCAAGCGAAAGGAAAGCACTGAAGTAAAATTCAAAAGTTAGCCGAAGAACTGAAGTAACAGTCGAACAGTTGAAAAGTGCAACTCGAAGAACTGAAGTCAAAAGTGACCGTCGCGGGGGAAAATTTGCCTTTATAGGCATATCCCCTCCCACGGTAAAAATCTGAAAATTCCAGAATGTGGCAAGACTGAAAAACGTCGTCAGCTCCGGTTTATCGCATATCAACAGATGAAAAACGTTGAAATCTTCAGCGGCATGTAAGAAAAACAACGTAAAATACAGATAAGCGGTTTTTTACATTTACTCCGCCTGTCGGAATGAACGTACGGAATATTCGAGAATTAAAATATTTTCAAAGACGGAAATTTAAAACGAAAAAATTCACTAAGATGAACTCCAATTTTCCTCAGAAAACTGGGGTTCATTACACCACCTCCACCTCGGAAGAAATTAACTTACGATGAAATAGTGAGCTTAATTTCACGACTCTATCTATCCCCAGAAATAGTGACCTTACTTTCGCGCGCGCCACCTATAAATGCACGTGACCAGATCACAAGTACAGATTACAGAGTAGAACTTATCACAAGTACCTATTCCTCTCTATGGTTGGCAAGGGTAGTTCCAATGCGTACGCAGAAATGTCAGCGTCAGTCACCTCGGCGCAGGTCTCCGCCATCTTGTCAAGAACTTTGTTCAGCGTTCCGTGCGTGGATGTTCAATTATTATAGTGGAAAATCTTCTTTCTCCATGTGGAAATCCATCCCCACCGCTGGTCGGAAACGTGCCACGCTTCATCCCTCCGGTGAGTACCTAATTTAACTGTGTTTGGCGGGTGTTTGAATTCCATCGTGGTTTTGTAGGTTACCCAGGAATCGTGGGAGCTGCAACAGGTGGAAAGCCTCCAACAGATCGACGTGGGGGCTCAATGGACTGGTGTGACCCGGCTGCACGGACGCTGAGACTTTCGGATCCGGTATGAAACTTGCAGGTGGGTAATTTCTAACAATAAACTCTCCAATCTTCATCGTTCTTCGTGGTCAACTTTTCTTCTTGGAACGGTTTTTCTCTGTACTCTGCTTTCAGGTAGACGGTGTTTTCTTCAGGTAAACAGTGTTAAATTGACGGTACAATAATTTCGATTCGGTTCAGGACAGAAATTGGTTAGATCTATTGGATTAATAGACGGATATACTCAGTTGCAAGGTGAAACAGTATCCTTTATTGGTATTCCTTACATAAATAACAGATTTTTCGGACAGTTTTAACAGGTTTGATTTATAATTGCATGCTGAACGGATGAAAATCTGTAGATACGGTATTTCGGTCAACGGTGGTGCCTGTACGGAATTTGAACGGGATTGTGACGGTGTAGTCGGATATAAGTATGCTGAATAACAGGTCTCTTATTAACAAGATTTCTCCTTGCAGGTAGCCTCTTCATCTTGGACAGGTACGGAGGGCTAATTCTTGGTGACAGATTGTCCGGATGCACTAGTGATATCACACTGTACGGCAGCCTCTCTATGACGGTGATGAGAATGACAAGGACAGTTTCTAGTCAGTGTACCTACAGTTATTCGGATCAACAGGTAAACAGAGAATAATAATATGATCGGTAACGGAAAAAAATAACGGATTTCCTCCTTTCAGAGGTTATTTCTATCGAACGGTTAACGGATCATGACAATAATATATATTATGCATGAAATGGTTTTAAATCTTTGATATGTATATTAGTGATTTTTCTACCCTCTGTATCTTTCAGGTCGTAGACGACAGGTGAAACAACTTTAACGACGGTATACGGTCCGGAAAACTTCGGAGCCAACTTGGCGGCGAAACTGTCAACGGCAGAGGATAAAGGACGGTCCCGGCGTAGAACTTTATCTCCCACATGGTATCGGATTTCTCTTCGTCGAAGATTGTAGTGGTGAGCCTGTTGCTGGAAGGCACGGTACAGTTTAGTACGGACGAACTCATAAGCCTCCTGGAGATGTTTGATCTGTTGAGTACGGTAAGTCATGTCTCTGTTTGCTTCTTCTATACGGTTGGATTCTCTGTTCATTTCGTTATTGTGGGGGTTTGTCGAATAAATCGCCCTCGGGACTTCTAGTTCCCTTCCATAATTTAAAAATGCCGGTGTAAATCCAGTAGACTCCTGTTTAGCGGTGTTGATGGCAAACGTTAACTCTCCTATCTTTTCATCCCAGGTTCGTTGATCGGCTTCACAAAACTGTGCTATCATAGTCTTCAGGGTACGGTTAGCTCTTTCTACAGGGTTGCACTGAGGGGTATACGGTGGTGTGAAACGGTGAGCGATGTTCAGCTCTCGGAGACTGTTCTTGAATAGTCTGCTGTCAAATTGTACTCCATTGTCGGATATTACTATTTTTGGGCAACCGTATTTCAGTATGACTTGTTCGTAGAGGGCCGAATAAACAGTTTTGGCGGTGGCTTTCCGCAACGGACGACACTCTACCCACTTTGTGAACCGGTCTTGCATTACCACGATGTAGGAGTTTCCCTTTTTTGACCGTGGCAATGGTCCAACTATGTCCGTGGATACTTCTTTGAACGGCGCATCCGCCATTCGGTGTGGTTGCATCTTACCAGGGGTTTTCTGTTGTGAAACTTTGTACTTTTGGCACGATGTGCAGTTCCTCACGTATTTCGCAATGTCTCTAAACATCCCTGGCCAGTAATAATTTCTGGCTATCCGTGCAATCGTCTTAGCAATCCCCATGTGACCTGCTAGTTCTGAGTCGTGGTTTTCCTGCAGTACTCCTGTTCGCTGTTCGGATGGTACACAGAGTTTCCAGGGTTGGCCGGTTCCATCTTCTGTGAAGTCGGATGAGTCCCAGAAATGTCGCAACAGTTTTCCATTTTCAACGGCGTAGTCAGGAAAATTTGTTGGGTCTTTTTCCACCTCCTGTAACTTCTTGTTGTACCATTTGCACTGAGTTGTTTCTATCTCGGATAAACATACGGAATCTAGGGACGGCAACGGGTTTCGGGACAGGCTGTCGGCTACTTTGTTCATCGATCCTTTACGGTACTGGACTTCGAAGTCGAATTGTTGAAGGAAAACGGCCCATCGAGCAATTCTTCCGGACGGTGACTTGATGGAGTTTAGCCATTTCAGACTCATGTGATCGGAAATTACTGTGAAATGGAATCCTTCTAGGTACGGTCGCAGTTTCTCTATGGAAAATACTATGGCGAGACATTCCTTTTCTGAGACGGAGTAATTTTTCTCTGCGGGGTTTAATGTTCGGCTCACATAGGCGATTACTCTCTCCTCTCCATCGATCACTTGTGTTAGGGCACCTCCAAGGCCCATGTCACTGGCGTCAGTTTGCAGAACGAACGGTTGGGTGAAGTCTGGACAAGCCAGTATCGGAGATTCTGTGAGTTTTTGTTTCAGAAGCTCGAAGGCCTTCTGCTGGTCTTCTCCCCATTTCCAACGGTGTTTCTTCTGCAGTAATCGAGTCAACGGAGAAACTAAATCGGAGAAGTTCTCTATGAAACGACGGTACCAGCTGGCAACTCCAAGGAATCGACGAAGTTCTCGGACGGTTTTCGGTATTGGTAAAGACACTATCGAAGACACTTTGTCGGGATCGGTACAGATGCCATCGGAGGTGACGACATGTCCAAGGTATTTTAGGGATTTTCGCACAAAGTCACACTTGTCGGGGTTGAGACGAAGATTAGCTTCTCTCAACCGTCGGAATACTTCTCTCAAGTTTTCCAGGTGCTCCTCGAAAGTTTCCCCCAGGACAACTATATCGTCCAGGTAAGCGAACGCTTCCGGTTCCATTTCTGGGCCAATGACGGTGTCTAGGAACCTCTGGAAGGTGGCTGGGCTTGCATGTAAACCGAACGGCATCACGGTGAATTGGAACAGACCTCTTCCGGGGACGGTAAATGCAGTAATCGGACGGCTCTCCTTTGCTAATGGTATCTGCCAGTATCCTTGTTTCAGGTCCAGTGTGGAGATGTACTTCGCTTTTCGGAGTTTGTCCAGAATCCCAGAAATGTACGGCAACGGGTATGCATCTTTCACAGACACTTGGTTAACAGCACGGAAGTCGATGCAGAAACGGTATTTTCCGTCTTTCTTCTTGACCAATACAACCGGTGAACTCCACGGTGACTTGGAGGGTTCAATCACTCCCTCAGCCAGCATACGGTCTACTTCCTGATTGAAGATCTCCTGCATTTTCGGGTTTAGGGGTCGGTATCGTTGTTTGATCGGTTCGGTGCCCGGTTTCAGTTTGATCTTGTGTTCAATCAGGTCGGTTGTACCATACAGGTCTTCGAACTTCTTTAATTCCTCGGTCAGAAATGCCTCCAGTTCTTGTTTCTGAGATTCTGTCAGTTCCAATAGGTGTTCTTCGGCGGTGTGAACCTCTGCGGCGGTTTCGACGGGAGCCATCGGCTTCGAGATCAGTCGGCCTTCCAGAAAGCACTCGGCGGTACTAAGATTCACGGAAAACTTGAAAGTCGACAGAACATCCATCCCCAGAATAATGTCTACCGGTAAGCTTGGTACCAGTAAGAATTTCAAATCAGGCAGTGTGTAGTCGGAAATTTGTACGGTGGTGGTGTACAGTTTCGGCGTGACGGTGGTTTTTCCGTTCGCTATTACTGCAAAACTGTTGTGCATTGTTTGTCCTGTGATTCCTTTACTTTCACACCGATCGGATACGGTCTGACTGCAAAAACTCCTGGTCGCTCCTGTATCTATCAGTGCTCGGAAGTGTTTGCCGGCTATTTTGACCTCTATTAACGGTCGGTTATCATTACAGGTGGTCGGTGTCAGTGGAGTCAAGATTCCGGGAGATGTGGTCGACTCCGTCTCCAATCTCCCCTTCAGTTTTCCGAACGGCAGGGACAATCTCGTGAGAGAATGTTCTCCCTCTGACATCGAGAACAGAAGATTTTCGGTGGCCTGCGACATTCTCGACGCATGTGGCCATATCCACCACATCGGAAACACTGTGTCTGGAAGGACACTCTCCTTCCTGATGATGATTGGGTCCGGTCAGCGTGGCTATTTTCGGCTCGACGACGGGGTGGCGGTGTTGAGTTTCCGGATCTATCTTCGGAGCTGTCTCCAGAAGTTGGACGGTGTGATTCCTGTTGTCGGACTATTGACTCTCTGGATCGGTGTGACTTTGGACGGCTTTCCCCCTGCGGAGAAAGTCGTGTTTGGTCGGCTGGTGTCGGCGGGATTGATTTCCTATGATCAGTTGTTTGTACCTGTTCTCCGGTATCCACAGAAAAACTCGCCTGATATCGGCTCAGTTGACGGGGAGTGTACGCCAGATGAGGCTCCTCCACGAAACCTGGTTTTGAGGGTGGCCGGGTGTACTGGCTCATCTGCCATTGGACCAGTTCAAAAACTTTCCCCTTACGGAGAAGTTCATCATACGTCTTGGTCTCCTGAAAGGCCAAGGCCTGTTGTAAGGGCGGAATCAACCTCTGTCGGATGAGTCGGATCTGCTCCACCTCGGATGGTTTTGTATAGGTGAGTTTCTGGAATAAGTTCTGCATCCGGGTAACATACAGAAGTAACTTTTCCTCAGGACCTTGTGTTCGTCTTTTTATTTCCTCTAACAGATTCTCCTCGTAGTTGACAGGCAGAAATGCTTCCTTCAGTTGGTTGCTGAAATCCTCCCAGTCCTCGAAAGTACCTCTCCTGGGAATAAACCAATCCCTTGCATCTTTTCGTAGTAATTCATAAACAGATTCAAAAACTTGTTCCAGGGACACTTTACGGGATTCAGCCAGCCTCTCCACCTCTTCAAGAAATCCGGTCACACTTCCAGTGCCATCAAAGGAAATGTTCCATTTGTGTACCGGGATAGTTGGTATTGTTGATCGGGACTCCGGTTCTGATCTGGCAGGTGTGGTGATAATCGGTCGGTCAGGATTTATCCAAGGTGCAGGTAAGTGTGGAAAAGACACCCTTCGGGTAGAATTAATCCATCTACCCTGTGTCAGACCCTCAGGTGTTGTTGTCTCACAGTCCTGTGACTGTGTGAGAGGTATCGCTGGTAACTGTCGCAGTAATGCTGTACATGTCTGTCTTGTCTCATTCATGACCTGTTCTAATGTTGGATTCCTTACAGGTGTACCAGTACGTGAGACATCCACTGCTACAGGAGGATCGACACCATCTCCCAAGTCGATAAGTGATGGCTCTCGGAGCCCTGAAATCCGTTCCGGTTGGATCGGTGACACACCAGGTGAACTGGGCACCTCCACATCTAAGAGAGACCTCTGATGTCGGTTAGATGGTTGCGGCTGTTCACGATTACTCTTCTGACGTAGCTCCTCTAGTGTTTCCAACGCCTTAGCTGTAGTTGCCTTCATTTGTCCAACTAGTTGTAACTGTGTTGTGTCTGCAGTAACAATAAAGTCCAGCCTTCCTTGTATGTGTATCAATCGGGTGTAAATTCGCGAAAATTCGTTAGCCGCATTCTCATGATTGAAGTTCTGAAGGGATTCCACTAAATCGGTGAGTTTATTTTGGCAGATCTCAATCTCCGAGGCGGGGTTCAATGATGTTGGGGGTAATAGAGGTTCATTAGACTGAAGTACTTGTCGTAGTAGACTCCGTTTAGTCATCACAGTACCCGGTATCGATTGTCCTCTCAGTTGTAATTCGTATGTAAGTTCATCACTGAGTAACCGGTTTACATCCATGTTCGACATATTATTTTCAACGAAGTCCGATTCAGAACGCACCAATCTTTCACACTCGGTATGTCTTTCACAATCTGTTTAAGTTCTAAGTCCAACCCGGTGAGTTAATCGTTAGCTAACCTACTCACTTAAGTTCGAAGTGGGTATCGGTGTAACCCCAAAAAAAAATAAAGTCTAAGTCCCGGTGTATCAGAAAAAAAAATCCAAGTTCAAGTCCCGGCGCACTAAAATAATCTTAAGTCCCGATGTATCACACCAAAAAAATTTTACAAGTCCGACGTTACTTGAAAAAAATTTCAATCTGTCCCACTAAAGTCCGAAAATATTCGCGAAATACCGCACCCACTCGCAAGTCGCCTCGTATAGTCTGGAAAATGTCCCGAAATTCGAACCGCACCAGAACGCACAGGTCAACTTCCAAACAGTTTTTCAAGTTCAATATTCGGAAAATAAATCGCAATAGGTTTCAGAAAAATCAGCAATAATTGGTAAGTTTCAACAGTACAGGTCAAAAGAAAATAAAAGCAGGCAGACAAGTTATCAACAGGGTAATAGGTGATTCACTATTAAACTGATAGGTAAATCAAACCTATTAAATTTTACCAATTGTGACAATAAATTTTCAATGTTTCAAAGTCCGGAAATTCACTCACCTTCAATACGAAATTAAAACAGTTCAATTCAATAAATCAGAAATAATGAGAAATCGGAAACAATTTTCACTGATATTAAGGCGCAACAACAGTTCAGTCTTCAATAACTCAATAAAGTAATCGGCAAAAGGAATAATCACAAATTAATTAAATTATTTCCAATAGGTTTCAACAATAGGAAAATTTTCAGAATACAGTCCAATTCAATTCACAGTACAACAGTTCAATACAGAGTGGCAGGTAATAAAACACAGATCAAGTCCATTCTTCACAGTTCTCGGTTCAAGAAATAGTTACTCACTGTTCTTAGGTTTTACTCACTGTTTCGGGAATTCACTCACTGTCCGGTCAATGTTTCTCACCTCTGTTGTTTCCTACTGGATTTTGCACAGTCCCTGCTCGTTGCGCCATTTTGTAACGTGCGTTTCTCGGAGAAGCCTTAATCTCGAGCGCCAGCTATTCTTTTCAATAGGAAGAATAGCAAACCTACCAGGGTAGCTGCTAGCCAGAGACAGAGCTCGGTGTTGTCTAGGGTAGTAGCGACAACGAAGAAGTCAAAATCGAACTATGTAAATGTTTATTCACAACTTCGGAAACTAATCACATGTCAAAGGGAGATATGTGTGATATAAAATATGAGTGATTCTATCAGTGAAAATACATTCGGGAAATCTTATCCGGTCACGAGCACTTTATGAAATTTATACCGGGTGTAGTGAAAAATTAACGGTTCAATAAAAATGCGCCAACCAGAACTGACGAATGCTAAGGACTTGCTATACGGTATCGGTGTGTAGTTGTATTTCTCCGGGAATGAAACACAATAAGGGCGGATCTGTTCGAGACTTTTATTCGCTGCCCCAAGGGTTAACACGCCATGACTGACAGCGAAGAAAATGTCTATTTTTAGCGCAACTACGGGATTTCACTGACTACTTGCGGTATTTCTTATTCTCTGCCCCAAGGGTTAACACGCCATGACTGACAGAAAAGAAGAGATTTCGGATTTAACACTTATGACGCGGACAGGGGGGTTGACGGAACTTTCCCTTCAGTACCCCAAGGGTTAACACGCCATGACTGATAGCGAAGGGAAAAGTCAGACTCGCGAAACAGGGTAAAGAACGATAAAATACAACAGGAAACGATACAGTACAGCAGTGTCAAAGTTAAAGAAGTAACGGCGTAGGTCTAACAAAGAAACTGAACGGTACAGACGGGGACCTACCTCCTTTGTTTCAAGCACTCGAAACTCAAAGGATTTAAAAAAGAAAAACTACAAAAAAATTAATTCTAAGCACTGATGCAAATAACACAAAATGATTATTCTCAACGGCGAAAGTACTACGGAAAATCAACTGAATTTATACTAGAAGTTAGAAACCACGTTAGAAAGCGAAATAATACTCAAGCGAAAGGAAAGCACTGAAGTAAAATTCAAAAGTTAGCCGAAGAACTGAAGTAACAGTCGAACAGTTGAAAAGTGCAACTCGAAGAACTGAAGTCAAAAGTGACCGTCGCGGGGGAAAATTTGCCTTTATAGGCATATCCCCTCCCACGGTAAAAATCTGAAAATTCCAGAATGTGGCAAGACTGAAAAACGTCGTCAGCTCCGGTTTATCGCATATCAACAGATGAAAAACGTTGAAATCTTCAGCGGCATGTAAGAAAAACAACGTAAAATACAGATAAGCGGTTTTTTACATTTACTCCGCCTGTCGGAATGAACGTACGGAATATTCGAGAATTAAAATATTTTCAAAGACGGAAATTTAAAACGAAAAAATTCACTAAGATGAACTCCAATTTTCCTCAGAAAACTGGGGTTCATTACAGCTGTTCCATTCAAAACTAGATTGGAGTTTAAACAATATTCAATATAAAACACATCAAGACTATGAGAACACACTCAAAAATAGAACAGCTGTTCGCTGAATCGAAAGTCTATTAGACTGCTTTAATTCTTGAAAATATTTGTTTCTAGATTAAATAGATTTAGAATATTAACTCGTCAGTTCATTTCATTGTTACAACAGGCTCCATAAAGAAGAAACAAAATAATTACGGAACCTATCTTTTAATACATCGATAATCCTTCAAATTCCAAATTTCCTGTTGTAGTGATGTTATAATGCCGATTATAACATCCGAAAAACGAGTAGATTACCTACTTTTTTACCGATACATGAGGAACTGAATGAAAGAGCAGAATAATATAAATCGATATCCAATGGCCAAGCGGCAAGAGAAAACACCACAAACGTTAAAAGAAATAGATCGCGTGAAGCTGATGCACGAAGGATGCAGGCCTGCAGGATAAAGCAGAACAACAAATCAGCCGATCAAAGACAAGCTTGGTTAACGTAATTTGCACTAGGAAGATATGCTTGTATTTCATTACTTTTATGCAACAAATATTTATTAGTTGGAAGTTGCACATAAAACTATATATTTTCGAACTATATAAGATCGAATGAAATAAGACACTTCTTCGTGTTAATAAATTGTTATATTTGAGGTGAACATACCAAGATGCGCCGAAACATGTATCTTCTACTAAAATATATTTTTTTTTGTCATATGAAAATGCGATTGTAACTTCATTGATATTTGTATTTAAGTTGTTAATTTTATTTTAAGCTTTTGTATTCGATAAATTTCATTCATAATAAATAATGATTATTATCACTCAATTTATATGGTTTTAACAAACTATGAATTTGTATGTAAATAAACGTTTCTCTCAGTGTAAAGAAGGTAAGTAGCACTGACCGCCAACTGCTTATCCGGCCTAATTAGTCTATTCAAGGATGTAGGAACATGATAGAGTTAGAGTTAGTAGATAAGATTCATTGTTAAGTCTTCGAATAAACCGGAAAAATGTCAATGGGGTACCATACATATCTTCGTATGATACATGAAAAAACAGAGATAAGAACCTTACAAAAAACTGTCTGTTTGTCCGTACATGTGTAATGATGATGTATTTGTGTGAAGAATTAGTAATAGGATTCATTGAACAGAATTATGGAAATAGCCCATAAAGTCCTACCTACCTACTTTCAGGTATATACAGCTTTACCAGATACATTTTGAATGTCGACATTTACCATTTACTATGCGCGAGTTATATATCCGAGAATGATGAACTTCGTTGGAAGATCGCAGGAAGTGCAATCTCAGCATCGTCTCATTTTCCAAGAACTAAGAAAGAGTACCGAGGTTATAAATTATAATTTTATTATCATTGAATCAGTTCTGACATAACTTTCACTGTATAAACGTATTGTACGAAATATAGCTTTTTAAAAACGCTTTTCCTGCCTTAATAAATATAACTGGCGCAGTCGACGGAGTTTCAAGGAGTTTTCATTGTGAAAAACTTTAAGAGTTCTACCCTCTTTTTGGTGAAACGAGAACCTACCCACAGCATTTACAGTCAAAAATCCATCTAGGAGGAAGAAGATTATGCAGTTGTGGATAATCATAACAAGGTGGTGAGCGTATTTTTATTCATTGATGTCAGACTCCTCTAATCCTAGTATTGATTCTGTAGCGGAAACCAATTCTGAATTAGAGACAGATTTGTTAGAATTATTTAATAATCTTTCACTTAATAGTAATAATAAAATTTTGAATATGCCTAACGCACCTGAAAACTTTGATATCAAAAATTTAAGCATCATTCCCGATTTCGATGGGAATCCGAATAAATTACATAGATTCATTCAAGCTTCGGAAGCAATTTTAAATCACTATTTTGATGTTGAAAATCAAAATAACTTCCAAAATGTGTTGATATTGAATGGTATTTTGTATAAGCTTCACGGCAAAGCGGAAGAAGTTGTCGCAATTCATGGAGCTACCAGTAATTGGAACGACATAAAAAATTCACTTTTATTACATTTCGGTGATCAACGAGATGAGAATTGTCTAAATCAGGATCTAGTTAATCTGAGGCAAAATTTCGGAGAATCTCCTCATGACTTCTATGAAAAAGTAATTACATTATTAAATACAATTTGTAATTATATTGATTTGAAATGTGAAGTTGGATTTAGAGCAAGTAAAAGAGATTTTTTCCAAAAACAAGCTTTAAAAACATTTTTAGCCGGTTTAAGAGATCCTTTGGGTCCTATTATTAGGGCTATGAGGCCTAATTCTTTATCTCAAGCACTACAATTCATAATTGAAGAAGACAATATAAAACATTGCCAAAAATCTAATCAAACGGTAATCAATAATTCCAGAAAATTCATGAATTATAGTAATCACAGAAATAATTCAAATAATTTTTCAAAATTTCGTCAAAACTTTTCCACAATGGTACCCATCGAACGACAAAATTTTGTTACGAATCAGCAATTTCCTAGCAGACCCATTACTATTCAAAGAAATATAAGTTATAAAGAGCCGAAATATTTCAGTAACGCTCAAGTTTTCGGAAAGCAGCAACAAACTGCACCTACTCCAATGAGTATATCTACTAATCACACTAAACAGAGAACTCAACCAATGAATACCTCAACAAATAATAGATATTTTACAAACAGGCAAAATCAATCCTCTCCTCAGAAACCAAATTTTATAAGTGAAGAGCTTTTTAATACCGAGTATCATAATAATCCTCACAGCTCTAATGAAGAATTCAAAAATGACGAAATTGCTGAAGATTACGAACAAAATTTTCGGAACGTTCAATTTCAGACCCACAGCACATAATAGAATTTCATGTTTCTAATGGTAAACGCGAATTACCTTATATTGAAATTAAAAATCCCCCTCTTAAATTACTAATCGATACAGGATCAACAAAATCTTTTATTAATCCAGATTTAGCTAAAAAATATTATTCAAATTTCATATTCAAAGAACCATTCACTGTCTCAACAGTCCATCAAACCTCTCATCATCAATTTTGTGCCAATATTCCTATATTTGCTGAGTTTAATAGACATAATGAAAATTTCAAATTCTATCTATTCAAGTTTCATAATATTTATGACGGTTTAATTGGATTAGATAATCTAAAACTATTGGATGCGTCTCTTGATTTTCATAGTTCTAAGCTCAACACTCCTTTTTCAACAATGCCAATAAAATATCAAGAATCAGCAAATAAAGCTCCATTCAAAATTAAAATTGATGCGAATTCTAGAATCATTGCTAAAATTCCAATCAAACACCTATCTGGTGACGTGATAATACCGAAACAAATCATTCAATCTTGTGAAATTTCTGAGATTGTAACTTGTTCTAAAAATGGCCTAGCAAACGTAGAAATTTGTAATGAAACCAACGAAGATGTTATCCTCATTTTAAATAAACCGATTGAATCAATTTCTATACAGAATAATTTCGAAATTTTTCAAATGGAAACTAATAATAATTCAGAATATATAAACGTAGAAGAATTAATCAGAACCAATCATATGAATGAAGAAGAAAAATTTCATATTTTAAAATTATGTCGAAAATATCCAGATATCTTTAAGTTAGAGAATCAACCCCTTTCTTTTTCAAATCAGATAAAACACTCTATTAGAACTAAAGACAATATCCCTGTCTACACAAAATCTTATAGATATCCTTTTATTCATAAAGAGGAAGTTAAAAATCAAATAAATTCTATGTTAGAACAAGGTATTATCAGACCCGGCTGGGTCTGATAATACCTTGAGAAGGTGACTGGCTAGTCACCTTGGTCATCGCCAATTTGGGTAGTACCAAAAAAGGCTGATGCATCTGGTAAACAAAAATGGAGAGTTGTCATAGATTTCCGAAAACTCAATGAGAAGACTATTGACGATAAATATCCTATACCTAATATAAATGATGTTCTTGATAAAATCGGCAAATGTCAATATTTTACAACACTAGATTTAGCTAGCGGATTTCACCAAATAGAGATGGATCCTGCTGATATTCCTAAAACAGCTTTCAATGTAGAGAATGGCCACTACGAATTTCTACGTATGCCATTCGGATTAAAAAATGCGGGTTCTACCTTTCAAAGGGTAATGGATAACGTACTCAGAGGACTTGAGAATTGTTTAGTCTATCTAGATGACATAATTGTCTTTTCAACATCATTACAAGAACATATTGTTAATCTTTCAAAAGTTTTCAAAAGGCTCAGAGAGGCCAATTTCAAAATTCAATTAGATAAATCAGAATTTCTAAAAAAGGAAGTAGCTTATTTGGGGCATATTGTAACAACGGATGGAGTCAAACCAAATCCAGACAAAATTCAAGCTATCAAAAATTATCCAATACCTAAAACAACAAAAGAAATTAAAGGATTTTTAGGGTTATTAGGATATTATAGAAAATTTATCCGTGACTTCGCGAGAATTACCAAACCTTTAACGGCCTGTTTAAAAAAAGGTGCAAAAATCGAGCACACCACATCGTTTATCAACTGTTTTGAATACTGTAAAAATTTATTAATGAACGAACCTATTCTTCAATATCCGGACTTTTCAAAAGAATTTATTATAACTACAGACGCTAGTAATTTTGCCATTGGCGCAGTCCTATCACAAGGAAAAATTGGTAACGATAAGCCTGTCGCATATGCATCAAGAACTCTCAACGATAATGAGCAAAATTACAGTACAATTGAAAAGGAATTACTCTCTATCGTTTGGGTAACTAAATACTTTAGACCTTACATTTTTGGCAGAAAATTTAAAATCGTAACAGATCATAAACCATTACAATGGCTTATGTCACTTAAGGAGCCTAATAGTAAGCTTTTAAGATGGAGATTAAAACTCGAGGAATTTGATTTCGAAATTGTTTACAAAAAAGGTAGTTCTAACACAAATGCAGATGCTCTATCGAGAGTCGAGATTCACAACAAAGATTTTTTTGATTATATGGAGAAATTTAATAAAGAATTTTCCGAGAAAAATACGAATAACGATAACGAGTCGATGATTGTTAATTTGGAAGAAGCAGACGTTGAGGAGATATCATTCGAGAAATTTGAGAAGCTTTTTAATGCAAATGAAATATATTATTGTTCAACTGTGACCGAAAAAATTGGCAATTTATTTGATGCTCCGGAATCCGACTCCCTTGCTCATTGTGTATCTGAAGATTTTTATATGAATAAAGGTATTGCACTTGATTTCAAAGAAAAATTCGGTAAAGTTCAAGAACTCAAATCTCAGAATAAAAGAACTGGAGAAGTGGCTAAAATTTCGCACAACAAAAGAAAAATTTATTACTTAATAACTAAGGAATTTTATTACCATAAACCACGATATGAAGCAGTATTCGAATCACTTTCCAATCTCAAAGAATTGTGTCAAAAAGACAATGTTAAATCCTTAGCATTACCAAAAATTTCGTGTGGTTTGGATGGACTAGAATGGAGAAAAATATTCAGCATGATCAACTATATTTTTGCAAATTCCACCATAAATATTAACATTTATTACTTATCTCAAGACGATTTAATCAATTCCAAGAATATTGAAAATCAGTATGAATCGGATGCTAATACTATACATTCCAATCACGAAAATCCAATTCAAGAAGTCCCCATTTCTGAGAAAATTTTAAATATTTTTGACAATCAAATAGTTTTTGAATTTGTTTTTCATTCCCCGGCGGAGGTTAGAATAAAAAAATTTTTTTCGAGCAAACAAAGAATTTTTGTTCAAATATCTACTAACGATTTAAAAAGGGAAATTATTGACTTTTTCAAAACATACTTAAGACCTAATATTCTTTACGCTTTGTATTTCACAAAAGATAATTATTATGAAGAAATATGCGAAATTCTCAGAAAAACATTTAAACAATCCGCTTTCAAATTATTGAAGTGCAATGAAATCTTAGAAGACGTGGAAGAAAAAGACGAGCAGGTTAGAATTGTTCAAAATATGCATGAGGGAAAAACAAACCACAGAGGAATTTCTGAAACTGTTTCTAGAGTAAAGAGAACATATTATTGGCCTGGTATCCAAAATGATGTAACGGAATATATTAATAATTGCGAATTATGTCAAATTAATAAATATGATAGAGACCCTCCAAATCAAAAATTAATGCTTACACCCACGCCATGTAAACCCTTCGAAATTGTGCACATTGACACTTTTCAAGCACAAAACAAGAAATTTCTTACAATTGTCGATGCCTTTTCGAAATACGCCCAAGCATATCCATTAATTTCTCTTACAGCTATAGAAATAGTAAGATCTCTGGTAATTTTCATGACGCATCACGGTTCACCGTCAACAGTAGTGATGGATAATGGAACAGAGTTCAAAAATAGTATTGTATCTGAATTTCTTGAACTACACCAAATTTCTCCTCATTATATCACAGTAAATAATTCACAATCCAATGGTATCATCGAAAGATTTCATTCTACTATATTAGAACATTTGAGAATTTTAAAAAGTAAAAACAATGATTCATCAAATATTGAAGACTTAATGCCCTACGCAATATTTGGATATAATAATTCTATTCATTCCTTGACAAAGCAGAAACCTATTGACATAATTAACGGCCATTTGAATAGTAAGGATCCCCTCAATATAGATGTAAACAAAGCCATTATTAATAACTATGTAGAAAACCATAAACAAAAAACTAGAGAAATTTACAAAAGACTGAATGAACTGATGGGGGAGAGGAAGCAGAACATCATAGAAAAGCAAAATCAAAATAGACATGATCACTTAACGTATAAACCTGGTACTATCGCTTACAGAAAAATTAAATCCAACATGAGAAATAAGCTTTCTCCAAAGTTTTCGAAAGAGAAAGTACTACGTAATCAGAAAATTAAGATAGAAAGTGATAAGAAAATTTTGCATAAACAAAACCTCAAAAAACCTAAAACTGAATCTAAGAAACTTTTTCAGGCTAATCCTAATGATTCTGGTGACAGCACAGGACATTCAAATAATAAACCTGAAGGACAATCCGGGAGTCCTTCCAATTCTCCTAGGGAAAGCGAAAGTTAGAAGCAAATTTCACAGATTCATACATTACTATGACCTTCAACCCATCGCCACACAGTTAAGATATTTAGAATTTCATTATAAGACAGTATCTAGTACTATTTTAAATACTTCAAGCTCCGTGTTTCGTACAGAATTGGAAAATCATAAAAAGTTTTATGAATATCAATTAAGCTCAGCAAAACAAAAATTGAAAAGTTTGATACCAATGGGAAGATCAAAAAGAGGAATTATTGATGGATTGGGAACCATAATAAAAAGTATTACTGGTAATTTAGATGCAAATGACGCATTGCATTATGAATCGGCATTAAAAGAACTTCAAAATAATCAGAAGGATATTATGTTCAATTTAAATGCAGGTATTTCATTAACCGATGAAGTAATCGAAAATTTCAATAAAACTATTTCTGTCCTCAGAAATAATCAAAAAACAATTGCTTCCCAACTTGAAGGAATTTCAGGAAAATTTAATCAATTAAGTGATAACTTTTATATGTATATTCAGATTAAAAATCTCATGGACCAAATCGGAATATCTATCAATATTATTATAGAATTAATCGATGAAATTGAAAACGCCATTAGTTTTTCCAAACTCGAAATATTACATCATAGCATTATTAAATTTTCCGAATTATATTCAATTATCAATAAAACAAAAAATTTATATGGTTCAAGTAATCTGATATTCGTCGACGAGAGAGAATATCACAGATTTTATGAATTGATAAAAGTAGATGCATATTTTGTCGAATTCAGAATTGTGTTCGTTCTTCATTTTCATATTGTACACCCCGAACCTTTTTCTCATTACCATTTATTTTCAATCCCAACTATAAACAACACTATTATTATTCCCAAAAATACCTATCTGACAAGCAATGAAAAATGGTATCAATACGCCTCTTCGCCTTGTATTGATTTACACCCACTATATTACTGCGAAGACGACAAACTCAATAATGGGTCAGAAGTAGAAGATTGCCTGTTCCAGCTACTGCATCTCCAAAAATCCACTGGTTCCTGCCAAAATCACCCTGTGGAAACTAGCAAGAACGTTGTCCAGAAGATTGGTAATGGAAGATTCATCATGTTAGCTCCAACTGGGATGAAAATTCGCACAGTATGCAGAAGAACCGACGTCAGCACATTGAAGGGAAACTTCCTGCTAAATGTACCAAAAGGATGTCATTTCGAAAACTCTCAAGAAAAATTCTACAACGACAAGGAAATCTTGGAGGGAGAACCAATGTACCTTCCTCAAATTGCTGCCGAGTTGAATGCAACAACCCTAACTGCATTCAAAATAAAACTTGAAGATTTTTCATTGGACCAAATACACAAATTGAAGAAGAAACAAGAGGAAATTCAACCCTTAATGGAAAAGCAAAAAAGTACCAAATCATTGCATGAAGTCCTGATAATTATCATTTATTTGCTATTTTTCATAATTATCTCCTATTTCGGATCGAGGAAAATTAAGTTGTGGCTAAGATCCAGGGTTCCAAGAAATCAAACAGAAACAGAAGAATTCCAACCACGAGCAGTTCCACGAAATCAACCAGAGAGAGAAGAATCCCAAGCTAGAGCAGTTCCATTCTTCACTACGTAGGCACCTTTCTGAGGATGGAGGAGTTATATATCCGAGAACGATGAACTTCGTTGGAAGATCGCAGGAAGTGCAATCTCAGCATCGTCTCATTTTCCAAGAACTAAGAAAGAGTACCGAGGTTATAAATTATAATTTTATTATCATTGAATCAGTTCTGACATAACTTTCACTGTATAAACGTATTGTACGAAATATAGCTTTTTAAAAACGCTTTTCCTGCCTTAATAAATATAACTCGCTCTTGGAATTTTCAGGGCAGTTCTTGTTTGTTCATGGAAAGAGTTCGGTAGAGTTATAGGCATCTTCAATTTTTTCTCTCTATAAATTAGTTGGGCATCTCAGAAAACGCTCGACAGATGAAATCGAAATTTGTCATTACTTTTCGGAACAATATCTTTGAACCAAGTTCTAATTCACACTCTCATCTGAATTGTATTGTTGAAAGCAGTAATCTCAAGAAAAGTCTTGTGGGAAAAGGCGAAGCAGCGATGAGTGAATCCGGTACCTGGAGTAGTGACCGCTCCGACATTACTAACAGTTCGAAATAAAAAGTTAATGCAGTACCTACCTTATTGTCATTTTTGAAGGGGATTTTGAGATTTTCGTCCAATAAATCTTTTTTTTCAGTTGGTAGTTGTTTTATCTCAATTTTGAGGATTGGTTTTCGAGACTGGATTCAAGTGTGTTAATTATTATCAATTTTAGGTCAACAAATGTCATGAAGTAAAAAAATTCCGATTAAGTTACCTTCTCCATTATATACAATGGCTAAAATTGCAACATTGATGCTAAGGAAACTTGTCCAAGTTGAACTGGGAATCAGAAATGATTTTCTGAATGAATTTTGTGTGAATGTTATGGAAATTCATATGTATATCCACTTTCTAGATGAAAAAATTCCTGTCTGAGGGTAACAGATTTGTTTTTTATGTAAATCCTTTAATTTTGAGGTTTTTTATCCAGGTTATTCAATTCACCTCCTATTCTTCGTAACTGATTTGAAATGTACAATGTACAAAAGCTTCATCATGCTATAAAAAGACGAGTTACATATGTCCTTAAACATTGACCAAAAGTTCATTTCATCGTGGAAAATGATGAAAACTGACATCTTCACAAGAAATTCGTTATCGAAGATTTGCTCGAAGGATACAAATTATGAAAACTTCACGAAGCTTTTCCCATTATCACGAAATAGATAAATATATTTTCAACTGATAAAGACATATTTCTTATGAAAGATCTCATTGAAACACCAAAATATTCTCCGTTTCTCGATGTATACAAACATAAGTGCATTAACTTTTTATTTACAAAAATTGACACCAGGGGGCGTATCGCTTGTTTTGAATTCCCAATCACATACATATCATATCCTATTCCACACGTTAGCTTTCAAATGAAAATATTTATATTCAAAAAGTTATTCAGAGATCCATGGACACAAAACTGTCATTCAGATCAAATAGATTAAATCGATCCATTGCAAGGAATTTCAAAGTTATTATATAATTACATATATGTAGGTAGGTATAATTATTTATATTCTCATATAAAATAAAGAATAAATTGAATTCCTTATATAACTACACAGTAACAAATACTTAATTAGTAATGTAAGATTACAATGGATTATAATATCTAACATAAAGATATAAATTTTTTGAATCAAACACATTTTATGTATCTTACTCCTAGTCACAGTTCAAGAAACTTCAACGAATATCATAATTTTCCATGTTGACTCTAATAATAGCTTTCAGTACATTAAGCAGTTGCAAATTGAACAAAACAAAATGGCGTAATTATCACGTCATGTCTTCTTAGGCATTGCGCATGTCTGAAACTTCTATGGAAGTTACTTCTTAAAATGTCGGGATCAGTTTGAAGTGTTCTATCGAGACATTGACATTATAAAACAGTGACTTTATAGCTTTTCGGTTCAGTTTGTGATTACTATTGGAATTTTTCTATTGCGAGTTGCGACGGATATGTGAGTATGAATATGAATTTCTATAATTTTTCCTCTTTCATTTTCTAATTACGACTAATTTTAATATCCTGTAGAGGTAATATAGAATATAACCGAAATCCCCAATAAAATTCTATCCCGGCATTTCCAAGGGAAGCGCGGTTTCAATGTGCAATCCTGAAACAACATACAGAGTGAGTCTTTGAGAATATGAATTTCTATAATTTTTCCTCTTTCATTTTCTAATTACGACTAATTTTCAATATCCTGTAGAGGTAATATAGAATATAACCGAAATCTCCAAATAAATTCTTTCCCGGCATTTCCAAGGGAAGCGCGGTTTCAATGTGCAATCCTGAAACAACACACAGGGTGAGTCTTTGTGTACGAAACGTACAATAAACACCCAAAATTAGATATATCAAAAATTCATAAACTCAATTCAACCAAATATTTCCATTCGAAATTATTTAGATCTTTCTCTTTTTCATAATTGTAATTTCCTGTGTAAGTCGGCCAGGTGAGACAAAGGATTGCAATAGTTTGTTTTAATATCTAACATTTCTTAATCCAACTGCAGCAATTTTGCAAGTAAAGAAAAATGTACTGAATATGCAAAATGGAAGTCGATTTCGATTATGTGGTCTTGACGTCATTATACAATTTGACTATATACAGTTTGTTAGATTAGGAAATAAACGTTCATTATCAAGTGATCCGCATTATCAATCTCAATCCTCGAGTCCCTAAGTTTTCACCAACCCAGAACTCTTAGAACTTGAGGTACAATTGAGATTCCACCCCAACAATTTGACTCGTACAAATATTTCAACAGTAGATTCTTGAGATCAAAGTAAACATTTTTTCCTCTACCATTTTTCCAAATTGGCTCGGTTTAAAAGATACAAGCTGTTGAAAAACCATAAGAAAAGTTATTTTTAGTGCTATCTCACAAACTTTTTTTGGATTAAATGAATTTCGGAATATAGTGTTTCATTTATCTGATGATATTGACCACGTCTTCCAGTTTTCTCATTATGACCATAATAGAATAGAATTTCATTACTCCTCCAAGACATACAAGTATGTAAAGGATGATATAATGAAAAGAACAGATACTATTCCCTACAAAAGATATTATCCCCTAAGAATTCTAGTTCTAGTTTATCTGAGCGTACATCTTGAAAATGGGACGAATTCAATTCTCCGTTTTCGAATTAGGATGGAAATAAATTGTATTATAAAGCATATGGCGAAGGAAAGTATTGAATAATAACACAAGTGTCTTAACTAATTGTGCGATATTTTCGAAACGACTTGAGATATTCGAACGAGATTTGACGAGAAGGCACGCCTCATTACGTTGGACAACTCGTCTTCAGCAACAAGGTACAGTTGCTCCCTTGTTTTCTACCTACCTCTAGGATGCAATTTTTGAAGATACCATCTCCAGCTAGGATATAAGGGTTCAGTCTTTTCTTTATCTAGAATGTTTGGTAATCAAAGTATTTCCGAACGTGGTACTATAGAACATTGCCGATTTCAGAGTGAATATGTTTACAATGTTTAGAAAACTGTGTACCACTCGAAAGCTTGTAACTCTTCACATGAAACTCTGAGAAAAGCAAACGATTTTCTCAATGAAAACCGCCAAAAATTCAGTATTACTTATTCAATAATCAAATACCAATCATTAGGTTCAATATTTTCTCTAATCCTTTCTTTCAAAAATAAGCTACCTCGCTTTGTCAACTACTATTAGTGTTATATAGTGTTTCTCGATCTAGGTATGACCGCATAAGTGTTCTATGCATTCAAGTAAAATTGATTCTCAAATACTTCTCGGAATTCTTAATTTTCCTTAGAAACTTAGGCATATTCGTGATTCCGAAAGGGTGTGTTTTCTACCTGCTACTCTTATCTTCGGACAATTTTTCATTCATTGCTGTCATATTTGTATTCTAATGTAGACAACATTCTTCATTTATGGCTGTCGAAAAATATTTTAAAAGGAAGTTTGATTATATATTTCTTATCTACATTTATCTGTTAGGATTTGAGAGAAATATTATAAATAAAAGAAATAAGCAGGTATATACTGAAGAATTGCTCAGAAAATATATTTTCCATTCTAGGGGCGGTATATTTCGATGACTTCAGAGAAATAATACTTTGAAGTGGTACCGATTCCACATATGTGATGAGAATAAAAAACTCATTCTTAATAACTGTAATGACATATTTTTAAAAAATATATTAATCTAACTTTTTTATTGCATGAGACGAATATGTTTTATTTTTGGCTCCCATGACGGACATTAAATCAATATTCAATTTTATTCCTGCCAAAAATTGCCGGAAAAAAATGAATAGCATGGATAGTGAGCACTGTGAGCAATTAAAACATGTCGAATATTGTTGAAAAAAAAGGTAGGGAAAATTTGTACTAGGATTCATTTACCGCGTTCGGCAATACCATCCGAGAGCGGACGAATATTTTAGTCACGTGACAACAGATCATAGGTTATCATAGGAATCCTTTGTTCAATAGAACGTTTATCCTGCATCTGGATACAGTAAACGAACGATTCATACCAATCCGAAATGTCTGAGGTAATTGCCGAACGCGGTAATTGATCAGAATGATGGCAATAGCCCATATAGTCCTAATTAACTAGTTTTAGGTATATACAGCTTTTTCAGATAAATTTTTAATGTCGACATTTACTATGCGCCTTTGGAATTTTCAGGGTAGTTCTAGTTTGTTCATGGAAAGAGTTCGGCAGAGTTTTAGGCATCTTCAATTTAATCGGTTTTCTTTCTTCGGTACCTGGATGACCGCTCCGATTATGAGTTTGAATAAGCGCGTTATTATAATTTCATCGACACATGAACCTGATAGTGGACCAAATGAAATGAGAAATGATGAGTATGAATCACATGCATATCATATCCTTTCTCATTTTCATCGAGAACATGTTAGCTTTCAAATGAAAATATTTATATTCAAAAAGTTATTGAGAAATCCATGGACACTAAACAGTCCTCCAAATCGAATAAATCGAAGAAATTACATAAGAATTATATAATTATTATGCATAATCATTCATATTCTCATAGAGTATAAAAAATAATTAAATTTCTGCAATTTCCTTATATAACTACACAGTAACAAATACTTAATTAGTAATGTAAGATTACAATGGATTATAATATTTGACATAAAAATATAAATATTTTTGAATCATATATATTTTATGTTTACTCTTTACTCCTAGTCCAGAAAATTCGAAGAATATCATTATATTCCATGTGACTCTAAGCATAGCTTTCAGTACATTTAGCAGTAGCAAATTGAACACAACAAAATGGCGTCATTATCATGTCATGTCTTCTTACGCATTGCGCATGTCTGAAAATCCTATATAAAGTTACTGCCTAAAATGTCAGGATCAGTTTGAAGTATTCTTTCGGGAATTTGACATTACAAAACTGTGATTTTATATCCTATCGTTGTAGTTTGTGATTACTAGTGGAATTTTTCTATTGCAACGGATATGTGAGTATAATTATGAATTCTTATATTTTATCTTCTTTTATTTTCCAATTACGCCGTAATTACTTTGTATATTATTCTAATACTACTAATATCAAACCCTGTTCTTAATTTGCTAATATAATTTAGCAGATTTCGTAAAAATTAATTTGACAACTGCAAATGACAGTTATTGTCATTTCAAAAATATTGAATCCCCATTCTCCCATCTATAACTAAGCGAGGAACAGATCAGACGAAGAGTGTTTAGTGACTACTGTCTTGTTTCTGTGCACTCCGTTCTAATGAAAGTATTTCTGTATTCGTGACAGAAAATTTGGAAATTTTGTGAAATTCTTCACTAACGTGCTAAATCAATAATAGGTACTTCTCGATATGTTGATGCTCAAATCTTCTGATAAAACTTTCCTCACGCTGATTTACCTAGCCTGATTACTTATGATGTCTTCCATAATCATAAATTTTCTCATTTCTTTCTTGTCTCCAATGTTAATTCTTCAATTTGACTCTCATATGGTTGTTATCTGTATTATTCAAATTCTTGCATTATATATATGTACGTGAATCATGGAATTTATTATAACTATTTCCTTCCCATTTCATTTATCTCTCAATAAAAAAATTTGTTCAATTTGCCAAAATCAAAACTTCAGTGACTATGATATATACGCACATTGATTTTCCATTCAAAAACAATAACTGAACAAAAGAATTCTTTCAGCCGAGCCGAGATACCTCTTCTCTTGAGATTTTGTGAGTGCTATTATTGTTACACCATTTTTACGTTAATTAAGACTCGGCTTACAACTTTGAACTGAAATGAGACGGGTCACAACAAAAATTTTGTGAATTTTATTAGTTAGTGTTTGAACTTATATTCATTCATTTTGAACTGGTGTCTTGGGCTGTCCTCGGATCGAACGTATCGTAATAAATTATACCTATCATGAAAATCGGTCACGTAATAATAATTGAATTTTTCGCGGTATAATTCAGAAATCGGGGAGTAATTCTATAGTTTAATTTATGGCGAAACTAACAAAGCAATCTATATTGGCCGTAGGATGATTCATCCTTGTGCATTGGAGTAAATGGTGATACCAAGGTATGATTTGTAGACAATGTTATACCGCATGAACTCAAAAATAAAATTCTGGTTATAGGCGCTACTGTGGGAATCATTATAATCGATTCTAAATTTTTTTTGTTTGTTTATAATCCGAAATTTGCACAATGGAAGAATCCCATGTTTACAGGTGATGTTGATTTTTTATTATTTCTGTATTGTTGGAAATTCGAATTTCTAGCTGCTATCAAAACCAGTAAGCGCGACCGTTGACACTTGCCAATAAGTCAACTCGCGAGCCAATGAAAATCGTACTAGTGGCGGTCTTCTATAGGTACTAAGGTAGCCAATGATCATAAAGAGTGTGGGGACCTGCCAATCACTTGCCTCGCGCTGCTAGTGATGGAGTGGATGAATGAGAAAGTTACCTCATTATGCATAACATAATGTTATTATGTCGTTCAAAAGATTACAAAGTAAGGATCGGAAGAATGGCTCAATTGGCTATTGAAAATGGCGGTCAGTTTTGCAGTTGAGAAAGACTATGTGGATGTGGAGGGAAGAAACAAGAACTCTTTTTTGCAAGAACTGATTATCGCAGATGAGGAATGAAGCAATTCGTCAACATTGTGCGCCTATATGCCATCACATACCTATGTACATATGTAGACTTTTTTACATTACTTTTAATTCCTTATCAATCGACCACGTACCCGCACTAGTCCAACCTCAATTGAGAGGCACCTAAAGGCGGGATGTGATGTGATGTCACTGTCGGGTATGAGTCTCTGAGCCCACTCGTTCATCTTCTCTATATCCTTTTTGTTGAAAATTTTTTTGTCTCTTAGTTCTAATCTTAGGTTCCAGTACTTTTTTTTTATGTTTCGTTACGCTTCGACCCTGTGATCCAGCCTGCAGTATATCATGATGTGTTCCATGTCATCACGCCCTGTTTTGCACTCGCACTCTCCATCTGTGGGTCTCAATTTAAAGATGCTTAGGTAGGCTAACATGTGTCCATGCCCAGTCAACAACTGAGTTGCTTTGAATGTCGACCCGAGTCTCTCATTGCCTAGATCTCTAAAATTCTCTTGGCTCGTTCCAGAATCGCATCTTTTCATTCTTTTCAATCTGTTACGTCAATACCGTCCAATAAAAGCGCAGATCTACGTCTATCTACGAATCAGAGCAAAGTCTGCTCGCTCTCTTTCCTCCGAGATGTAATTCTGGAACTCTACATCTCATTGTCTCGCCTCTTTCCCACACAAGTTGCCATTCGTCAATCATGCTTCACATTTAAATATTTCGTTTTTCTTTCTTGTCTGCCGTGAAGGGGGGAGGGGGAGTAGCAGAGTAGATTTCGTGCAGGAAGGTCATGCACCGATAATGTATTCTGTCTACAACAGGTTATTGAGAAAAGGGCAGCTAGAAACATAGAAACACATATAAAATTCGTGGACCTTTAAAAAGCGTATGATACCGTTGCAATTACAAAACTGTTGGAAGTACTGGAGCAGTCTAATATAAATCATACGTACATACAGGCATTGAAAGAACTATATATAGACTCAAAATCTAAGGTTGAATCAGGCAGATATGTTACCAAGGAGTTTTCAGTAACGAAAGGCAATGACAAGGATGCTGTATCTCACCAACCCTCTTCAAAATATACATATCCAAAGCTTTGAACAAAGCTGATTCTTTTCTTATTATTAATGATGAACAAATTAATTCAGATGCATAACATCCGCAGATAATGAAATCAACGAATGTTACGATCTAAATCGAACTAACAAACTACCATCGCTCGAAGTATTACCAGAAATTTCATTTCGTCGACAAAGAGTAGATGCTGACCATGGTTTCGGTCTTATTTGACCTCGTCAGAGCAACAAAACTCGATTCGTCAACGAAATGCTATGAATTGCCGGCTCCCTTTATTCCATATCAGTAGCGGGTGTGGTGTATAAATACATCGTACCGACATCTGACAGAGAAACGGGAACCAACCCAATTCAATTTCCTAACTCTCAGAGCGAAGATAGCAGTATGCATCCATATGCTTTATTCCCATATTGCAGATATCGTATATTACGATAATTAAGCAAGGGAAAAAGCGCGGAAAGGTTCGGATCATGGCAGTAACCGATCTGCCGCGGACATGGAAAAATAAGAAATGGATCACGCCTTCAACAGTAAGGCAGGTAAATAATGAACAAATTAATTCAGATGCATAACATCCGCAGATAATGAAATCAACGAATGTTACGATCTAAATCGAACTAACAAACTACCATCGCTCGAAGTATTACCAGAAATTTCATTTCGTCGACAAAGAGTAGATGCTGACCATGGTTTCGGTCTTATTTGACCTCGTCAGAGCAACAAAACTCGATTCGTCAACGAAATGCTATGAATTGCCGGCTCCCTTTATTCCATATCAGTAGCGGGTATGGTGTATAAATACATCGTACCGACATCTGACAGAGAAACGGGAACCAACCCAATTCAATTTCCTAACTCTCAGAGCGAAGATAGCAGTATGCATCCATATGCTTTATTCCCATATTGCAGATATCGTATATTACGATAATTAAGCAAGGGAAAAAGCGCGGAAAGGTTCGGATCATGGCAGTAACCGATCTGCCGCGGACATGGAAAAATAAGAAATGGATCACGCCTTCAACAGTAAGGCAGGTAAATAATGAACAAATTAATTCAGATGCATAACATCCGCAGATAATGAAATCAACGAATGTTACGATCTAAATCGAACTAACAAACTACCATCGCTCGAAGTATTACCAGAAATTTCATTTCGTCGACAAAGAGTAGATGCTGACCATGGTTTCGGTCTTATTTGTCCTCGTCAGAGCAACAAAACTCGATTCGTCAACGAAATGCTATGAATTGCCGGCTCCCTTTATTCCATATCAGTAGCGGGTATGGTGTATAAATACATCGTACCGACATCTGACAGAGAAACGGGAACGTGATCCATTTCTTATTTTTCCATGTCCGCGGCAGATCGGTTACTGCCATGATCCGAACCTTTCCGCGCTTTTTCCCTTGCTTAATTATCGTAATATACGATATCTGCAATATGGGAATAAAGCATATGGATGCATACTGCTATCTTCGCTCTGAGAGTTAGGAAATTGAATTGGGTTGGTTCCCGTTTCTCTGTCAGATGTCGGTACGATGTATTTATACACCACACCCGCTACTGATATGGAATAAAGGGAGCCGGCAATTCATAGCATTTCGTTGACGAATCGAGTTTTGTTGCTCTGACGAGGTCAAATAAGACCGAAACCATGGTCAGCATCTACTCTTTGTCGACGAAATGAAATTTCTGGTAATACTTCGAGCGATGGTAGTTTGTTAGTTCGATTTAGATCGTAACATTCGTTGATTTCATTATCTGCGGATGTTATGCATCTGAATTAATTTGTTCATTATTTACCTGCCTTACTGTTGAAGGCGTGATCCATTTCTTATTATTAATGATGTTTTCACTTTGTCCTCACCCAAATCAATCATCAGCTTGTCCTCTTTCAATCTGTTGGAACGAAAAACCATAATGTCCGTCTTCTTTCTATTCAAACTGAAATTGTTCCTTGATAGCCACGTTGGTATATAACTTCGCATTTCAGCTGCAGTTCACTTATATTACGTTCCGCTATTGAATATTTGGAATCATCCACAAAATTCGTCGACTCGGTATCTTCGATCGAATCTGCAACTTCACACATATCATTTATCATTAGGTCCTTTCGTTTGCATAAAAAGTGTAGCACTTTTCTACACTCAATGTCGATTTGATTTACACCAGTGTGAAGCAAATGTAGTTTATCTACAAAAAAGAGATGTAGATGTCCTCTACACTGGTGTAAATTCAATCAGCAAACGAATACTAAAATCGAGTGTAGAAAAGTGCTATCTCATGCAATGATAGCGAATTTCGTGAACACTTCGTAGAGGTTCTTGCGGCGATTGACTTCGTACTGGTTTCCACATCACACCACGAACATGTGCTACCCTCAACAAGTCCACGTAATTCGAATCAATAAGAAATTCCAAAGTGAACAAACAATATTTGAGGTGAATTTCCTCCCAGAGAAATAATAAAGAAAAATTATAATGAATAATGGAGAAGAGAAAATATCGAACACCCACAATTCCATATTTTCAGAGATTTTCAATGAGAAAATCTTTATTCAGGCAATCAAATGCCTTAAATAGATCGATGAATAATCCTGAGACTAACATTCCTTTTTCCAGGAACTTCAAAATATTATTAGTGAATTGAAATATATAGCCGTTTGGGTGGACCGATTTTTCAAAAATCCATGTTGAGACGGATGGAAAAGATCATGAATATTGTAATATATCAGAAGTCTAGTCACCACTGCTAGCTCAAATACTTTCGAAAAACTATTCAACAGGCTTATAGGCCTATAGTTTTTCCAGTCCTCAGGATCCCCATACTTGAATATTGGAATTATCACCGATAGCTTCAGCTGCTCAGGAAACACCCCAAACCTTCACTATATGACACAATATTGAAGAGATAGCATCAACACTCAATTGAACAATTTTAACTGGAATTTCGCCAATTCCAGAACTTGAATTGCTTTTCAGTTTCCTAAATATCTCAACAATCTCCTCTATGGTAAAGGGCTTCACGTAAAAAGATGTATTGGTTTCAATATTGCAAGCAAATTTTGAATTATTGAGATTTTTCATCATGTTCGGGATCAATTGAACCAATAATTCATTGTAATCATCCGCTGTTTCCTGAGGTGATTTAGAAGTTGTATTTTCAAAACTGCCTTCATTCCTAATTTCATTGCATATTTTCCACATGGCTTTAGTCTTATTATCCGAGGTTTTAATTTCTAGCATCAATGAGTATCCAGTGTAATATATTTCAAGGGAAAATGTATATTGAAAATATTTATGAAGTCATTCGAGAAGCTTTGCCATTGCTTATTATCCTGGAAGCTGATGACGTTTTGTTTATTTGTTGAAGCACTGGAACCGACTGGTGACGCTTGAAGAAAATCCTATTAACAGCTACTCCTTCCGGCCAAAAATCTGCACTCATGGCATCCTGCAAATATTCTGCCGGAAATGGAACTTTGAATGATGAATATATCTCCGGTTGTCTTGATTTCAATTTTTCACATTTAAAGTCTGGTATATGCGGTTTGAAAAAATCACACAGCTTATTCTCTGTAGTGTCAGGATTTAGTCGGAATACATGAATGTATGACATTATCATTTTAGGTACCACTGAGTTAGTTTTCTGAGTACCAATTATTGGTTTTGGGGATTTTCTTGTTGCGCTTGTATTGCTTTGGTGACTCTTTGGAGCGAATGTATCCAGTATGATGTTGTTCGTTTTCCTCTTCTTCTTCACTACCACATTCCATTTTGACTATCAAACAATATAGCATATGTATGAGTTTTAACAAAGGTAAGTGAATGAGGTACCTCATAAGCCCGTTAATTGAAAACACACAACTCATAATAACAGTTTTATGATTTTCAATTTGAAGCGCGAAATCAGAATACTCTTCCTTGTATTTTATATAAATATCGACAAGAAAATGAACATCCTGAGGGACAAAACATAAGTAAGACGTTGATTGTTCCTTTTCTTATCGAATAATTATCGATGTTCAGAAAATACTCTTTCCAATTACTTTATCCTATTTTTTTTTTCTTTACAGAATGGACGCTTTCCTGTTTAACGCCTTCGGAATTAGTTCCGAACCACTTGGCCAACTCAGTAGAAAGGACATCGAAAAGAATTTGGGTTTGGAAGAAGACAAAATTTTTGCTGACTCGAACAAGATCTATCAACCTGATTCATCTTTGTCTAAAAACTCCGGAGTGAGATTCGAATCACAGCAATCAGCTTCCCAACTCAGCGAAAAGGTTTTGTGTTCGGAAAAAGCCAAAGTCTCTACCGAATCTTACAAAATGAACCAATATGATTATTCATTGTATGATGACATCTTCGGAATGAGTTTAGCATCTCAGCAATCAATACCCCAACTAAGCAATGAGGAAATGGAAATGATTTGTTGTCTGGAAGAAGCCAAAACCTCTGTTGATTCGAACAAGATCAATCAACCTGCTTCTTCCTTGACTAACACTTTCGGGAAGAATCTCGGATCACAGCAATCAACTCCTCATCTCAGCGATGAGGAATTCGAAAGGATTTTGTGTGTGGAGAAAGCCAAAATTTTTGCCGAATCGAATAAAAAACAATCTGATTATTCATTTTCTGACATCTTAGGAAAAACTTCAGAACCTCAGCCATCACCACAACAACACAGCAATGAGGAATTGGAAATGATTGTGCGTCTGGCAGAAGCTAAAATCTTCGCTGACTCGAACAAGATCTGTCAGCCTGATTCTTCCTTGTCTTACAACTCCGGAATGGGATTCGAATCACAGGAACTCAGCGAAAAGGTTTTGTGTTCGGAAAAAGCCTCTGCCCAAACGAATAAAATGTACCAATATGATTATTCATTGTCTGATGACATCTTCGGAATGAGTTTAGAATCTCAGCAATCAATACCCCAACTAAGCAATGAGGAAATGGAAATGATTTGTTGTCTGGAAGAAGCCAAAACCTCTGTTGATTCGAACAAGATCAATCAACCTGCTTCTTCCTTGACTAACACTTTCGGGAAGAATCTCGGATCACAGCAATCAACTCCTCATCTCAGCGATGAGGAATTCGAAAGAATTTTGTGTGTGGAGAAAGCCAAAGTATCTGCCGAAGGGAACAGAATGAATCAATCTGATTATTCATTATTTGACATCTTCGGAATAACTTCAGAACTTCAGCCATCACCACAACAACTCAGCAATGAGGAATTGGAAATGATTTTGCGTCTGGAAGAAACCGAAAGCTTTGCTGAATCGAACAATATCAATCAACCTGATTTTTCCTTGTCTAATAAACACGGAGTGAGTTTCGAATCAGAGCAATCATTTTCCCAACACTGCGAAAAGGTTTTGTGTTCGGAAAAAGCCAAAGTCTCTTCCGCATCGAACAACTTCGACAACTTCGGAATGATTCATGGTCAACTCACTGATGTCGAATTTGAAAGGATTTTGGGATTGGGTGAATCAAATGTCTCTGCCGAATCGGCCACGCAGATAAATCGATCTCATTCCGACCAATATATGACGGATTGGAATTCGCTTTTTGAGCAGGAGCCAATAAAAATAGATGATATGTTTAATGGACATAGTTCCCATCAAGCACCGGACACTCAACTCCAAAATTCGATTATTTCACCAGATTCGGGCATCTGTGATGAAGGATTAGCGGAATCCGATTCATCTTCATCAACTCCACCTACCTATTCCCAAATTTTCGAAGTGAAAGATCAATGTTTACAACAGAAGGAATGTTACCGAACATCGGTACCCAAGTCCACACCCTACGTCTTCAAAACGAATTCGGGTTTATGGAAAAATCGCAATTACGAAATAGTTGAAAGTGTGAGGCCAACAAGTATGATACCAAAAAGGTGAGTGATTTCTACCATATACTACCACTTATATTCAAAACAAATTATATGCAGGTCGTTCCACACTTCGCGCCACCTGACGATTAATGTTCATTTTCTAACTGATGATTATTCTAACCGAAAATTGTGTATTACATGCATTTTCGAATCAGATACGTGGAAAATGCTTTGTTGGACAATTCAAGCAGATAACGTCATTCTTAAAACATAATAATTTTTTGTTAATTGAAACTTGATATAAATCCGGAATAAATTGAATATATATAAATATATATATATCAAAACAATTGAAGAATTTTGGTAGACCCGTAATGATACTTCTTTAACGTATTTTCAGAATTGCATGAACAATTCTTTCAGTTTTGTTTTAGTAATCATATTTTTTTATCACGAAATTTCGAAGAGACTTCAAAATTTTCACCAAAGCCGCAATATAGCGGTTCATTCCAGAAATAATACAGATAATAACGAATTTATATTTTTGCAGTGACGTTATCAAGCCAAAAGTGAGAATAAGAGAAGGTGTCCGGAAACTGCAAAAACAGAAGGTAAGTTTTGTACTATTATTAGGTATGAATTCAATTATTATTCTTATTCGTGTGTTTCTGCTGACTGAGGTTCTACACGAAAGTTATTTCAACTCTAATTCATATTTTCAGAACTACAAGAAACATAAATCTTAACTTTTACTGAGTATGAATAAAAGATAAATTTTTAATGGGAAATAAACAATAAAAAATTTGTCGGCAGATAGAAATTCAATTTCAATGGAAAGCTCCGAAACATTCATCTATACAGCGGGTATTGAAATTTTTTTAATTCAAATATATAAAATAGAACTCATCAAAATATCTAAATAATTTAACTAAAAATCACCTATATGAATCACTCAAGATGCCGAAGCTATCATTCCTCTCACTTCTAGACTACTTTGTGTAGGTTGTAATTGATATCGATTCTCGTTCATTTGTTGCGAGATGCCTGTTACAATCATAAAATATTTGGGAAATTTGTTGCATAGTAAAAGGAGGGATAAACAACGTGGAAATATTGTGACAGGATATAGTGATATTAGTGCTTCCGTACCTTTACTCCATTTTTGACGCCTTGCGAGAGTGTGCAGACATCTAAATTATATGCATTTTCAACTGCTGAAATGAGAACAAACACGCGAACATCCAAAGTTGCCATTTAATTTCATTTCCAATCATAAACCATACACCCAGCATTGTTCTAAGCGAATCCATATTTCAGATTCAATCATAGGGAGAATATTTTTATTATTTTCATAATGAAATGAAATAATTATTGTCGATAATGCAGATCACAGACGGATGTATTTTATGGAGGTTTATTCCAACTTCGTCATTTTGACTGTTTTGCATGAGCAGGTGATTTTAAGGGAAACAGTTTATTTCATTCTTCTTTAAATTCTGCTGTGAAAAGAGAAACACTAACCTTGTAGTTATATATAAGAAATTTAGTATAGATTCTCCACGAGTATATGGGGGGTGTTCGAATTTGAGTAGAGATCTCGTTCACACTTCTTTGAGTTATCAATCGAGGGTTCGATCCTGTTTGGGATAATCTTCAGGACTGTACAAATCAAAAACAATAACGATTCACATTATGGCTTGATCAACTGAGACATAGAGAATATACGGAAAGAATATCTGCATTCTTGGAAGTTGGAAACACGAATCTAATTAAATACGAAATGGTGGAGAAAGAAAATGGTTGTCGAATAATGTACTTTAATCATTATTACACGCACGACGTATCAGAGAATCTTTGGAAACGAAGCTCTTTGTAGACAAGTACCGGGTACTAGATGTACCTATGCATCTGAACATTTTCATTTTTATTTACTCATCATTCGAATTGACGCGTCCTTCATCAAGTTTTAGGTTTTCATTTTTATAAATAATAAAATGAATTTCCTTGGAATTTTCAGGTATTCAAGTGTTCCAAATGCGAATTCTCTTCATACTTCAGGGATATTCTGGACCAGCATATCCACAGAACACATTTACAACCAAATCAAGAGTAAGTAGAGAACAATTCAGAATTCAAAATTTATAATATGTAGTACCTAACTATTTTATACACTTTATGTGAAAGAAATTCAACAGGTGAAAATAATTAGAGGCATGTGTCATATTTAATACAAACATTACTTATAATGCTTTCAATACTTTCAATCAATTCTAAACAAATATGTTTATATATCTATGCCAGTACGATGTGGGTGATTGTCTTTCAGAAATCTCTGACGTTACCACATTTTCGTGTCATCGGAAAAATGTGGCTAACATATTTTTTAAAGAAAAGCCTCGTGATTGTACTCGTAGATACTCGATAAGCTTCGTTTTGCTGTCAATTTCAAACTTCGATATCCTGATCGTCCCTTCAGTATTCAATTCATTCATTTCATCGAAGAATGCACTATCGATCACCATTATTTTTTTTTGTGATGGCCTCTTTCGACGAAGAACCTAAAATTCATTGAACTTGTTGTATAAATAGCTAATATTTCAGTCAAGTCGAAAGAGCGCTTCGAATGAAACCTCATTATGAATTATTCTTAAGCCGATTAGATACATGGCAGAACAGACTTTTTCCGCCGACCTCTTAATAATATAATCTCATAAAATCTCATTTTGAAGCGTTGGGTATGAAGAAGAGGAAAGAAAAAGTCTATAAAGCATTTCAGTGGTGGAACCTTGTATTCAAATCATCCGGTTACATGTTTTGGTTTACGTCATTGTCAAACCAAAAATTCTGAAAAGTTGTTACTTGTAAGTGCAAAATATGAGGTTGAGCAAACTTAGAAAAGGTGAAAAATAATAATGTTACGTTTCAGTTAAATCTCTCTCTGAAACTCACGATTTTTTAAGTTCCATTGTCATATATATAATTGTTATGTTTGCATATTTAAAAATTTTATTTATCATTTCAGATGCAAGCAGATACAATCGAATGAACGTGTTAATTTTACTATCAACGGAAAAGAAAAAGCACCCCATTCCTCTGTTGCTAATAGGGCGTCTATGTAAGTAAATATAATAAATTTTTATGATTATTTTTCAGAAATTTCAAATATTTTAAATTGTACTGTAATCATTTGTTATTGTTCATGTTGAAAATAGGTTGCTCATATTGATGTACATTTTTGTGAGATACTTAGAATTATCTGGAGAAATTAAAGAATAGCATTTTTCGTAATCGCTTCGCTTACCGAGTGACACTTTGGATCGGAAGTTGGCATGAAATTTACATTCGCAATAGACTTCGTAATCGATAGGGAACATGAGCTTTAAAGTTTGCTTTGTATCGTATCTGTCATAATGGAAATAAATAGCGTTGTGAAGTATAGGGCGAATGGAAGTATTGTACAACTTTAACTAAATTGAGTCCAAGCAACATATAAGGGGAAGAATTGAGAATCCATGTTGCGTTTTTAAAGTGAGTTGAATCAATATATCATCAGATATCACTTTATCATTGCCCCTACAAAATACTTCTTCCAAATAACCTGTTGAATATTCCTTATATGCGCACACTGAACATTGAACACATAGGCACACGAATAGCGACGAATAGTCAGTTCGGCTCTGTAATCCGATGTGAGAATAATCTTTTGATTCCAGCATTAGAAACAAAACAACATAAAATACTTCGCAAGATGTATGTATAAAAATTATTTGGTATTATCGAATTGACTACTTATTGACAACTTAGAAAACAAGGATTCACAACCATTTCACCATGATTCCTTAGACTTGTAAGCTCACCTAAATGTTTTTCCGAATGCATTGTTTTTTGAAACATCAACTGAACTACGGGTCTTTCGTGAGATTTTAAAAGGAACGAGAATAGTTCATCATAACTTATTATATTCTCTTTCAGAAGGAGTAAGAAATTTACCTGCACAGATTGTTCATTTCCGACGACAGATTTGAGAATATTTCTGATTCACATATTTGTGATACATAAATACCGCTGGTACAAATGTCCAATCTGCCGTGTTTGCACGACATCTCCAAATGCAAGCATGGAGCATTTTCGAAAAAATCCTGATCACATGATACCATATGGGAAAAGAAACTCACAGAAAAAGATAATTCAACCGAGACGAGAAAAAAAATACAGGTACAAGTCGGATGAGAACTTGAACATCGAGGTGAAGAAAGAAGGTAACAAAGAAAAGTGAGTATACATCTATCAAAAATTTACATTTCCGCATAATCATCATATCATATCCTATCAAATTATTTTGTCTTCTCTCAAAATGGGTTTTTATTTTATTATAAATATAAAACAGTTTATTGTGCTTGGAATTTTGTAGCCACTTCAATCAAAAATCACTGAGTGAATATTTTACTATTTATTTTTGCTTTTTCAGGATTGTTATAACACCCAAACCTCATTGTTTCAAGAAGGGGAATAAAATAGAAAAAAAATTCTACTGTGAGGTTTGTGAATTTAAAACACTTAGCTACAGTACACTGATGGTACATAAGAATAGGAATCATAATTTGGCTATGAGATGCCCAGGGTGTTTTCGTCACTTAAATTCTATAGCTGAATTGATAAAACATTTAATGGATAGTCCCAATCATATACGACTTATCTCAGATGCAACATTTGTGATTTTGGAACCTACGATGAACGGGCATTAACGATTCATAAGATCAGGAAACATTTTTAATCAATTCATGACGGAAGTGAACGAAGATCCGTGAAGGTGAAAATATCTAATGTGAGTAGAAAGTATTATTCCTGGAATCGAAAAGAAGAAAATGAGAAAAGTATGGACGTCACTGACACAATCGAAGTAGATTCTTACGTTTGCATATAAACTAGAAGATTTCAAATAACCGACTTTGCAATAGAGGCAAACGAGAAATATGAAGTGAAACAACGTCTGAACTTGGGTACCTAAAACATATTGTATAATGAACCAAAATTTAACCCACATTATTTCACTACTGATTAATCGATCGGCCAAGGAGAATTACGAGAGAAAATATGGACCATAACTGAACGAAAGAGAAAAATTACGACATTTCTTTGATAGTGCTGTTCGAACATCCATGAAAGTGAAAAAGTATAATTATTGAAAATAAATTTTACGAAATTTCAGAGTTGTTTTATTTGACTTCACAAGAAAGGTGAAATTTCTTCTGAGATAGCACATAATATGGCTAGTAAGGGTAGGCAATAAAGGCAGACCTATCCTTTACCTAAAAAAAGCCTAAAATCTTTAGGCTATTTCGCCTTTGTGGAATCTACTAAGTAATGGAGATAATTTTTTTCACCCATCATGCCTATCCTACATTTCTTTTCAATGTATTATGTAATCGAAGAATATTTGATTGAAACTTCTCATCAAACATTCAGCGATCTCTACCAGCACCTGCAATCCTACTGCTACCTATACGTGAAAGCCATAAATTAGAAAAGAACCATTAGTAACAGACGAATGTTATTAGCGAATCGTACACCCCGACTGTTTCGCCTTTTCGAGTAGTCAGGTACATAATTTCGAAAAATTTCGAAGTAGTTAGGTTGAACAGTGGGTAATCATCCTCTCCAAAAGAAGCAATTTTTTGGCATTTATTTGCATTCAATTTTTTGGCGTTTTTTCGAATTCATGACATATCTTTATTTCCTATTTTTACTATTATTATTGGACCAAAAAATATGGGCAGTCCAGGGTTCAGTCCTCTATAGCATTCTGATAATATATACCGAAACACAGAACACGGCCTTATCACCAGGTGAAATGGACTCGAAGGCACAACTCAGTTTAGCAAGGCTGTGGTCAATTTCAAAAATAGAATAATAAAAACATCCCTTCCATTATCAAATTCCAGCTGCTCCGTAAGCCCCAACCGTTTACAAAATTGACCACAAAATTCACGGTTTTACCTCCGGTGCATTTAACAACAAGAGTAATATACCTGAGAAACAATTTCAAATATCGTGGAATTTTGTGTTCCTTATTCTCGTGTGGTCAAATCGCATAAACTTCTTCCGCAACTATTTTCAAACCGAATCAATGTCTTCCTCTTTATTTTAGATCCGTTATATGTTAAAGTTTGTGACTTAAATATAAAGTTTCTTCTTTGTTTCTGTTCTCATTATCTATCGCAGATGGTAAAAAATTTTCACCTCATTTATAGTGATAGTGGAAGCTGAAAGTTTGAATGACTTTGAATTTTCTCATTTTATGTATTGCTCTATACCTACATAGAGTCCAACACTCCAAACGTTATTTTCAGAAGGATGTTAAATATCTTATATCTGAATCAAGTTTTCTACATGAATCGAGTACCATCCGTCACGGTTCATGAAACTTTGTCGACTATTTGGATATAAATCTAAGTGCAAGTGCAAGGTGAAGTGTAATTGGCCATTGAGAAACGGGAGGAGGAAGTTTGATGAAAGGTTGTTGATTTAATCTTGATTCTTTCAAAAATATACTACTAAAGCGAAATTTCTTTCGTTATCGGTAATCAGCACCAATCCTTCACTATAATTTTTGGCATCAATGTTTGAAGAAAGTTCTTTTCATTACAAAATTTGCCAGAACATCAACTGTACCTACTACTTTCCTCGGTAATGAGAATTTTAATTCCGTTTCAGTAAATAACTGCATTGCAAAATAGGGGATAATTTCAAGGAATCAACTATGTAATTATTGTGTTCAGGAATAAGGAATAAAAAAATATATAATTATAACATCAGCTGTTCCATTCAAAACTAGATTGGAGTTTAAACAATATTCAATATAAAACACATCAAGACTATGAGAACACACTCAAAAATAGAACAGCTGTTCGCTGAATCGAAAGTCTATTAGACTGCTTTAATTCTTGAAAATATTTGTTTCTAGATTAAATAGATTTAGAATATTAACTCGTCAGTTCATTTCATTGTTACAACAGGCTCCATAAAGAAGAAACAAAATAATTACGGAACCTATCTTTTAATACATCGATAATCCTTCAAATTCCAACTTTCCTGTTGTAGTGATGTTATAATGCCGATTATAACATCCGAAAAACGAGTAGATTACCTACTTTTTTACCGATACATGAGGAACTGAATGAAAGAGCAGAATAATATAAATCGATATCAGCAATGGCCAAGCGGCAAGAGAAAACACCACAAACGTTAAAAGAAATAGATCGCGTGAAGCTGATGCACGAAAGATGCAGGCCTGCAGGATAAAGCAGAACAACAAATCAGCCGATCAAAGACAAGCTTGGTTAACGTAATTTGCACTAGGAAGATATGCTTGTATTTCATTACTTTTATGCAACAAATATTTATTAGTTGGAAGTTGCACATAAAACTCTGATATTTTCGAACTATATAAGATCGAATGAAATAAGACACTTCTTCGTGTTAATAAATTGTTGCGCCGAAACATGTATCTTCTACTAAAATATATTTTTTTTGGTCATATGAAAATGCGATTGTAACTTCATTGATATTTGTATTTAAGCTGTTAATTTTATTTTAAGCTTTTGTATTCGATAAATTTCATTCATAATAAATAATGATTATTATCACTCAATTTATATGGTTTTAACAAACTATGAATTTGTATGTAAATAAACGTTTCTCTCAGTGTAAAGAAGGTAAGTAGCACTGACCGCCAACTGCTTATCCGGCCTAATTAGTCTATTCAAGGATGTAGGAACATGATAGAGTTAGAGTTAGTAGATAAGATTCATTGTTAAGTCTTCGAATAAACCGGAAAAATGTCAATGGGGAACCATACATATCTTCGTATGATACATGAAAAAACAGAGATAAGAACCTTACAAAAAACTGTCTGTTTGTCCGTACAAGTGTAATGATGATGTATTTGTGTGAAGAATTAGTAATAGGATTCATTGAACAGAATTATGGAAATAGCCCATAAAGTCCTACCTACCTACTTTCAGGTATATACAGCTTTACCAGATACATTTTGAATGTCGACATTTACCATTTACTATGCGCGCTTGGAATTTTCAGGGCAGTTCTTGTTTGTTCATGGAAAGAGTTCGGTAGAGTTATAGGCATCTTCAATTTTTTCTCTCTATAAATTAGTTGGGCATCTCAGAAAACGCTCGACAGATGAAATCGAAATTTGTCATTACTTTTCGGAACAATATCTTTGAACCAAGTTCTAATTCACACTCTCATCTGAATTGTATTGTTGAAAGCAGTAATCTCAAGAAAAGTCTTGTGGGAAAAGGCGAAGCAGCGATGAGTGAATCCGGTACCTGGAGTAGTGACCGCTCCGACATTACTAACAGTTCGAAATAAAAAGTTAATGCAGTACCTACCTTGTTGTCATTTTTGAAGGGGATTTTGAGATTTTCGTCCAATAAATCTTTTTTTCAGTTGGTAGTTGTTTTATCTCAATTTTGAGGATTGGTTTTCGAGACTGGATTCAAGTGTGTTAATTATTATTAATTTTAGGTCAATAAATGTCATGAGGTAAAAAAATTCCGATTATGATACCTTCTCCATTATATACAATGGCTAAAATTGCAACATTGATGCTAAGGAAACTTGTCCAAGTTGAACTGGGAATCAGAAATGATTTTCTGAATGAATTTTGTGTGAATGTTATGGAAATTCATATGTATATCCACTTTCTAGATGAAAAAATTCCTGTCTGAGGGTAACAGATTTGTTTTTTATGTAAATCCTTTAATTTTGAGGTTTTTTATCCAGGTTATTCAATTCACCTCCTATTCTTCGTAACTGATTTGAAATGTACAATGTACAAAAGCTTCATCATGCTATAAAAAGACGAGTTACATATGTCCTTAAACATTGACCAAAAGTTCATTTCATCGTGGAAAATGATGAAAACTGACATCTTCACAAGAAATTCGTTATCGAAGATTTGCTCGAAGGATACAAATTATGAAAACATCACGAAGCTTTTCCCATTATCACGAAATAGATAAATATATTTTCAACTGATTAAGACATATTTCTTATGAAAGATCTCATTGAAACACCAAAATATTCTCCGTTTCTCGATGTATACAAACATAAGTGCATTAACTTTTTATTTACAAAAATTGACACCAGGGGGCGTATCGCTTGTTTTGAATTCCCAATCACATACATATCATATCCTATTCCACACGTTAGCTTTCAAATGAAAATATTTATATTCAAAAAGTTATTCAGAGATCCATGGACACAAAACTGTCCTTCAGATCAAATAGATTAAATCGATCTATTGCAAGGAATTTCAAAGTTATTATATAATTACATATATGTAGGTAGGTATAATTATTTATATTCTCATATAAAATAAAGAATAAATTGAATTCCTTATATAACTACACAGTAACAAATACTTAATTAGTAATGTAAGATTACAATGGATTATAATATCTAACATAAAGATATAAATTTTTTGAATCAAACACATTTTATGTATCTTACTCCTAGTCACAGTTCAAGAAACTTCAACGAATATCATAATTTTCCATGTTGACTCTAATAATAGCTTTCAGTACATTAAGCAGTTGCAAATTGAACAAAACAAAATGGCGTAATTATCACGTCATGTCTTCTTAGGCATTGCGCATGTCTGAAACTTCTATGGAAGTTACTTCTTAAAATGTCGGGATCAGTTTGAAGTGTTCTATCGAGACATTGACATTATAAAACAGTGACTTTATAGCTTTTCGGTTCAGTTTGTGATTACTATTGGAATTTTTCTATTGCGAGTTGCGACGGATATGTGAGTATGTATATGAATTTCTATAATTTTTCCTCTTTCATTTTCTAATTACGACTAATTTTAATATCCTGTAGAGGTAATATAGAATATAACCGAAATCCCCAATAAAATTCTATCCCGGCATTTCCAAGGGAAGCGCGGTTTCAATGTGCAATCCTGAAACAACATACAGAGTGAGTCTTTGAGAATATGAATTTCTATAATTTTTCCTCTTTCATTTTCTAATTACGACTAATTTTCAATATCCTGTAGAGGTAATATAGAATATAACCGAAATCTCCAAATAAATTCTTTCCCGGCATTTCCAAGGGAAGCGCGGTTTCAATGTGCAATCCTGAAACAACACACAGGGTGAGTCTTTGTGTACGAAACGTACAATAAACACCCAAAATTAAATATATCAAAAATTCATAAACTCAATTCAACCAAATATTTCCATTCGAAATTATTTAGCTCTTTCTCTTTTTCATAATTGTAATTTCCTGTGTAAGTCGGCCAGGTGAGACAAAGGATTGCAATAGTTTGTTTTAATATCTAACATTTCTTAATCCAACTGCAGCAATTTTGCAAGTAAAGAAAAATGTACTGAATATGCAAAATGGAAGTCGATTTCGATTATGTGGTCTTGACGTCATACAATTTGACTATATACAGTTTGTTAGATTAGGAAATAAACGTTCATTATCAAGTGATCCGCATTATCAATCTCAATCCTCGAGTCCCTAAGTTTTCACCAACCCAGAACTCTTAGAACTTGAGGTACAATTGAGATTCCACCCCAACAATTTGACTCGTACAAATATTTCAACAGTAGATTCTTGAGATCAAAGTAAACATTTTTTCCTCTACCATTTTTCCAAATTGGCTCGGTTTAAAAGATACAGGCTGTTGAAAAACCATAAGAAAAGTTATTTTTAGTGTTATCTCACAAACTGTTTTTGGATTAAATGAATTTCGGAATATAGTGTTTCATTTATCTGATGATATTAACCACGTCTTCCAGTTTTCTCATTATGACCATAATAGAATAGAATTTCATTACTCCTTCAAGACATACAAGTATGTAAAGGATGATATAATGAAAAGAACAGATACTATTCCCTACAAAAGATATTATCCCCTAAGAATTCTAGTTCTAGTTTATCTGAGCGTACATCTTGAAAATGGGACGAATTCAATTCTCCGTTTTCGAATTAGGATGGAAATAAATTGTATTATAAAGCATATGGCGAAGGAAAGTATTGAATAATAACACAAGTGTCTTAACTAATTGTGCGATTTTTTCGAAACGACTTGAGATATTCGAACGAGATTTGACGAGAAGGCACACCTCATTACGTTGGACAACTCGTCTTCAGCAACAAGGTACAGTTGCTCCCTTGTTTTCTACCTACCTCTAGGATGCACCACGTTTTAGTCAAAAATGACAGATCGAAAAATCAAGTTTTCTAATTGTTTCATGAAAATGCAGCAGAAATTCAGAACACAATTATTTATAACAATAGATATCATCACGAGAAAAAAGCTTTTCAAATCACAAAAATTTTTGAAGATACCATCTCCAGCTAGGATATAAGGGTTCAGTCTTTTCTTTATCTAGAATGTTTGGTAAACAAAGTATTTCCGAACGTGGTACTATAGAACATTGCCGATTTCAGAGTGAATATGTTTACAATGTTTAGAAAACTGTGTACCACTCGAAAGCTTGTAACTCTTCACATGAAACTCTGAGAAAAGCAAACGATTTTCTCAATGAAAACCGCCAAAAATTCAGTATTACTTATTCAATAATCAAATACCAATCATTAGGTTCATTATTTTCTCTAATCCTTTCTTTCAAAAATAAGCTACCTCGCTTTGTCAACTACTATTAGTGTTATATAGAGTTTCTCGATCTAGGTATGACCGCATAAGTATTCTATGCATTCAAGTAAAATTGATTCTCAAATACTTCTCGGAATTCTTAATTTTCCTTAGAAACTTAGGCATATTCGTGATTCCGAAAGGGTGTGTTTTCTACTTGCTACTCTTATCTTCGGACAATTTTTCATTCATTGCTGTCATATTTGTATTCTAATGTAGACAACATTCTTCATTTATGGCTGTCGAAAAATATTTTAAAAGGAAGTTTGATTATATATTTCTTATCTACATTTATCTGTTTGGATTTGAGAGAAATATTATAAATAAAAGAACTAAGCAGGTATATACTGAAGAATTGCTCAGAAAATATATTTTCCATTCTAGGGGCGGTATATTTCGATGACTTCAGAGAAATAATACTTTGAAGTGGTACCGATTCCACATATGTGATGAGAATAAAAAACTCATTCTTAATAACTGTAATGACATATTTTTAAAAAATATATTAATCTAACTTTTTTATTGCATGAGACGAATATGTTTTATTTTTGGCTCCCATGACGGACATTAAATCAATATTCAATTTTATTCCTGTCAAAAATTGCCGGAAAAAAATGAATAGCATGGATAGTGAGCACTGTGAGCAATAAAAACATGTCGAATATTGTTGAAAAAAAAAGGTAGGGAAAATTTGTACTAGGATTCATTTACCGCGTTCGGCAATACCATCCGAGAGCGGACGAATATTTTAGTCACGTGACAACAGATCATAGGTTATCATAGGATTCCTTTGTTCAATAGAACGTTTATCCTGCATCTGGATACAGTAAACGAACGATTCATACCAATCCGAAATGTCTGAGGTAATTGCCGAACGCGGTAATTGATCAGAATGATGGCAATAGCCCATAAAGTCCTAATTAACTAGTTTTAGGTATATACAGCTTTTTCAGATAAATTTTTAATGTCGACATTTACTATGCGCCTTTGGAATTTTCAGGGTAGTTCTACTTTGTTCATGGAAAGAGTTCGGCAGAGTTTTAGGCATCTTCAATTTAATCGGTTTTCTTTCTTCGGTACATGGATGACCGCTCCGATAATGAGTTTGAATAAGCGCGTTATTAAGATTTCATCGACACATGAACCTGATAGTGGACCAAATTATCACGTCATTTCTTCTTAGGCATTGCGCATGTCTGAAACTTTTATGGAAGTTACTTCGTAAAATGTTGGGAACAGTTTGAAGTGTTCTATCGAGACATTGACATTATGAAACAGTGACTTTATAGCTTTTCGGTTCAGTTTGTGATTACTATTGGAATTTTTCTATTGCGAGTTGCGACGGATATGTGAGTATGAATATGAATTTCTATAATTTTTCCTCTTTCATTTTCTAATTACGACTAATTTTGATATCCTGTAGAGGTAATATAGAATATAACCGAAATCTCCAAATAAATTCTATCCCGGCATTTCCAAGGGAAGTGCGGTTTCAATGTGCGATCCTGAAACAACATACAGGGTGAGTCTTTGTGTACGAAACGTACAATAAATACCCAAAATTAGATATATCAAAAATTCATAAACTCAATTCAACCAAATATTTCCATTCGAAATTATTTAGATCATTCTCTCTTTCATAATTGTTATTTCATGTGTAAGTCGGCCAGGTGAGACAAAGGATTGCAATATTTTTTTTTAATATCTAACATTCCCTAATCCAACTGCAGCAATTTTGCAAGTAAAGAAAAATGTACTGAATATGCAAAATGTAAGTCGATTTCGATTATGTGGTCTTGACGTCATTATACAATTTTACCATATATAGTTTGTTAGATTAGGAAATAAACGTTCATTATCAAGTGATCCGCATTATCAATCTCAATCCTCGAGTCCCTAAGTTTTCACCAACCCAGAACTCTTAGAACTTGAGGTACAATTGAGATACCACCCCAACACTTTGACTCGTACAAATATTTCAACAGTAGATTCTTGAGATCAAAGTAAACATTTTTTCCTCTACCATTTTTCCAAATTGGCTCGGTTTAAAAGATACAAGCTGTTGAAAAACCATAAGAAAAGTTATTTTTAGTGCTATCTCACAAACTTTTTTTGGATTAAATGAATTTCGGAATATAGTGTTTCATTTATCTGATGATATTAACCACGTCTTCCAGTTTTCTCATTATGACCATAATAGAATAGAATTTCATTACTCCTTCAAGACATACAAGTATGTAAAGGATGATATAATGAAAAGAACAGATACTATTCCCCACAAAAGATATTATCCCCTAAGAATTCTAGTTCTAGTTTATCTGAGCGTACATCTTAAAAATGGGACTAATTCAATTCGCCGTTTTCGAATTAGGATGGAAATAAATTGTATTATAAAGCATATGGCGAAGGAAAGTATTGAATAATAACACAAGTGTCTTAACTAATTGTGCGATATTTTCGAAACGACTTGAGATATTCGAGATTTGACGAGAAGGCACACCTCATTACGTTGGACAACTCGTCTTCAGCAACTAGGTACCTCCCTTGTTTTGTACCTACCTCTAGGATGTACTACGTTTTAGTCAAAAATGACAGATCGAAAAATCAAGTTTTCTAATTGTTTCATGAAAATGCAGCAGAAATTCAGAACACAATTATTTATAACAATAGATATCATCACAAGAAAAATCTAGAGTGTTTGGTAAACAAAGTATTTCCGAACGTGGTACTATAGAACATTGCCGATTTCAAATAACTCAGAGTGAATATGTTTACAATGTTTAGAAAACTGTGTACCACTCGAAAGCTAGTAACTCTTCACATAAAACTCTGATAAAAGCAAACGATTTCCCGATGAAAAACGCCAAAAATTCAGTATTACTTATTCAATAATCAAATACCAATCATTAGGTTCATTATTTTCTCTAATCCTTTCTTTCAAAAATTAGCTGCCTCGCTTTGTTAACTACTATTAGTGTTATAAACTACTATTAGTGTTATATAAAGAGTTTCTCGATCTAGGTATGACCGCATATGTGTTCTATGCATTCAAGTGAAATTGATTCTCAAATACTTCTCGGAATTCTTAATTTTCCTTAGAAACTTAGGCATATTCGTGATTCCGAGAGGGTGTGTTTTCTACCTGCTACTCTTATCTTCGGACAATTTTTCATTCATTGCTGTCATATTTGTATTCTAATGTAGACAATATTCTTCTTTTATGGCTGTCGAAAAATATTTTAAAAGGAAGTTTGATTATATATTTCTTATCTACATTTATCAGTTAGGATTTTAAGAAATATTATAAATGAAAGAACTAAGCAGGTATATACTGAAGAATTGCTTAGAAAATATATTTTCCATTCTAGGGGCGGTATATTTCGATGACTTCAGAGAAATAATGCTTTGAAGTGGTACCGATTCCACATATGTGATGAGAATAAAAAACTCATTCTTAATAACTGTAATGACATATTTTTAAAAAATATATTAATATAACTTTTTTATTGCATGAGACGAATATGTTTTACTACGCGCCTTTGGAATTTTCAGGGTAGTTCTAGTTTGTTCATGGAAAGAGTTCGGCAGAGTTTTAGGCATCTTCAATTTAATCGGTTTTCTTTCTTCGGTACCTGGATTATGAGTTTGAATAAGCGCGTTATTATAATTTCATCGACACATGAACCTGATAGTGGACCAAATGAAATGAGAAATGATGAGTATGAATCATATGCATATCATATCCTTTCTCATTTTCATCGAGAACATGTTAGCTTTCAAATGAAAATATTTATATTCAAAAAGTTATTGAGAAATCCATGGACACTAAACAGTCCTCCAAATCGAATAAATCGAAGAAATTACATAAGAATTATATAATTATTATGCATAATCATTCATATTCTCATAGAGTATAAAAAATAATTAAATTTCTGCAATTTCCTTATATAACTACACAGTAACAAATACTTAATTAGTAATGTAAGATTACAATGGATTATAATATTTGACATAAAAATATAAATATTTTTGAATCATATATATTTTATGTTTACTCTTTACTCCTAGTCCAGAAAATTCGAAGAATATCATTATATTCCATGTGACTCTAAGCATAGCTTTCAGTACATTTAGCAGTAGCAAATTGAACACAACAAAATGGCGTCATTATCATGTCATGTCTTCTTACGCATTGCGCATGTCTGAAAATCCTATATAAAGTTACTGCCTAAAATGTCAGGATCAGTTTGAAGTATTCTTTCGGGAATTTGACATTACAAAACTGTGATTTTATATCCTATCGTTGTAGTTTGTGATTACTAGTGGAATTTTTCTATTGCAACGGATATGTGAGTATAATTATGAATTCTTATATTTTATCCTCTTTTATTTTCCAATTACGCCGTAATTACTTTGTATATTATTCTAATACTACTAATATCAAACCCTGTTCTTAATTTGCTAATATAATTTAGCAGATTTCGTAAAAATTAATTTGACAACTGCAAATGACAGTTATTGTCATTTCAAAATTGATTGAATCCCCATTCTCCCATCTATAACTAAGCGAGGAACAGATCAGACGAAGAGTGTTTAGTGACTACTGTCTTGTTTCTGTGCACTCCGTTCTAATGAAAGTATTTCTGTATTCGTGACAGAAAATTTGGAAATTTTGTGAAATTCTTCACTAACGTGCTAAATCAATATTAGGTACTTCTCGATATGTTGATGCTCAAATCTTCTGATAAAACTTTCCTCGCGCTGATTTACCTAGCCTGATTACTTATTTATTTATTTATTTATTTATTTAGTTTAAGTGTCTCGACTTCAGAGGTCATTGACACGGTTACAGTCTATTTTTTAACTATATGTGTAAAATGTAAAATTTCAAATCTGACTGTACAGTTGTGTTGCCTTGAGGTAATTGATCAGATTTCCAAAATTTGTGGAGTTGTGAAGAATTTCCTTTAGGTTCGACTCTATTTTGTATGATCTCCTATCGTTTTCATAATGCGAGCACTCCACCAGAAAATGTGGGATTGTGAGAGGGCTGCTACAGTGGTGGCACGTTGGGGGTTCTTGGTTGCTCATAAGGTAGCCGTGAGTAATTCTACAGTGTCCAATCCGAAGCCGTCTGATTATAGTTTGGTCCCTCCTCTTCATTGGTGGTAATTGTATGGGGTCCCATACGGAATCTTGTATATTTCTTAGTTTTCCTCTAGAGCAGCTCCACTGTGCTTGCCATTGCTCGTTGACTGATCTTCTGAGGCGGGTTCCGATGTCTTGTGGAAGTTGAATATGCCTTATTGGGACATTGGAGGTGGAAGCTTCTTTGCAAGCTCGGTCGGCAGTTTCGTTGCCCTCAATCCCCACATGTGATGGAACCCAAATCAGTACGATTGATGTCCCGAGGTGCGAGAGTGTCTGGCATTGATTTTGGATTCTTTCAACAATGGGGTGTTGGGAGTAAGGGTTTACTATTAAGTGTAGCGAGGCTAGTGAATCGGTGCATATTGCTACCTTTTTAGAGTTGAGATAAGGAAGTTTCAATGCTTGGAAAATGCTGAAGAGTTCACCTGTTTGAATGCAACATATGGTCGAGATCCGGAATTTCCCGAGGATGGAGTTTCGATTTGTAACTGCACAGCCCACTGCGTTTTCAGTTTTGGAAGCATCTGTGTATAGAGTTTCATCGAACGAATACTTTTCTAGTATCTCTTGAAAAGACTTCCGATAGAGTTCGTTTGGAACGCTATATTTTTTGTGTCGGCTTAGTGATGTGTCGACAAGTGGGAGGGATTTCAACCAAGGGGGAGTCTTAGATATGGAGTAGGGAATGGTGGCAGAGAAAGAGATGGAAGTGGAGAGATTTTCAACCATTTTTGGGAGAGGAAGACAGCGTGTGCAGTTTGATGGCACTCTGTCTAGTGTGTTGATGAGAGAGTAAACAGGATTTCTCGGGTTGGCTGACACTCTGGCAGCATATGTTAAGAGCATTTTTTGGCGACGAAGTTGGAGAGGAAGTTCTCGTGACTCACAGTAGAGACTCAAATTTGGGCTGGATCGGAACGCTCCAGTGCATAATCTGAGAGCAGTATTGTGGACGACATCGAGGGAACGGAGTGAGTTTTTTGATGCTGTAATATATACAAGGCTGCCGTAGTCAAGTTTGGATCGAATCAGAGCTCTGTAAACAGCAAGAAGCACTCTTTCATCGGCGCCCCATTGGTAATGCGCTAGGGTTTTGAGGATGTTCATCTGCTTCAAACAGTTTCCTTTTAATTTTTGAATGTGGCGTTTCCAGGTGAGTTTGGAGTCAAAAGTCAGTCCGAGGATAGTTAAGTCATTCACTATGGGGAGAACTACACCGTTCAGACGAATGGAGGGTTGCTGCGAGCTCTTACGTCTTCTGGAGAACTTTATGACCTTAGACTTGTTGGCGGCGAACTGAAATCCACTAGATTTCGACCAGAGTTCGAGATTGTTCACAGCGTTTTGTAGAAGGGCACTGGTGGTATTTGTGTTCTTTCCATGACAGTAAAGATAAAGGTCATCAGCAAATATAGAGAGCTTGACTGGAGAAGAAATTGAGTCGTCTATATCATTGATGGCAACTAGGAAGAGGGTTGTACTAAGTACAGAGCCTTGGTCAAGTCCGTTCTCAACATAAAATGGTTTAGACATTGTGCCATTTGCAGTAACTGAGAATGATCTGGAGGAGATAAATATGATCAGGAACTCCAAAATTCTTCCAGAGAGACCGATTTTCTTAAGATTTCTTAAGACGGTGGAGGTCTTCGTAGTAGGGTAAGCACTCTCGATATCTAACGCAACAGCGACGACATCTTGATTGAGTTGTAGCGAGTTTGCTATGTGAGTTTGGAGAGAGAATAAGTTGTCTATAGTACTACGATGAGCTCTGAAGCTCGATTGGTATTTGTTTAGTAGGTTGTGTTTCTCTAGATACCAGAGGAGCCTGCGATTAACCATCTTCTCTAACAATTTGCATAGCGTGCATGTGAGTGAGATCGGCCTGAAAGAGTTAGGGCAGATGTCAGTTGCGCATCTTTTCTTGACTGGAATAATGGTGGATACTTTCCAAGAGGATGGGAATATTTGATTAGCCCATATGTTGTTGTACAGCTTCAGGATAATCTTTAACGTGTTGCCGTGTAGGTATTTCAGGAATATTACAGGAATATGATCAGGACCAGCTGCTGAGTTTTTAAATGAGTGAAGAGAATTAGTGAGTTCATCCATGGTGAATGGAAGGTTCAGCTCATTGCAATCAGGGGATGGTGGTGGGAAGTTTTCTTCAGGTTCGGCAGAAGTCTGAGTGACGATTGTCTTCGAATGATAGTATTGTCCAAGAGTGTCAACTATGTTTTGACTGTCTGTGAGAATTGAGTTGTTGAACTTGACTGCTGGGATTTTGTAGGCAGTACTTTTTCCTTGGATCTGGTGGATTTTCTTCCATACTAGATTAGTTGGTGTGTTAGGTGTTATGGAATTCACATAAGTGGCCCAGGAAGTTCTCTTACTTTCTTTGAGTGTTCTTCTGCACTGAGATCTAATTTTCTTGAAATTTACTAGGTTCTCTTGGCTGCGAACTCTACGGAAATTATTAAGTGCTGTTTTACATCTCCTCACAGCTTCTGCGCACTGATCGTTCCACCATGGAACAATCCTTCTTGAGGGGTCGAACGAGAACTGTCCCACATATACTTCTGCGCTTGAAATTATTATGCCAGTTATGTGTTCAACTGCTTTGTCGATATCAAGGGGGAGGACGGATTCAGTAAGTTGTTCGTTTATGTACTGACCAAATCCGATCCAATCGGCTTGCTTTATTCTCCACTTCTTGATGTTTTGAGGGGTTATCGGTGCATTATTCGTGACAAGTATCGGGTAATGGTTGCTGTCATAGAGGCAATCAAGGGTGTTCCATGTGAGGTGGGAGCCGGTACGTGCATCACATAGGCTGAGGTCAATGCTCGAGAAGGTGGAAGACATGTTGAAGAAGGTGGGACTGCCCGTGTTCAAAAGATAAAGATCAAGGTTATTAATAACTTCCTCCACTATGTGTCCTCTGCCGAAAGTATTGATAGAACCCCACATTATGCTATTGGCATTAAAATCTCCGACCAGTATGAAGGGTTCTGGAAGTTGATTTATGAGGTTTAGGAGGTCCGCTCTTGTGAGATTAAAATTTGGGGGTATGTAGAGGGAGCATATTGTCATTTTATCTGGGAGGAAGGCTGTTGCTGCAACTGCTTCCAAGTTGGTGAGTAGGTGGAGTTGAGTCGAGTAAATATCGTCTGAGATAAAGACACTGGTGCCACCGCTAGCTCTCGAATATTCTGCTCTAATATGATGATAAGATGTGAAGTGTTTCAGGTTATTCAATTTGTTCTCTTTGAAGTTCGTTTCTTGTAGGCATAGTATGTCCGCAGATGTGTCTGATATTATTTGGTGAATGCGCTCTATTCGGGGAAAGAAGCCATTACAATTCCATTGCAGTAATTTGAAAAGTTATAGTATAGCATTATTGTGATGAGGGAACAGACGGTTGGGAAGGGACAGGAGAGCATTCATCATCACTAGAGTCCAATGGAGTAGATGTCGTAATACTAGGAATACTTTCCGTTTCCATCGAGCCATCAGCGAGTTGTTGCTTGATTTTCTTGGATAGTCGAGTGAAGCGATTTTTCATGGATCTTTCGGAAAGATGTGGGTATATAAGGTGCATATCCTGTAGTAGGCCTCGGATGTTGTTCGTGAACTTTAATGCTTCTTCATAGGGGATACTAGAGCCGTGAGTGTTTTCTAAGAATGCGAAAATGTTGTCTGTTGGAAGCGTAAGTGCATTGGGGTTGGTGTTGTATACTTGTATAATATCTGCTTTAGTTTGATTGGAGAGGCTTAATTCGGTTGTGGTTTCTAATTTACGTTTTTTCTTGTTGGGATTCTAAGAGGATGGATTTACTGGTGTAAATTTTTTTGGTGGGGGCATTTTTGCTATGGTATCACTCGAAATTTCAGCAATCTCATCAGGTATGCTGGTGACATCACTAGGAGTGTCTACTTCTGAACGACCTCTTTTATGTATCAGAGGTAGATTGTCGAGAGATTGGGTATCCTGTGCAGTGTTTGGATGATCAAGCAGTTGTGGTTCTGGTGAACGAATGACCATTTCATTTTGGGAGGGGAGGCTGAGGCTTGGGGGATAAGGACAGGAGTTGGCAATATGACCTGGCTTCTTACAGAGGAAGCATTCCATTTTATCTGTGGATAGGAAAATTCTGTAGTCGGTGTCTTCAAATGAAATAATGGTGGAAGTTTGTAGTTCGAATTTTTCAGAATTTACATGGACGTAAACTTGCCGCCTAAAACTCAGAATGTGACTGAATTCATCGCCTGGGATTCCAGCTTTCAGGAACGATATGGGTGAGGACATCTGCAGGCCGCAGCTTCTGATCGCTTTTTCGACATATTCGTGTGGGATGCATGGGGAAACATTTGATATGATGATCCGTTTCGTAGGTGAGATGAGTCTTCGAATCGGAACTTGAATGTTGTTAACATTAATTGATGGATGGTTTGAAATGAGATTGTCGACAATATTCAGACTTGAAAGATAGATGCATATCCTATTGTTTGAAATCCTTGATGCGTAGGTTATCGATTTGGCACCAACTATTTGACTTACAGCTCGGACGAAATCTTGAAGTTTCAGGTTGTCATCAGAATGGAACACTATTGCTTGATCTTTTTTTGGATATGTAATCTTTGGAGTCGTTTTGGCAGCCGATGAGTAGGTCGAATTGGGTTGAGAAACATTTGAAGTATAAGAGGTTGACTGTTGTGATGGATTATTCAAAGAGAAGTTGAAATTCGCTCCACTCTCGTAGTCAAGAGCGTTGCTCGTTAGCTTGTCTGCCATTTCGGCAGATGTTAGTTTGGTTGTTTGCCTCGAAGCGGCGCGTGAGACCGCCTCGAGTATTTGAAGGTTATCGCGACACAGATAAGTAGGGTCGTCGATGGTTGAAAATATTGCTTCCAAAATGCGTTAATTTTCAAAGGATATGGAATTTTCTATCACCAGAAGATAGACAGATCTACATCTTCAGGAGGAATCACACGATCTTCCACATAAGAATCACTTTTGAGCACAAAAATTCACTCGGAAACTGGAAGTACGAAAACACGTCAACACTACACTCGTCAAATTTGACAGTTCCCTGATTACTTATGATGTCTTCCATAATCATAAATTTTCTCATTTCTTTCTTGTCTCCAATGTTAATTCTTCAATTTGACTCTCATATGGTTGTTATCTGTATTATTCAAATTCTTGCATTATATATACGTGAATCATGGAATTTATTATAACTATTTCCTTCCCATTTCATTTATCTCTCAATAAAAAAATTTGTTCAATTTGCCAAAATCAAAACTTCAGTAACTAAGATATATACGCACATTGATTTTCCATTCAAAAACAATAACTGAACAAAAGAATTCTTTCAGCCGAGCCGAGATACCTCTTCTCTTGAGATTTTGTGAGTGCTATTATTGTTACACCATTTTTACGTTAATAAAGACTCGGCTTACAACTTTGAACTGAAATGAGACGGGCCACAACAAAAATTTTGTGAATTTTATTAGTGAGTGTTTGAACTTATATTCATTCATTTTGAACTGGTGTCTTGGGCTGTCCTCGGATCGAACGTATCGTAATAAATTATACCTATCATGAAAATCGGTCACGTAATAATAATTGAATTTTTCGCGGTATAATTCAGAAATCGGGGAGTAATTCTATAGTTTAATTTATGGCGAAACTAACAAAGCAATCTATAATATATTGGCCGTAGGATGATTCATCCTTGTGCATTGGAGTAAATGGTGATACCAAGGTATGATTTGTAGACAATGTTATACCGCATGAACTCAAAAATAAAATTCTGGTTATAGGCGCTACTGTGGGAATCATTATAATCGATTCTAAATCTTTTTTGTTTGTTTATAATCCGAAATTTGCACAATGGAATAATCCCATGTTTACAGGTGATGTTGATTTTTTATTATTTCTGTATTGTTGGAAATTCGAATTTCTAGCTGCTATCAAAACCAGTAAGCGCGACCGTTGACACTTGCCAATAAGTCAACTCGCGAGCCAATGAAAATCGAACTAGTGGCGGTCTTCTATAGGTACTAAGGTAGCCAATGATCATAAAGAGTGTGGGGACCTGCCAATCACTTGCCTCGCGCTGCTAGTGATGGAGTGGATGAATGAGAAAGTTACCTCATTATGCCTAACATAATGTTATTATGTCGTTCAAAAGATTACAAAGTAAGGATCGAAAGAATGGCTCAATTGGCTATTGAAAATGGCGGTCAGTTTTGCAGTTGAGAAAGACTATGTGGATGTGGAGGGAAGAAACAAGAACTCTTTTTTGCAAGAACTGATTATCGCAGATGAGGAATGAAGCAATTCGTCAACATTGTGCGCCTATATGCCATCACATACCTACATATGTAGACTTTTTTACATTACTTTTAATTCCTTATCAATCGACCACGTACCCGCACTAGTCCAACCTCAATTGAGAGACACCTAAAGGCGGGATGTGATGTGATGTCACTGTCGGGTATGAGTCTCTGAGCCCACTCGTTCATCTTCTCTATATCCTTTTTGTTGAAAATTTTTTTGTCTCTTAGTTCTAATCTTAGGTTCCAGTACTTTTTTTTATGTTTCGTTACGCTTCGACCCTGTGATGTCTGCAGTATATCATGATGTGTTCCATGTCATCACGCCCTGTTTTGCACTCGCACTCTCCATCTGTGGGTCTCAATTTAAAGATGCTTAGGTAGGCTAACATGTGTCCATGCCCAGTCAACAACTGAGTTGCTTTGAATGTCGACCCGAGTCTCTCATTGCCTAGATCTCTAAAATTCTCTTGGCTCGTTCCAGAATCGCATCTTTTCATTCTTTTCAATCTGTTACGTCAATACCGTCCAATAAAAGCGCAGATCTACGTCTATCTACGAATCAGAGCAAAGTCTGCTCGCTCTCTTTCCTCCGAGATGTAATTCTGGAACTCTACATCTCATTGTCTCGCCTCTTTCCCACACAAGTTGCCATTCGTCAATCATGCTTCACATTTAAATATTTCGTTTTTCTTTCTTGTCTGCCGTGAAGGGGGGAGGGGGAATAGCAGAGTAGATTTCGTGCAGGAAGGTCATGCACCGATAATGTATTCTGTCTACAACAGGTTATTGAGAAAAGGGCAGCTAGAAACATAGAAACACATATAAAATTCGTGGACCTTTAAAAAGCGTATGATACCGTTGCAATTACAAAACTGTTGGAAGTACTGGAGCAGTCTAATATAAATCATACGTACATACAGGCATTGAAAGAACTATATATAGACTCAAAATCTAAGGTTGAATCAGGCAGATATGTTACCAAGGAGTTTTCAGTAACGAAAGGCAATGACAAGGATGCTGTATCTCACCAACCCTCTTCAAAATATACATATCCAAAGCTTTGAACAAAGCTGATTCTTTTCTTATTATTAATGATGTTTTCACTTTGTCCTCACCCAAATCAATCATCAGCTTGTCCTCTTTCAATCTGTTGGAACGAAAAACCATAATGTCCGTCTTCTTTCTATTCAAACTGAAATTGTTCCTTGATAGCCACGTTGGTATATAACTTCGCATTTCAGCTGCAGTTCACTTATATTACGTTCCGCTATTGAATATTTGGAATCATCCACAAAATTCGTCGACTCGGTATCTTCGATCGAATCTGCAACTTCACACATATCATTTATCATTAGGTCCTTTCGTTTGCATAAAAAGTGTAGCACTTTTCTACACTCAATGTCGATTTGATTTACACCAGTGTGAAGCAAATGTAGTTTATCTACAAAAAAGAGATGTAGATGTCCTCTACACTGGTGTAAATTCAATCAGCAAACGAATACTAAAATCGAGTGTAGGAAAGTGCTATCTCATGCAATGATAGCGAATTTCGTGAACACTTCGTAGAGGTTCTTGCGGCGATTGACTTCGTACTGGTTTCCACATCACACCACGAACATGTGCTACCCTCAACAAGTCCACGTAATTCAAATCAATAAGAAATTCCAAAGTGAACAAACAATATTTGAGGTGAATTTCCTCCCAGAGAAATAATAAAGAAAAATTATAATGAATAATGGAGAAGAGAAAATATCGAACACCCACAATTCCATATTTTCCGAGATTTTCAATGAGAAAATCTTTATTCAGGCAATCAAATGCCTTAAATAGATCGATGAGTAATCCTGAGACTAACATTCCTTTTTCCAGGAACTTCGAAATATTATTAGTGAATTGAAATATATAGCCGTTTGGGTGGACCGATTTTTCAAAAATCCATGTTGAGACGGATGGAAAAGATCATAAATATTGTAATATATCAGAAGTCTAGTCACCACTGCTAGCTCAAATACTTTCGAAAAACTATTCAACAGGCTTATAGGCCTATAGTTTTTCCAGTCCTCAGGATCCCCATACTTGAATATTGGAATTATCACCGATAGCTTCAGCTGCTCAGGAAACACCCCAAACCTTCACTATATGACACAATATTGAAGAGATAGCATCAACACTCAATTGAACAATTTTAACTGGAATTTCGCCAATTCCAGAACTTGAATTGCTTTTCAGTTTCCTAAATATCTCAACAATCTCCTCTATGGTAAAGGGCTTCACGTAAAAAGATGTATTGGTTTCAATATTGCAAGCAAATTTTGAATTATTGAGATTTTTCATCATGTTCGGGATCAATTGAACCAATAATTCATTGTAATCATCCGCTGTTTCCTGAGGTGATTTAGAAGTTGTATTTTCAAAACTGCCTTCATTCCTAATTTCATTGCATATTTTCCACATGGCTTTAGTCTTATTATCCGAGGTTTTAATTTCTAGCATCAATGAGTATCCAGTGTAATATATTTCAAGGGAAAATGTATATTGAAAATATTTATGAAGTCATTCGAGAAGCTTTGCCATTGCTTATTATCCTGGAAGCTGATGACGTTTTGTTTATTTGTTGAAGCACTGGAACCGACTGGTGACGCTTCAAGAAAATCCTATTAACAGCTACTCCTTCCGGCCAAAAATCTGCACTCATGGCATCCTGCAAATATTCTGCCGGAAATGGAACTTTGAATGATGAATATATCTCCGGTTGTCTTGATTTCAATTTTTCACATTTAAAGTCTGGTATATGCGGTTTGAAAAAATCACACAGCTTATTCTCTGTAGTGTCAGGATTTAGTCGGAATACATGAATGTATGACATTATCATTTTAGGTACCACTGAGTTAGTTTTCTGAGTACCAATTATTGGTTTTGGGGATTTTCTTGTTGCGCTTGTATTGCTTTGGTGACTCTTTGGAGCGAATGTATCCAGTATGATGTTGTTCGTTTTCCTCTTCTTCTTCACTACCACATTCCATTTTGACTATCAAACAATATAGCATATGTATGAGTTTTAACAAAGGTAAGTGAATGAGGTACCTCATAAGCCCGTTAATTGAAAACACACAACTCATAATAACAGTTTTATGATTTTCAATTTGAAGCGCGAAATCAGAATACTCTTCCTTGTATTTTATATAAATATCGACAAGAAAATGAACATCCTGAGGGACAAAACATAAGTAAGACGTTGATTGTTCCTTTTCTTATCGAATAATTATCGATGTTCAGAAAATACTCTTTCCAATCACTTTATCCTAATTTTTTTTTCTTTACATAATGGACGCTTTCCTGTTTAACGCCTTCGGAATTAGTTCCGAACCACTTGACCAACTCAGTAGAAAGGACATCGAAAAGAATTTGGGTTTGGAAGAAGACAAAATTTTTGCTGACTCGAACAAGATCTATCAACCTGATTCATCTTTGTCTAAAAACTCCGGAGTGAGATTCGAATCACAGCAATCAGCTTCCCAACTCAGCGAAAAGGTTTTGTGTTCGGAAAAAGCCAAAGTCTCTACCGAATCTTACAAAATGAACCAATATGATTATTCATTGTATGATGACATCTTTGGAATGAGTTTAGCATCTCAGCAATCAATACCCCAACTAAGCAATGAGGAAATGGAAATGATTTGTTGTCTGGAAGAAGCCAAAACCTCTGTTGATTCGAACAAGATCAATCAACCTGCTTCTTCCTTGACTAACACTTTCGGGAAGAATCTCGGATCACAGCAATCAACTCCTCATCTCAGCGATGAGGAATTCGAAAGGATTTTGTGTGTGGAGAAAGCCAAAATTTTTGCCGAATCGAACAAAAAACAATCTGATTATTCATTTTCTGACATCTTAGGAAAAACTTCAGAACCTCAGCCATCACCACAACAACACAGCAATGAGGAATTGGAAATGATTGTGCGTCTGGCAGAAGCTAAAATCTTCGCTGACTCGAACAAGATCTGTCAGCCTGATTCTTCCTTGTCTTACAACTCCGGAATGGGATTCGAATCACAGGAACTCAGCGAAAAGGTTTTGTGTTCGGAAAAAGCCTCTGCCCAAACGAATAAAATGTACCAATATGATTATTCATTGTCTGATGACATCTTCGGAATGAGTTTAGAATCTCAGCAATCAATACCCCAACTAAGCAATGAGGAAATGGAAATGATTTGTTGTCTGGAAGAAGCCAAAACCTCTGTTGATTCGAACAAGATCAATCAACCTGCTTCTTCCTTGACTAACACTTTCGGGAAGAATCTCGGATCACAGCAATCAACTCCTCATCTCAGCGATGAGGAATTCGAAAGAATTTTGTGTGTGGAGAAAGCCAAAGTATCTGCCGAAGGGAACAGAATGAATCAATCTGATTATTCATTGTTTGACATCTTCGGAATAACTTCAGAACTTCAGCCATCACCACAACAACTCAGCAATGAGGAATTGGAAATGATTTTGCGTCTGGAAGAAACCGAAAGCTTTGCTGAATCGAACAATATCAATCAACCTGATTTTTCCTTGTCTAATAAACACGGAGTGAGTTTCGAATCAGAGCAATCATTTTCCCAACACTGCGAAAAGGTTTTGTGTTCGGAAAAAGCCAAAGTCTCTTCCGCATCGAACAACTTCGACAACTTCGGAATGATTCATGGTCAACTCACTGATGTCGAATTTGAAAGGATTTTGGGATTGGGTGAATCGTATGCGTATAGAAGTCATCTTCTAACGCAAGCAGACGTGCGCAATAGCTCTTCATAAAATTGAGGATTTCAGTGCTTAATATTCGAAAATTTATATTAAAAAAACAACTAAAGTGATTATAAGTGATTAGTACATACGCACAAGTTGAAAAATTTCGTGAATTTTTGAGAGTGATAACTAAATCGAAATTTATTGTTGCGATATCTCAGACTGCAAGGTGTTACAGTGTTGCCAACATGGCTGAATTGTGCAAAAATTGTCAGAAGGGAGTGGCTGACGAAGACGAAGCAGTATTTTGTAATGGATGCGATACTTGGATGCATCGTCTTTGTATAAATATGTCGCAGAGGACCTACGTACGAATTAGCAAGTCTTCCGAAGAATGGTTTTGTGACCCATGCATTCAGCAGCAACCGAACAAAACAGCTAAAAGGAACAAAAATAAGACAACAACACAAGGTATAGGTCAAAGTAAAGAATATACGTTGGCTGATGTAATGTCCAAGTTGGATGATATGGACAAGAAATACAATGCACTCTTCATAAAGTACAATGAGCAGATCGAAATTAATAAATCTCTTCAGTTAGAAGTGGCTGAAATAAAGAAGATACTTAATAAACGAGAACAAAGAGATTTGGAGAGTACTCTCATAGTTCACGGCGTACCCAGGGAGAATGATGAAAATGTTCAAGATATCGTCGAGAACCTGGTAACAAAATTAGAGGTGGAAATTCAGGGAAAAGTTCTGAGCGCCTATAGAGTTGGAAAAACTACTGGAAGAGCGGCACCGATCCGAATTAGTATGGAAAACAAGTCAGATAAGATAAATATGATTAAAAGCTGTAATAAAATCAAACTTACGGCAAAAGCTCTAGGATACAAATCAGATGAAAAAATATTCCTGAACCATGATTTGACTAAGGCCAATCGACAACTTTACAAGGAAGCTCGTGATTTCAAATACCAGAACGGATATAAATATCTGTGGATTAAGGAAGGTAATATTTTTCTTCGAAAGGATGATAACTCTAAAATACTACTGGTTCGAGATTCAAATGATCTGGAAAACTAATACAGAACCCTAAACTAAAAATTATATATATGAACTCACAAAGCGTGAGGAATAAATGGGACGAAATAACTTGCTTTGTGAGGTGCTATTATTGTGATATTTTGGTCTTGGTTGAGACCTGGCTGAATGAAACCGAGACGTCTTCCTACCAACTGGATGGGTTCAAAGGAGTTCATACTTGTAGAAACAAAATAGGGGGAGGTGCTTCAATATTTATTAGAGACCATATTAATTTCTCTATAATAGAAAAATCGGATTTAAATGAAGACATCAGCTGGCTTTGTGTGGAAGTGGGTGAACACAATTTAAAAGTGAGTGCACTGTATAAACCTCCATCTTATAACGACAGTGACTTTCTGGAGTATTTGGAGGACATAATGGTAAAGTACCAGAAAAAACATGTTATAGTAGGTGATATTAATGTAGACTTACTGAATCCTAGTTCGCAGATGTGCAAAAAATATCTCGATGTATTAAAATTGAATAACTTTCGTGTTGGTAATGTAATTTCTGAAGCAATGGCAACTCGGATAACATCACACTCAAAAACTCTATTGGACCATGTTATATTAGATCAAAACACTGTTTTATTAGACTCAGTTGAGGTTCAGAGCAATTCACGTTCTGATCACAAATACTTAACATTTAATATCAACGAATGTTTTAGAATATACCGGTCAAAAAACGTTTTTGAAAAGAAAACGGTTGATTACATAAAATTTAAGGCATTATTCAAAGAAAAATCACAACAGTACAATATTGATACATTCGCAAGACTAATTGATTTGATAACTGAGTGCAGGAGAGAGTGTGAATGTACGAAGAAAATTAAATGTCATTCTAATAATATGTGGGTAAACAATGAATTAATCGAGCTCATTAAGAAACGTGATAAATTATATAGAAAAAAGTCTAAGCATCCAGCTGATCCTAATTTAGAAAAACAATTTAAGAGCTTAAAGAACGATGTAAACAATAAAATCAGATCCTTGAAAAATCGGTATTTCAGAATAGAATGGGAGAAAGCTGGCAACGATGTAAAGAAACAATGGAGATACATAAACAAACTGCTCTCGAGGAAAAAGAAAAACATTCCGGGTATAAAAAAGTTGTCGGTTGGCCACGATATCATAACAGATCGGGAAACTATACTTGAGAATTTTAACAATTATTTCGCAAAGGTGGGAGAAAATATTGTCGGGGAGGTGGAAAATGAAATCGTTAGTAATGAACCGGTTTTAAATGTTCAAGAGATCGATAATTTGAATTCATTTGTTCTCACTCCAGTAACCGAGAAGGAAATCAATGATATTTTACTCAATTTGAAAAAGAATTCTGCACCTGGTCACGATAAATTATCTGTCAGAGATATATTGAATTTAAAGGATGACTTATTGCCAATATTAACAAGGCTTGTTAATGCAATTCTTTCAAGTGGTAACTATCCTAGCGAATTGAAGATCAGTAAAATAACACCCATACATAAATCCGGAAAAACTGATGACTTAAATAATTACAGACCCATATCCGTTATTAGTACGTTCTCTAAAGTTTGTGAAACGGCCATAAAAAATAGAATGTTATCTTTTATTAAAAAGTATGTTGTGGTCGATCAATACCAGTATGGATTTACGAAAAACAGTAATACCCTCAGTGCGACAGTTGATTTGATTAATGAAATTTCGTCAGCTCTAGACAATGGCCAGATAGCCGTGGTTATACTGGTCGACTTGAGAAAGGCTTTTGACGTGGTTAGCAGAGATATTCTTCTTCATAAGCTCCAACGAATGGGATTCAGAGGAAAAATACATAAGTTGATTAAGTCGTATTTAACCGATCGCCGTCAATATGTGTGTATAGATGATAGCAAAAGTGACTGGACTTCCAATTCGTTTGGTATTCCCCAAGGGTCGGTTTTGGGTCCCCTTCTTTATTCATTATACGTGCTTAACTTGAGCAAGTCAAACATCCGGGCCAGGTATTTCGCTTTTGCAGACGACACTGTCTTGATATATACAGGTAATAACATAGAAGAATTGAATGAACAAATTAATGAAGATCTACAACGGTATTTACATTGGCTTTGGAACAATAAATTGAAAATTAATATAAATAAAACTAAGTATATGGTATTCAAGCAAAAGAACAAAAAAGTTACGAGTCTAAAGTTAAGCATAAATAATATTGAACTTCAAGAAGTTTGTGAGGCGAGGTACTTGGGTCTGATGTTGGATACACATTTGAGCTGGAAGAGCCACGTTGACTCCATAATCGAGAAAATAATACCGATGGTTTCGGCTTTATATAAGGTTCGATCTTATTTATCAAAAAAAAGTAAATATCAGGTCTACAATGCGTTTTTTATGTCACATATAAGATACTTAATACCGATTTGGGGAACTTGTGGAAAAACATACTTCAAAAAAATACAAACGTTACAAAATAAATTTATTAAAGTGTTGTTTAATTATGATCGATTAACAAATACTACACAACTTTACTCTGATTTGCAAATACCAAATTTGAAAAAAATATTAGAATTAGAACAATGTAAATTAATTTTTAAAATCATAAATAAAATACAAAAGTGCAATACAGAGTATAAATTTACGAAAGATATTCATAGTTATGAAACAAGAACACATCAAAACTTATATCAGACAAGAGTAAAAAGTCAAAAAGGGCTGAATAACCCAATAGCACAAGCTTCAAAAATATTCAATAAATTACCTACTCCCATAAAATCTGTCAGTTCAATTGGTAAATTTTCTGATCAAATAAGAGAATACTTAGAGTTGGTGTAATGTGATTTTGTCCGCTTTTTCAATAGAATGTTAAGTTGGCATTTTTTGAAATTTGTCTTGATGTGGAACTGCGATTCCTCAAACATCAGGTGTGTATGTACGAAATAAGATTTTATTTATTTTATTTAACAAAGGCACTGGTTAATTTCAATGGAATTCTGTATCTACTATCCTCGATACCAGTTTAGGGTACTGTTTAGAGGATTGTGAATGTAAATTTTTTTTTTGTACTTGTATATTTTATTCAATAAATCATTTAAAAAAAAATGTCTCTGCCGAATCGGCCACGCAGATAAATCGATCTCATTCCGACCAATATATGACGGATTGGAATTCGCTTTTTGAGCAGGAGCCGAAATAGTTGAAAGTGTCAGGCCAACAAGTATGATACCAAAAAGGTGAGTGATTTCTACCATATACTACCACTTATATTCAAAACAAATTATATGCAGGTCGTTCCACACTTCGCGCCACCTGACGATTAATGTTCATTTTCTAACTGATGATTATTCTAACCGAAAATTGTGTATTACATGCATTTTCGAATCAGATACGTGGAAAATGCTTTGTTGGACAATTCAAGCAGATAACGTCATTCTTAAAACATAATAATTTTTTGTTAATTGAAACTTGATATAAATCCGAAATAAATTGAATATATATAAATATATATATCAAAACAATTGAAGAATTTTGGTAGACCCGTAATGATACTTCTTTAACGTATTTTCGGAATTGCATGAACAATTCTTTCAGTTTTGTTTTAGTAATCATATTTTTTTATCACGAAATTTCGAAGAGACTTCAAAATTTTCACCAAAGCCGCAATATAGCGGTTCATTCCAGAAATAATACAGAGAATAACGAATTTATATTTTTGCAGTGACGTTATCAAGCCAAAAGTGAGAATAAGAGAAGGTGTCCGGAAACTGCAAAAACAGAAGGTAAGTTTTGTACTATTATTAGGTATGAATTCAATTATTATTCTTATTCGTGTGTTTCTGCTGACTGAGGTTCTACACGAAAGTTATTTCAACTCTAATTCATATTTTCAAAACTACAAGAAACATAAATCTTAACTTTTACTAAGTATGAATAAAAGATAAATTTTTAATGGGAAATAAACAATAAAAAATTTGTCGGCAGATAGAAATTCAATTTCAATGGAAAGCTCCGAAACATTCATCTATACAGCGAGTATTGAAATTTTTTTAATTCAAATATATAAAATAGAACTCATCAAAATATCTAAATAATTTAACCAAAAATCACCTATATGAATCACTCAAGATGCCGAAGCTATCATTCCTCTCACTTCTAGACTACTTTGTGTAGGTTGTAATTGATATCGATTCTCGTTCATTTGTTGCGAGATGCCTGTTACAATCATAAAATATTTGGGAAATTTGTTGCATAGTAAAAGGAGGGATAAACAACGTGGAAATATTGTGACAGGATATAGTGATATTAGTGCTTCCGTACCTTTACTCCATTTTTGACGCCTTGCGAGAGTGTGCAGACATCTAAATTATATGCATTTTCAACTGCTGAAATGAGAACAAACACGCGAACATCCAAAGTTGCCATTTAATTTCATTTCCAATCATAAACCATACACCCAGCATTGTTCTAAGCGAATCCATATTTCAGATTCAATCATAGGGAGAATATTTTTATTATTTTCATAATGAAATGAAATAATTATTGTCGATAATGCAGATCACAGACGGATGTATTTTATGGAGGTTTATTCCAACTTCGTCATTTTGACTGTTTTGCATGAGCAGGTGATTTTAAGGGAAACAGTTTATTTCATTCTTCTTTAAATTCTGCTGTGAAAAGAGAAACACTAACCTTGTAGTTATATGTATATAAGAAATTTAGTATAGATTCTCCACGAGTATATGGGGGGTGTTCGAATTTGAGTAGAGATCTCGTTCACACTTCTTTGAGTTATCAATCGAGGGTTCGATCCTGTTTGGGATAATCTTCCGGACTGTACAAATCAAAAACAATAACGATTCACATTATGGCTTGATCAACTGAGACATAGAGAATATAAAGAATATCTGCATTCTTGGAAGTTGGAAACACAAATCTAATTAAATACGAAATGGTGGAGAAAGAAAATGGTTGTCGAATAATGTACTTTAATCATTATTACACGCACGACGTATCAGAGAATCTTTGGAAACGAAGCTCTTTGTAGACAAGTACCGGGTAATAGATGTACCTATGCATCCGAACATTTTCATTTTTATTTACTCATCATTCGAATTGACGCGTCCTTCATCAAGTTTTAGGTTTTCATTTTTATAAATAATAAAATGAATTTCCTTGGAATTTTCAGGTATTCAAGTGTTCCAAATGCGAATTCTCTTCATACTTCAGGGATATTCTGGACCAGCATATCCACAGAACACATTTACAACCAAATCAAGAGTAAGTAGAGAACAATTCAGAATTCAAAATTTATAATATGTAGTACCTAACTATTTTATACACTTTATGTGAAATAAATTCAACAGGTGAAAATAATTAGAGGCATGTGTCATATTTAATACATACATTACTTATAATGCTTTCAATACTTTCAATCAATTCTAAACAAATATGTTTATATATCTATGCCAGTACGATGTGGGTGATTGTCTTGCAGAAATCTCTGACGTTACCACATTTTCGTGTCATCGGAAAAATGTGGCTAACATATTTTTTAAAGAAAAGCCTCGTGATTGTACTCGTAGATACTCGATAAGCTTCGTTTTGCTGTCAATTTCAAACTTCGATATCCTGATCGTCCCTTCAGTATTCAATTCATTCATTTCATCGAAGAATGCACTATCGATCACCATTATTTTTTTTTGTGATGGCCTCTTTCGACGAAGAACCTAAAATTCTTTTTTTTTTTCTTTCTTCCTTGTTGTATAAATAGCTAATATTTCAGTCAAGTCGAAAGAGCGCTTCGAATGAAACCTCATTATGAATTATTCTTAAGCCGATTAGATACATGGCAGAACAGACTTTTTCCGCCGACCTCTTAATAATATAATCTCATAAAATCTCATTTCGAAGCGTTGGGTATGAAGAAGAGGAAAGAAAAAGTCTATAAAGCATTTCAGTGGTGGAACCTTGTATTCAAATCATCCGGTTACATGTTTTGGTTTACGTCATTGTCAAACCAAAAATTCTGAAAAGTTGTTACTTGTAAGTGCAAAATATGAGGTTGAGCAAACTTAGAAAAGGTGAAAAATAATAATGTTACGTTTCAGTTAAATCTCTCTCTGAAACTCACGATTTTTTAAGTTCCATTGTCATATATATAATTGTTATGTTTGCATATTTAAAAATTTTATTTATTATTTCAGATGCAAGCAGATACAATCGAATGAACGTGTTAATTTTACTATCAACGGAAAAGAAAAAGCACCCCATTCCTCTGTTGCTAATAGGGCGTCTATGTAAGTAAATATAATAATTTTTTATAATTATTTTTCAGAAATTTCAAATATTTTAAATTGTACTGTAATCAATTGTTATTGTTCATGTTGAAAATAGGTTGCTCATATTGATGTACATTTTTGTGAGATACTTAGAATTATCTGGAGAAATTAAAGAATAGCATTTTTCGTAATCGCTTCGCTTACCGAGTGACACTTTGGATCGGAAGTTGGCATGAAATTTACATTCGCAATAGACTTCGTAATCGATAGGGAACATGAGCTTTAAAGTTTGCTTTGTATCGTATCTGTCATAATGGAAATAAATAGCGTTGTGAAGTATAGGGCGAATGGAAGTATTGTACAACTTTAACTAAATTGAGTCCAAGCAACATATAAGGGGAAGAATTGAGAATCCATGTTGCGTTTTTAAAGTGAGTTGAATCAATATATCATCAGATATCACTTTATCATTGCCCCTACAAAATACTTCTTCCAAATAACCTGTTGAATATTCCTTATATGCGCACACTGAACATTGAACACATAGGCACACGAATAGCGACGAATAGTCAGTTCGGCTCTGTAATCCGATGTGAGAATAATCTTTTGATTCCAGCATTAGAAACAAAACAACATAAAATACTTCGCAAGATGTATGTATAAAAATTATTTGGTATTATCGAATTGACTACTTATTGACAATTTAGAAAACAAGGATTCACAACCATTTCACCATGATTCCTTAGACTTGTAAGCTCACCTAAATGTTTCTCCGAATGCACTGTTTTTTGAAACATCAACTGAACTACGGGTCTTTCGTGAGATTTTAAAAGGAACGAGAATAGTTCATCATAACTTATTATATTCTCTTTCAGAAGGAGTAAGAAATTTACCTGCACAGATTGTTCATTTCCGACGACAGATTTGAGAATATTTCTGAATCACATATTTGTGATACATAAATACCGCTGGTACAAATGTCCAATCTGCCGTGTTTGCACGACATCTCCAAATGCAAGCATGGAGCATTTTCGAAAAAATCCTGATCACATGATACCATATGGGAAAAGAAACTCACAGAAAAAGATAATTCAACCGAGACGAGAAAAAAAATACAGGTACAAGTCGGATGAGAACTTGAACATCGAGGTGAAGAAAGAAGGTAACAAAGAAAAGTGAGTATACATCTATCAAAAATTTACATTTCCGCATAATCATCATATCATATCATATCAAATTATTTTGTCTTCTCTCAAAATGGGTTTTTATTTTATTATAAATATAAAACAGTTTATTGTGCTTGGAATTTTGTAGCCACTTCAATCAAAAATCACTGAGTGAATATTTTACTATTTATTTTTGCTTTTTCAGGATTGTTATCACACCCAAACCTCATTGTTTCAAGAAGGGGAATAAAATAGAAAAAAAATTCTACTGCGAGGTTTGTGAATTTAAAACACTTAGCTACAGTACACTGATGGTACATAAGAATAGGAATCATAATTTGGCTATGAGATGCCCAGGGTGTTTTCGTCACTTAAATTCGATAGCTGAATTGATAAAACATTTAATGGATAGTCCCAATCATATGACGACTTATCTCAGATGCAACATTTGTGATTTTGGAACCTACGATGAACGGGCATTAACGATTCATAAGAAGAGGAAACATTTTTAATCAATTCATGACGGAAGTGAACGAAGATCCGTGAAGGTGAAAATATCTAATGTGAGTAGAAAGTATTATTCCTGGAATCGAAAAGAAGAAAATGAGAAAAGTATGGACGTCACTGACACAATCGAAGTAGATTCTTACGTTTGCATATAAACTAGAAGATTTCAAATAACCGACTTTGCAATAGAGGCAAACGAGAAATATGAAGTGAAACAACGTCTGAACTTGGGTACCTAAAACATATTGTATAATGAACCAAAATTTAACCCACATTATTTCACTACTGATTAATCGATCGGCCAAGGAGAATTACGAGAGAAAATATGTACCATAACTGAACGAAAGAGAAAAATTACGACATTTCTTTGATAGTGCTGTTCGAACATCCATGAAAGTGAAAAAGTATAATTATTGAAAATAAATTTTACGAAATTTCAGAGTTGTTTTATTTGACTTCACAAGAAAGGTGAAATTTCTTCTGAGATAGCACATAATATGGCTAGTAAGGGTAGGCAATAAAGGCAGACCTATCCTTTACCTAAAAAAAGCCTAAAATCTTTAGGCTATTTCGCCTTTGTGGAATCTACTAAGTAATGGAGATAATTTTTTTCACCCATCATGCCTATCCTACATTTCTTTTCAATGTATTATGTAATCGAAGAATATTTGATTGAAACTTCTCATCAAACATTCAGCGATCTCTACCAGCACCTGCAATCCTACTGCTACCTATACGTGAGAGCCATAAATTAGAAAAAAACCATTAGTAACAGACGAATGTTATTAGCGAATCGTACACCCCGACTGTTTCGCCTTTTCGAGTAGTCAGGTACATAATTTCGAAAAATTTCGAAGTAGTTAGGTTGAACAGTGGGTAATCATCCTCTCCAAAAGAAGCAATTTTTTGGCATTTATTTGCATTCAATTTTTTGGCGTTTTTTCGAATTCATGACATATCTTTATTTCCTATTTTTACTATTATTATTGGACCAAAAAATATGGGCAGTCCAGGGTACAGTCCTCTATAGCATTCTGATAATATATACCGAAACACAGAACACGGCCTTATCACCAGGTGAAATGGACTCGAAGGCACAACTCAGTTTAGCAAGGCTGTGGTCAATTTCAAAAATAGAATAATAAAAACATCCCTTCCATTATCAAATTCCAGCTGCTCCGTAAGCCCCAACCGTTTACAAAATTGACCACAAAATTCACGGTTTTACCTCCGGTGCATTTAACAACAAGAGTAATATACCTGAGAAACAATATCAAATATCGTGGAATTTTGTGTTCCTTATTCTCGTGTGGTCAAATCGCATAAACTTCTTCCGCAACTATTTTCAAACCGAATCAATGTCTTCCTCTTTATTTTAGATCCGTTATATGTTAAAGTTTGTGACTTAAATATAAAGTTTCTTCTTTGTTTCTGTTCTCATTATCTATCGCAGATGGTAAAAAATTTTCACCTCATTTATAGTGATAGTGGAAGCTGAAAGTTTGAATGACTTTGAATTTTCTCATTTTATGTATTGCTCTATACCTTCATAGAGTCCAACACTCCAAACGTTATTTTCAGAAGGATGTTAAATATCTTATATCTGAATCAAGTTTTCTACAAGAATCGAGTACCATCCGTCACGGTTTGTTGGTGTTCGTGGACTGTATTAACTTGACGATTATGAAAAACAAAACAACTCTTTTCACTTAAAGGGTAACTTTATTGTTTTTCGAACTGAACGCTTTTTACAATCTGGACTTGCTCTTTAACATCGAGAGAGTAAGTGAGTGAATGTATATGTAGTAAATGTAAACACTGACTCGTGATTAAGTTCGTAAATGACTAAGACTAAAGTAAAGGGAAGATTCCTTCCGCGTGGATGTTACATAGCTCTAAGAAAGCAAATGATGCGGTAGATGGCAGGTCCAGCTCATCACGGTAGCGCTGTGGCGCGAACATGCCGCCCCCTTTGCAAAGCCCAAGCTTTCAAATCTCAACGGGAAGAGGACAAATCTTCTGGAAATTCCGTTTTAGAACTCCTGCACTTGTTCGGATTGAGGCACTGCGAGCTACGCCATCTTGACCTTTGTGTAATGCTATGACTCGTCCAAGACGCCATTCAGTGGGTGGGGATTGCTCGTCCTTGATTACTACCATTTGATTTTCGAGCAATTGACCATGCTCGCTTTTCCACTTTTGTCTGGATTGAAGTTCTACGATATAGTTTCGCTCCCATCTTCTCCAAAAATCCTGACAGATCTTCTGCATTAACTGGAATCTTGAAAGACGGTTCATCTTTGTGTCAGTGACATTTTCTTCTGGTGCAGCTATCAGCGTTCTGCCAATGAGGAAGTGAGCCGGAGTGAGGGAACTGAGGTCATTTGGATCAGGGGAGAGTTGACAAAGAGGTCGAGAATTCAAAATAGCCTCAATCTGACATAAAACAGTACTAAACTCCTCAAAAGTGAGGTGTGTATTGGACAAAACATGTTTCAGGTGTGACTTTACGCATCGCACATTTGATTCCCAAAGACCGCCCATGTGAGGGGAATATGGGGGGATAAACTGCCAATCAATGCCCTCACAAGTAGAGGAAGAAGTCAATTCGTCTTTTTTCTGAGACAAAAACTTGCCTAATTCACGAAAGGCACCTACAAAATTTTTGCCGTTGTCAGAAACTATCTTTTTGGGCTTTCCACGCCTGGAAATAAATCTTCTTAAGGATTGCATAAAAGATTCCGTTGAAAGACTTGAAATTAATTCGAGATGCACAGCCTTTGTAGCAAAGCAGATAAATAATCCAATATAGCACTTTTCCAATTTGCCGCCGCGACCTCTACTTAAACCATGACGTATAATGAAGGGACCTGCGTAGTCGACACCGACGCAGCTAAATGGAGGAGATGGAACGATTCTTTCTCGCGGTAAATTTCCCATCAAGGGCTGAACTGTTTCTCCTCTGTGTCTTGCGCACCGTATGCATTTCCTCACGATTGAGCGCGCCATATTTCTACCGCCGATAGGCCAAAACTCTTCCCTTATAAAGGCTAGCAAGCTATGAGGACCCACGTGTAGGTGGCGAAGATGCTCATAAGAAAACAACAGTTTGGTTAAATGATGTGCGCAATCCAAAACTATAGGATGCTTTTTGTTGAAACTCAGATCGGAATATTCTAATCGGCCGCCGACGCGTATAACGCCAGCAGAATCGGAAAACGGAGTCAAACTTAACAATTTGCTCTTGCCATTTATTTTTCGATGTTGGGATAGATCAGACACTTCTCTGGGAAAGGATTGAATTTGTGATAATCTCAATAAAATTGTTCGAGCGCGATTCAGCTCTTGTTTAGACAAACATCCGAAAACTCGCTCAGTCTGAAACGTTCTACAGTTTTTGGCAAATCGCAACATGTAAGCAACCGTTCTCAGCAAATGGGTATAACTTGAAAATCTCTCGAAAGGAAATAAGGTTTCCTGACACTCTTTAATAGCGACGCATGTTTGCTGCCTTAGCTCCGGCAAGTTGACAACTGCATAAGTATGATTCGGCCAATTGCCTTTTTCTAGGCACAACCAGGTCGGTCCGCGCCACCAAAGTTGTGATTCCAACAACTCGCTTGGATAGAGCCCTCTCGATACTAAGTCTGCGGGATTGTCGCGCGTAGGTACATAACGCCACTCGCAATTAGCAGTTAAACCCTGAATTTCCGCAACTCTATTGGCGACGAAAACCTTTAACGAACTGGGACTCGCGCTTATCCAAGCAAGAACGATTTGTGAGTCGCTCCATAAAAAACATTCGTCAAACTTGAGTGTCATTGATTTTTTAACTTTGTCCGCTAATCGAGAAAGAACTTGTGCGCCGCATAACTCTAAACATGGCACACTTATTGTTTTAATAGGTGCCACCTTGCTTTTAGCAGTCAACAAATGGACATGTATCTTACCCTCGACGTCGATGCTTCTTACGTACAAGCATGCACCGAACGCACGCTCGCTTGCATCGCAATATCCATGCAACTCGATACGTTGAGGGTTGTCGCAAACTACTCGTCGTGATATTGAAATTTTCTCTAAATTCGGCAGATCGTTTAAAAATCTGAACCATCTATCGGCTAGATGTCTGGGCAACGCATCATCCCATCCTAACTTCTCGAGCCATAAACTTTGCATCAGAATTTTGGTGATGATGATTGACGGACTGACTAATCCCAAGGGGTCGAATATTTTAGCATTTACGGATAAAATGAGCCTCTTGGTGCATCTACTACCGACATCGAGATTCTCTAACGTGTACAATAGCTTATCATTGAGACACGACCAAGTTAATCCTAACGTTTTCGCGTTTTCCCCAGGACCGAACTCTATGATCCCGCAAGGAGAATCCTTGTTATCTATATTAGCTAGAACTTCTGGTTCATTGGAATACCACTTTCTTAATTCAAAGCACCCGCTTAGTAAAACAGATGAAACTTCAGCGCAAATGCTCTGCGCATGCTCAATAGTATCAGCGCCTGTAAGCAAATCGTCTACATAGAAATCTCGGCGAATGATTTCCGCAATGTATGGCTGGCTGTCTTGACACACTTTTGCTAGTTCGAAAAGGCAACGAATTGCTAAGTAACTCGCACATGCCTGACCATAGGTTACCGTGTTTAGCGTATATGATTTCAGCGGCTGGTCGGGACTATCACGCCATAATATTTTTTGAAGGTTTCGCTGATTAGGTTCGATGAGCACTTGTCGGTACATCTTAGCGCAATCTGCTGAAATAACGTACTTGTGCTGTCTAAATCTCAAGATGATTGACAACAAGTCTTCTTGCAAAATTGGACCGATATACTGGATATTGTTAAGAGAGATTCCGTTACTGGTAGGAAATGACGCATTGAAAACTACTCTTAAACGTGTAGTCTTGCTGTTTTCCCGTAAAACTCCGTGATGCGGCATGAAATATTCGCATACATCATCGTTTATCTGCTCTTCAGCTAAACTCATATGATTGAGGTCTATGTACTCCGAGAGGAAATTTGTATAGAGAATTTTAAGCGATTCGTTTTTGCTTAGTTTTCGTTCGGTACTATGGAATAACTTCTGTGCTTGACTACGTGATTCGCCTAAACAGCTAGGATGTTGCTTTAGTGGAAGAGTGACTATGAAACGCCCAGAAGAGTCTCTACGAGTGGTTTGTTCAAAGATTGTTTCGCATTCAATTTCTTCGCGTGACCAAGGCTTGACAACAGAGCACTCTTCGGTTTCCCAAAACTTCGACAGTATTCTACATAACTCTTGATTTGTGCTCAGGTGACATGAAGTGTTGCGAACGTTGTTATCATTACTAACGCGACCGGAGACGATCCAACCAAATACCGTGTCCTGTAATACTGTCTTGTTCCTACCGCACGAAATTTTATTAGGCTTGATGATTTCCCAGAACAACTCTGCTCCGATAAGCATATCGATGGGAGCGGGCTTATTGAATTCGGGATCCGCCAGTTGCAGATCACTAGGAATTTTTAACGAACTAACATCAAACCCCCACGCTGGAGTCATACTGGTGATATTAGAAAGAACGAAACAGTTAACACTCGCTTTAAACTTACCATACCTAGAGTTTAGATCTACTACGCATTTCTCTTTGATTTTTGAAATATTGCCTGAGATACCTAGAACGTTTAAGCTTGCGTTGCTTGTTGATATACCCAAACGCTGACGCAAACTATCCGTGATGAAACTTGATTGCGATCCAGAGTCTAACAGTGCACGTACCGAAACGGGCTGATTGGACTCGTCAAAAACTATAACCTTTGCTGTAGACAATAACACTGTGTAATTATTGAGGACGTCTACGCCACTGGCTAAAGAGTTTACGTTATTCGAACTTGAGACGCTTTCTTTGGTAACCGCTGTGTATTCATTTTCAGGATGTAAAAGAGTGTTATGCCAAGCTTTGCATTTTTTACAAGGACCGGACCTACATTTTTTGCTCGAATGGTTATTCAGTAGACAAATATTACAGAGATTGGCCTGTTTAACAAACTCTATTCTTTTTTCCAATGACAAACCTAAAAATGATTCACATTTATAAATCGAGTGAGAATCTTTGCAGAAGAAACATGACAAAGCCGTAGAATTATTGGAAACTAGGGATTTGGAACTTTGTCGGAAATCTTTCCTTTTGTTTTCATCTGCCACGTACCTACTGGAACCGCTTTTAAATTCAAGGGTTTCTAATAAATCTGCACGGTTGCGCAAAAAGGTTTGTAAATTTTCTAACGTCGGGTTATCACACGATAAGGAATGCTTTTCCCATTCACTAAGTGTTTTAGCATCTAACTTGCTTGCTGCTAGAAAAATCAATAATGGGTCCCAATTTTTTGTGTTCTGTTCCAATTGTTCTAGTGAGCGCAAATGCTTGGACAGATCATCGACTAATTTACGCAACTTGTAAGAACTTTCCTTTGTTATAGACTCTAAACCGAAGATTAATTTGATATGATTATGAACTAATAATCTAGTATTATTATATCTATCGCATAAAACTTGCCAAGCTACTGTGTAACCTGCACTTGTGAATTCAACTGCTTTGATTACAAGGGCTGCACTTCCCTCTAGGGAGGCTCTAAGGTAATGATACTTCTGAATCGAACTCAGAGACTCATTGCTATGAACTAAAGACTCGAAAGTTTCTCTGAACTCTAACCAATTTTCATATTTTCCCTGGAACTTGGGAAGGGCAATAACTGGCAATTTAACTCCACTTAAAATACTGGTAGGACTACCTGTCTCTGACACTGCGGAATTTCTTGAAGAGATTTGACTGTTGAAGTCCACAATTACTTTACTTGCTAACAGGGACTTGGCAATAGACCGGTAATCGTAATACGTGTCTTCGAAGGTGGCCCTAATTTCATATTCCTTCTGGAGAGCTTCTTCGGAGGCTGCCAATTCTATATGGTTTTGCACCTCCTCGAACTCATCAAATACTATTTTCACGCGATCTAATCTTTCTTCTAGCTGGATCAGGTCGGTTTCACTCAGTTTATCTAGGTCTTTCTTACTATCTACGTGTTTAACAAAATTTGTTAGGGAGCTCTTTAGCGACCCTCGCTTTCTAGTTAACGAATCGGTCATTTTCAACACTACGCCAAGCAGAGCTATAATAATAATTGAGAAACAAAACGACTATTTCGACTATTTTAAAAACTCGACAGGTGAAAAGGGAATAACAAGATCTGGATAAATGGAAAAACAGGAACGGACTCACCAACTACCTCTTGGTGCCGAATGCAATCTGATTTCCAGCTTTTCTCCTCTTTTATTCACTTCTTTTTCACATCCGTTGGCTCGAATGGACCATGTTGGTGTTCGTGGACTGTATTAACTTGATGAAAAACAAAACAACTCTTTTCACTTAAAGGGTAACTTTATTGTTTTTCGAACTGAACGCTTTTTACAATCTGGACTTGCTCTTTAACATCGAGAGAGTAAGTGAGTGAATGTATATGTAGTAAATGTAAACACTGACTCGTGATTAAGTTCGTAAATGACTAAGACTAAAGTAAAGGGAAGATTCCTTCCGCGTGGATGTTACATAGCTCTAAGAAAGCAAATGATGCGGTAGATGGCAGGTCCAGCTCATCACGGTAGCGCTGTGGCGCGAACACGGTTCATGAAACTTTGTCGACTATTTGGATATAAATCTAAGTGCAAGTGCAAGGTGAAGTGTAATTGGCCATTGAGAAACGGGAGGAGGAAGTTTGATGAAAGGTTGTTGATTTAATTTTGATTCTTTCAAAAATATACTACTAAAGCGAAATTTCTTTCGTTATCGGTAATCAGCACCAATCCTTCACTATAATTTTTGGCATCAATGTTTGAAGAAAGTTCTTTTCATTACAAAATTTGCCAGAACATCAACTGTACCTACTACTTTCCTCGGTAATGAGAATTTTAATTCCGTTTCAGTAAATAACTGCATTGCAAAATAGGGGATAATTTCAAGGAATCAACTATGTAATTATTGTGTTCAGGAATAAGGAATAAAAAAATATATAATTATAACATCAGCTGTTCCATTCAAAACTAGATTGGAGTTTAAACAATATTCAATATAAAACACATCAAGACTATGAGAACACACTCAAAAATAGAACAGCTGTTCGCTGAATCGAAAGTCTATTAGACTGCTTTAATTCTTGAAAATATTTGTTTCTAGATTAAATAGATTTAGAATATTAACTCGTCAGTTCATTTCATTGTTACAACAGGCTCCATAAAGAAGAAACAAAATAATTACGGAACCTATCTTTTAATACATCGATAATCCATCAAATTCCAAATTTCCTGTTGTAGTGATGTTATAATGCCGATTATAACATCCGAAAAACGAGTAGATTACCTACTTTTTTACCGATACATGAGGAACTGAATGAAAGAGCAGAATAATATAAATCGATATCCAATGGCCAAGCGGCAAGAGAAAACACCACAAACGTTAAAAGAAATAGATCGCGTGAAGCTGATGCACGAAGGATGCAGGCCTGCAGGATAAAGCAGAACAACAAATCAGCCGATCAAAGACAAGCTTGGTTAACGTAATTTGCACTAGGAAGATATGCTTGTATTTCATTACTTTTATGCAACAAATATTTATTAGTTGGAAGTTGCACATAAAACTCAGATATTTTCGAACTATATAAGATCGAATGAAATAAGATACTTCTTCGTGTTAATAAATTGTTATATTTGAGGTGAACATACCAAGATGCGCCGAAACATGTATCTTCTACTAAAATATATTTTTTTTTGTCATATGAAAATGCGATTGTAACTTCATTGATATTTGTATTTAAGCTGTTAATTTTATTTTAAGCTTTTGTATTCGATAAATTTCATTCATAATAAATAATGGTTATTATCACTCAATTTATATGGTTTTAACAAACTATGAATTTGTATGTAAATAAACGTTTCTCTCAGTGTAAAGAAGGTAAGTAGCACTGACCGCCAACTGCTTATCCGGCCTAATTAGTCTATTCAAGGATGTAGGAACATGATAGAGTTAGAGTTAGTAGATAAGATTCATTGTTAAGTCTTCGAATAAACCGGAAAAATGTCAATGGGGTACCATACATATCTTCGTATGATACATGAAAAAACAGAGATAAGAACCTTACAAAAAACTGTCTGTTTGTCCGTACAAGTGTAATGATGATGTATTTGTGTGAAGAATTAGTAATAGGATTCATTGAACAGAATTATGGAAATAGCCCATAAAGTCCTACCTACCTACTTTCAGGTATATACAGCTTTACCAGATACATTTTGAATGTCGACATTTACCATTTACTATGCGCGCTTGGAATTTTCAGGGCAGTTCTTGTTTGTTCATGGAAAGAGTTCGGTAGAGTTATAGGCATCTTCAATTTTTTCTCTCTATAAATTAGTTGGGCATCTCAGAAAACGCTCGACAGATGAAATCGAAATTTGTCATTACTTTTCGGAACAATATCTTTGAACCAAGTTCTAATTCACACTCTCATCTGAATTGTATTGTTGAAAGCAGTAATCTCAAGAAAAGTCTTATGGGAAAAGGCGAAGCAGCGATGAGTGAATCCGGTACCTGGAGTAGTGACCGCTCCGACATTACTAACAGTTCGAAATAAAAAGTTAATGCAGTACCTACCTTATTGTCATTTTTGAAGGGGATTTTGAGATTTTCGTCCAATAAATCTTTTTTTTCAGTTGGTAGTTGTTTTATCTCAATTTTGAGGATTGGTTTTCGAGACTGGATTCAAGTGTGTTAATTATTATCAATTTTAGGTCAATAAATGTCATGAAGTAAAAAAATTCCGAGTATGTTACCTTCTCCATTATATACAATGGCTAAAATTGCAACATTGATGCTAAGGAAACTTGTCCAAGTTGAACTGGGAATCAGAAATGATTTTCTGAATGAATATTGTGTGAATGTTATGGAAATTCATATGTATATCCACTTTCTAGATGAAAAAATTCCTGTCTGAGGGTAACAGATTTGTTTTTTATGTAAATCCTTTAATTTTGAAGTTTTTTATCCAGGTTATTCAATTCACCTCCTATTCTTCGTAACTGATTTGAAATGTACAATGTACAAAAGCTTCATCATGCTATAAAAAGCCGAGTTACATATGTCCTTAAACATTGACCAAAAGTTCATTTCATCGTGGAAAATGATGAAAACTGACATCTTCACAAGAAATTCGTTATCGAAGATTTGCTCGAAGGATACAAATTATGAAAACTTCACGAAGCTTTTCCCATTATCACGAAATAGATAAATATATTTTCAACTGATTAAGACATATTTCTTATGAAAGATCTCATTGAAACACCAAAATATTTTCCGTTTCTCGATGTATACAAACATAAGTGCATTAACTTTTTATTTACAAAAATTGACACCAGGGGGCGTATCGCTTGTTTTGAATTCCCAATCACATACATATCATATCCTATTCCACACGTTAGCTTTCAAATGAAAATATTTATATTCAAAAAGTTATTCAGAGATCCATGGACACAAAACTGTCCTTTAGATCAAATAGATTAAATCGATCCATTGCAAGGAATTTCAAAGTTATTATATAATTACATATATGTAGGTAGGTATAATTATTTATATTCTCATATAAAATAAAGAATAAATTGAATTCCTTATATAACTACACAGTAACAAATACTTAATTAGTAATGTAAGATTACAATGGATTATAATATCTAACATAAAGATATAAATTTTTTGAATCAAACACATTTTATGTATCTTACTCCTAGTCACAGTTCAAGAAACCTCAACGAATATCATAATTTTCCATGTTGACTCTAATAATAGCTTTCAGTACATTAAGCAGTTGCAAATTGAACAAAACAAAATGGCGTAATTATCACGTCATGTCTTCTTAGGCATTGCGCATGTCTGAAACTTCTATGGAAGTTACTTCTTAAAATGTCGGGATCAGTTTGAAGTGTTCTATCGAGACATTGACATTATAAAACAGTGACTTTATAGCTTTTCGGTTCAGTTTGTGATTACTACTGGAATTTTTCTATTGCGAGTTGCGACGGATATGTGAGTATGAATATGAATTTCTATAATTTTTCCTCTTTCATTTTCTAATTACGACTAATTTTAATATCCTGAATAGTTAATATAGAATATAACCGAAATCTCCAATAAAATTCTATCCCGGCATTTCCAAGGGAAGCGCGGTTTCAATGTGCAATCCTGAAACAACATACAGAGTGAGTCTTTGAGAATATGAATTTCTATAATTTTTCCTCTTTCATTTTCTAATTGCGACTAATTTTCAATATCCTGTAGAGGTAATATAGAATATAACCGAAATCTCCAAATAAATTCTTTCCCGGCATTTCCAAGGGAAGCGCGGTTTCAATGTGCAATCCTGAAACAACACACAGGGTGAGTCTTTGTGTACGAAACGTACAATAAACACCCAAAATTAAATATATCAAAAATTCATAAACTCAATTCAACCAAATATTTCCATTCGAAATTATTTAGATCTTTCTCTTTTTCATAATTGTAATTTCCTGTGTAAGTCGGCCCGGTGAGACAAAGGATTGCAATAGTTTATTTTAATATCTAACATTTCTTAATCCAACTGCAGCAATTTTGCAAGTAAAGAAAAATGTACTGAATATGCAAAATGGAAGTTGATTTCGATTTTGTGGTCTTGACGTCATTATACAATTTGACTATATACAGTTTGTTAGATTAGGAAATAAACGTTCATTATCAAGTGATCCGCATTATCAATCTCAATCCTCGAGTCCCTAAGTTTTCACCAACCCAGAACTCTTAGAACTTGAGGTACAATTGAGATTCCACCCCAACAATTTGACTCGTACAAATATTTCAACAGTAGATTCTTGAGATCAAAGTAAACATTTTTTCCTCTACCATTTTTCCAAATTGGCTCGGTTTAAAAGATACAGGCTGTTGAAAAACCATAAGAAAAGTTATTTTTAGTGCTATCTCACAAACTGTTTTTGGATTAAATGAATTTCGGAATATAGTGTTTCATTTATCTGATGATATTAACCACGTCTTCCAGTTTTCTCATTATGACCATAATAGAATAAAATTTCATTACTCCTTCAAGACATACAAGTATGTAAAGGATGATATAATGAAAAGAACAGATACTATTCCCTACAAAAGATATTATCCCCTAAGAATTCTAGTTCTAGTTTATCTGAGCGTACATCTTGAAAATGGGACGAATTCAATTCTCCGTTTTCGAATTAGGATGGAAATAAATTGTATTATAAAGCATATGGCGAAGGAAAGTATTGAATAATAACACAAGTGTCTTAACTAATTTTGCGATATTTTCGAAACGACTTGAGATATTCGAACGAGATTTGACGAGAAGGCACGCCTCATTACGTTGGACAACTCGTCTTCAGCAACAAGGTACAGTTGCTCCCTTGTTTTCTACCTACCTCTAGGATGCACCACGTTTTAGTCAAAAATGACAGATCGAAAAATCAAGTTTTCTAATTGTTTCATGAAAATGCAGCAGAAATTCAGAACACAATTATTTATAACAATAGATATCATCACGAGAAAAAAGCTTTTCAAATCACAAAAATTTTTGAAGATACCATCTCCAGCTAGGATATAAGGGTTCAGTCTTTTCTTTATCTAGAATGTTTGGTAAACAAAGTATTTCCGAACGTGGTACCATAGAACATTGCCGATTTCAGAGTGAATATGTTTACAATGTTCAGAAAACTGTGTACCACTCGAAAGCTTGTAACTCTTCACATGAAACTCTGAGAAAAGCAAACGATTTTCTCAATGAAAACCGCCAAAAATTCAGTATTACTTATTCAATAATCAAATACCAATCATTAGGTTCATTATTTTCTCTAATCCTTTCTTTCAAAAATAAGCTACCTCGCTTTGTCAACTACTTTTAGTGTTATATAGAGTTTCTCGATCTAGGTATGACCGCATAAGTGTTCTATGCATTCAAGTAAAATTGATTCTCAAATACTTCTCGGAATTCTTAATTTTCCTTAGAAACTTAGCCATATTCGTGATTCCGAAAGGGTGTGTTTTCTACCTGCTACTCTTATCTTCGGACAATTTTTCATTCATTGCTGTCATATTTGTATTCTAATGTAGACAACATTCTTCATTTATGGCTGTCGAAAAATATTTTAAAAGGAAGTTTGATTATATATTTCTTATCTACATTTATCTGTTAGGATTTGAGAGAAATATTATAAATAAAAGAAATAAGCAGGTATATACTGAAGAATTGCTCAGAAAATATATTTTCCATTCTAGGGGCGGTATATTTCGATGACTTCAGAGAAATAATACTTTGAAGTGGTACCGATTCCACATATGTGATGAGAATAAAAAACTCATTCTTAATAACTGTAATGACATAGTTTTAAAAAATATATTAATCTAACTTTTTTATTGCATGAGACGAATATGTTTTATTTTTGGCTCCCGCATGACGGACAAAATCAATATTCAATTTTATTCCTGTCAAAAATTGCCGGAAAAAATGAATAGCATGGATAGTGAGCACTGTGAGCAATAAAAACATGTCGAATATTGTTGAAAAAAAAAGGTAGGGAAAATTTGTACTAGGATTCATTTACCGCGTTCGGCAATACCATCCGAGAGCGGACGAATATTTTAGTCACGTGACAACAGATCATAGGTTATCATAGGAATCCTTTGTTCAATAGAACGTTTATCCTGCATCTGGATACAGTAAACGAACGATTCATACCAATCCGAAATGTCTGAGGTAATTGCCGAACGCGGTAATTGATCAGAATGATGGCAATAGCCCATAAAGTCCTAATTAACTAGTTTTAGGTATATACAGCTTTTTCAGATAAATTTTTAATGTCGACATTTACTATGCGCCTTTGGAATTTTCAGGGTAGTTCTAGTTTGTTCATGGAAAGAGTTCGGCAGAGTTTTAGGCATCTTCAATTTAATCGGTTTTCTTTCTTCGGTACATGGATGACCGCTCCGATTATGAGTTTGAATAAGCGCGTTATTAAGATTTCATCGACACATGAACCTGATAGTGGACCAAATTATCACGTCATTTCTTCTTAGGCATTGCGCATGTCTGAAACTTTTATGGAAGTTACTTCGTAAAATGTTGGGATCAGTTTGAAGTGTTCTATCGAGACATTGACATTATGAAACAGTGACTATATAGCTTTTCGGTTCAGTTTGTGATTACTATTGGAATTTTTCTATTGCGAGTTGCGACGGATATGTGAGTATGAATATGAATTTCTATAATTTTTCCTCTTTCATTTTCTAATTACGACTAATTTTGATATCCTGTAGAGGTAATATAGAATATAACCGAAATCTCCAAATAAATTCTATCCCGGCATTTCCAAGGGTAGTGCGGTTTCAATGTGCGATCCTGAAACAATATACAGGGTGAGTCTTTGTGTACGAAACGTACAATAAATACCCAAAATTAGATATATCAAAAATTCATAAACTCAATTCAACCAAATATTTCCATTCGAAATTATTTAGATCATTCTCTATTTCATAATTGTTATTTCATGTGTAAGTCGGCCAGGTGAGACAAAGGAATGCAATATTTTTTTTTAATATCTAACATTCCCTAATCCAACTGCAGCAATTTTGCAAGTAAAGAAAAATGTACTGAATATGCAAAATGTAAGTCGATTTCGATTATGTGGTCTTGACGTCATTATACAATTTTACCATATATAGTTTGTTAGATTAGGAAATAAACGTTCATTATCAAGTGATCCGCATTATCAATCTCAATCCGCGAGTCCCTAAGTTTTCACCAACCCAGAACTCTTAGAACTTGAGGTACAATTGAGATACCACCCCAACACTTTGACTCGTACAAATATTTCAACAGTAGATTCTTGAGATCAAAGTAAACATTTTTTCCTCTACCATTTTTCCAAATTGGCTCGGTTTAAAAGATACAGGCTGTTGAAAAACCATAAGAAAAGTTATTTTTAGTGCTATCTCACAAACTTTTTTTGGATTAAATGAATTTCGGAATATAGTGTTTCATTTATCTGATGATATTAACCACGTCTTCCAGTTTTCTCATTATGACCATAATAGAATAGAATTTCATTACTCCTTCAAGACATACAAGTATGTAAAGGATGATATAATGAAAAGAACAGATACTATTCCCCACAAAAGATATTATCCCCTAAGAATTCTAGTTCTAGCTTATCTGAGCGTACATCTTAAAAATGGGACGAATTCAATTCTCCGTTTTCGAATTAGGATGGAAATAAATTGTATTATAAAGCATATGGCGAAGGAAAGTATTGAATAATAACACAAGTGTCTTAACTAATTGTGCGATATTTTCGAAACGACTTGAGATATTCGAGATTTGACGAGAAGGCACACCTCATTACGTTGGACAACTCGTCTTCAGCAACTAGGTACCTCCCTTGTTTTGTACCTACCTCTAGGATGCACCACGTTTTAGTCAAAAATGACAGATCGAAAAATCAAGTTTTCTAATTGTTTCATGAAAATGCAGCAGAAATTCAGAACACAATTATCTATAACAATAGATATCATCACAAGAAAAATCTAGAGTGTTTGGTAAACAAAGTATTTCCGAACGTGGTACTATAGAACATTGCCGATTTCAAATAACTCATAGTGAATATGTTTACAATGTTTAGAAAACTGTGTACCACTCGAAAGCTAGTAACTCTTCACATAAAACTCTGATAAAAGCAAACGATTTCCCGATGAAAACCGCCAAAAATTCAGTATTACTTATTCAATAATCAAATACCAATCATTAGGTTCATTATTTTCTCTAATCCTTTCTTTCAAAAATTAGCTGCCTCGCTTTGTTAACTACTATGAGTGTTATAAACTACTATTAGTGTTATATAAAGAGTTTCTCGACCTAGGTATCACCGCATATGTGTTCTATGCATTCAAGTGAAATTGATTCTCAAATACTTCTCGGAATTCTTAATTTTCCTTAGAAACTTAGGCATATTCGTGATTCCGAGAGGGTGTGTTTTCTACCTGCTACTCTTATCTTCGGACAATTTTTCATTCATTGCTGTCATATTTGTATTCTAATGTAGACAATATTCTTCTTTTATGGCTGTCGAAAAATATTTTAAAAGGAAGTTTGATTATATATTTCTTATCTACATTTATCTGTTAGGATTTTAAGAAATATTATAAATGAAAGAACTAAGCAGATATATACTGAAGAATTGCTTAGAAAATATATTTTCCATTCTAGGGGCGGTATATTTCGATGACTTCAGAGAAATAATACTTTGAAGTGGTAGCGATTCCACATATTTGATGAGAATAAAAAACTCATTCTTAATAACTGTATTGACATATTTTTAAAAAATATATTAATATAACTTTTTTATTGCATGAGACGAATATGTTTTACTACGCTCCTTTGGAATTTTCAGGGTAGTTCTAGTTTGTTCATGGAAAGAGTTCGGCAGAGTTTTAGGCATCTTCAATTTAATCGGTTTTCTTTCTTCGGTACCTGGATGACCGCTCCGATTATGAGTTTGAATAAGCGCGTTATGATAATTTCATCGACACATGAACCTGATAGTGGACCAAATGAAATGAGAAATGATGAGTATTAATCACATGCATATCATATCCTTTCTCATTTTCATCGAGAACATGTTAGCTTTCAAATGAAAATATTTAAATTCAAAAAGTTATTGAGAAATCCATGGACACTAAACAGTCCTCCAAATCGAATAAATCGAAGAAATTACATAAGAATTATATAATTATTATGCATAATCATTCATATTCTCATAGAGTATAAAAAATAATTAAATTTCTGCAATTTCCTTATATAACTACACAGTAACAAATACTTAATTAGTAATGTAAGATTACAATGGATTATAATATTTGTCATAAAAATATAAATATTTTTGAATCATATATATTTTATGTTTACTCTTTACTCCTAGTCCAGAAAATTCGAAGAATATCATTATATTCCATGTGACTCTAAGCATAGCTTTCAGTACATTTAGCAGTAGCAAATTGAACACAACAAAATGGCGTCATTATCATGTCATGTCTTCTTACGCATTGCGCATGTCTGAAAATCCTATATAAAGTTACTGCCTAAAATGTCAGGATCAGTTTGAAGTATTCTTTCGGGACTTTGACATTACAAAACTGTGATTTTATATCCTATCGTTGTAGTTTGTGATTACTAGTGGAATTTTTCTATTGCAACGGATATGTGAGTATAATTATGAAGTCTTATATTTTATCTTCTTTTATTTTCCAATTACGCCGTAATTACTTTGTATATTATTCTAATACTACTAATATCAAACCCTGTTCTTAATTTGCTAATATAATTTAGCAGATTTCGTAAAAATTAATTTGACAACTGCAAATGACAGTTATTGTCATTTCAAAATTGATTGAATCCCCATTCTCCCATCTATAACTAAGCGAGGAACAGATCAGATGAAAAGTGTTTAGTGACTACTGTCTTGTTTCTGTGCACTCCGTTCTAATGAAAGTATTTCTGTATTCGTGACAGAAAATTTGGAAATTTTGTGAAATTCTTCACTAACGTGCTAAATCAATAATAGGTACTTCTCGATATGTTGATGCTCAAATCTTCTGATGATAAAACTTTCCTCACGCTGATTTACCTAGCCTGATTACTTATGATGTCTTCCATAATCATAATTTTCTCATTTGCTTTCTTGTCTCCAATGTTAATTCTTCAATTTGACTCTCATATGGTTGTTATCTGTATTATTCAAATTCTTGCATTATATATACGTGAATCATGGAATTTATTATAACTATGTCCTTCCCATTTCATTTATCTCTCAATAAAAAAATTTGTTCAATTTGCCAAAATCAAAACTTCAGTGACTATGATATATACGCACATTGATTTTCCATTCAAAAAACAATAACTGAACAAAAGAATTCTTTCAGCCGAGCCGAGATACCTCTTCTCTTGAGATTTTGTGAGTGCTATTATTGTTACACACCATTTTTACGTTAATTAAGACTCGGCTTAACAACTTTGAACTGAAATGAGACGGGTCACAACAAAAATTTTGTGAATTTTATTAGTGAGTGTTTGAACTTATATTCATTCATTTTGAAACTGGTGTCTTGGGCTGTCCTCGGATCGAACGTATCGTAATAAATTATACCTATCATGAAAAATCGGTCACGTAATATAATTGAATTTTTCGCGGTATAATTCAGAAATCGGGGAGTAATTCTATAGTTTAATTTATGGCGAAACTAACAAAGCAATCTATATTGGCCGTAGGATGATTCATCCTTGTGCATTGGAGTAAATTGTGATACCAAGGTATGATTTGTAGACAATGTTATACCGCATGAACTCAAAAATAAAATTCTGGTTATATGCGCTACTGTGGGAATCATTATAATCGATTCTAAATCTTTTTTGTTTGTTTATAATCCGAAATTTGCACATGGAAGAATCCCATGGTTACAGGTGATGTTGTTTTTTTATTACTCTGTATTGTTGGAAATTCGAATTTCTAGCTGCTATCAAAACCAGTAAGCGCGGACCGTTGACACTTGCCAATAAGTCAACTCGCGAGCCAATGAAAATCGTACTAGTGGCGGTCTTCTAGAGGGTACTAAGGTAGCCAATGATCATAAAGACTGTGGGGACCTGCCAATCACTTGCCTCGCGCTGCTAGTGATGGAGTGGATGAATGAGAAAGTAACCTCATTATGCATAACATAATGTTATTATGTCGTTCAAAAGATACAAAGTAAGGATCGAAAGAATGGCTCAATTGGCTATTGAAAATGGCGGTCCAGTTTTGCAGTTGAGAAAGACTATGTGGATGTGGAGGGAAGAAACAAGAACTCTTTTTTGCAAGAACTGATTATCGCAGCTGAGGAATGAAGCAAATCGTCAACATTGTGCGCCTATATGCCATCACATACCTACATATGTAGACTTTTTTACATTACTTTTAATTCCTTATCAATCGACCACGTACCCGCACTAGTCCAACCTCAATTGAGAGGCACCTAAAGGCGGGATGTGATGTGATGTCACTGTCGGGTATGAGTCTCTGAGCCCACTCGTTCATCTTCTCTATATCCTTTTTGTTGAAAATTTTTTTGTCTCTTAGTTCTAATCTTAGGTTCCAGTACTTTTTTTTTATGTTTCGTTACGCTTCGACCCTGTGATCCAGCCTGCAGTATATCATGATGTGTTCCATGTCATCACGCCCTGTTTTGCACTCGCACTCTCCATCTGTGGGTCTCAATTTAAAGATGCTTAGGTAGGCTAACATGTGTCCATGCCCAGTCAACAACTGAGTTGCTTTGAATGTCGACCCGAGTCTCTCATTGCCTAGATCTCTAAAATTCTCTTGGCTCGTTCCAGAATCGCATCTTTTCATTCTTTTCAATCTGTTACGTCAATACCGTCCAATAAAAGCGCAGATCTACGTCTATCTACGAATCAGAGCAAAGTCTGCTCGCTCTCTTTCCTCCGAGATGTAATTCTGGAACTCTTCATCTCATTGTCTCGCCTCTTTCCCACACAAGTTGCCATTCGTCAATCATGCTTCACATTTAAATATTTCGTCTTTCTTTCTTGTCTGCCGTGAAGGGGGGAGGGGAAATAGCAGAGTAGATTTCGTGCAGGAAGGTCAGGCACCGATAATGTATTCTGTCTACAACAGGTTATTGAGAAAAGGGCAGCTAGAAACACAGAAACACATATAAAATTCGTGGACCTTTAAAAAGCGTATGATACCGTTGCAATTACAAAACTGTTGGAAGTACTGGAGCAGTCTAATATAAATCATACGTACATACAGGCATTGAAAGAACTATATATAGACTCAAAATCTAAGGTTGAATCAGGCAGATATGTTACCAAGGAGTTTTCAGTAACGAAAGGCAATGACAAGGATGCTGTATCTCACCAACCCTCTTCAAAATATACATATCCAAAGCTTTGAACAAAGCTGATTCTTTTCTTATTATTAATGATGTTTTCACTCTGTCCTCACCCAAATCAATCATCAGCTTGTCCTCTTTCAATCTGTTGGAACGAAAAACCATAATGTCCGTCTTCTTTCTATTCAAACTGAAATTGTTCCTTGATAGCCACGTTGGTATATAACTTCGCATTTCAGCTGCAGTTCACTTATATTACGTTCCGCTATTGAATATTTGGAATCATCCACAAAATTCGTCGACTCGGTATCTTCGATCGAATCTGCAACTTCACACATATCATTTATCATTAGGTCCTTTCGTTTGCATAAAAAGTGTAGCACTTTTCTACACTCAATGTCGATTTGATTTACACCAGTGTGAAGCAAATGTAGTTTATCTACAAAAAAGAGATGTAGATGTCCTCTACACTGGTGTAAATTCAATCAGCAAACGAATACTAAAATCGAGTGTAGAAAAGTGCTATCTCATGCAATGTTAGCGAATTTCGTGAACACAGCCGCAGGTTCTTGCGGCCATTGACTTCGTACTGGTTTCCACATCACACCACGAACATGTGCTACCCTCAACAAGTCCACGTAATTCAAATCAATAAGAAATTCCAAAGTGAACAAACAATATTTGAGGTGAATTTCCTCCCAGAGAAATAATAAAGAAAAATTATAATGAATAATGGAGAAGAGAAAATATCGAACACCCACAATTCCATATTTTCCGAGATTTTCAATGAGAAAATCTTTATTCAGGCAATCAAATGCCTTAAATAGATCGATGAATAATCCTGAGACTAACATTCCTTTTTCCAGGAACTTCAAAATATTATTAGTGAATTGAAATATATAGCCGTTTGGGTGGACCGATTTTTCAAAAATCCATGTTGAGACGGATGGAAAAGATCATGAATATTGTAATATATCAGAAGTCTAGTCACCACTGCTAGCTCAAATACTTTCGAAAAACTATTCAACAGGCTTATAGGCCTATATTTTTTCCAGTCCTCAGGATCCCCATACTTGAATATTGGAATTATCACCGATAGCTTCAGCTGCTCAGGAAACACCCCAAACCTTCACTATATGACACAATATTGAAGAGATAGCATCAACACTCAATTGAACAATTTTAACTGGAATTTCGCCAATTCCAGAACTTGAATTGCTTTTCAGTTTCCTAAATATCTCAACAATCTCCTCTATGGTAAAGGGCTTCACGTAAAAAGATGTATTGGTTTCAATATTGCAAGCAAATTTTGAATTATTGAGATTTTTCATCATGTTCGGGATCAATTGAACCAATAATTATTCATTGTAATCATCCGCTGTTTCCTGAGGTGATTTAGAAGTTGTATTTTCAAAACTGCCTTCATTCCTAATTTCATTGCATATTTTCCACATGGCTTTAGTCTTATTATCCGAGGTTTTAATTTCTAGCATCAATGAGTATCCAGTGTAATATATTTCAAGGGAAAATGTATATTGAAAATATTTATGAAGTCATTCGAGAAGCTTTGCCATTGCTTATTATCCTGGAAGCTGATGACGTTTTGTTTATTTGTTGAAGCACTGGAACCGACTGGTGACGCTTGAAGAAAATCCTATTAACAGCTACTCCTTCCGGCCAAAAATCTGCACTCATGGCATCCTGCAAATATTCTGCCGGAAATGGAACTTTGAATGATGAATATATCTCCGGTTGTCTTGATTTCAATTTTTCACATTTAAAGTCTGGTATATGCGGTTTGAAAACATCACACAGCTTATTCTCTGTAGTGTCAGGATTTAGTCGGAATACATGAATGTATGACATTATCATTTTAGGTACCACTGAGTTAGTTTTCTGAGTACCAATTATTGGTTTTGAGGATTTTCTTGTTGCGCTTGTATTGCTTTGGTGACTCTTTGGAGCGAATGTATCCAGTTTGATGTTGTTCGTTTTCCTCTTCTTCTTCACTACCACATTCCATTTTGACTATCAAACAATATAGCATATGTATGAGTTTTAACAAAGGTAAGTGTAATGAGGTACCTCATAAGCCCGTTAATTGAAAACACACAACTCATAATAACAGTTTTATGATTTTCAATTTGAAGCGCGAAATCAGAATACTCTTCCTTGTATTTTATATAAATATCGACAAGAAAATGAACATCCTGAGGGACAAAACATAAGTAAGACGTTGATTGTTCCTTTTCTTATCGAATAATTATCGATGTTCAGAAAATACTCTTTCCAATTACTTTATCCTATTTTTTTTTTCTTTACAGAATGGACGCTTTCCTGTTTAACGCCTTCGGAATTAGTTCCGAACCACTTGGCCAACTCAGTAGAAAGGACATCGAAAAGAATTTGGGTTTGGAAGAAGACAAAATTTTTGCTGACTCGAACAAGATCTATCAACCTGATTCATCTTTGTCTAAAAACTCCGGAGTGAGATTCGAATCACAGCAATCAGCTTCCCAACTCAGCGAAAAGGTTTTGTGTTCGGAAAAAGCCAAAGTCTCTACCGAATCTTACAAAATGAACCAATATGATTATTCATTGTATGATGACATCTTCGGAATGAGTTTAGAATCTCAGCAATCAATACCCCAACTAAGCAATGAGGAAATGGAAATGATTTGTTGTCTGGAAGAAGCCAAAACCTCTGTTGATTCGAACAAGATCAATCAACCTGCTTCTTCCTTGACTAACACTTTCGGGAAGAATCTCGGATCACAGCAATCAACTCCTCATCTCAGCGATGAGGAATTCGAAAGGATTTTGTGTGTGGAGAAAGCCAAAATTTTTGCCGAATCGAACAAAAAACAATCTGATTATTCATTTTCTGACATCTTAGGAAAAACTTCAGAACCTCAGCCATCACCACAACAACACAGCAATGAGGAATTGGAAATGATTGTGCGTCTGGCAGAAGCTAAAATCTTCGCTGACTCGAACAAGATCTGTCAGCCTGATTCTTCCTTGTCTTACAACTCCGAAATGGGATTCGAATCACAGGAACTCAGCGAAAAGGTTTTGTGTTCGGAAAAAGCCTCTGCCCAAACGAATAAAATGTACCAATATGATTATTCATTGTCTGATGACATCTCGGAATGAGTTTAGAATCTCAGCAATCAATATCCCAACTAAGCAATGAGGAAATGGAAATGATTTGTTGTCTGGAAGAAGCCAAAACCTCTGTTGATTCGAACAAGATCAATCAACCTGCTTCTTCCTTGACTAACACTTTCGGGAAGAATCTCGGATCACAGCAATCAACTCCTCATCTCAGCGATGAGGAATTCGAAAGAATTTTGTGTGTGGAGAAAGCCAAAGTATCTGCCGAAGGGAACAGAATGAATCAATCTGATTATTCATTGTTTGACATCTTCGGAATAACTTCAGAACTTCAGCCATCACCACAACAACTCAGCAATGAGGAATTGGAAATGATTTTGCTTCTGGAAGAAACCAAAAGCTTTGCTGAATCGAACAATATCAATCAACCTGATTTTTCCTTGTCTAATAAACACGGAGTGAGTTTCGAATCAGAGCAATCATTTTCCCAACACTGCGAAAAGGTTTTGTGTTCGGAAAAAGCCAAAGTCTCTTCCGCATCGAACAACTTCGACAACTTCGGAATGATTCATGGTCAACTCACTGATGTCGAATTTGAAAGGATTTTGGGATTGGGTGAATCAAATGTCTCTGCCGAATCGGCCACGCTGATAAATCGATCTCATTCCGACCAATATATGACGGATTGGAATTCGCTTTTTGAGCAGGAGCCAATAAAAATAGATGATATGTTTAATGGACATAGTTCCCATCAAGCACCGGACACTCAACTCCAAAATTCGATTATTTCACCAGATTCGGGCATCTGTGATGAAGGATTAGCGGAATCCGATTCATCTTCATCAATTCCACCTACCTATTCCCAAATTTTCGAAGTGAAAGATCAATGTTTACAACAGAAGGAATGTTACCGAACATCGGTACCCAAGTCCACACCCTACGTCTTCAAAACGAATTCGGGTTTATGGAAAAATCGCAATTACGAAATAGTTGAAAGTGTGAGGCCAACAAGTATGATACCAAAAAGGTGAGTGATTTCTACCATATACTACCACTTATATTCAAAACAAATTATATGCAGGTCGTTCCACACTTCGCGCCACCTGACGATTAATGTTCATTTTCTAACTGATGATTATTCTAACCGAAAATTGTGTATTACATGCATTTTCAAATCAGATACGTGGATAATGCTTTGTTGGACAATTCAAGCAGATAACGTCATTCTTAAAACATAATAATTTTTTGTTAATTGAAACTTGATATAAATCCGAAATAAATTGAATATATATAAAAATATATATCAAAACAATTGAAGAATTTTGGTAGACCCGTAATGATACTTCTTTAACGTATTTTCGGAATTGCATGAACAATTCTTTCAGTTTTGTTTTAGTAATCATATTTTTTCATCACGAAATTTCGAAGAGACTTCAAAATTTTCACCAAAGCCGCAATATAGCGGTTCATTCCAGAAATAATACAGAGAATAACGAATTTATATTTTTGCAGTGACGTTATCAAGCCAAAAGTGAGAATAAGAGAAGGTGTCCGGAAACTGCAAAAACAGAAGGTAAGTTTTGTACTATTATTAGGTATGAATTCAATAATTATTCTTATTCGTGTGTTTCTGCTGACTGAGGTTCTACACGAAAGTTATTTCAACTCTAATTCATATTTTCAGAACTACAAGAAACATAAATCTTAACTTTTACTAAGTATGAATAAAAGATAAATTTTTAATGGGAAATAAACAATAAAAAATTTGTCGGCAGATAGAAATTCAATTTCAATGGAAAGCTCCGAAACATTCATCTATACAGCGGGTATTGAAATTTTTTTAATTCAAATATATAAAATAGAACTCATCAAAATATCTAAATAATTTAACTAAAAATCACCTATATGAATCACTCAAGATGCCGAAGCTATCATTCCTCTCACTTCTAGACTACTTTGTGTAGGTTGTAATTGATATCGATTCTCGTTCATTTGTTGCGAGATGCCTGTTACAATCATAAAATATTTGGGAAATTTGTTGCATAGTAAAAGGAGGGATAAACAACGTGGAAATATTGTGACAGGATATAGTGATATTAGTGCTTCCGTACCTTTACTCCATTTTTGACGCCTTGCGAGAGTGTGCAGACATCTAAATTATATGCATTTTCAACTGCTGAAATGAGAACAAACACGCGAACATCCAAAGTTGCCATTTAATTTCATTTCCAATCATAAACCATACACCCAGCATTGTTCTAAGCGAATCCATATTTCAGATTCAATCATAGGGAGAATATTTTTATTATTTTCATAATGAAATGAAATAATTATTGTCGATAATGCAGATCACAGACGGATGTATTTTATGGAGGTTTATTCCAACTTCGTCATTTTGACTGTTTTGCATGAGCAGGTGATTTTAAGGGAAACAGTTTATTTCATTCTTCTTTAAATTCTGCTGTGAAAAGAGAAACACTAACCTTGTAGTTATATATAAGAAATTTAGTATAGATTCTCCACGAGTATATGGGGGGTGTTCGAATTTGAGTAGAGATCTCGTTCACACTTCTTTGAGTTATCAATCGAGGGTTCGATCCTGTTTGGGATAATCTTCCGGACTGTACAAATCAAAAACAATAACGATTCACATTATGGCTTGATCAACTGAGACATAGAGAATATACGGAAAGAATATCTGCATTCTTGGAAGTTGGAAACACAAATCTAATTAAATACGAAATGGTGGAGAAAGAAAATGGTTGTCGAATAATGTACTTTAATCATTATTACACGCACGACGTATCAGAGAATCTTTGGAAACGAAGCTCTTTGTAGACAAGTACCGGGTACTAGATGTACCTATGCATCTGAACATTTTCATTTTTATTTACTCATCATTCGAATTGACGCGTCCTTCATCAAGTTTTAGGTTTTCATTTTTATAAATAATAAAATGAATTTCCTTGGAATTTTCAGGTATTCAAGTGTTCCAAATGCGAATTCTCTTCATACTTCAGGGATATTCTGGACCAGCATATCCACAGAACACATTTACAACCAAATCAAGAGTAAGTAGAGAACAATTCAGAATTCAAAATTTATAATATGTAGTACCTTACTATTTAATACACTTTATGTGAAAGAAATTCAACAGGTGAAAATAATTAGAGGCATGTGTCATATTTAATACATACATTACTTATAATGCTTTCAATACTTTCAATCAATTCTAAACAAATATGTTTATATATCTATGCCAGTACGATGTGGATGATTGTCTTTCAGAAATCTCTGACGTTACCACATTTTCGTGTCATCGGAAAAATGTGGCTAACATATTTTTCAAAGAAAAGCCTCGTGATTGTACTCGTAGATACTCGATAAGCTTCGTTTTGCTGTCAATTTCAAACTTCGATATCCTGATCGTCCCTTCAGTATTCAATTCATTCATTTCATCGAAGAATGCACTATCGATCACCATTATTTTTTTTTGTGATGGCCTCTTTCGACGAAGAACCTAAAATTCATTGAACTTGTTGTATAAATAGCTAATATTTCAGTCAAGTCGAAAGAGCGCTTCGAATGAAACCTCATTATGAATTATTCTTAAGCTGATTAGATACATGGCAGAACAGACTTTTTCCGCCGACCTCTTAATAATATAATCTCATAAAATCTCATTTTGAAGCGTTGGGTATGAAGAAGAGGAAAGAAAAAGTCTATAAAGCATTTCAGTGGTGGAACCTTGTATTCAAATCATCCGGTTACATGTTTTGGTTTACGTCATTGTCAAACCAAAAATTCTGAAAAGTTGTTACTTGTAAGTGCAAAATATGAGGTTGAGCAAACTTAGAAAAGGTGAAAAATAATAATGTTACGTTTCAGTTAAATCTCTCTCTGAAACTCACGATTTTTTGAGTTCCATTGTCATATATATAATTGTTATGTTTGCATATTTAAAAATTTTATTTATCATTTCAGATGCAAGCAGATACAATCGAATGAACGTGTTAATTTTACTTTCAACGGAAAAGAAAAAGCACCCCATTCCTCTGTTGCTAATAGGGCGTCTATGTAAGTAAATATAATAAATTTTTATAATTATTTTTCAGAAATTTCAAATATTTTAAATTGTACTGTAATCATGTTGTTCAGGTTGAAAATAGGTTGCTCATATTGATGTACATTTTTGTGAGATACTTAGAATTATCTGGAGAAATTAAAGAATAGCATTTTTCGTAATCGCTTCGCTTACCGAGTGACACTTTGGATCGGAAGTTGGCATGAAATTTACATTCGCAATAGACTTCGTAATCGATAGGGAACATGAGCTTTAAAGTTTGCTTTGTATCGTATCTGTCATAATGGAAATAAATAGCGTTGTGAAGTATAGGGCGAATGGAAGTATTGTACAACTTTAACTAAATTGAGTCCAAGCAACATATAAGGGGAAGAATTGAGAATCCACGTTGCGTTTTTAAAGTGAGTTGAATCAATATATCATCAGATATCACTTTATCATTGCCCCTACAAAATACTTCTTCCAAATAACCTGTTGAATATTCCTTATATGCGCACACTGAACATTGAACACATAGGCACACGAATAGCGACGAATAGTCAGTTCGGCTCTGTAATCCGATGTGAGAATAATCTTTTGATTCCAGCATTAGAAACAAAACAACATAAAATACTTCGCAAGATGTATGTATAAAAATTATTTGGTATTATCGAATTGACTACTTATTGACAACTTAGAAAACAAGGATTCACAACCATTTCACCATGATTCCTTAGACTTGTAAGCTCACCTAAATGTTTTTCCGAATGCACTGTTTTTTGAAACATCAACTGAACTACGGGTCTTTCGTGAGATTTTAAAAGGAACGAGAATAGTTCATCATAACTTATTATATTCTCTTTCAGAAGGAGTAAGAAATTTACCTGCACAGATTGTTCATTTCCGACGACAGATTTGAGAATATTTCTGAATCACATATTTGTGATACATAAATACCGCTGGTACAAATGTCCAATCTGCCGTGTTTGCACGACATCTCCAAATGCAAGCATGGAGCATTTTCGAAAAAATCCTGATCACATGATACCATATGGGAAAAGAAACTCACAGAAAAAGATAATTCAACCGAGACGAGAAAAAAAATACAGGTACAAGTCGGATGAGAACTTGAACATCGAGGTGAAGAAGGAAGGTAACAAAGAAAAGTGAGTATACATCTATCAAAAATTTACATTTCCGCATAATCATCATATCATATCATATCAAATTATTTTGTCTTCTCTCAAAATGGGTTTTTATTTTATTATAAATATAAAACAGTTTATTGTGCTTGGAATTTTGTAGCCACTTCAATCAAAAATCACTGAGTGAATATTTTACTATTTATTTTTGCTTTTTCAGGATTGTTATAACACCCAAACCTCATTGTTTCAAGAAGGGGAATAAAATAGAAAAAAAATTCTACTGTGAGGTTTGTGAATTTAAAACACTTAGCTACAGTACACTGATGGTACATAAGAATAGGAATCATAATTTGGCTATGAGATGCCCAGGGTGTTTTCGTCACTTAAATTCGATAGCTGAATTGATAAAACATTTAATGGATAGTCCCAATCATATGACGACTTATCTCAGATGCAACATTTGTGATTTTGGAACCTACGATGAACGGGCATTAACGATTCATAAGAAGAGGAAACATTTTTAATCAATTCATGACGGAAGTGAACGAAGATCCGTGAAGGTGAAAATATCTAATGTGAGTAGAAAGTATTATTCCTGGAATCGAAAAGAAGAAAATGAGAAAAGTATGGACGTCACTGACACAATCGAAGTAGATTCTTACGTTTGCATATAAACTAGAAGATTTCAAATAACCGACTTTGCAATAGAGGCAAACGAGAAATATGAAGTGAAACAACGTCTGAACTTGGGTACCTAAAACATATTGTATAATGAACCAAAATTTAACCCACATTATTTCACTACTGATTAATCGATCGGCCAAGGAGAATTACGAGAGAAAATATGGACCATAACTGAACGAAAGAGAAAAATTACGACATTTCTTTGATAGTGCTGTTCGAACATCCATGAAAGTGAAAAAGTATAATTATTGAAAATAAATTTTACGAAATTTCAGAGTTGTTTTATTTGACTTCACAAGAAAGGTGAAATTTCTTCTGAGATAGCACATAATATGGCTAGTAAGGGTAGGCAATAAAGGCAGACCTATCCTTTACCTAAAAAAAGCCTAAAATCTTTAGGCTATTTCGCCTTTGTGGAATCTACTAAGTAATGGAGATAATTTTTTTCACCCATCATGCCTATCCTACATTTCTTTTCAATGTATTATGTAATCGAAGAATATTTGATTGAAACTTCTCATCAAACATTCAGCGATCTCTACCAGCACCTGCAATCCTACTGCTACCTATACGTGAGAGCCATAAATTAGAAAAGAACCATTAGTAACAGACGAATGTTATTAGCGAATCGTACACCCCGACTGTTTCGCCTTTTCGAGTAGTCAGGTACATAATTTCGAAAAATTTCGAAGTAGTTAGGTTGAACAGTGGGTAATCATCCTCTCCAAAAGAAGCAATTTTTTGGCATTTATTTGCATTCAATTTTTTGGCGTTTTTTCGAATTCATGACATATCTTTATTTCCTATTTTTACTATTATTATTGGACCAAAAAATATGGGCAGTCCAGGGTTCAGTCCTCTATAGCATTCTGATAATATATACCGAAACACAGAACACGGCCTTATCACCAGGTGAAATGGACTCGAAGGCACAACTCAGTTTAGCAAGGCTGTGGTCAATTTCAAAAATAGAATAATAAAAACATCCCTTCCATTATCAAATTCCAGCTGCTCCGTAAGCCCCAACCGTTTACAAAATTGACCACAAAATTCACGGTTTTACCTCCGGTGCATTTAACAACAAGGTAATATACCTGAGAAACAATATCAAATATCGTGGAATTTTGTGTTCCTTATTCTCGTGTGGTCAAATCGCATAAACTTCTTCCGCAACTATTTTCAAACCGAATCAATGTCTTCCTCTTTATTTTAGATCCGTAATATGTTAAAGTTTGTGACTTAAATATAAAGTTTCTTCTTTGTTTCTGTTCTCATTATCTATCGCAGATGGTAAAAAATTTTCACCTCATTTATAGTGATAGTGGAAGCTGAAAGTTTGAATGACTTTAAATTTTCTCATTTTATGTATTGCTCTATACCTACATAGAGTCCAACACTCCAAACGTTATTTTCAGAAGGATGTTAAATATCTTATATCTGGATCAAGTTTTCTACAAGAATCGAGTACCATCCGTCACGGTTCATGAAACTTTGTCTACTATTTGGATATAAATCTAAGTGCAAGTGCAAGGTGAAGTGTAATTGGCCATTGAGAAACGGGAGGAGGAAGTTTGATGAAAGGTTGTTGATTTAATTTTGATTCTTTCAAAAATATACTACTAAAGCGAAATTTCTTTCGTTATCGGTAATCAGCACCAATCCTTCACTATAATTTTTGGCATCAATGTTTGAAGAAAGTTCTTTCCATTACAAAATTTGCCAGAACATCAACTGTACCTACTACTTTCCTCGGTAATGAGAATTTTAATTCCGTTTCAGTAAATAACTGCATTGCAAAATAGGGGATAATTTCAAGGAATCAACTATGTAATTATTGTGTTCAGGAATAAGGAATAAAAAAATATATAATTATAACATCAGCTGTTCCATTCAAAACTAGATTGGAGTTTAAACAATATTCAATATAAAACACATCAAGACTATGAGAACACACTCAAAAATAGAACAGCTGTTCGCTGAATCGAAAGTCTATTAGACTGCTTTAATTCTTGAAAATATTTGTTTCTAGATTAAATAGATTTAGAATATTAACTCGTCAGTTCATTTCATTGTTACAACAGGCTCCATAAAGAAGAAACAAAATAATTACGGAACCTATCTTTTAATACATCGATAATCCTTCAAATTCCAAATTTCCTGTTGTAGTGATGTTATAATGCCGATTATAACATCCGAAAAACGAGTAGATTACCTACTTTTTTACCGATACATGAGGAACTGAATGAAAGAGCAGAATAATATAAATCGATATCCAATGGCCAAGCGGCAAGAGAAAACACCACAAACGTTAAAAGAAATAGATCGCGTGAAGCTGATGCACGAAGGATGCAGGCCTGCAGGATAAAGCAGAACAACAAATCAGCCGATCAAAGACAAGCTTGGTTAACGTAATTTGCACTAGGAAGATATGCTTGTATTTCATTACTTTTATGCAACAAATATTTATTAGTTGGAAGTTGCACATAAAACTCAGATATTTTCGAACTATATAAGATCGAATGAAATAAGACACTTCTTCGTGTTAATAAATTGTTATATTTGAGGTGAACATACCAAGATGCGCCGAAACATGTATCCTCTACTAAAATATATTTTTTTTTGTCATATGAAAATGCGATTGTAACTTCATTGATATTTGTATTTAAGCTGTTAATTTTATTTTAAGCTTTTGTATTCGATAAATTTCATTCATAATAAATAATGATTATTATTACTCAATTTATATGGTTTTAACAAACTATGAATTTGTATGTAAATAAACGTTTCTCTCAGTGTAAAGAAGGTAAGTAGCACTGACCGCCAACTGCTTATCCGGCCTAATTAGTCTATTCAAGGATGTAGGAACATGATAGAGTTAGAGTTAGTAGATAAGATTCATTGTTAAGTCTTCGAATAAACCGGAAAAATGTCAATGGGGTACCATACATATCTTCGTATGATACATGAAAAAACAGAGATAAGAACCTTACAAAAAACTGTCTGTTTGTCCGTACAAGTGTAATGATGATGTATTTGTGTGAAGAATTAGTAATAGGATTCATTGAACAGAATTATGGAAATAGCCCATAAAGTCCTACCTACCTACTTTCAGGTATATACAGCTTTACCAGATACATTTTGAATGTCGACATTTACCATTTACTATGCGCGCTTGGAATTTTCAGGGCAGTTCTTGTTTGTTCATGGAAAGAGTTCGGTAGAGTTATAGGCATCTTCAATTTTTTCTCTCTATAAATTAGTTGGGCATCTCAGAAAACGCTCGACAGATGAAATCGAAATTTGTCATTACTTTTCGGAACAATATCTTTGAACCAAGTTCTAATTCACACTCTCATCTGAATTGTATTGTTGAAAGCAGTAATTACAAGAAAAGTCTTGTGGGAAAAGGCGAAGCAGCGATGAGTGAATCCGGTACCTGGAGTAGTGACCGCTCCGACATTACTAACAGTTCGAAATAAAAAGTTAATGCAGTACCTACCTTATTGTCATTTTTGAAGGGGATTTTGAGATTTTCGTCCAATAAATCTTTTTTTTCAGTTGGTAGTTGTTTTATCTCAATTTTGAGGATTGGTTTTCGAGACTGGATTCAAGTGTGTTAATTATTATCAATTTTAGGTCAATAAATGTCATGAAGTAAAAAAATTCCGAGTATGTTACCTTCTCCATTATATACAATGGCTAAAATTGCAACATTGATGCTAAGGAAACTTGTCCAAGTTGAACTGGGAATCAGAAATGATTTTCTGAATGAATATTGTGTGAATGTTATGGAAATTCATATGTATATCCACTTTCTAGATGAAAAAATTCCTCTCTGATGGTAACAGATTTGTTTTTTATGTAAATCCTTTAATTTTGAAGTTTTTTATCCAGGTTATTCAATTCACCTCCTATTCTTCGTAACTGATTTGAAATGTACAATGTACAAAAGCTTCATCATGCTATAAAAAGCCGAGTTACATATGTCCTTAAACATTGACCAAAAGTTCATTTCATCGTGGAAAATGATGAAAACTGACATCTTCACAAGAAATTCGTTATCGAAGATTTGCTCGAAGGATACAAATTATGAAAACTTCACGAAGCTTTTCCCATTATCACGAAATAGATAAATATATTTTCAACTGATTAAGACATATTTCTTATGAAAGATCTCATTGAAACACCAAAATATTCTCCGTTTCTCGATGTATACAAACATAAGTGCATTAACTTTTTATTTACAAAAATTGACACCAGGGGGCGTATCGCTTGTTTTGAATTCCCAATCACATACATATCATATTCTATTCCACACGTTAGCTTTCAAATGAAAATATTTATATTCAAAAAGTTATTCAGAGATCCATGGACACAAAACTGTCCTTCAGATCAAATAGATTAAATCGATCCATTGCAAGGAATTTCAAAGTTATTATATAATTACATATATGTAGGTAGGTATAATTATTTATATTCTCATATAAAATAAAGAATAAATTGAATTCCTTATATAACTACACAGTAACAAATACTTAATTAGTAATGTAAGATTACAATGGATTATAATATCTAACATAAAGATATAAATTTTTTGAATCAAACACATTTTATGTATCTTACTCCTAGTCACAGTTCAAGAAACTTCAACGAATATCATAATTTTCCATGTTGACTCTAATAATAGCTTTCAGTACATTAAGCAGTTGCAAATTGAACAAAACAAAATGGCGTAATTATCACGTCATGTCTTCTTAGGCATTGCGCATGTCTGAAACTTCTATGGAAGTTACTTCTTGAAATGTCGGGATCAGTTTGAAGTGTTCTATCGAGACATTGACATTATAAAACAGTGACTTTATAGCTTTTCGGTTCAGTTTGTGATTACTACTGGAATTTTTCTATTGCGAGTTGCGACGGATATGTGAGTATGAATATGAATTTCTATAATTTTTCCTCTTTCATTTTCTAATTACGACTAATTTTAATATCCTGAAGAGGTAATATAGAATATAACCGAAATCCCCAATAAAATTCTATCCCGGCATTTCCTAGGGAAGCGCGGTTTCAATGTGCAATTCTGAAACAACATACAGAGTGAGTCTTTGAGAATATGAATTTCTATAATTTTTCCTCTTTCATTTTCTAATTGCGACTAATTTTCAATATCCTGTAGAGGTTATATAGAATATAACCGAAATCTCCAAATAAATTCTTTCCCGGCATTTCCAAGGGAAGCGCGGTTTCAATGTGCAATCCTGAAACAACACACAGGGTGAGTCTTTGTGTACGAAACGTACAATAAACACCCAAAATTAAATATATCAAAAATTCATAAACTCAATTCAACCAAATATTTCCATTCGAAATTATTCAGATCTTTCTCTTTTTCATAATTGTAATTTCCTGTGTAAGTCGGCCAGGTGAGACAAAGGATTGCAATAGTTTATTTTAATATCTAACATTTCTTAATCCAACTGCAGCAATTTTGCAAGTAAAGAAAAATGTACTGAATATGCAAAATGGAAGTTGATTTCGATTATGTGGTCTTGACGTCATTATACAATTTGACTATATACAGTTTGTTAGATTAGGAAATAAACGTTCATTATCAAGTGATCCGCATTATCAATCTCAATCCTCGAGTCCCTAAGTTTTCACCAACCCAGAACTCTTAGAACTTGAGGTACAATTGAGATTCCACCCCAACAATTTGACTCGTACAAATATTTCAACAGTAGATTCTTGAGATCAAAGTAAACATTTTTTCTTCTACCATTTTTCCAAATTGGCTCGGTTTAAAAGATACAGGCTGTTGAAAAACCATAAGAAAAGTTATTTTTAGTGTTATCTCACAAACTGTTTTTGGATTAAATGAATTTCGGAATATGGTGTTTCATTTATCTGATGATATTAACCACGTCTTCCAGTTTTCTCATTATGACCATAATAGAATAGAATTTCATTACTCCTTCAAGACATACAAGTATGTAAAGGATGATATAATGAAAAGAACAGATACTATTCCCTACAAAAGATATTATCCCCTAAGAATTCTAGTTCTAGTTTATCTGAGCGTACATCTTGAAAATGGGACGAATTCAATTGGATGGAAATAAATTGTATTATAAAGCATATGGCGAAGGAAAGTATTGAATAATAACACACAGTGGCGGCGCAAGACCTTAATTTGATGTGGGCAAGATACATTTTGCGAGGCCCTCTGGTGACGCCAGAGGACGCTTTCATGAGAAAGCGACTGATAATAAAAAATGAAATTTAAGAAATATAGAATTTTCTACTTTCAGCCTAACTCACTTAACTGAACTAATTAATTATCAAGTCATGGCCCACCTGAGATGCTAGATCATGCTTAGTTAAAAAATTTCAAAATAACTACTGAGGACTAGTTCAAATGAACGCGCAACAACCTGTGATTGGATCCATACACAGTGCAAGATTGTGTTGAACTCGGTCAACCGTTAACATAGTCGCGCGTAATTAATTACGCGTAAATGGTTGCCGGAATTGCGCGATCCTTTGAACCAGGCCTCAGTGTATTTAGTAGGCTTAGTTCAGATGATAGTGCGTAAACGCGCGATCCACAAACCGCGTGACTGAAGATACAGAGGAGTCATATACAAATGTTCATATGGTCGCGCGACATCGCGCGTAGACTCCACTGTATCTTAAGGTTTAGTTCAGATGCTTCGAACCAGAAACCGGACTACTAAAAGATACAGAGGAGTCTACGCGCATATGAACATTTATATTTTACTCCTCTGTATCTTTAGTCGCGCGGTTTGTGGATCGCGCGTTTACGCGCTATCATCTGAACTAAGCCTTATTCAGTTATGTGCATTCAGTATAGGTCCTTTCGTTTGCATAAAAAGTGTAGCACTTTTCTACATTCGATTTTAGTATTCGTTTGCTGATTGGATTTACACCAGTGTAGAGTAGGTGTAGTTTATCTACACCTCCTTTTGACTAGGTGTAGATAAAATACACCCCCTCTACACTGGTGTAGAATCAACTCGAGTGTAAAAAAGTGCAACACTTTTTATGGAAACGAAAGTACCTACCTAATATCATAGTCGTATAGAATTATGAACTATATATGCCAATTTAGTGAGTCTCAATGGCTTTTTTGGCTTCTTTTTAACATCCCTATTTAAGTATGAAAAAATTTCATGGTTTCATGAAATTCATTTCATTTTCATTCTGAAAATTGAGTTAATGTCAAATTGTTGATACCCAATTAAAGTCTTGTGTAACCCGCTTTTGGACCTCAAGCTTAAGCGGTGTCCACAGTTAAGTCACTCGGGCGAAAATTATTCGCTTCGAGCGAAATTTCGCAGTACCTAAAACAAAACGCAATTCATGCAGAGCGAAATTGACGCGTGTAGAGACCTTTGATGCGCTGATAAAAACCAACAGACCACCGACTCGCAGTGAGGGCCCTAGCCCGGCAATTACTCGGTACCAAAACTTATAATCTTTGCTCGGTACCTCTACACTAGGCGCTTTTTAAGAAGTCGGTCTATTTCATAGAGTTTCTTGAGTGAATGTATATGTAAATCGCTGTTTTCATGACAGAACATTCTTTTCCTTTTGGCTACTCCTTCCTTTCTGAAGTAATTTTGAAGATCAAAACGGTTCTCCTTAATCAACTCTTCGACTTCAATCAATATTCTTTAATACTGTTTGAAAATGTACGCAAATGTTGTGAAGTAAAGGAACTTTTAGATTGCTACAGGAATATGTCTCATACCAAACATGTTGGTGGAACTTGAAAATGGCAGAACAATTTTCTGGATATACCCACAACCCTCAGATTTAGACAAGGTCACTGTTTTTATTGCATAAACCTAATGCGAGGGGCTCTTCGGCCCGCGAGGCCCCTCAAGCCGCGAGGCCGTAGGCCGTCGCCCACGTCGCCTACGCCTTCCGCCGCCACTGATAACACAAGTGTCTTAACTAATTGTGCGATATTTTCGAAACGACTTGAGATATTCGAACGAGATTTGACGAGAAGGCACGCCTCATTACGTTGGACAACTCGTCTTCAGTAACAAGGTACAGTTGCTCCCTTGTTTTCTACCTACCTCTAGGATGCACCACGTTTTAGTCAAAAATGACAGATCGAAAAATCAAGTTTTCTAATTGTTTCATGAAAATGCAGCAGAAATTCAGAACACAATTATTTATAACAATAGATATCATCACGAGAAAAAAGCTCTTCAAATCACAAAAATTTTTGAAGATACCATCTCCAGCTAGGATATAAGGGTTCAGTCTTTTCTTTATCTAGAATGTTTGGTAAACAAAGTATTTCCGAACGTGGTACCATAGAACATTGCCGATTTCAGAGTGAATATGTTTACAATGTTCAGAAAACTGTGTACCACTCGAAAGCTTGTAACTCTTCACATGAAACTCTGAGAAAAGCAAACGATTTTCTCAATGAAAACCGCCAAAAATTCAGTATTACTTATTCAATAATCAAATACCAATCATTAGGTTCATTATTTTCTCTAATCCTTTCTTTCAAAAATAAGCTACCTCGCTTTGTCAACTACTATTAGTGTTATATAGAGTTTCTCGATCTAGGTATGACCGCATAAGTGTTCTATGCATTCAAGTAAAATTGATTCTCAAATACTTCTCGGAATTCTTAATTTTGTCGTTTTTAGGTATTTGTTTTTATATTTTTACTTTATATTTCAATAATTTTTACTAGGAGTCAATGAGAAGAACGTGTTCACTTTTTAGGTTATTTTTCTATTCATCTACTCTGTGTTACAAACATAGAAATACAACTTAACATAACTTCTTTATGACTTGTGATATGTAACTGACAAAAACAAAACTGTCCAAGTTTAAATTATATAATATACCAACACTCCCCCATAAACGTAGGGCAGTTTATTTGTGCAAAGTATTCCAACTTAAAAAAAATATTTTCTAATATACAGCAAAATTTTTCATATTTGAAACATTTAAACGACTAATAACTCCCTGGTGAATTTTTCAAATTTACTGATAGGCAAGGGTTTTGTGAAAATGTCACTTACATTTTGATCTGATGGTATATATATCATTTTGAAAAGATTTTTGTAGTATTCATCCTTGACAAAGAAGTATTTAACTTCTATATGTTTACTTCTTTTCATTCTTCCTGCCTTTATCAACTTGATAGTGCTTTGGTTATCAATATATAATGTAGCCTTAACTTCTTCTCCAGTCAGTTCCTTTAACAATTCAATGAGATATTTTAATTCTTTGGTGCACTCGCAGGCAGCAATAAGTTCTGCTTCCATAGTTGATTGTGCAACAATTGTTTGCCTTCTCGATGACCAAGATATTGGACTTCCAAACAGTGTTATGACATGTCCTGAAGTGCTTTTTCTTCTTATTTCTTGAATGTCTTCTTCATTCCTTGTTTGAACATCTCCTGCAAAATCTGAGTCACAATATGCTACTAGATGAAGAACTTCCTCATCTCCATTCTCATCAGAGTTACTTCTGTATAGAATTCCAGCTGAAACTGTTCCTCTTAGGTATCTTAGAGTTCTTTTCAGATTTACATAATCTTTCTTCTTTGGATTTTCTGTAGATCGACTCTCGTAATTTACAGCGAAACTCAAATCAGGGCGTGATTTACAGGATAGATATAATAAGCTTCCAATCCCTTCTCTATAGTTTAAAGATGAATCAGCTTCGTTTTGTTCATCTTCATCATCAATATTGTAAACATCTTGTGTAATCGGAGTCTTCATTGGTTTCGAATCTTGCATGTTGAATCTTCTCAGCACTTTATCGACATAATTTTCTTGGTTTATTATTAATCCTTCTTTTACTCTTTTTATATCCATACCAAGATATGATTTTGGGTTTTCATGCACCGTCATATCGAATTCTTTCTTTAATTTATCCTGCAACTGCTTAATCCGGACTTCACTCCGCCCAACCACGATGCCATCATCCACATGAATAGCTAAATACATATCACCTTCTTCAGATTTAAATATGCATTGATCTGATTTTAATTGAATCATATTAATTTCTTTAAGAGCAGAGGTAAATCTTTTATTCCATTTACATGGTGCTTGTCTTAAACCATATAAGGACTTGTTCAAAAGGCATACCATTCCTTTTTGACCAAATCCTTCTGGTACTCTCATATAAACTGGTTCTTCCAATTCTCCGTACAAAAATGCAGTCTTAACATCTAGTGTTTGTATACTCCAATTCCTTTTAGCGGCAATTGCAAACAGTAGTCTTAGAGATGTAGCATCTACTACTGGGCTATATATGTCTTCAAGATCCATGGAATTTCTGTTCTGTGAGCATCCTTTAGCCACCAGTCTCGCCTTATATTTTCCACTGTCCTTTACTTTGAAAATCCATTTTGATTTTAGAATCTCCTTACCCTTTGCTTGATCTTCCGGAACATAAACCCAAGTTTTGTTCTTCATTATTGAATCTTTTTCTTCTTGTATTGCAATTTTCCATTCATTTTTGTTTATAGCTTCCTCATATGTAAGAAGTGCTTCCCCTTCAATTTCATCAAAATTCGTGACAAAGTCGTTGTATTTCCATGGTAACTTTATTTCTCTTCTTGGTCTTCTGCTTTCATTCTGTGTACTTTCTTCATTATCTTGTATTTGTTCTTGATTGGAATCATTTTCTTCTCCCCCATTTTCTTGGTTGGAGTCATTTTCTTCTCCCCCATTTTCTTGGTTTTCTGCATTTTCCTCCCATTCTGGAGTTCCTATGTCTTCCTCCTCATAAAAATTGATTTTAATCAATTCATCCAATTTTGGTACAGTATTCATGTAGTATTTGTCTGTGAAGATTACATCTCTGCCAATAAATATTTTTCTATCTTCTTGATCCCATAATCGATATCCATTAGGGGCATAACCAACAAACATTGCTTCTTGACTTCTGCTATCAAGTTTCTTCAAAGGTTTCAGTATTTTGGCATAGACTTTTTGTCCAAATATTTTCAAATTGTTCAGATTCGGTTTTCTATTGAACCATTTTTCATATGGTGTACATTCTACTCCTTTGGTAGGACATCTATTTGTTAGATACGCAGCAGTAAGCACTGCTTCTCCCCACATTTCTTTGTTACAATTAGCTTCAAATATTAGTGCTCTTGCTTTGTTCAATAAAGTCAACATCATTCTTTCACTCTTACCATTGAGTTGAGGAGTATGTGGTATTGTGAAATCTTGTATGATACCTTTGCTTTTGCACCATTCAGAAAGAAGATTATTCTGATATTCACCTCCATTGTCCATTCTCAATTTGCTTACTTTCAAGTTGAAATGTGCTTCACCCTCATGAATAAATCTTTGTATATTTCGAAAAACTTCATTGGCTGTTTTTGTTTCCAAGAGATACACTTTACAAAAATGAGTGTAGTCATCTAAAAATACTAAAAAGTAGTTCTTATTATCAAATGTTGGTGGGTCAATAGGTCCACCTATATCAGTATGTATAATTTGCATAGAATGATTTGCTCTTTCTCTGATGGTCTTAAAAGGTAGTCTTACTTGTTTTGCTTTGGCACATATTATGCAATCCATTTTCCTGCTTGTATCTATCTTGAATGAAGCACCATCACATAGTTCTGTAATTTTTTCCATTTGTCCATAACTAAGGTGTCCTAGTTTTTTATGCCAGTCTAAGGTTTGTGTTGAGTCCTCGGTAATAAGTGCATTGTTATCTGTTTTCTTCATTTTCACTACATATAGACCATTTTCAGTCTTCCTTCCTTCTATCGCAATGAGATTTTCTGGAATTTCAATATTAGTTTTTAAAATATATACTTTTTCATTATCAAAATATGCTGCGCCTTGAGCTTGAGTGACAACATTAACCGATAACAGATTTCTTGACAGTTGTGGAACATAATAAACTTCATTTAGGGTGCAAGTATCACAGTAAATTTTTCCATATCCTTCAATTGGTATTGTTTCCCCTTTCTTGGCTATCATTACATTATCTGCGCATTTCTTCATGTTTGATATGATGTTTTCTTCTTTAATCATCATTTTGTTACATCCACTATCTACGATCATTTCTATCTCTTGTGTTTCGGTATTGAATGATTCATTCATGCAGGTTAGAAATGAAATCTTATCAGAGTTTTCATTTTTCTGATTCTTAGATTTATTCTTCTCATCAAAGAAACAATCTTCTGTTTTATGGTTAGTCTTCTTACATATCTTACATGCCTTATCCTTGTTGTAGCAGGTGCGTTCAGTGTGATTTGTTCTGATGTGACCCATTAGTTTGCATATTGTACAGGGTTTTGTTGAGTTTTCCGGTTTCTTGTTGCTTGGGCATTGTGGCTTTATATGACCTTTTTTACCACATGCATGACAAATAGGCTCATATTTTCCTTTGTGTACTGTTTTAAAAGACACTGGTGTTTCTATTTGTCTAATTTTATTTTTGTCTTCTTCTGCCGAGAGTCTAGATATTAGATTTTCCAGGGTTTTGTCTTTTGTGGGGGTTGAGTCCCATGCACAGCTGAAATATTGATGTTTTTCTGGCAGTATAGCTAGTATTTTAGAGATAATCATACTTTCGGAGATTTCTTCTTGTAATATTTTCAGTTTGAACACCAAATTTTGAATTCCACTGATGTTATGATGAATGTCTTTGGTATTGTCATATTTAAAATTATAGAATTCCTGTAGGAGAGAACATTTTTCTTGATTGGTGTCCTTTTTGTATATACGGAGAAGTGCATCATACATTTCTTTAGACGATTCGTAGTTCATTAAATGTAATTTTACTGTTTTGTCTATAGTTCTCAAAATGGCATGTTGAGCCAGGGCGTCCTTGGCTTTCCATTTACTTATTTTGGTTTCATCGGTGCCACAGGTGCTGATTTGGGAACTTCCATCGATGACATCCATGAGCTGTTTCGCTTTGAAGAGAATTTTTATTTCGAAATTCCATAAGGAAAATGTGGAGCTGTCTTTGAGTTTGGTGATACTTGAAATGTCTTCATTGTCTAGAGCCATGCTGATCACGTTGTCTTATTTTGTTGAAAATTTTTGTATTACTGTTATTTTTCAGATGTAGCGTGTTCTGGGCCCATAACCTGTCGTTTTTAGGTATTTGTTTTTATATTTTTACTTTATATTTCAATAATTTTTACTAGGAGTCAATGAGAAGAACGTGTTCACTTTTTAGGTTATTTTTCTATTCATCTACTCTGTGTTACAAACATAGAAATACAACTTAACATAACTTCTTTATGACTTGTGATATGTAACTGACAAAAACAAAACTGTCCAAGTTTAAATTATATAATATACCAACAAATTTTCCTTAGAAACTTAGCCATATTCGTGATTCCGAAAGGGTGTGTTTTCTACCTGCTACTCTTATCTTCGGACAATTTTTCATTCATTGCTGTCATATTTGTATTCTAATGTAGACAACATTCTTCATTTATGGCTGTCGAAAAATATTTTAAAAGGAAGTTTGATTATATATTTCTTATCTACATTTATCTGTTAGGATTTGAGAGAAATATTATAAATAAAAGAACTAAGCAGGTATATACTGAAGAATTGCTCAGAAAATATATTTTCCATTCTAGGGGCGGTATATTTCGATGACTTCAGAGAAATAATACTTTGAAGTGGTACCGATTCCACATATGTGATGAGAATAAAAAACTCATTCTTAATAACTGTAATGACATAGTTTTGAAAAATATATTAATCTAACTTTTTTATTGCATGAGACGAATATGTTTTATTTTTGGCTCCCGCATGACGGACAAAATCAATATTCAATTTTATTCCTGTCAAAAATTGCCGGAAAAAAATGAATAGCATGGATAGTGAGCACTGTGAGCAATAAAAACATGTCGAATATTGTTGAAAAAAAAAGGTAGGGAAAATTTGTACTAGGATTCATTTACCGCGTTCGGCAATACCATCCGAGAGCGGACGAATATTTTAGTCACGTGACAACAGATCATAGGTTATCATAGGAATCCTTTGTTCAATAGAACGTTTATCCTGCATCTGGATACAGTAAACGAACGATTCATACCAATCCGAAATGTCTAAGGTAATTGCCGAACGCGGTAATTGATCAGAATGATGGCAATAGCCCATAAAGTCCTAATTAACTAGTTTTAGGTATATACAGCTTTTTCAGATAAATTTTTAATGTCGACATTTACTATGCGCCTTTGGAATTTTCAGGGAAGTTCTAGTTTGTTCATGGAAAGAGTTCGGCAGAGTTTTAGGCATCTTCAATTTAATCGGTTTTCTTTCTTCGGTACATGGATGACCGCTCCGATTATGAGTTTGAATAAGCGCGTTATTAAGATTTCATCGACACATGAACCTGATAGTGAACCAAATTATCACGTCATTTCTTCTTAGGCATTGCGCATGTCTGAAACTTTTATGGAAGTTACTTCGTAAAATGTTGGGATCAGTTTGAAGTGTTCTATCGAGACATTGACATTATGAAACAGTGACTTTATAGCTTTTCGGTTCAGTTTGTGATTACTATTGGAATTTTTCTATTGCGAGTTGCGACGGATATGTGAGTATGAATATGAATTTCTATAATTTTTCCTCTTTCATTTTCTAATTACGACTAATTTTGATATCCTGTAGAGGTAATATAGAATATAACCGAAATCTCCAAATAAATTCTATCCCGGCATTTCCAAGGGTAGTGCGGTTTCAATGTGCGATCCTGAAACAACATACAGGGTGAGTCTTTGTGTACGAAACGTACAATAAATACCCAAAATTAGATATATCAAAAATTCATAAACTCAATTCAACCAAATATTTCCATTCGAAATTATTTAGATCATTCTCTCTTTCATAATTGTTATTTCATGTGTAAGTCGGCCAGGTGAGACAAAGGAATGCAATTTTTTTTTTTAATATCTAACATTCCCTAATCCAACTGCAGCAATTTTGCAAGTAAAGAAAAATGTACTGAATATGCAAAATGTAAGTCGATTTCGATTATGTGGTCTTGACGTCATTATACAATTTTACCATATATAGTTTGTTAGATTAGGAAATAAACGTTCATTATCAAGTGATCCGCATTATCAATCTCAATCCTCGAGTCCCTAAGTTTTCACCAACCCAGAACTCTTAGAACTTGAGGTACAATTGAGATACCACCCCAACACTTTGACTCGTACAAATATTTCAACAGTAGATTCTTGAGATGAAAGTAAACATTTTTTCCTCTACCATTTTTCCAAATTGGCTCGGTTTAAAAGATACAGGCTGTTGAAAAACCATAAGAAAAGTTATTTTTAGTGCTATCTCACAAACTTTTTTTGGATTAAATGAATTTCGGAATATAGTGTTTCATTTATCTGATGATATTAACCACGTCTTCCAGTTTTCTCATTATGACCATAATAGAATAGAATTTCATTACTCCTTCAAGACATACAAGTATGTAAAGGATGATATAATGAAAAGAACAGATACTATTCCCCACAAAAGATATTATCCCCTAAGAATTCTAGTTCTAGTTTATCTGAGCGTACATCTTAAAAATGGGACGAATTCAATTCTCCGTTTTCGAATTAGGATGGAAATAAATTGTATTATAAAGCATATGGCGAAGGAAAGTATTGAATAATAACACAAGTGTCTTAACTAATTGTGCGATATTTTCGAAACGACTTGAGATATTCGAGATTTGACGAGAAGGCACACCTCATTACGTTGGACAACTCGTCTTCAGCAACTAGGTACCTCCCTTGTTTTGTACCTACCTCTAGGATGCACCACGTTTTAGTCAAAAATGACAGATCGAAAAATCAAGTTTTCTAATTGTTTCATGAAAATGCAGCAGAAATTCAGAACACAATTATCTATAACAATAGATATCATCACAAGAAAAATCTAGAGTGTTTGGTAAACAAAGTATTTCCGAACGTGGTACTATAGAACATTGCCGATTTCAAATAACTCATAGTGAATATGTTTACAATGTTTAGAAAACTGTGTACCACTCGAAAGCTAGTAACTCTTCACATAAAACTCTGATAAAAGCAAACGATTTCCCGATGAAAACCGCCAAAAATTCAGTATTACTTATTCAATAATCAAATACCAATCATTAGGTTCATTATTTTCTCTAATCCTTTCTTTCAAAAATTAGCTGCCTCGCTTTGTTAACTACTATTAGTGTTATAAACTACTATTAGTGTTATATAAAGAGTTTCTCGACCTAGGTATGACCGCATATGTGTTCTATGCATTCAAGTGAAATTGATTCTCAAATACTTCTCGGAATTCTTAATTTTCCTTAGAAACTTAGGCATATTCGTGATTCCGAGAGGGTGTGTTTTCTACCTGCTACTCTTATCTTCGGACAATTTTTCATTCATTGCTGTCATATTTGTCTTCTAATGTAGACAATATTCTTCTTTTATGGCTGTCGAAAAATATTTTAAAAGGAAGTTTGATTATATATTTCTTATCTACATTTATCTGTTAGGATTTTAAGAAATATTATAAATGAAAGAACTAAGCAGGTATATACTGAAGAATTGCTTAGAAAATATATTTTCCATTCTAGGGGCGGTATATTTCGATGACTTCAGAGAAATAATACTTTGAAGTGGTAGCGATTCCACATATTTGATGAGAATAAAAAACTCATTCTTAATAACTGTAATGACATATTTTTAAAAAATATATTAATATAACTTTTTTATTGCATGAGACGAATATGTTTTACTACGCTCCTTTGGAATTTTCAGGGTAGTTCTAGTTTGTTCATGGAAAGAGTTCGGCAGAGTTTTAGGCATCTAAAATTTAATCGGTTTTCTTTCTTCGGTACCTGGATGACCGCTCCGATTATGAGTTTGAATAAGCGCGTTATGATAATTTCATCGACACATGAACCTGATAGTGGACCAAATGAAATGAGAAATGATGAGTATGAATCACATGCATATCATATCCTTTCTCATTTTCATCGAGAACATGTTAGCTTTCAAATGAAAATATTTATATTCAAAAAGTTATTGAGAAATCCATGGACACTAAACAGTCCTCCAAATCGAATAAATCGAAGAAATTACATGAGAATTATATAATTATTATGCATAATCATTCATATTCTCATAGAGTATAAAAAATAATTAAATTTCTGCAATTTCCTTATATAACTACACAGTAACAAATACTTAATTAGTAATGTAAGATTACAATGGATTATAATATTTGACATAAAAATATAAATATTTTTGAATCATATATATTTTATGTTTACTCTTTACTCCTAGTCCAGAAAATTCGAAGAATATCATTATATTCCATGTGACTCTAAGCATAGCTTTCAGTACATTTAGCAGTAGCAAATTGAACACAACAAAATGGCGTCATTATCATGTCATGTCTTCTTACGCATTGCGCATGTCTGAAAATCCTATATAAAGTTACTGCCTAAAATGTCAGGATCAGTTTGAAGTATTCTTTCGGGACTTTGACATTACAAAACTGTGATTTTATATCCTATCGTTGTAGTTTGTGATTACTAGTGGAATTTTTCTATTGCAACGGATATGTGAGTATAATTATGAAGTCTTATATTTTATCTTCTTTTATTTTCCAATTACGCCGTAATTACTTTGTAAATTATTCTAATACTACTAATATCAAACCCTGTTCTTAATTTGCTAATATAATTTAGCAGATTTCGTAAAAATTAATTTGACAACTGCAAATGACAGTTATTGTCATTTCAAAATTGATTGAATCCCCATTCTCCCATCTATAACTAAGCGGGAAACAGATCAGATGAAAAGTGTTTAGTGACTACTGTCTTGTTTCTTTGCACTCCGTTCTAATGAAAGTATTTCTGTATTCGTGACAGAAAATTTGGAAATTTTGTGAAATTCTTCACTAACGTGCTAAATCAATAATAGGTACTTCTCGATATGTTGATGCTCAAATCTTCTGATAAAACTTTCCTCACGCTGATTTACCTAGCCTGATTACTTATGATGTCTTCCATAATCATAAATTTTTTCATTTCTTTCTTGTCTCCAATGTTAATTCTTCAATTTGACTCTCATATGGTTGTTATCTGTATTATTCAAATTCTTGCATTATATATACGTGAATCATGGAATTTATTATAACTATTTCCTTCCCATTTCATTTATCTCTCAATAAAAAAATTTGTTCAATTTGCCAAAATCAAAACTTCAGTGACTATGATATATACGCACATTGATTTTCCATTCAAAAACAATAACTGAACAAAAGAATTCTTTCAGCCGAGCCGAGATACCTCTTCTCTTGAGATTTTGTGAGTGCTATTATTGTTACACCATTTTTACGTTAATTAAGACTCGGCTTACAACTTTGAACTGAAATGAGACGGGTCACAACAAAAATTTTGTGAATTTTATTAGTGAGTGTTTGAACTTATATTCATTCATTTTGAACTGGTGTCTTGGGCTGTCCTCGGATCGAACGTATCGTAATAAATTATACCTATCATGAAAATCGGTCACGTAATAATAATTGAATTTTTCGCGGTATAATTCAGAAATCGGGGAGTAATTCTATAGTTTAATTTATGGCGAAACTAACAAAGCAATCTATATTGGCCGTAGGATGATTCATCCTTGTGCATTGGAGTAAATGGTGATACCAAGGTATGATTTGTAGACAATGTTATACCGCATGAACTCAAAAATAAAATTCTGGTTATAGGCGCTACTGTGGGAATCATTATAATCGATTCTAAATCTTTTTTGTTTGTTTATAATCCGAAATTTGCACAATGGAAGAATCCCATGTTTACAGGTGATGTTGATTTTTTATTACTCTGTATTGTTGGAAATTCGAATTTCTAGCTGCTATCAAAACCAGTAAGCGCGACCGTTGACACTTGCCAATAAGTCAACTCGCGAGCCAATGAAAATCGTACTAGTGGCGGTCTTCTAGAGGTACTAAGGTAGCCAATGATCATAAAGAGTGTGGGGACCTGCCAATCACTTGCCTCGCGCTGCTAGTGATATAGTGGATGAATGAGAAAGTTACCTCATTATGCATAACATAATGTTATTATGTCGTTCAAAAGATTACAAAGTAAGGATCGAAAGAATGGCTCAATTGGCTATTGAAAATGGCGGTCAGTTTTGCAGTTGAGAAAGACTATGTGGATGTGGAGGGAAGAAACAAGAACTCTTTTTTGCAAGAACTGATTATCGCAGATGAGGAATGAAGCAATTCGTCAACATTGTGCGCCTATATGCCATCACATACCTACATATGTAGACTTTTTTACATTACTTTTAATTCCTTATCAATCGACCACGTACCCGCACTAGTCCAACCTCAATTGAGAGGCACCTAAAGGCGGGATGTGATGTGATGTCACTGTCGGGTATGAGTCTCTGAGCCCACTCGTTCATCTTCTCTATATTCTTTTTGTTGAAAATTTTTTTGTCTCTTAGTTCTAATCTTAGGTTCCAGTACTTTTTTTTATGTTTCGTTACGCTTCGACCCTGTGATCCAGCCTGCAGTATATCATGATGTGTTCCATGTCATCACGCCCTGTTTTGCACTCGCACTCTCCATCTGTGGGTCTCAATTTAAAGATGCTTAGGTAGGCTAACATGTGTCCATGCCCAGTCAACAACTGAGTTGCTTTGAATGTCGACCCGAGTCTCTCATTGCCTAGATCTCTAAAATTCTCTTGGCTTGTTCCAGAATCGCATCTTTTCATTCTTTTCAATCTGTTACGTCAATACCGTCCAATAAAAGCGCAGATCTATGTCTATCTACGAATCAGAGCAAAGTCTGCTCGCTCTCTTTCCTCCGAGATGTAATTCTGGAACTCTACATCTCATTGTCTCGCCTCTTTCCCACACAAGTTGCCATTCGTCAATCATGCTTCACATTTAAATATTTCGTCTTTCTTTCTTGTCTGCCGTGAAGGGGGGAAGGGAAATAGCAGAGTAGATTTCGTGCAGGAAGGTCAGGCACCGATAATGTATTCTGTCTACAACAGGTTATTGAGAAAAGGGCAGCTAGAAACATAGAAACACATATAAAATTCGTGGACCTTTAAAAAGCGTATGATACCGTTGCAATTACAATACTGTTGGAAGTACTGGAGCAGTCTAATATAAATCATACGTACATACAGGCATTGAAAGAACTATATATAGACTCAAAATCTAAGGTTGAATCAGGCAGATATGTTACCAAGGAGTTTTCAGTAACGAAAGGCAATGACAAGGATGCTGTATCTCACCAACCCTCTTCAAAATATACATATCCAAAGCTTTGAACAAAGCTGATTCTTTTCTTATTATTAATGATGTTTTCACTTTGTCCTCACCCAAATCAATCATCAGCTTGTCCTCTTTCAATCTGTTGGAACGAAAAACCATAATGTCCGTCTTCTTTCTATTCAAACTGAAATTGTTCCTTGATAGCCACGTTGGTATATAACTTCGCATTTCAGCTGCAGTTCACTTATATTACGTTCCGCTATTGAATATTTGGAATCATCCACAAAATTCGTCGACTCGGTATCTTCGATCGAATCTGCAACTTCACACATATCATTTATCATTAGGTCCTTTCGTTTGCATAAAAAGTGTAGCACTTTTCTACACTCAATGTCGATTTGATTTACACCAGTGTGAAGCAAATGTAGTTTATCTACAAAAAAGAGATGTAGATGTCCTCTACACTGGTGTAAATTCAATCAGCAAACGAATACTAAAATCGAGTGTAGGAAAGTGCTATCTCATGCAATGATAGCGAATTTCGTGAACACTTCGTAGAGGTTCTTGCGGCGATTGACTTCGTACTGGTTTCCACATCACACCACGAACATGTGCTACCCTCAACAAGTCCACGTAATTCAAATCAATAAGAAATTCCAAAGTGAACAAACAATATTTGAGGTGAATTTCCTCCCAGAGAAATAATAAAGAAAAATTATAATGAATAATGGAGAAGAGAAAATATCGAACACCCACAATTCCATATTTTCCGAGATTTTCAATGAGAAAATCTTTATTCAGGCAATCAAATGCCTTAAATAGATCGATGAATAATCCTGAAACTAACATTCCTTTTTCCAGGAACTTCAAAATATTATTAGTGAATTGAAATATATAGCCGTTTGGGTGGACCGATTTTTCAAAAATCCATGTTGAGACGGATGGAAAAGATCATGAATATTGTAATATATCAGAAGTCTAGTCACCACTGCTAGCTCAAATACTTTCGAAAAACTATTCAACAGGCTTATAGGCCTATATTTTTTCCAGTCCTCAGGATCCCCATACTTGAATATTGGAATTATCACCGATAGCTTCAGCTGCTCAGGAAACACCCCAAACCTTCACTATATGACACAATATTGAAGAGATAGCATCAACACTCAATTGAACAATTTTAACTGGAATTTCGCCAATTCCAGAACTTGAATTGCTTTTCAGTTTCCTAAATATCTCAACAATCTCCTCTATGGTAAAGGGCTTCACGTAAAAAGATGTATTGGTTTCAATATTGCAAGCAAATTTTGAATTATTGAGATTTTTATTCGTGTTCGGGATCAATTGAACCAATAATTCATTGTAATCATCCGCTGTTTCCTGAGGTGATTTAGAAGTTGTATTTTCAAAACTGCCTTCATTCCTAATTTCATTGCATATTTTCCACATGGCTTTAGTCTTATTATCCGAGGTTTTAATATCTAGCATCAATGAGTATCCAGTGTAATATATTTCAAGGGAAAACGTATATTGAAAATATTTATGAAGTCATTAGAGAAGCTTTGCCATTGCTTATTATCCTGGAAGCTGATGACGTTTTGTTTATTTGTTGAAGCACTGGAACCGACTGGTGACGCTTGAGGAAAATCCTATTAACAGCTACTCCTTCCGGCCAAAAATCTGCACTCATGGCATCCTGCAAATATTCTGCCGGAAATGGAACTTTGAATGATGAATATATCTCCGGTTGTCTTGATTTCAATTTTTCACATTTAAAGTCTGGTATATGCGGTTTGAAAAAATCACACAGCTTATTCTCTGTAGTGTCAGGATTTAGTCGGAATACATGAATGTATGACATTATCATTTTAGGTACCACTGAGTTAGTTTTCTGAGTACCAATTATTGGTTTTGGGGATTTTCTTGTTGCGCTTGTATTGCTTTGGTGACTCTTTGGAGCGAATGTATCCAGTATGATGTTGTTCGTTTTCCTCTTCTTCTTCACTACCACATTCCATTTTGACTATCAAACAATATAGCATATGTATGAGTTTTAACAAAGGTAAGTGAATGAGGTACCTCATAAGCCCGTTAATTGAAAACACACAACTCATAATAACAGTTTTATGATTTTCAATTTGAAGCGCGAAATCAGAATACTCTTCCTTGTATTTTATATAAATATCGACAAGAAAATGAACATCCTGAGGGACAAAACATAAGTAAGACGTTGATTGTTCCTTTTCTTATCGAATAATTATCGATGTTCAGAAAATACTCTTTCCAATTACTTTATCCTAATTTTTTTTTCTTTACAGAATGGACGCTTTCCTGTTTAACGCCTTCGGAATTAGTTCCGAACCACTTGGCCAACTCAGTAGAAAGGACATCGAAAAGAATTTGGGTTTGGAAGAAGACAAAATTTTTGCTGACTCGAACAAGATGTATCAACCTGATTCATCTTTGTCTAAAAACTCCGGAGTGAGATTCGAATCACAGCAATCAGCTTCCCAACTCAGCGAAAAGGTTTTGTGTTCGGAAAAAGCCAAAGTCTCTACCGAATCTCACAAAATGAAACAATATGATTATTCATTGTATGATGACATCTTCGGAATGAGTTTAGCATCTCAGCAATCAATACCCCAACTAAGCAATGAGGAAATGGAAATGATTTGTTGTCTGGAAGAAGCCAAAACCTCTGTTGATTCGAACAAGATCAATCAACCTGCTTCTTCCTTGACTAACACTTTCGGGAAGAATCTCGGATCACAGCAATCAACTCCTCATCTCAGCGATGAGGAATTCGAAAGGATTTTGTGTGTGGAGAAAGCCAAAAGTTTTGCCGAATCGAACAAAAAACAATCTGATTATTCATTTTCTGACATCTTAGGAAAAACTTCAGAACCTCAGCCATCACCACAACAACACAGCAATGAGGAATTGGAAATGATTGTGCGTCTGGCAGAAGCTAAAATCTTCGCTGACTCGAACAAGATCTGTCAGCCTGATTCTTCCTTGTCTTACAACTCCGGAATGGGATTCGAATCACAGGAACTCAGCGAAAAGGTTTTGTGTTCGGAAAAAGCCTCTGCCCAAACGAATAAAATGTACCAATATGATTATTCATTGTCTGATGACATCTTCGGAATGAGTTTAGAATCTCAGCAATCAATACCCCAACTAAGCAATGAGGAAATGGAAATGATTTGTTGTCTGGAAGAAGCCAAAACCTCTGTTGATTCGAACAAGATCAATCAACCTGCTTCTTCCTTGACTAACACTTTCGGGAAGAATCTCGGATCACAGCAATCAACTCCTCATCTCAGCGATGAGGAATTCGAAAGGATTTTGTGTGTGGAGAAAGCCAAAAGTTTTGCCGAATCGAACAAAAAACAATCTGATTATTCATTTTCTGACATCTTAGGAAAAACTTCAGAACCTCAGCCATCACCACAACAACACAGCAATGAGGAATTGGAAATGATTGTGCGTCTGGCAGAAGCTAAAATCTTCGCTGACTCGAACAAGATCTGTCAGCCTGATTCTTCCTTGTCTTACAACTCCGGAATGGGATTCGAATCACAGGAACTCAGCGAAAAGGTTTTGTGTTCGGAAAAAGCCTCTACCCAAACGAATAAAATGTACCAATATGATTATTCATTGTCTGATGACATCTTCGGAATGAGTTTAGAATCTCAGCAATCAATACCCCAACTAAGCAATGAGGAAATGGAAATGATTTGTTGTCTGGAAGAAGCCAAAACCTCTGTTGATTCGAACAAGATCAATCAACCTGCTTCTTCCTTGACTAACACTTTCGGGAAGAATCTCGGATCACAGCAATCAACTCCTCACCTCAGCGATGAGGAATTCGAAAGAATTATGTGTGTGGAGAAAGCCAAAGTATCTGCCGAAGGGAACAGAATGAATCAATCTGATTATTCATTGTTTGACATCTTCGGAATAACTTCAGAACTTCAGCCATCACCACAACAACTCAGCAATGAGGAATTGGAAATGATTTTGCGTCTGGAAGAAACCGAAAGCTTTGCTGAATCGAACAATATCAATCAACCTGATTTTTCCTTGTCTAATAAACACGGAGTGAGTTTCGAATCAGAGCAATCATTTTCCCAACACTGCGAAAAGGTTTTGTGTTCGGAAAAAGCCAAAGTCTCTTCCGCATCGAACAACTTCGACAACTTCGGAATGATTCATGGTCAACTCACTGATGTCGAATTTGAAAGGATTTTGGGATTGGGTGAATCAAATGTCTCTGCCGAATCGGCCACGCAGATAAATCGATCTCATTCCGACCAATATATGACGGATTGGAATTCGCTTTTTGAGCAGGAGCCAATAAAAGTAGATGATATGTTTAATGGACATAGTTCCCATCAAGCACCGGACACTCAACTCCAAAATTCGATTATTTCACCAGATTCGGGCATCTGTGATGAAGGATTAGCGGAATCCGATTCATCTTCATCAACTCCACCTACCTATTCCCAAATTTTCGAAGTGAAAGATCAATGTTTACAACAGAAGGAATGTTACCGAACATCGGTACCCAAGTCCACACCCTACGTCTTCAAAACGAATTCGGGTTTATGGAAAAATCGCAATTACGAAATAGTTGAAAGTGTGAGGCCAACAAGTATGATACCAAAAAGGTGAGTGATTTCTACCATATACTACCACTTATATTCAAAACAAATTATATGCAGGTCGTTCCACACTTCGCGCCACCTGACGATTAATGTTCATTTTCTAACTGATGATTATTCTAACCGAAAATTGTGTATTACATGCATTTTCGAATCAGATACGTGGAAAATGCTTTGTTGGACAATTCAAGCAGATAACGTCATTCTTAAAACATAATAATTTTTTGTTAATTGAAACTTGATATAAATCCGAAATAAATTGAATATATATAAATATATATATCAAAACAATTGAAGAATTTTGGTAGACCCGTAATGATACTTCTTTAACGTATTTTCGGAATTGCATGAACAATTCTTTCAGTTCTGTTTTAGTAATCATATTTTTTTATCACGAAATTTCGAAGAGACTTCAAAATTTTCACCAAAGCCGCAATATAGCGGTTCATTCCAGAAATAATACAGAGAATAACGAATTTATATTTTTGCAGTGACGTTATCAAGCCAAAAGTGAGAATAAGAGAAGGTGTCCGGAAACTGCAAAAACAGAAGGTAAGTTTTGTACTATTATTAGGTATGAATTCAATTATTATTCTTATTCAGGTGTTTCTGCTGACTGAGGTTCTACACGAAAGTTATTTCAACTCTAATTCATATTTTCAGAACTACAAGAAACATAAATCTTAACTTTTACTAAGTATGAATAAAAGATAAATTTTTAATGGGAAATAAACAATAAAAAATTTGTCGGCAGATAGAAATTCAATTTCAATGGAAAGCTCCGAAACATTCATCTATACAGCGGGTATTGAAATTTTTTTAATTCAAATATATAAAATAGAACTCATCAAAATATCTAAATAATTTAACTAAAAATCACCTATATGAATCACTCAAGATGCCGAAGCTATCATTCCTCTCACTTCTAGACTACTTTGTGTAGGTTGTAATTGATATCGATTCTCGTTCATTTGTTGCGAGATGCCTGTTACAATCATAAAATATTTGGGAAATTTGTTGCATAGTAAAAGGAGGGATAAACAACGTGCAAATATTGTGACAGGATATAGTGATATTAGTGCTTCCGTACCTTTACTCCATTTTTGACGCCTTGCGAGAGTGTGCAGACATCTAAATTATATGCATTTTCAACTGCTGAAATGAGAACAAACACGCGAACATCCAAAGTTGCCATTTAATTTCATTTCCAATCATAAACCACACCCAGCATTGTTCTAAGCGAATCCATATTTCAGATTCAATCATAGGGAGAATATTTTTATTATTTTCATAATGAAATGAAATAATTATTGTCGATAATGCAGATCACAGACGGATGTATTTTATGGAGGTTTATTCCAACTTCGTCATTTTGACTGTTTTGCATGAGCAGGTGATTTTAAGGGAAACAGTTTATTTCATTCTTCTTTAAATTCTGCTGTGAAAAGAGAAACACTAACCTTGTAGTTATATGTATATAAGAAATTTAGTATAGATTCTCCACGAGTATATGGGGGGTGTTCGAATTTGAGTAGAGATCTCGTTCACACTTCTTTGAGTTATCAATCGAGGGTTCGATCCTGTTTGGGATAATCTTCCGGACTGTACAAATCAAAAACAATAACGATTCACATTATGGCTTGATCAACTGAGACATAGAGAATATACGGAAAGAATATCTGCATTCTTGGAAGTTGGAAACACGAATCTAATTAAATACGAAATGGTGGAGAAAGAAAATGGTTGTCGAATAATGTACTTTAATCATTATTACACGCACGACGTATCAGAGAATCTTTGGAAACGAAGCTCTTTGTAGACAAGTACCGGGTACTAGATGTACCTATGCATCTGAACATTTTCATTTTTATTTACTCATCATTCGAATTGACGCGTCCTTCATCAAGTTTTAGGTTTTCATTTTTATAAATAATAAAATGAATTTCCTTGGAATTTTCAGGTATTCAAGTGTTCCAAATGCGAATTCTTTTCATACTTCAGGGATATTCTGGACCAGCATATCCACAGAACACATTTACAACCAAATCAAGAGTAAGTAGAGAACAATTCAGAATTCAAAATTTATAATATGTAGTACCTAACTATTTTATACACTTTATGTGAAAGAAATTCAACAGGTGAAAATATTTAGAGGCAAGTGTCATATTTAATACATACATTACTTATAATGCTTTCAATACTTTCAATCAATTCTAAACAAATATGTTTATATATCTATGCCAGTACGATGTGGGTGATTGTCTTGCAGAAATCTCTGACGTTACCACATTTTCGTGTCATCGGAAAAATGTGGCTAACATATTTTTTAAAGAAAAGCCTCGTGTTGTACTCGTAGATACTCGATAAGCTTCGTTTTGCTGTCAATTTCAAACTTCGATATCCTGATCGTCCCTTCAGTATTCAATTCATTCATTTCATCGAAGAATGCACTATCGATCACCATTCTTTTTTTTTGTGATGGCCTCTTTCGACGAAGAACCTAAAATTCATTGAACTTGTTGTATAAATAGCTAATATTTCAGTCAAGTCGAAAGAGCGCTTCGAATGAAACCTCATTATGAATTATTCTTAAGCCGATTAGATACATGGCAGAACAGACTTTTTCCGCCGACCTCTTAATAATATAATCTCATAAAATCTCATTTCGAAGCGTTGGGTATGAAGAAGAGGAAAGAAAAAGTCTATAAAGCATTTCAGTGGTGGAACCTTGTATTCAAATCATCCGGTTACATGTTTTGGTTTACGTCATTGTCAAATCAAAAATTCTGAAAATTTGTTACTTGTAAGTGCAAAATATGAGGTTGAGCAAACTTAGAAAAGGTGAAAAATAATAATGTTACGTTTCAGTTAAATCTCTCTCTGAAACTCACGATTTTTTAAGTTCCATTGTCATATATATAATTGTTATGTTTGCATATTTAAAAATTTTATTTATTATTTCAGATGCAAGCAGATACAATCGAATGAACGTGTTAATTTTACTATCAACGGAAAAGAAAAAGCACCCCATTCCTCTGTTGCTAATAGGGCGTCTATGTAAGTAAATATAATAAATTTTTATAATTATTTTTCAGAAATTTCAAATATTTTAAATTGTACTGTAATCATGTTGTTCATGTTGAAAATAGGTTGCTCATATTGATGTACATTTTTGTGAGATACTTAGAATTATCTGGAGAAATTAAAGAATAGCATTTTTCGTAATCGCTTCGCTTACCGAGTGACACTTTGGATCGGAAGTTGGCATGAAATTTACATTCGCAATAGACTTCGTAATCGATAGGGAACATGAGCTTTAAAGTTTGCTTTGTATCGTATCTGTCATAATGGAAATAAATAGCGTTGTGAAGTATAGGGCGAATGGAAGTATTGTACAACTTTAACTAAATTGAGTCCAAGCAACATATAAGGGGAAGAATTGAGAATCCATGTTGCGTTTTTAAAGTGAGTTGAATCAATATATCATCAGATATCACTTTATCATTGCCCCTACAAAATACTTCTTCCAAATAACCTGTTGAATATTCCTTATATGCGCACACTGAACATTGAACACATAGGCACACGAATAGCGACGAATAGTCAGTTCGGCTCTGTAATCCGATGTGAGAATAATCTTTTGATTCCAGCATTAGAAACAAAACAACATAAAATACTTCGCAAGATGTATGTATAAAAATTATTTGGTATTATCGAATTGACTACTTATTGACAACTTAGAAAACAAGGATTCACAACCATTTCACCATGATTCCTTAGACTTGTAAGCTCACCTAAATGTTTTTCCGAATGCACTGTTTTTTGAAACATCAACTGAACTACGGGTCTTTCGTGAGATTTTAAAAGGAACGAGAATAGTTCATCATAACTTATTATATTCTCTTTCAGAAGGAGTAAGAAATTTACCTGCACAGATTGTTCATTTCCGACGACAGATTTGAGAATATTTCTGAATCACATATTTGTGATACATAAATACCGCTGGTACAAATGTCCAATCTGCCGTGTTTGCACGACATCTCCAAATGCAAGCATGGAGCATTTTCGAAAAAATCCTGATCACATGATACCATATGGGAAAAGAAACTCACAGAAAAAGATAATTCAACCGAGACGAGAAAAAAAATACAGGTACAAGTCGGATGAGAACTTGAACATCGAGGTGAAGAAGGAAGGTAACAAAGAAAAGTGAGTATACATCTATCAAAAATTTACATTTCCGCATAATCATCATATCATATCATATCAAATTATTTTGTCTTCTCTCAAAATGGGTTTTTATTTTATTATAAATATAAAACAGTTTATTGTGCTTGGAATTTTGTAGCCACTTCAATCAAAAATCACTGAGTGAATATTTTACTATTTATTTTTGCTTTTTCAGGATTGTTATAACACCCAAACCTCATTGTTTCAAGAAGGGGAATAAAATAGAAAAAAAATTCTACTGTGAGGTTTGTGAATTTAAAACACTTAGCTACAGTACACTGATGGTACATAAGAATAGGAATCATAATTTGGCTATGAGATGCCCAGGGTGTTTTCGTCACTTAAATTCGATAGCTGAATTGATAAAACATTTAATGGATAGTCCCAATCATATGACGACTTATCTCAGATGCAACATTTGTGATTTTGGAACCTACGATGAACGGGCATTAACGATTCATAAGATCAGGAAACATTTTTAATCAATTCATGACGGAAGTGAACGAAGATCCGTGAAGGTGAAAATATCTAATGTGAGTAGAAAGTATTATTCCTGGAATCGAAAAGAAGAAAATGAGAAAAGTATGGACGTCACTGACACAATCGAAGTAGATTCTTACGTTTGCATATAAACTAGAAGATTTCAAATAACCGACTTTGCAATAGAGGCAAACGAGAAATATGAAGTGAAACAACGTCTGAACTTGGGTACCTAAAACATATTGTATAATGAACCAAAATTTAACCCACATTATTTCACTACTGATTAATCGATCGGCCAAGGAGAATTACGAGAGAAAATATGGACCATAACTGAACGAAAGAGAAAAATTACGACTTTTCTTTGATAGTGCTGTTCGAACATCCATGAAAGTGAAAAAGTATAATTATTGAAAATAAATTTTACGGAATTTCAGAGTTGTTTTATTTGACTTCACAAGAAAGGTGAAATTTCTTCTGAGATAGCACATAATATGGCTAGTAAGGGTAGGCAATAAAGGCAGACCTATCCTTTACCTAAAAAAAGCCTAAAATCTTTAGGCTATTTCGCCTTTGTGGAATCTACTAAGTAATGGAGATAATTTTTTTCACCCATCATGCCTATCCTACATTTCTTTTCAATGTATTATGTAATCGAAGAATATTTGATTGAAACTTCTCATCAAACATTCAGCGATCTCTACCAGCACCTGCAATCCTACTGCTACCTATACGTGAGAGCCATAAATTAGAAAAGAACCATTAGTAACAGACGAATGTTATTAGCGAATCGTACACCCCGACTGTTTCGCCTTTTCGAGTAGTCAGGTACATAATTTCGAAAAATTTCGAAGTAGTTAGGTTGAACAGTGGGTAATCATCCTCTCCAAAAGAAGCAATTTTTTGGCATTTATTTGCATTCAATTTTTTGGCGTTTTTTCGAATTCATGACATATCTTTATTTCCTATTTTTACTATTATTATTGGACCAAAAAATATGGGCAGTCCAGGGTTCAGTCCTCTATAGCATTCTGATAATATATACCGAAACACAGAACACGGCCTTATCACCAGGTGAAATGGACTCGAAGGCACAACTCAGTTTAGCAAGGCTGTGGTCAATTTCAAAAATAGAATAATAAAAACATCCCTTCCATTATCAAATTCCAGCTGCTCCGTAAGCCCCAACCGTTTACAAAATTGACCACAAAATTCACGGTTTTACCTCCGGTGCATTTAACAACAAGAGTAATATACCTGAGAAACAATATCAAATATCGTGGAATTTTGTGTTCCTTATTCTCGTGTGGTCAAATCGCATAAACTTCTTCCGCAACTATTTTCAAACCGAATCAATGTCTTCCTCTTTATTTTAGATCCGTTATATGTTAAAGTTTGTGACTTAAATATAAAGTTTCTTCTTTGTTTCTGTTCTCATTATCTATCGCAGATGGTAAAAAATTTTCACCTCATTTATAGTGATAGTGGAAGCTGAAAGTTTGAATGACTTTAAATTTTCTCATTTTATGTATTGCTCTATACCTACATAGAGTCCAACACTCCAAACGTTATTTTCAGAAGGATGTTAAATATCTTATATCTGAATCAAGTTTTCTACAAGAATCGAGTACCATCCGTCACGGTTCATGAAACTTTGTCGACTATTTGGATATAAATCTAAGTGCAAGTGCAAGGTGAAGTGTAATTGGCCATTGAGAAACGGGAGGAGGAAGTTTGATGAAAGGTTGTTGATTTAATTTTGATTCTTTCAAAAATATACTACTAAAGCGAAATTTCTTTCGTTATCGGTAATCAGCACCAATCCTTCACTATAATTTTTGGCATCAATGTTTGAAGAAAGTTCTTTTCATTACAAAATTTGCCAGAACATCAACTGTACCTACTACTTTCCTCGGTAATGAGAATTTTAATTCCGTTTCAGTAAATAACTGCATTGCAAAATAGGGGATAATTTCAAGGAATCAACTATGTAATTATTGTGTTCAGGAATAAGGAATAAAAAAATATATAATTATAACATCAGCTGTTCCATTCAAAACTAGATTGGAGTTTAAACAATATTCAATATAAAACACATCAAGACTATGAGAACACACTCAAAAATAGAACAGCTGTTCGCTGAATCGAAAGTCTATTAGACTGCTTTAATTCTTGAAAATATTTGTTTCTAGATTAAATAGATTTAGAATATTAACTCGTCAGTTCATTTCATTGTTACAACAGGCTCCATAAAGAAGAAACAAAATAATTACGGAACCTATCTTTTAATACATCGATAATCCTTCAAATTCCAAATTTCCTATTGTAGTGATGTTATAATGCCGATTATAACATCCGAAAAACGAGTAGATTACCTACTTTTTTACCGATACATGAGGAACTGAATGAAAGAGCAGAATAATATAAATCGATATCCAATGGCCAAGCGGCAAGAGAAAACACCACAAACGTTAAAAGAAATAGATCGCGTGAAGCTGATGCACGAAGGATGCAGGCCTGCAGGATAAAGCAGAACAACAAATCAGCCGATCAAAGACAAGCTTGGTTAACGTAATTTGCACTAGGAAGATATGCTTGTATTTCATTACTTTTATGCAACAAATATTTATTAGTTGGAAGTAGCACATAAAACTCAGATATTTTCGAACTATATAAGATCGAATGAAATAAGACACTTCTTCGTGTTAATAAATTGTTATATTTGAGGTGAACATACCAAGATGCGCCGAAACATGTATCTTCTACTAAAATATATTTTTTTTTGTCATATGAAAATGCGATTGTAACTTCATTGATATTTGTATTCAAGCTGTTAATTTTATTTTAAGCTTTTGTATTCGATAAATTTCATTCATAATAAATAATGATTATTATCACTCAATTTATATGGTTTTAACAAACTATGAATTTGTATGTAAATAAACGTTTCTCTCAGTGTAAAGAAAGTAAGTAGCACTGACCGCCAACTGCTTATCCGGCCTAATTAGTCTATTCAAGGATGTAGGAACATGATAGAGTTAGAGTTAGTAGATAAGATTCATTGTTAAGTCTTCGAATAAACCGGAAAAATGTCAATGGGGTACCATACATATCTTCGTATGATACATGAAAAAACAGAGATAAGAACCTTACAAAAAACTGTCTGTTTGTCCGTACAAGTGTAATGATGATGTATTTGTGTGAAGAATTAGTAATAGGATTCATTGAACAGAATTATGGAAATAGCCCATAAAGTCCTACCTACCTACTTTCAGGTATATACAGCTTTACCAGATACATTTTGAATGTCGACATTTACCATTTACTATGCGCGCTTGGAATTTTCAGGGCAGTTCTTGTTTGTTCATGGAAAGAGTTCGGTAGAGTTATAGGCATCTTCAATTTTTTCTCTCTATAAATTAGTTGGGCATCTCAGAAAACGCTCGACAGATGAAATCGAAATTTGTCATTACTTTTCGGAACAATATCTTTGAACCAAGTTCTAATTCACACTCTCATCTGAATTGTATTGTTGAAAGCAGTAATTACAAGAAAAGTCTTGTGGGAAAAGGCGAAGCAGCGATGAGTGAATCCGGTACCTGGAGTAGTGACCGCTCCGACATTACTAACAGTTCGAAATAAAAAGTTAATGCAGTACCTACCTTATTGTCATTTTTGAAGGGGATTTTGAGATTTTCGTCCAATAAATCTTTTTTTCAGTTGGTAGTTGTTTTATCTCAATTTTGAGGATTGGTTTTCGAGACTGGATTCAAGTGTGTTAATTATTATCAATTTTAGGTCAATAAATGTCATGAAGTAAAAAAATTCCGAGTATGTTACCTTCTCCATTATATACAATGGCTAAAATTGCAACATTGATGCTAAGGAAACTTGTCCAAGTTGAACTGGGAATCAGAAATGATTTTCTGAATGAATATTGTGTGAATGTTATGGAAATTCATATGTATATCCACTTTCTAGATGAAAAAATTCCTGTCTGAGGGTAACAGATTTGTTTTTTATGTAAATCCTTTAATTTTGAAGTTTTTTATCCAGGTTATTCAATTCACCTCCTATTCTTCGTAACTGATTTGAAATGTACAATGTACAAAAGCTTCATCATGCTATAAAAAGCCGAGTTACATATGTCCTTAAACATTGACCAAAAGTTCATTTCATCGTGGAAAATGATGAAAACTGACATCTTCACAAGAAATTCGTTATCGAAGATTTGCTCGAAGGATACAAATTATGAAAACTTCACGAAGCTTTTCCCATTATCACGAAATAGATAAATATATTTTCAACTGATTAAGACATATTTCTTATGAAAGATCTCATTGAAACACCAAAATATTCTCCGTTTCTCGATGTATACAAACATAAGTGCATTAACTTTTTATTTACAATAAATTGACACCAGGGGGCGTATCGCTTGTTTTGAATTCCCAATCACATACATATCATATTCTATTCCACACGTTAGCTTTCAAATGAAAATATTTATATTCAAAAAGTTATTCAGAGATCCATGGACACAAAACTGTCCTTCAGATCAAATAGATTAAATCGATCCATTGCAAGGAATTTCAAAGTTATTATATAATTACAAATATGTAGGTAGGTATAATTATTTATATTCTCATATAAAATAAAGAATAAATTGAATTCCTTATATAACTACACAGTAACAAATACTTAATTAGTAATGTAAGATTACAATGGATTATAATATCTAACATAAAGATATAAATTTTTTGAATCAAACACATTTTATGTATCTTACTCCTAGTCACAGTTCAAGAAACTTCAACGAATATCATAATTTTCCATGTTGACTCTAATAATAGCTTTCAGTACATTAAGCAGTTGCAAATTGAACAAAACAAAATGGCGTAATTATCACGTCATGTCTTCTTAGGCATTGCGCATGTCTGAAACTTCTATGGAAGTTACTTCTTAAAATGTCGGGATCAGTTTGAAGTGTTCTATCGAGACATTGACATTATAAAACAGTGACTTTATAGCTTTTCGGTTCAGTTTGTGATTACTACTGGAATTTTTCTATTGCGAGTTGCGACGGATATGTGAGTATGAATATGAATTTCTATAATTTTTCCTCTTTCATTTTCTAATTACGACTAATTTTAATATCCTGAAGAGGTAATATAGAATATAACCGAAATCCCCAATAAAATTCTATCCCGGCATTTCCTAGGGAAGCGCGGTTTCAATGTGCAATTCTGAAACAACATACAGAGTGAGTCTTTGAGAATATGAATTTCTATAATTTTTCCTCTTTCATTTTCTAATTGCGACTAATTTTCAATATCCTGTAGAGGTAATATAGAATATAACCGAAATCTCCAAATAAATTCTTTCCCGGCATTTCCAAGGGAAGCGCGGTTTCAATGTGCAATCCTGAAACAACACACAGGGTGAGTCTTTGTGTACGAAACGTACAATAAACACCCAAAATTAAATATATCAAAAATTCATAAACTCAATTCAACCAAATATTTCCATTCGAAATTATTCAGATCTTTCTCTTTTTCATAATTGTAATTTCCTGTGTAAGTCGGCCAGGTGAGACAAAGGATTGCAATAGTTTATTTTAATATCTAACATTTCTTAATCCAACTGCAGCAATTTTGCAAGTAAAGAAAAATGTACTGAATATGCAAAATGGAAGTTGATTTCGATTATGTGGTCTTGACGTCATTATACAATTTGACTATATACAGTTTGTTAGATTAGGAAATAAACGTTCATTATCAAGTGATCCGCATTATCAATCTCAATCCTCGAGTCCCTGAGTTTTCACCAACCCAGAACTCTTAGAACTTGAGGTACAATTGAGATTCCACCCCAACAATTTGACTCGTACAAATATTTCAACAGTAGATTCTTGAGATCAAAGTAAACATTTTTTCTTCTACCATTTTTCCAAATTGGCTCGGTTTAAAAGATACAGGCTGTTGAAAAACCATAAGAAAAGTTATTTTTAGTGTTATCTCACAAACTGTTTTTGGATTAAATGAATTTCGGAATATAGTGTTTCATTTATCTGATGATATTAACCACGTCTTCCAGTTTTCTCATTATGACCATAATAGAATAGAATTTCATTACTCCTTCAAGACATACAAGTATGTAAAGGATGATATAATGAAAAGAACAGATACTATTCCCTACAAAAGATATTATCCCCTAAGAATTCTAGTTCTAGTTTATCTGAGCGTACATCTTGAAAATGGGACGAATTCAATTGGATGGAAATAAATTGTATTATAAAGCATATGGCGAAGGAAAGTATTGAATAATAACACAAGTGTCTTAACTAATTGTGCGATATTTTCGAAACGACTTGAGATATTCGAACGAGATTTGACGAGAAGGCACGCCTCATTACGTTGGACAACTCGTCTTCAGTAACAAGGTACAGTTGCTCCCTTGTTTTCTACCTACCTCTAGGATGCACCACGTTTTAGTCAAAAATGACAGATCGAAAAATCAAGTTTTCTAATTGTTTCATGAAAATGCAGCAGAAATTCAGAACACAATTATTTATAACAATAGATATCATCACGAGAAAAAAGCTTTTCAAATCACAAAAATTTTTGAAGATACCATCTCCAGCTAGGATATAAGGGTTCAGTCTTTTCTTTATCTAGAATGTTTGGTAAACAAAGTATTTCCGAACGTGGTACCATAGAACATTGCCGATTTCAGAGTGAATATGTTTACAATGTTCAGAAAACTGTGTACCACTCGAAAGCTTGTAACTCTTCACATGAAACTCTGAGAAAAGCAAACGATTTTCTCAATGAAAACCGCCAAAAATTCAGTATTACTTATTCAATAATCAAATACCAATCATTAGGTTCATTATTTTCTCTAATCCTTTCTTTCAAAAATAAGCTACCTCGCTTTGTCAACTACTATTAGTGTTATATAGAGTTTCTCGATCTAGGTATGACCGCATAAGTGTTCTATGCATTCAAGTAAAATTGATTCTCAAATACTTCTCGGAATTCTTAATTTTCCTTAGAAACTTAGGCATATTCGTGATTCCGAAAGGGTGTGTTTTCTACCTGCTACTCTTATCTTCGGACAATTTTTCATTCATTGCTGTCATATTTGTATTCTAATGTAGACAACATTCTTCATTTATGGCTGTCGAAAAATATTTTAAAAGGAAGTTTGATTATATATTTCTTATCTACATTTATCTGTTAGGATTTGAGAGAAATATTATAAATAAAAGAACTAAGCAGGTATATACTGAAGAATTGCTCAGAAAATATATTTTCCATTCTAGGGGCGGTATATTTCGATGACTTCAGAGAAATAATACTTTGAAGTGGTACCGATTCCACATATGTGATGAGAATAAAAAACTCATTCTTAATAACTGTAATGACATAGTTTTAAAAAATATATTAATCTAACTTTTTTATTGCATGAGACGAATATGTTTTATTTTTGGCTCCCGCATGACGGACAAAATCAATATTCAATTTTATTCCTGTCAAAAATTGCCGGAAAAAAATGAATAGCATGGATAGTGAGCACTGTGAGCAATAAAAACATGTCGAATATTGTTGAAAAAAAAAGGTAGGGAAAATTTGTACTAGGATTCATTTACCGCGTTCGGCAATACCATCCGAGAGCGGACGAATATTTTAGTCACGTGACAACAGATCATAGGTTATCATAGGAATCCTTTGTTCAATAGAACGTTTATCCTGCATCTGGATACAGTAAACGAACGATTCATACCAATCCGAAATGTCTAAGGTAATTGCCGAACGCGGTAATTGATCAGAATGATGGCAATAGCCCATAAAGTCCTAATTAACTAGTTTTAGGTATATACAGCTTTTTCAGATAAATTTTTAATGTCGACATTTACTATGCGCCTTTGGAATTTTCAGGGTAGTTCTAGTTTGTTCATGGAAAGAGTTCGGCAGAGTTTTAGGCATCTTCAATTTAATCGGTTTTCTTTCTTCGGTACATGGATGACCGCTCCGATTATGAGTTTGAATAAGCGCGTTATTAAGATTTCATCGACACATGAACCTGATAGTGAACCAAATTATCACGTCATTTCTTCTTAGGCATTGCGCATGTCTGAAACTTTTATGGAAGTTACTTCGTAAAATGTTGGGATCAGTTTGAAGTGTTCTATCGAGACATTGACATTATGAAACAGTGACTTTATAGCTTTTCGGTTCAGTTTGTGATTACTATTGGAATTTTTCTATTGCGAGTTGCGACGGATATGTGAGTATGAATATGAATTTCTATAATTTTTCCTCTTTCATTTTCTAATTACGACTAATTTTGATATCCTGTAGAGGTAATATAGAATATAACCGAAATCTCCAAATAAATTCTATCCCGGCATTTCCAAGGGTAGTGCGGTTTCAATGTGCGATCCTGAAACAATATACAGGGTGAGTCTTTGTGTACGAAACGTACAATAAATACCCAAAATTAGATATATCAAAAATTCATAAACTCAATTCAACCAAATATTTCCATTCGAAATTATTTAGATCATTCTCTCTTTCATAATTGTTATTTCATGTGTAAGTCGGCCAGGTGAGACAAAGGAATGCAATATTTTTTTTTAATATCTAACATTCCCTAATCCAACTGCAGCAATTTTGCAAGTAAAGAAAAATGTACTGAATATGCAAAATGTAAGTCGATTTCGATTATGTGGTCTTGACGTCATTATACAATTTTACCATATATAGTTTGTTAGATTAGGAAATAAACGTTCATTATCAAGTGATCCGCATTATCAATCTCAATCCGCGAGTCCCTGAGTTTTCACCAACCCAGAACTCTTAGAACTTGAGGTACAATTGAGATACCACCCCAACACTTTGACTCGTACAAATATTTCAACAGTAGATTCTTGAGATCAAAGTAAACATTTTTTCCTCTACCATTTTTCCAAATTGGCTCGGTTTAAAAGATACAGGCTGTTGAAAAACCATAAGAAAAGTTATTTTTAGTGCTATCTCACAAACTTTTTTTGGATTAAATGAATTTCGGAATATAGTGTTTCATTTATCTGATGATATTAACCACGTCTTCCAGTTTTCTCATTATGACCATAATAGAATAGAATTTCATTACTCCTTCAAGACATACAAGTATGTAAAGGATGATATAATGAAAAGAACAGATACTATTCCCCACAAAAGATATTATCCCCTAAGAATTCTAGTTCTAGCTTATCTGAGCGTACATCTTAAAAATGGGACGAATTCAATTCTCCGTTTTCGAATTAGGATGGAAATAAATTGTATTATAAAGCATATGGCGAAGGAAAGTATTGAATAATAACACAAGTGTCTTAACTAATTGTGCGATATTTTCGAAACGACTTGAGATATTCGAGATTTGACGAGAAGGCACACCTCATTACGTTGGACAACTCGTCTTCAGCAACTAGGTACCTCCCTTGTTTTGTACCTACCTCTAGGATGTACTACGTTTTAGTCAAAAATGACAGATCGAAAAATCAAGTTTTCTAATTGTTTCATGAAAATGCAGCAGAAATTCAGAACACAATTATCTATAACAATAGATATCATCACAAGAAAAATCTAGAGTGTTTGGTAAACAAAGTATTTCCGAACGTGGTACTATAGAACATTGCCGATTTCAAATAACTCATAGTGAATATGTTTACAATGTTTAGAAAACTGTGTACCACTCGAAAGCTAGTAACTCTTCACATAAAACTCTGATAAAAGCAAACGATTTCCCGATGAAAACCGCCAAAAATTCAGTATTACTTATTCAATAATCAAATACCAATCATTAGGTTCATTATTTTCTCTAATCCTTTCTTTCAAAAATTAGCTGCCTCGCTTTGTTAACTACTATTAGTGTTATAAACTACTATTAGTGTTATATAAAGAGTTTCTCGACCTAGGTATGACCGCATATGTGTTCTATGCATTCAAGTGAAATTGATTCTCAAATACTTCTCGGAATTCTTAATTTTCCTTAGAAACTTAGGCATATTCGTGATTCCGAGAGGGTGTGTTTTCTACCTGCTACTCTTATCTTCGGACAATTTTTCATTCATTGCTGTCATATTTGTATTCTAATGTAGACAATATTCTTCTTTTATGGCTGTCGAAAAATATTTTAAAAGGAAGTTTGATTATATATTTCTTATCTACATTTATCTGTTAGGATTTTAAGAAATATTATAAATGAAAGAACTAAGCAGATATATACTGAAGAATTGCTTAGAAAATATATTTTCCATTCTAGGGGCGGTATATTTCGATGACTTCAGAGAAATAATACTTTGAAGTGGTAGCGATTCCACATATTTGATGAGAATAAAAAACTCATTCTTAATAACTGTATTGACATATTTTTAAAAAATATATTAATATAACTTTTTTATTGCATGAGACGAATATGTTTTACTACGCTCCTTTGGAATTTTCAGGGTAGTTCTAGTTTGTTCATGGAAAGAGTTCGGCAGAGTTTTAGGCATCTTCAATTTAATCGGTTTTCTTTCTTCGGTACCTGGATGACCGCTCCGATTATGAGTTTGAATAAGCGCGTTATGATAATTTCATCGACACATGAACCTGATAGTGGACCAAATGAAATGAGAAATGATGAGTATTAATCACATGCATATCATATCCTTTCTCATTTTCATCGAGAACATGTTAGCTTTCAAATGAAAATATTTATATTCAAAAAGTTATTGAGAAATCCATGGACACTAAACAGTCCTCCAAATCGAATAAATCGAAGAAATTACATAAGAATTATATAATTATTATGCATAATCATTCATATTCTCATAGAGTATAAAAAATAATTAAATTTCTGCAATTTCCTTATATAACTACACAGTAACAAATACTTAATTAGTAATGTAAGATTACAATGGATTATAATATTTGTCATAAAAATATAAATATTTTTGAATCATATATATTTTATGTTTACTCTTTACTCCTAGTCCAGAAAATTCGAAGAATATCATTATATTCCATGTGACTCTAAGCATAGCTTTCAGTACATTTAGCAGTAGCAAATTGAACACAACAAAATGGCGTCATTATCATGTCATGTCTTCTTACGCATTGCGCATGTCTGAAAATCCTATATAAAGTTACTGCCTAAAATGTCAGGATCAGTTTGAAGTATTCTTTCGGGACTTTGACATTACAAAACTGTGATTTTATATCCTATCGTTGTAGTTTGTGATTACTAGTGGAATTTTTCTATTGCAACGGATATGTGAGTATAATTATTAAGTCTTATATTTTATCTTCTTTTATTTTCCAATTACGCCGTAATTACTTTGTATATTATTCTAATACTACTAATATCAAACCCTGTTCTTAATTTGCTAATATAATTTAGCAGATTTCGTAAAAATTAATTTGACAACTGCAAATGACAGTTATTGTCATTTCAAAATTGATTGAATCCCCATTCTCCCATCTATAACTAAGCGAGGAACAGATCAGATGAAAAGTGTTTAGTGACTACTGTCTTGTTTCTGTGCACTCCGTTCTAATGAAAGTATTTCTGTATTCGTGACAGAAAATTTGGAAATTTTGTGAAATTCTTCACTAACGTGCTAAATCAATAATAGGTACTTCTCGATATGTTGATGCTCAAATCTTCTGATAAAACTTTCCTCACGCTGATTTACCTAGCCTGATTACTTATGATGTCTTCCATAATCATAAATTTTTTCATTTCTTTCTTGTCTCCAATGTTAATTCTTCAATTTGACTCTCATATGGTTGTTATCTGTATTATTCAAATTCTTGCATTATATATACGTGAATCATGGAATTTATTATAACTATTTCCTTCCCATTTCATTTATCTCTCAATAAAAAAATTTGTTCAATTTGCCAAAATCAAAACTTCAGTGACTATGATATATACGCACATTGATTTTCCATTCAAAAACAATAACTGAACAAAAGAATTCTTTCAGCCGAGCCGAGATACCTCTTCTCTTGAGATTTTGTGAGTGCTATTATTGTTACACCATTTTTACGTTAATTAAGACTCGGCTTACAACTTTGAACTGAAATGAGACGGGTCACAACAAAAATTTTGTGAATTTTATTAGTGAGTGTTTGAACTTCATTCATTTTGAACTGGTGTCTTGGGCTGTCCTCGGATCGAACGTATCGTAATAAATTATACCTATCATGAAAATCGGTCACGTAATAATAATTGAATTTTTCGCGGTATAATTCAGAAACCGGGGAGTAATTCTATAGTTTAATTTATGGCGAAACTAACAAAGCAATCTATATTGGCCGTAGGATGATTCATCCTTGTGCATTGGAGTAAATGGTGATACCAAGGTATGATTTGTAGACAATGTTATACCGCATGAACTCAAAAATAAAATTCTGGTTATAGGCGCTACTGTGGGAATCATTATAATCGATTCTAAATCTTTTTTGTTTGTTTATAATCCGAAATTTGCACAATGGAAGAATCCCATGTTTACAGGTGATGTTGATTTTTTATTACTCTGTATTGTTGGAAATTCGAATTTCTAGCTGCTATCAAAACCAGTAAGCGCGACCGTTGACACTTGCCAATAAGTCAACTCGCGAGCCAATGAAAATCGTACTAGTGGCGGTCTTCTAGAGGTACTAAGGTAGCCAATGATCATAAAGACTGTGGGGACCTGCCAATCACTTGCCTCGCGCTGCTAGTGATGGAGTGGATGAATGAGAAAGTAACCTCATTATGCATAACATAATGTTATTATGTCGTTCAAAAGATTACAAAGTAAGGATCGAAAGAATGGCTCAATTGGCTATTGAAAATGGCGGTCAGTTTTGCAGTTGAGAAAGACTATGTGGATGTGGAGGGAAGAAACAAGAACTCTTTTTTGCAAGAACTGATTATCGCAGATGAGGAATGAAGCAATTCGTCAACATTGTGCGCCTATATGCCATCACATACCTACATATGTAGACTTTTTTACATTACTTTTAATTCCTTATCAATCGACCACGTACCCGCACTAGTCCAACCTCAATTGAGAGGCACCTAAAGGCGGGATGTGATGTGATGTCACTGTCGGGTATGAGTCTCTGAGCCCACTCGTTCATCTTCTCTATATCCTTTTTGTTGAAAATTTTTTTGTCTCTTAGTTCTAATCTTAGGTTCCAGTACTTTTTTTTTATGTTTCGTTACGCTTCGACCCTGTGATCCAGCCTGCAGTATATCATGATGTGTTCCATGTCATCACGCCCTGTTTTGCACTCGAACAAACAATATTTGAGGTGAATTTCCTCCCAGAGAAATAATAAAGAAAAATTATAATGAATAATGGAGAAGAGAAAATATCGAACACCCACAATTCCATATTTTCCGAGATTTTCAATGAGAAAATCTTTATTCAGGCAATCAAATGCCTTAAATAGATCGATGAATAATCCTGAGACTAACATTCCTTTTTCCAGGAACTTCAAAATATTATTAGTGAATTGAAATATATAGCCGTTTGGGTGGACCGATTTTTCAAAAATCCATGTTGAGACGGATGGAAAAGATCATGAATATTGTAATATATCAGAAGTCTAGTCACCACTGCTAGCTCAAATACTTTCGAAAAACTATTCAACAGGCTTATAGGCCTATAGTTTTTCCAGTCCTCAGGATCCCCATACTTGAATATTGGAATTATCACCGATAGCTTCAGCTGCTCAGGAAACACCCCAAACCTTCACTATATGACACAATATTGAAGAGATAGCATCAACACTCAATTGAACAATTTTAACTGGAATTTCGCCAATTCCAGAACTTGAATTGCTTTTCAGTTTCCTAAATATCTCAACAATCTCCTCTATGGTAAAGGGCTTCACGTAAAAAGATGTATTGGTTTCAATATTGCAAGCAAATTTTGAATTATTGAGATTTTTCATCATGTTCGGGATCAATTGAACCAATAATTCATTGTAATCATCCGCTGTTTCCTGAGGTGATTTAGAAGTTGTATTTTCAAAACTGCCTTCATTCCTAATTTCATTGCATATTTTCCACATGGCTTTAGTCTTATTATCCGAGGTTTTAATTTCTAGCATCAATGAGTATCCAGTGTAATATATTTCAAGGGAAAATGTATATTGAAAATATTTATGAAGTCATTCGAGAAGCTTTGCCATTGCTTATTATCCTGGAAGCTGATGACGTTTTGTTTATTTGTTGAAGCACTGGAACCGACTGGTGACGCTTGAAGAAAATCCTATTAACAGCTACTCCTTCCGGCCAAAAATCTGCACTCATGGCATCCTGCAAATATTCTGCCGGAAATGGAACTTTGAATGATGAATATATCTCCGGTTGTCTTGATTTCAATTTTTCACATTTAAAGTCTGGTATATGCGGTTTGAAAACATCACACAGCTTATTCTCTGTAGTGTCAGGATTTAGTCGGAATACATGAATGTATGACATTATCATTTTAGGTACCACTGAGTTAGTTTTCTGAGTACCAATTATTGGTTTTGAGGATTTTCTTGTTGCGCTTGTATTGCTTTGGTGACTCTTTGGAGCGAATGTATCCAGTTTGATGTTGTTCGTTTTCCTCTTCTTCTTCACTACCACATTCCATTTTGACTATCAAACAATATAGCATATGTATGAGTTTTAACAAAGGTAAGTGTAATGAGGTACCTCATAAGCCCGTTAATTGAAAACACACAACTCATAATAACAGTTTTATGATTTTCAATTTGAAGCGCGAAATCAGAATACTCTTCCTTGTATTTTATATAAATATCGACAAGAAAATGAACATCCTGAGGGACAAAACATAAGTAAGACGTTGATTGTTCCTTTTCTTATCGAATAATTATCGATGTTCAGAAAATACTCTTTCCAATTACTTTATCCTATTTTTTTTTTCTTTACAGAATGGACGCTTTCCTGTTTAACGCCTTCGGAATAAGTTCCGAACCACTTGGCCAACTCAGTAGAAAGGACATCGAAAAGAATTTGGGTTTGGAAGAAGACAAAATTTTTGCTGACTCGAACAAGATCTATCAACCTGATTCATCTTTGTCTAAAAACTCCGGAGTGAGATTCGAATCACAGCAATCAGCTTCCCAACTCAGCGAAAAGGTTTTGTGTTCGGAAAAAGCCAAAGTCTCTACCGAATCTTACAAAATGAACCAATATGATTATTCATTGTATGATGACATCTTCGGAATGAGTTTAGCATCTCAGCAATCAATACCCCAACTAAGCAATGAGGAAATGGAAATGATTTGTTGTCTGGAAGAAGCCAAAACCTCTGTTGATTCGAACAAGATCAATCAACCTGCTTCTTCCTTGACTAACACTTTCGGGAAGAATCTCGGATCACAGTAATCAACTCCTCATCTCAGCGATGAGGAATTCGAAAGGATTTTGTGTGTGGAGAAAGCCAAAATTTTTGCCGAATCGAACAAAAAACAATCTGATTATTCATTTTCTGACATCTTAGGAAAAACTTCAGAACCTCAGCCATCACCACAACAACACAGCAATGAGGAATTGGAAATGATTGTGCGTCTGGCAGAAGCTAAAATCTTCGCTGACTCGAACAAGATCTGTCAGCCTGATTCTTCCTTGTCTTACAACTCCGAAATGGGATTCGAATCACAGGAACTCAGCGAAAAGGTTTTGTGTTCGGAAAAAGCCTCTGCCCAAACGAATAAAATGTACCAATATGATTATTCATTGTCTGATGACATCTTCGGAATGAGTTTAGAATCTCAGCAATCAATATCCCAACTAAGCAATGAGGAAATGGAAATGATTTGTTGTCTGGAAGAAGCCAAAACCTCTGTTGATTCGAACAAGATCAATCAACCTGCTTCTTCCTTGACTAACACTTTCGGGAAGAATCTCGGATCACAGCAATCAACTCCTCATCTCAGCGATGAGGAATTCGAAAGAATTTTGTGTGTGGAGAAAGCCAAAGTATCTGCCGAAGGGAACAGAATGAATCAATCTGATTATTCATTGTTTGACATCTTCGGAATAACTTCAGAACTTCAGCCATCACCACAACAACTCAGCAATGAGGAATTGGAAATGATTTTGCGTCTGGAAGAAACCAAAAGCTTTGCTGAATCGAACAATATCAATCAACCTGATTTTTCCTTGTCTAATAAACACGGAGTGAGTTTCGAATCAGAGCAATCATTTTCCCAACACTGCGAAAAGGTTTTGTGTTCGGAAAAAGCCAAAGTCTCTTCCGCATCGAACAACTTCGACAACTTCGGAATGATTCATGGTCAACTCACTGATGTCGAATTTGAAAGGATTTTGGGATTGGGTGAATCAAATGTCTCTGCCGAATCGGCCACGCTGATAAATCGATCTCATTCCGACCAATATATGACGGATTGGAATTCGCTTTTTGAGCAGGAGCCAATAAAAATAGATGATATGTTTAATGGACATAGTTCCCATCAAGCACCGGACACTCAACTCCAAAATTCGATTATTTCACCAGATTCGGGCATCTGTGATGAAGGATTAGCGGAATCCGATTTATCTTCATCAATTCCACCTACCTATTCCCAAATTTTCGAAGTGAAAGATCAATGTTTACAACAGAAGGAATGTTACCGAACATCGGTACCCAAGTCCACACCCTACGTCTTCAAAACGAATTCGGGTTTATGGAAAAATCGCAATTACGAAATAGTTGAAAGTGTGAGGCCAACAAGTATGATACCAAAAAGGTGAGTGATTTCTACCATATACTACCACTTATATTCAAAACAAATTATATGCAGGTCGTTCCACACTTCGCGCCACCTGACGATTAATGTTCATTTTCTAACTGATGATTATTCTAACCGAAAATTGTGTATTACATGCATTTTCAAATCAGATACGTGGAAAATGCTTTGTTGGACAATTCAAGCAGATAACGTCATTCTTAAAACATAATAATTTTTTGTTAATTGAAACTTGATATAAATCCGAAATAAATTGAATATATATAAAAATATATATCAAAACAATTGAAGAATTTTGGTAGACCCGTAATGATACTTCTTTAACGTGTTTTCGGAATTGCATGAACAATTCTTTCAGTTTTGTTTTAGTAATCATATTTTTTCATCACGAAATTTCGAAGAGACTTCAAAATTTTCACCAAAGCCGCAATATAGCGGTTCATTCCAGAAATAATACAGAGAATAACGAATTTATATTTTTGCAGTGACGTTATCAAGCCAAAAGTGAGAATAAGAGAAGGTGTCCGGAAACTGCAAAAACAGAAGGTAAGTTTTGTACTATTATTAGGTATGAATTCAATTATTATTCTTATTCGTGTGTTTCTGCTGACTGAGGTTCTACACGAAAGTTATTTCAACTCTAATTCATATTTTCAGAACTACAAGAAACATAAATCTTAACTTTTACTAAGTATGAATAAAAGATAAATTTTTAATGGGAAATAAACAATAAAAAATTTGTCGGCAGATAGAAATTCAATTTCAATGGAAAGCTCCGAAACATTCATCTATACAGCGGGTATTGAAATTTTTTTAATTCAAATATATAAAATAGAACTCATCAAAATATCTAAATAATTTAACTAAAAATCACCTATATGAATCACTCAAGATGCCGAAGCTATCATTCCTCTCACTTCTAGACTACTTTGTGTAGGTTGTAATTGATATCGATTCTCGTTCATTTGTTGCGAGATGCCTGTTACAATCATAAAATATTTGGGAAATTTGTTGCATAGTAAAAGGAGGGATAAACAACGTGGAAATATTGTGACAGGATATAGTGATATTAGTGCTTCCGTACCTTTACTCCATTTTTGACGCCTTGCGAGAGTGTGCAGACATCTAAATTATATGCATTTTCAACTGCTGAAATGAGAACAAACACGCGAACATCCAAAGTTGCCATTTAATTTCATTTCCAATCATAAACCATACACCCAGCATTGTTCTAAGCGAATCCATATTTCAGATTCAATCATAGGGAGAATATTTTTATTATTTTCATAATGAAATGAAATAATTATTGTCGATAATGCAGATCACAGACGGATGTATTTTATGGAGGTTTATTCCAACTTCGTCATTTTGACTGTTTTGCATGAGCTGGTGATTTTAAGGGAAACAGTTTATTTCATTCTTCTTTAAATTCTGCTGTGAAAAGAGAAACACTAACCTTGTAGTTATATATAAGAAATTTAGTATAGATTCTCCACGAGTATATGGGGGGTGTTCGAATTTGAGTAGAGATCTCGTTCACACTTCTTTGAGTTATCAATCGAGGGTTCGATCCTGTTTGGGATAATCTTCCGGACTGTACAAATCAAAAACAATAACGATTCACATTATGGCTTGATCAACTGAGACATAGAGAATATACGGAAAGAATATCTGCATTCTTGGAAGTTGGAAACACGAATCTAATTAAATACGAAATGGTGGAGAAAGAAAATGGTTGTCGAATAATGTACTTTAATCATTATTACACGCACGACGTATCAGAGAATCTTTGGAAACGAAGCTCTTTGTAGACAAGTACCGGGTACTAGATGTACCTATGCATCTGAACATTTTCATTTTTATTTACTCATCATTCGAATTGACGCGTCCTTCATCAAGTTTTAGGTTTTCATTTTTATAAATAATAAAATGAATTTCCTTGGAATTTTCAGGTATTCAAGTGTTCCAAATGCGAATTCTCTTCATACTTCAGGGATATTCTGGACCAGCATATCCACAGAACACATTTACAACCAAATCAAGAGTAAGTAGAGAACAATTCAGAATTCAAAATTTATAATATGTAGTACCTAACTATTTTATACACTTTATGTGAAAGAAATTCAACAGGTGAAAATAATTAGAGGCATGTGTCATATTTAATACAAACATTACTCATAATGCTTTCAATACTTTCAATCAATTCTAAACAAATATGTTTATATATCTATGCCAGTACGATGTGGGTGATTGTCTTTCAGAAATCTCTGACGTTACCACATTTTCGTGTCATCGGAAAAATGTGGCTAACATATTTTTTAAAGAAAAGCCTCGTGATTGTACTCGTAGATACTCGATAAGCTTCGTTTTGCTGTCAATTTCAAACTTCGATATCCTGATCGTCCCTTCAGTATTCAATTCATTCATTTCATCGAAGAATGCACTATCGATCACCATTATTTTTTTTTGTGATGGCCTCTTTCGACGAAGAACCTAAAATTCATTGAACTTGTTGTATAAATAGCTAATATTTCAGTCAAGTCGAAAGAGCGCTTCGAATGAAACCTCATTATGAATTATTCTTAAGCCGATTAGATACATGGCAGAACAGACTTTTTCCGCCGACCTCTTAATAATATAATCTCATAAAATCTCATTTTGAAGCGTTGGGTATGAAGAAGAGGAAAGAAAAAGTCTATAAAGCATTTCAGTGGTGGAACCTTGTATTCAAATCATCCGGTTACATGTTTTGGTTTACGTCATTGTCAAACCAAAAATTCTGAAAAGTTGTTACTTGTAAGTGCAAAATATGAGGTTGAGCAAACTTAGAAAAGGTGAAAAATAATAATGTTACGTTTCAGTTAAATCTCTCTCTGAAACTCACGATTTTTTGAGTTCCATTGTCATATATATAATTGTTATGTTTGCATATTTAAAAATTTTATTTATCATTTCAGATGCAAGCAGATACAATCGAATGAACGTGTTAATTTTACTATCAACGGAAAAGAAAAAGCACCCCATTCCTCTGTTGCTAATAGGGCGTCTATGTAAGTAAATATAATAAATTTTTATAATTATTTTTCAGAAATTTCAAATATTTTAAATTGTACTGTAATCATGTTGTTCATGTTGAAAATAGGTTGCTCATATTGATGTACATTTTTGTGAGATACTTAGAATTATCTGGAGAAATTAAAGAATAGCATTTTTCGTAATCGCTTCGCTTACCGAGTGACACTTTGGATCGGAAGTTGGCATGAAATTTACATTCGCAATAGACTTCGTAATCGATAGGGAACATGAGCTTTAAAGTTTGCTTTGTATCGTATCTGTCATAATGGAAATAAATAGCGTTGTGAAGTATAGGGCGAATGGAAGTATTGTACAACTTTAACTAAATTGAGTCCAAGCAACATATAAGGGGAAGAATTGAGAATCCATGTTGCGTTTTTAAAGTGAGTTGAATCAATATATCATCAGATATCACTTTATCATTGCCCCTACAAAATACTTCTTCCAAATAACCTGTTGAATATTCCTTATATGCGCACACTGAACATTGAACACATAGGCACACGAATAGCGACGAATAGTCAGTTCGGCTCTGTAATCCGATGTGAGAATAATCTTTTGATTCCAGCATTAGAAACAAAACAACATAAAATACTTCGCAAGATGTATGTATAAAAATTATTTGGTATTATCGAATTGACTACTTATTGACAACTTAGAAAACAAGGATTCACAACCATTTCACCATGATTCCTTAGACTTGTAAGCTCACCTAAATGTTTTTCCGAATGCACTGTTTTTTGAAACATCAACTGAACTACGGGTCTTTCGTGAGATTTTAAAAGGAACGAGAATAGTTCATCATAACTTATTATATTCTCTTTCAGAAGGAGTAAGAAATTTACCTGCACAGATTGTTCATTTCCGACGACAGATTTGAGAATATTTCTGAATCACATATTTGTGATACATAAATACCGCTGGTACAAATGTCCAATCTGCCGTGTTTGCACGACATCTCCAAATGCAAGCATGGAGCATTTTCGAAAAAATCCTGATCACATGATACCATATGGGAAAAGAAACTCACAGAAAAAGATAATTCAACCGAGACGAGAAAAAAAATACAGGTACAAGTCGGATGAGAACTTGAACATCGAGGTGAAGAAGGAAGGTAACAAAGAAAAGTGAGTATACATCTATCAAAAATTTACATTTCCGCATAATCATCATATCATATCATATCAAATTATTTTGTCTTCTCTCAAAATGGGTTTTTATTTTATTATAAATATAAAACAGTTTATTGTGCTTGGAATTTTGTAGCCACTTCAATCAAAAATCACTGAGTGAATATTTTACTATTTATTTTTGCTTTTTCAGGATTGTTATAACACCCAAACCTCATTGTTTCAAGAAGGGGAATAAAATAGAAAAAAAATTCTACTGTGAGGTTTGTGAATTTAAAACACTTAGCTACAGTACACTGATGGTACATAAGAATAGGAATCATAATTTGGCTATGAGATGCCCAGGGTGTTTTCGTCACTTAAATTCGATAGCTGAATTGATAAAACATTTAATGGATAGTCCCAATCATATGACGACTTATCTCAGATGCAACATTTGTGATTTTGGAACCTACGATGAACGGGCATTAACGATTCATAAGAAGAGGAAACATTTTTAATCAATTCAAGACGGAAGTGAACGAAGATCCGTGAAGGTGAAAATATCTAATGTGAGTAGAAAGTATTATTTCTGGAATCAAAAAGAAGAAAATGAGAAAAGTATGGACGTCACTGACACAATCGAAGTAGATTCTTACGTTTGCATATAAACTAGAAGATTTCAAATAACCGACTTTGCAATAGAGGCAAACGAGAAATATGAAGTGAAACAACGTCTGAACTTGGGTACCTAAAACATATTGTATAATGAACCAAAATTTAACACACATTATTTCACTACTGATTAATCGATCGGCCAAGGAGAATGACGAGAGAAAATATGGACCATAACTGAACGAAAGAGAAAAATTACGACTTTTCTTTGATAGTGCTGTTCGAACATCCATGAAAGTAAAAAAGTATAATTATTGAAAATAAATTTTACGAAATTTCAGAGTTGTTTTATTTGACTTCACAAGAAAGGTGAAATTTCTTCTGAGATAGCACATAATATGGCTAGTAAGGGTAGGCAATAAAGGCAGACCTATCCTTTACCTAAAAAAAGCCTAAAATCTTTAGGCTATTTCGCCTTTATGGAATCTACTAAGAATTGGAGATAATTTTTTTCACCCATCATGCCTATCCTACATTTCTTTTCAATGTATTATGTAATCGAAGAATATTTGATTGAAACTTCTCATCAAACATTCAGCGATCTCTACCAGCACCTGCAATCCTACTGCTACCTATACGTGAGAGCCATAAATTAGAAAAGAACCATTAGTAACAGACGAATGTTATTAGCGAATCGTACACCCCGACTGTTTCGCCTTTTCGAGTAGTCAGGTACATAATTTCGAAAAATTTCGAAGTAGTTAGGTTGAACAGTGGGTAATCATCCTCTCCAAAAGAAGCAATTTTTTGGCATTTATTTGCATTCAATTTTTTGGCGTTTTTTCGAATTCATGACATATCTTTATTTCCTATTTTTACTATTATTATTGGACCAAAAAATATGGGCAGTCCAGGGTTCAGTCCTCTATAGCATTCTGATAATATATACCGAAACACAGAACACGGCCTTATCACCAGGTGAAATGGACTCGAAGGCACAACTCAGTTTAGCAAGGCTGTGGTCAATTTCAAAAATAGAATAATAAAAACATCCCTTCCATTATCAAATTCCAGCTGCTCCGTAAGCCCCAACCGTTTACAAAATTGACCACAAAATTCACGGTTTTACCTCCGGTGCATTTAACAACAAGAGTAATATACCTGAGAAACAATATCAAATATCGTGGAATTTTGTGTTCCTTATTCTCGTGTGGTCAAATCGCATAAACTTCTTCCGCAACTATTTTCAAACCGAATCAATGTCTTCCTCTTCATTTTAGATCCGTTATATGTTAAAGTTTGTGACTTAAATATAAAGTTTCTTCTTTGTTTCTGTTCTCATTATCTATCGCAGATGGTAAAAAATTTTCACCTCATTTATAGTGATAGTGGAAGCTGAAAGTTTGAATGACTTTAAATTTTCTCATTTTATGTATTGCTCTATACCTACATAGAGTCCAACACTCCAAACGTTATTTTCAGAAGGATGTTAAATATCTTATATCTGAATCAAGTTTTCTACAAGAATCGAGTACCATCCGTCACGGTTCATGAAACTTTGTCGACTATTTGGATATAAATCTAAGTGCAAGTGCAAGGTGAAGTGTAATTGGCCATTGAGAAACGGGAGGAGGAAGTTTGATGAAAGGTTGTTGATTTAATTTTGATTCTTTCAAAAATATACTACTAAAGCGAAATTTCTTTCGTTATCGGTAATCAGCACCAATCCTTCACTATAATTTTTGGCATCAATGTTTGAAGAAAGTTCTTTTCATTACAAAATTTGCCAGAACATCAACTGTACCTACTACTTTCCTCGGTAATGAGAATTTTAATTCCGTTTCAGTAAATAACTGCATTGCAAAATAGGGGATAATTTCAAGGAATCAACTATGTAATTATTGTGTTCAGGAATAAGGAATAAAAAAATATATAATTATAACATCAGCTGTTCCATTCAAAACTAGATTGGAGTTTAAACAATATTCAATATAAAACACATCAAGACTATGAGAACACACTCAAAAATAGAACAGCTCTTCGCTGAATCGAAAGTCTATTAGACTGCTTTAATTCTTGAAAATATTTGTTTCTAGATTAAATAGATTTAGAATATTAACTCGTCAGTTCATTTCATTGTTACAACAGGCTCCATAAAGAAGAAACAAAATAATTATGGAACCTATCTTTTAATACATCGATAATCCTTCAAATTCCAAATTTCCTGTTGTAGTGATGTTATAATGCCGATTATAACATCCGAAAAACGAGTAGATTACCTACTTTTTTACCGATACATGAGGAACTGAATGAAAGAGCAGAATAATATAAATCGATATCCAATGGCCAAGCGGCAAGAGAAAACACCACAAACGTTAAAAGAAATAGATCGCGTGAAGCTGATGCACGAAGGATGCAGGCCTGCAGGATAAAGCAGAACAACAAATCAGCCGATCAAAGACAAGCTTGGTTAACGTAATTTGCACTAGGAAGATATGCTTGTATTTCATTACTTTTATGCAACAAATATTTATTAGTTGGAAGTTGCACATAAAACTCAGATATTTTCGAACTATATAAGATCGAATGAAATAAGACACTTCTTCGTGTTAATAAATTGTTATATTTGAGGTGAACATACCAAGATGCGCCGAAACATGTATCTTCTACTAAAATATATTTTTTTTGTCATATGAAAATGCGATTGTAACTTCATTGATATTTGTATTTAAGCTGTTAATTTTATTTTAAGCTTTTGTATTCGATAAATTTCATTCATAATAAATAATGATTATTATCACTCAATTTATATGGTTTTAACAAACTATGAATTTGTATGTAAATAAACGTTTCTCTCAGTGTAAAGAAGGTAAGTAGCACTGACCGCCAACTGCTTATCCGGCCTAATTAGTCTATTCAAGGATGTAGGAACATGATAGAGTTAGAGTTAGTAGATAAGATTCATTGTTAAGTCTTCGAATAAACCGGAAAAATGTCAATGGGGTACCATACATATCTTCGTATGATACATGAAAAAACAGAGATAAGAACCTTACAAAAAACTGTCTGTTTGTCCGTACAAGTGTAATGATGATGTATTTGTGTGAAGAATTAGTAATAGGATTCATTGAACAGAATTATGGAAATAGCCCATAAAGTCCTACCTACCTACTTTCAGGTATATACAGCTTTACCAGATACATTTTGAATGTCGACATTTACCATTTACTATGCGCGCTTGGAATTTTCAGGGCAGTTCTTGTTTGTTCATGGAAAGAGTTCGGTAGAGTTATAGGCATCTTCAATTTTTTCTCTCTATAAATTAGTTGGGCATCTCAGAAAACGCTCGACAGATGAAATCGAAATTTGTCATTACTTTTCGGAACAATATCTTTGAACCAAGTTCTAATTCACACTCTCATCTGAATTGTATTGTTGAAAGCAGTAATCTCAAGAAAAGTCTTGTGGGAAAAGGCGAAGCAGCGATGAGTGAATCCGGTACCTGGAGTAGTGACCGCTCCGACATTACTAACAGTTCGAAATAAAAAGTTAATGCAGTACCTACCTTATTGTCATTTTTGAAGGGGATTTTGAGATTTTCGTCCAATAAATCTTTTTTTTCAGTTGGTAGTTGTTTTATCTCAATTTTGAGGATTGGTTTTCGAGACTGGATTCAAGTGTGTTAATTATTATCAATTTTAGGTCAATAAATGTCATGAAGTAAAAAAATTCCGAGTATGTTACCTTCTCCATTATATACAATGGCTAAAATTGCAACATTGATGCTAAGGAAACTTGTCCAAGTTGAACTGGGAATCAGAAATGATTTTCTGAACGAATATTGTGTGAATGTTATGGAAATTCATATGTATATCCACTTTCTAGATGAAAAAATTCCTGTCTGAGGGTAACAGATTTGTTTTTTATGTAAATCCTTTAATTTTGAAGTTTTTTATCCAGGTTATTCAATTCACCTCCTATTCTTCGTAACTGATTTGAAATGTACAATGTACAAAAGCTTCATCATGCTATAAAAAGACGAGTTACATATGTCCTTAAACATTGACCAAAAGTTCATTTCATCGTGGAAAATGATGAAAACTGACATCTTCACAAGAAATTCGTTATCGAAGATTTGCTCGAAGGATACAAATTATGAAAACTTCACGAAGCTTTTCCCATTATCACGAAATAGATAAATATATTTTCAACTGATTAAGACATATTTCTTATGAAAGATCTCATTGAAACACCAAAATATTCTCCGTTTCTCGATGTATACAAACATAAGTGCATTAACTTTTTATTTACAAAAATTGACACCAGGGGGCGTATCGCTTGTTTTGAATTCCCAATCACATACATATCATATTCTATTCCACACGTTAGCTTTCAAATGAAAATATTTATATTCAAAAAGTTATTCAGAGATCCATGGACACAAAACTGTCCTTCAGATCAAATAGATTAAATCGATCCATTGCAAGGAATTTCAAAGTTATTATATAATTACATATATGTAGGTAGGTATAATTATTTATATTCTCATATAAAATAAAGAATAAATTGAATTCCTTATATAACTACACAGTAACAAATACTTAATTAGTAATGTAAGATTACAATGGATTATAATATCTAACATAAAGATATAAATTTTTTGAATCAAACACATTTTATGTATCTTACTCCTAGTCACAGTTCAAGAAACTTCAACGAATATCATAATTTTCCATGTTGACTCTAATAATAGCTTTCAGTACATTAAGCAGTTGCAAATTGAACAAAACAAAATGGCGTAATTATCACGTCATGTCTTCTTAGGCATTGCGCATGTCTGAAACTTCTATGGAAGTTACTTCTTAAAATGTCGGGATCAGTTTGAAGTGTTCTATCGAGACATTGACATTATAAAACAGTGACTTTATAGCTTTTCGGTTCAGTTTGTGATTACTACTGGAATTTTTCTATTGCGAGTTGCGACGGATATGTGAGTATGAATATGAATTTCTATAATTTTTCCTCTTTCATTTTCTAATTACGACTAATTTTAATATGCTGAAGAGGTAATATAGAATATAACCGAAATCCCCAATAAAATTCTATCCCGGCATTTCCTAGGGAAGCGCGGTTTCAATGTGCAATCCTGAAACAACATACAGAGTGAGTCTTTGAGAATATGAATTTCTATAATTTTTCCTCTTTCATTTTCTAATTGCGACTTATTTTCAATATCCTGTAGAGGTAATATAGAATATAACCGAAATCTCCAAATAAATTCTTTCCCGGCATTTCCAAGGGAAGCGCGGTTTCAATGTGCAATCCTGAAACAACACACAGGGTGAGTCTTTGTGTACGAAACGTACAATAAACACCCAAAATTAAATATATCAAAAATTCATAAACTCAATTCAACCAAATATTTCCATTCGAAATTATTCAGATCTTTCTCTTTTTCATAATTGTAATTTCCTGTGTAAGTCGGCCAGGTGAGACAAAGGATTGCAATAGTTTATTTTAATATCTAACATTTCTTAATCCAACTGCAGCAATTTTGCAAGTAAAGAAAAATGTACTGAATATGCAAAATGGAAGTTGATTTCGATTATGTGGTCTTGACGTCATTATACAATTTGACTATATACAGTTTGTTAGATTAGGAAATAAACGTTCATTATCAAGTGATCCGCATTATCAATCTCAATCCTCGAGTCCCTAAGTTTTCACCAACCCAGAACTCTTAGAACTTGAGGTACAATTGAGATTCCACCCCAACAATTTGACTCGTACAAATATTTCAACAGTAGATTCTTGAGATCAAAGTAAACATTTTTTCCTCTACCATTTTTCCAAATTGGCTCGGTTTAAAAGATACAGGCTGTTGAAAAACCATAAGAAAAGTTATTTTTAGTGTTATCTCACAAACTGTTTTTGGATTAAATGAATTTCGGAATATAGTGTTTCATTTATCTGATGATATTAACCACGTCTTCCAGTTTTCTCATTATGACCATAATAGAATAAAATTTCATTACTCCTTCAAGACATACAAGTATGTAAAGGATGATATAATGAAAAGAACAGATACTATTCCCTACAAAAGATATTATCCCCTAAGAATTCTAGTTCTAGTTTATCTGAGCGTACATCTTGAAAATGGGACGAATTCAATTCTCCGTTTTCGAATTAGGATGGAAATAAATTGTATTATAAAGCATATGGCGAAGGAAAGTATTGAATAATAACACAAGTGTCTTAACTAATTGTGCGATATTTTCGAAACGACTTGAGATATTCGAACGAGATTTGACGAGAAGGCACGCCTCATTACGTTGGACAACTCGTCTTCAGCAACAAGGTACAGTTGCTCCCTTGTTTTCTACCTACCTCTAGGATGCACCACGTTTTAGTCAAAAATGACAGATCGAAAAATCAAGTTTTCTAATTGTTTCATGAAAATGCAGCAGAAATTCAGAACACAATTATTTATAACAATAGATATCATCACGAGAAAAAAGCTTTTCAAATCACAAAAATTTTTGAAGATACCATCTCCAGCTAGGATATAAGGGTTCAGTCTTTTCTTTATCTAGAATGTTTGGTAAACAAAGTATTTCCGAACGTGGTACCATAGAACGTTGCCGATTTCAGAGTGAATATGTTTACAATGTTTAGAAAACTGTGTACCACTCGAAAGCTTGTAACTCTTCACATGAAACTCTGAGAAAAGCAAACGATTTTCTCAATGAAAACCGCCAAAAATTCAGTATTACTTATTCAATAATCAAATACCAACCATTAGGTTCATTATTTTCTCTAATCCTTTCTTTCAAAAATAAGCTACCTCGCTTTGTCAACTACTATTAGTGTTATATAGAGTTTCTCGATCTAGGTATGACCGCATAAGTGTTCTATGCATTCAAGTAAAATTGATTCTCAAATACTTCTCGGAATTCTTAATTTTCCTTAGAAACTTAGGCATATTCGTGATTCCGAAAGGGTGTGTTTTCTACCTGCTACTCTTATCTTCGGACAATTTTTCATTCATTGCTGTCATATTTGTATTCTAATGTAGACAACATTCTTCATTTATGGCTGTCGAAAAATATTTTAAAAGGAAGTTTGATTATATATTTCTTATCTACATTTATCTGTTAGGATTTTAAGAAATATTATAAATAAAAGAACTAAGCAGGTATATACTGAAGAATTGCTCAGAAAATATATTTTCCATTCTAGGGGCGGTATATTTCGATGACTTCAGAGAAATAATACTTTGAAGTGGTACCGATTCCACATATGTGATGAGAATAAAAAACTCATTCTTAATAACTGTAATGACATAGTTTTAAAAAATATATTAATCTAACTTTTTTATTGCATGAGACGAATATGTTTTATTTTTGGCTCCCGCATGACGGACAAAATCAATATTCAATTTTATTCCTGTCAAAAATTGCCGGAAAAAAATGAATAGCATGGATAGTGAGCACTGTGAGCAATAAAAACATGTCGAATATTGTTGAAAAAAAAAGGTAGGGAAAATTTGTACTAGGATTCATTTACCGCGTTCGGCAATACCATCCGAGAGCGGACGAATATTTTAGTCACGTGACAACAGATCATAGGTTATCATAGGAATCCTTTGTTCAATAGAACGTTTATCCTGCATCTGGATACAGTAAACGAACGATTCATACCAATCCGAAATGTCTGAGGTAATTGCCGAACGCGGTAATTGATCAGAATGATGGCAATAGCCCATAAAGTCCTAATTAACTAGTTTTAGGTATATACAGCTTTTTCAGATAAATTTTTAATGTCGACATTTACTATGCGCCTTTGGAATTTTCAGGGTAGTTCTAGTTTGTTCATGGAAAGAGTTCGGCAGAGTTTTAGGCATCTTCAATTTAATCGGTTTTCTTTCTTCGGTACCTGGATTATGAGTTTGAATAAGCGCGTTATTATAATTTCATCGACACATGAACCTGATAGTGGACCAAATGAAATGAGAAATGATGAGTATGAATCACATGCATATCATATCCTTTCTCATTTTCATCGAGAACATGTTAGCTTTCAAATGAAAATATTTATATTCAAAAAGTTATTGAGAAATCCATGGACACTAAACAGTCCTCCAAATCGAATAAATCGAAGAAATTACATAAGAATTATATAATTATTATGCATAATCATTCATATTCTCATAGAGTATAAAAAATAATTAAATTTCTGCAATTTCCTTATATAACTACACAGTAACAAATACTTAATTAGTAATGTAAGATTACAATGGATTATAATATTTGACATAAAAATATAAATATTTTTGAATCATATATATTTTATGTTTACTCTTTACTCCTAGTCCAGAAAATTCGAAGAATATCATTATATTCCATGTGACTCTAAGCATAGCTTTCAGTACATTTAGCAGTAGCAAATTGAACACAACAAAATGGCGTCATTATCATGTCATGTCTTCTTACGCATTGCGCATGTCTGAAAATCCTATATAAAGTTACTGCCTAAAATGTCAGGATCAGTTTGAAGTATTCTTTCGGGAATTTGACATTACAAAACTGTGATTTTATATCCTATCGTTGTAGTTTGTGATTACTAGTGGAATATTTCTATTGCAACGGATATGTGAGTATAATTATGAATTCTTATATTTTATCCTCTTTTATTTACTAATTACGCCGTAATTACTTTGTATATTATTCTAATACTACTAATATCAAACCCTGTTCTTAATTTGCTAATATAATTTAGCAGATTTCGTAAAAATTAATTTGACAACTGCAAATGACAGTTATTGTCATTTCAAAAATATTGAATCCCCATTCTCCCATCTATAATTAAGCGAGAAACAGATCAGACGAAGAGTGTTTAGTGACTACTGTCTTGTTTCTGTGCACTCCGTTCTAATGAAAGTATTTCTGTATTCGTGACAGAAAATTTGGAAATTTTGTGAAATTCTTCACTAACGTGCTAAATCAATATTAGGTACTTCTCGATATGTTGATGCTCAAATCTTCTGATAAAACTTTCCTCGCGCTGATTTACCTAGCCTGATTACTTATGATGTCTTCCATAATCATAAATTTTCTCATTTCTTTCTTGTCTCCAATGTTAATTCTTCAATTTGACTCTCATATGGTTGTTATCTGTATTATTCAAATTCTTGCATTATATATACGTGAATCATGGAATTTATTATAACTATTTCCTTCCCATTTCATTTATCTCTCCATAAAAAAATTTGTTCAATTTGCCAAAATCAAAACTTCAGTAACTAAGATATATACGCACATTGATTTTCCATTCAAAAACAATAACTGAACAAAAGAATTCTTTCAGCCGAGCCGAGATACCTCTTCTCTTGAGATTTTGTGAGTGCTATTATTGTTACACCATTTTTACGTTAATAAAGACTCGGCTTACAACTTTGAACTGAAATGAGACGGGTCACAACAAAAATTTTGTGAATTTTATTAGTGAGTGTTTGAACTTATATTCATTCATTTTGAACTGGTGTCTTGGGCTGTCCTCGGATCGAACGTATCGTAATAAATTATACCTATCATGAAAATCGGTCACGTAATAATAATTGAATTTTTCGCGGTATAATTCAGAAATCGGGGAATAATTCTATAGTTTAATTTATTAAGCAATCTATAATATATTGGCCGTAGGATGATTCATCCTTGTGCATTGGAGTAAATGGTGATACCAAGGTATGATTTGTAGACAATGTTATACCGCATGAACTCAAAAATAAAATTCTGGTTATAGGCGCTACTGTGGGAATCATTATAATCGATTCTAAATCTTTTTTGTTTGTTTATAATCCGAAATTTGCACAATGGAATAATCCCATGTTTACAGGTGATGTTGATTTTTTATTATTTCTGTATTGTTGGAAATTCGAATTTCTAGCTGCTATCAAAACCAGTAAGCGCGACCGTTGACACTTGCCAATAAGTCAACTCGCGAGCCAATGAAAATCGTACTAGTGGCGGTCTTCTATAGGTACTAAGGTAGCCAATGATCATAAAGAGTGTGGGGACCTGCCAATCACTTGCCTCGCGCTGCTAGTGATGGAGTGGATGAATGAGAAAGTTACCTCATTATGCCTAACATAATGTTATTATGTCGTTCAAAAGATTACAAAGTAAGGATCGAAAGAATGGCTCAATTGGCTATTGAAAATGGCGGTCAGTTTTGCAGTTGAGAAAGACTATGTGGATGTGGTGGGAAGAAACAAGAACTCTTTTTTGCAAGAACTGATTATCGCAGATGAGGAATGAAGCAATTCGTCAACATTGTGCGCCTATATGCCATCACATACCTACATATGTAGACTTTTTTACATTACTTTTAATTCCTTATCAATCGACCACGTACCCGCACTAGTCCAACCTCAATTGAGAGGCACCTAAAGGCGGGATGTGATGTGATGTCACTGTCGGGTATGAGTCTCTGAGCCCACTCGTTCATCTTCTCTATATCCTTTTTGTTGAAAATTTTTTTGTCTCTTAGTTCTAATCTTAGGTTCCAGTACTTTTTTTTATGTTTCGTTACGCTTCGACCCTGTGATGTCTGCAGTATATCATGATGTGTTCCATGTCATCACGCCCTGTTTTGCACTCGCACTCTCCATCTGTGGGTCTCAATTTAAAGATGCTTAGGTAGGCTAACATGTGTCCATGCCCAGTCAACAACTGAGTTGCTTTGAATGTCGACCCGAGTCTCTCATTGCCTAGATCTCTAAAATTCTCTTGGCTCGTTCCAGAATCGCATCTTTTCATTCTTTTCAATCTGTTACGTCAATACCGTCCAATAAAAGCGCAGATCTACGTCTATCTACGAATCAGAGCAAAGTCTGCTCGCTCTCTTTCCTCCGAGATGTAATTCTGGAACTCTACATCTCATTGTCTCGCCTCTTTCCCACACAAGTTGCCATTCGTCAATCATGCTTCACATTTAAATATTTCGTTTTTCTTTCTTGTCTGCCGTGAAGGGGGGAGGGGGAATAGCAGAGTAGATTTCGTGCAGGAAGGTCATGCACCGATAATGTATTCTGTCTACAACAGGTTATTGAGAAAAGGGCAGCTAGAAACATAGAAACACATATAAAATTCGTGGACCTTTAAAAAGCGTATGATACCGTTGCAATTACAAAACTGTTGGAAGTACTGGAGCAGTCTAATATAAATCATACGTACATACAGGCATTGAAAGAACTACATATAGACTCAAAATCTAAGGTTGAATCAGGCAGATATGTTACCAAGGAGTTTTCAGTAACGAAAGGCAATGACAAGGATGCTGTATCTCACCAACCCTCTTCAAAATATACATATCCAAAGCTTTGAACAAAGCTGATTCTTTTCTTATTATTAATGATGTTTTCACTTTGTCCTCACCCAAATCAATCATCAGCTTGTCCTCTTTCAATCTGTTGGAACGAAAAACCATAATGTCCGTCTTCTTTCTATTCAAACTGAAATTGTTCCTTGATAGCCACGTTGGTATATAACTTCGCATTTCAGCTGCAGTTCACTTATATTACGTTCCGCTATTGAATATTTGGAATCATCCACAAAATTCGTCGACTCGGTATCTTCGATCGAATCTGCAACTTCACACATATCATTTATCATTAGGTCCTTTCGTTTGCATAAAAAGTGTAGCACTTTTCTACACTCAATGTCGATTTGATTTACACCAGTGTGAAGCAAATGTAGTTTATCTACAAAAAAGAGATGTAGATGTCCTCTACACTGGTGTAAATTCAATCAGCAAACGAATACTAAAATCGAGTGTAGAAAAGTGCTATCTCATGCAATGATAGCGAATTTCGTGAACACTTCGTAGAGGTTCTTGCGGCGATTGACTTCGTACTGGTTTCCACATCACACCACGAACATGTGCTACCCTCAACAAGTCCACGTAATTCAAATCAATAAGAAATTCCAAAGTGAACAAACAATATTTGAGGTGAATTTCCTCCCAGAGAAATAATAAAGAAAAATTATAATGAATAATGGAGAAGAGAAAATATCGAACACCCACAATTCCATATTTTCCGAGATTTTCAATGAGAAAATCTTTATTCAGGCAATCAAATGCCTTAAAGAGATCGATGAATAATCCTGAGACTAACATTCCTTTTTCCAGGAACTTCAAAATATTATTAGTGAATTGAAATATATAGCCGTTTGGGTGGACCGATTTTTCAAAAATCCATGTTGAGACGGATGGAAAAGATCATGAATATTGTAATATATCAGAAGTCTAGTCACCCTGCTAGCTCAAATACTTTCGAAAAACTATTCAACAGGCTTATAGGCCTATAGTTTTTCCAGTCCTCAGGATCCCCATACTTGAATATTGGAATTATCACCGATAGCTTCAGCTGCTCAGGAAACACCCCAAACCTTCACTATATGACACAATATTGAAGAGATAGCATCAACACTCAATTGAACAATTTTAACTGGAATTTCGCCAATTCCAGAACTTGAATTGCTTTTCAGTTTCCTAAATATCTCAACAATCTCCTCTATGGTAAAGGGCTTCACGTAAAAAGATGTATTGGTTTCAATATTGCAAGCAAATTTTGAATTATTGAGATTTTTCATCATGTTCGGGATCAATTGAACCAATAATTCATTGTAATCATCCGCTGTTTCCTGAGGTGATTTAGAAGTTGTATTTTCAAAACTGCCTTCATTCCTAATTTCATTGCATATTTTCCACATGGCTTTAGTCTTATTATCCGAGTTTTAATTTCTAGCATCAATGAGTATCCAGTGTAATATATTTCAAGGGAAAATGTATATTGAAAATATTTATGAAGTCATTCGAGAAGCTTTGCCATTGCTTATTATCCTGGAAGCTGATGACGTTTTGTTTATTTGTTGAAGCACTGGAACCGACTGGTGACGCTTGAAGAAAATCCTATTAACAGCTACTCCTTCCGGCCAAAAATCTGCACTCATGGCATCCTGCAAATATTCTGCCGGAAATGGAACTTTGAATGATGAATATATCTCCGGTTGTCTTGATTTCAATTTTTCACATTTAAAGTCTGGTATATGCGGTTTGAAAAAATCACACAGCTTATTCTCTGTAGTGTCAGGATTTAGTCGGAATACATGAATGTATGACATTATCATTTTAGGTACCACTGAGTTAGTTTTCTGAGTACCAATTATTGGTTTTGGGGATTTTCTTGTTGCGCTTGTATTGCTTTGGTGACTCTTTGGAGCGAATGTATCCAGTATGATATTGTTCGTTTTCCTCTTCTTCTTCACTACCACATTCCATTTTGACTATCAAACAATATAGCATATGTATGAGTTTTAACAAAGGTAAGTGAATGAGGTACCTCATAAGCCCGTTAATTGAAAACACACAACTCATAATAACAGTTTTATGATTTTCAATTTGAAGCGCGAAATCAGAATACTCTTCCTTGTATTTTATATAAATATCGACAAGAAAATGAACATCCTGAGGGACAAAACATAAGTAAGACGTTGATTGTTCCTTTTCTTATCGAATAATTATCGATGTTCAGAAAATACTCTTTCCAATCACTTTATCCTAATTTTTTTTTCTTTACAGAATGGACGCTTTCCTGTTTAACGCCTTCGGAATTAGTTCCGAACCACTTGGCCAACTCAGTAGAAAGGACATCGAAAAGAATTTGGGTTTGGAAGAAGACAAAATTTTTGCTGACTCGAACAAGATCTATCAACCTGATTCATCTTTGTCTAAAAACTCCGGAGTGAGATTCGAATCACAGCAATCAGGTTCCCAACTCAGCGAAAAGGTTTTGTGTTCGGAAAAAGCCAAAGTCTCTACCGAATCTTACAAAATGAACCAATATGATTATTCATTGTATGATGACATCTTCGGAATGAGTTTAGCATCTCAGCAATCAATACCCCAACTAAGCAATGAGGAAATGGAAATGATTTGTTGTCTGGAAGAAGCCAAAACCTCTGTTGATTCGAACAAGATCAATCAACCTGCTTCTTCCTTGACTAACACTTTCGGGAAGAATCTCGGATCACAGCAATCAACTCCTCATCTCAGCGATGAGGAATTCGAAAGGATTTTGTGTGTGGAGAAAGCCAAAATTTTTGCCGAATCGAACAAAAAACAATCTGATTATTCATTTTCTGACATCTTAGGAAAAACTTCAGAACCTCAGCCATCACCACAACAACACAGCAATGAGGAATTGGAAATGATTGTGCGTCTGGCAGAAGCTAAAATCTTCGCTGACTCGAACAAGATCTGTCAGCCTGATTCTTCCTTGTCTTACAACTCCGGAATGGGATTCGAATCACAGGAACTCAGCGAAAAGGTTTTGTGTTCGGAAAAAGCCTCTGCCCAAACGAATAAAATGTACCAATATGATTATTCATTGTCTGATGACATCTTCGGAATGAGTTTAGAATCTCAGCAATCAATACCCCAACTAAGCAATGAGGAAATGGAAATGATTTGTTGTCTGGAAGAAGCCAAAACCTCTGTTGATTCGAACAAGATCAATCAACCTGCTTCTTCCTTGACTAAAACTTTCGGGAAGAATCTCGGATCACAGCAATCAACTCCTCATCTCAGCGATGAGGAATTCGAAAGAATTTTGTGTGTGGAGAAAGCCAAAGTATCTGCCGAAGGGAACAGAATGAATCAATCTGATTATTCATTGTTTGACATCTTCGGAATAACTTCAGAACTTCAGCCATCACCACAACAACTCAGCAATGAGGAATTGGAAATGATTTTGCGTCTGGAAGAAACCGAAAGCTTTGCTGAATCGAACAATATCAATCAACCTGATTTTTCCTTGTCTAATAAACACGGAGTGAGTTTCGAATCAGAGCAATCATTTTCCCAACAATGCGAAAAGGTTTTGTGTTCGGAAAAAGCCAAAGTCTCTTCCGCATCGAACAACTTCGACAACTTCGGAATGATTCATGGTCAACTCACTGATGTCGAATTTGAAAGGATTTTGGGATTGGGTGAATCAAATGTCTCTGCCGAATCGGCCACGCAGATAAATCGATCTCATTCCGACCAATATATGACGGATTGGAATTCGCTTTTTGAGCAGGAGCCAATAAAAATAGATGATATGTTTAATGGACATAGTTCCCATCAAGCACCGGACACTCAACTCCAAAATTCGATTATTTCACCAGATTCGGGCATCTGTGATGAAGGATTAGCGGAATCCGATTCATCTTCATCAACTCCACCTACCTATTCCCAAATTTTCGAAGTGAAAGATCAATGTTTACAACAGAAGGAATGTTACCGAACATCGGTACCCAAGTCCACACCCTACGTCTTCAAAACGAATTCGGGTTTATGGAAAAATCGCAATTACGAAATAGTTGAAAGTGTGAGGCCAACAAGTATGATACCAAAAAGGTGAGTGATTTCTACCATATACTACCACTTATATTCAAAACAAATTATATGCAGGTCGTTCCACACTTCGCGCCACCTGACGATTAATGTTCATTTTCTAACTGATGATTATTCTAACCGAAAATTGTGTATTACATGCATTTTCGAATCAGATACGTGGAAAATGCTTTGTTGGACAATTCAAGCAGATAACGTCATTCTTAAAACATAATAATTTTTTGTTAATTGAAACTTGATATAAATCCGGAATAAATTGAATATATATAAATATATATATCAAAACAATTGAAGAATTTTGGTAGACCCGTAATGATACTTCTTTAACGTATTTTCGGAATTGCATGAACAATTCTTTCAGTTTTGTTTTAGTAATCATATTTTTTTATCACGAAATTTCGAAGAGACTTCAAAATTTTCACCAAAGCCGCAATATAGCGGTTCATTCCAGAAATAATACAGAGAATAACGAATTTATATTTTTGCAGTGACGTTATCAAGCCAAAAGTGAGAATAAGAGAAGGTGTCCGGAAACTGCAAAAACAGAAGGTAAGTTTTGTACTATTATTAGGTATGAATTCAATTATTATTCTTATTCGTGTGTTTCTGCTGACTGAGGTTCTACACGAAAGTTATTTCAACTCTAATTCATATTTTCAAAACTACAAGAAACATAAATCTTAACTTTTACTAAGTATGAATAAAAGATAAATTTTTAATGGAAAATAAACAATAAAAAATTTGTCGGCAGATAGAAATTCAATTTCAATGGAAAGCTCCGAAACATTCATCTATACAGCGAGTATTGAAATTTTTTTAATTCAAATATATAAAATAGAACTCATCAAAATATCTAAATAATTTAACCAAAAATCACCTATATGAATCACTCAAGATGCCGAAGCTATCATTCCTCTCACTTCTAGACTACTTTGTGTAGGTTGTAATTGATATCGATTCTCGTTCATTTGTTGCGAGATGCCTGTTACAATCATAAAATATTTGGGAAATTTGTTGCATAGTAAAAGGAGGGATAAACAACGTGGAAATATTGTGACAGGATATAGTGATATTAGTGCTTCCGTACCTTTACTCCATTTTTGACGCCTTGCGAGAGTGTGCAGACATCTAAATTATATGCATTTTCAACTGCTGAAATGAGAACAAACACGCGAACATCCAAAGTTGCCATTTAATTTCATTTCCAATCATAAACCATACACCCAGCATTGTTCTAAGCGAATCCATATTTCAGATTCAATCATAGGGAGAATATTTTTATTATTTTCATAATGAAATGAAATAATTATTGTCGATAATGCAGATCACAGACGGATGTATTTTATGGAGGTTTATTCCAACTTCGTCATTTTGACTGTTTTGCATGAGCAGGTGATTTTAAGGGAAACAGTTTATTTCATTCTTCTTTAAATTCTGCTGTGAAAAGAGAAACACTAACCTTGTAGTTATATATAAGAAATTTAGTATAGATTCTCCACGAGTATATGGGGGGTGTTCGAATTTGAGTAGAGATCTCGTTCACACTTCTTTGAGTTATCAATCGAGGGTTCGATCCTGTTTGGGATAATCTTCCGGACCGTACAAATCAAAAACAATAACGATTCACATTATGGCTTGATCAACTGAGACATAGAGAATATACGGAAAGAATATCTGCATTCTTGGAAGTTGGAAACACAAATCTAATTAAATACGAAATGGTGGAGAAAGAAAATGGTTGTCGAATAATGTACTTTAATCATTATTACACGCACGACGTATCAGAGAATCTTTGGAAACGAAGCTCTTTGTAGACAAGTACCGGGTACTAGATGTACCTATGCATCTGAACATTTTCATTTTTATTTACTCATCATTCGAATTGACGCGTCCTTCATCAAGTTTTAGGTTTTCATTTTTATAAATAATAAAATGAATTTCCTTGGAATTTTCAGGTATTCAAGTGTTCCAAATGCGAATTCTCTTCATACTTCAGGGATATTCTGGACCAGCATATCCACAGAACACATTTACAACCAAATCAAGAGTAAGTAGAGAACAATTCAGAATTCAAAATTTATAATATGTAGTACCTAACTATTTTATACACTTTATGTGAAAGAAATTCAACAGGTGAAAATAATTAGAGGCATGTGTCATATTTAATACATACATTACTTATAATGCTTTCAATACTTTCAATCAATTCTAAACAAATATGTTTATATATCTATGCCAGTACGATGTGGGTGATTGTCTTTCAGAAATCTCTGACGTTACCACATTTTCGTGTCATCGGAAAAATGTGGCTAACATATTTTTTAAAGAAAAGCCTCGTGATTGTACTCGTAGATACTCGATAAGCTTCGTTTTGCTGTCAATTTCAAACTTCGATATCCTGATCGTCCCTTCAGTATTCAATTCATTCATTTCATCGAAGAATGCACTATCGATCACCATTATTTTTTTTTGTGATGGCCTCTTTCGACGAAGAACCTAAAATTCTTTTTTTTTTTCTTTCTTCCTTGTTGTATAAATAGCTAATAGTTCAGTCAAGTCGAAAGAGCGCTTCGAATGAAACCTCATTATGAATTATTCTTAAGCCGATTAGATACATGGCAGAACAGACTTTTTCCGCCGACCTCTTAATAATATAATCTCATAAAATCTCATTTCGAAGCGTTGGGTATGAAGAAGAGGAAAGAAAAAGTCTATAAAGCATTTCAGTGGTGGAACCTTGTATTCAAATCATCCGGTTACATGTTTTGGTTTACGTCATTGTCAAACCAAAAATTCTGAAAAGTTGTTACTTGTAAGTGCAAAATATGAGGTTGAGCAAACTTAGAAAAGGTGAAAAATAATAATGTTACGTTTCAGTTAAATCTCTCTCTGAAACTCACGATTTTTTAAGTTCCATTGTCATATATATATAATTGTTATGTTTGCATATTTAAAAATTTTATTTATTATTTCAGATGCAAGCAGATACAATCGAATGAACGTGTTAATTTTACTATCAACGGAAAAGAAAAAGCACCCCATTCCTCTGTTGCTAATAGGGCGTCTATGTAAGTAAATATAATAAATTTTTATAATTATTTTTCAGAAATTTCAAATATTTTAAATTGTACTGTAATCAATTGTTATTGTTCATGATGAAAATAGGTTGCTCATATTGATGTACATTTTTGTGAGATACTTAGAATTATCTGGAGAAATTAAAGAATAGCATTTTTCGTAATCGCTTCGCTTACCGAGTGACACTTTGGATCGGAAGTTGGCATGAAATATACATTCGCAATAGACTTCGTAATCGATAGGGAACATGAGCTTTAAAGTTTGCTTTGTATCGTATCTGTCATAATGGAAATAAATAGCGTTGTGAAGTATAGGGCGAATGGAAGTATTGTACAACTTTAACTAAATTGAGTCCAAGCAACATATAAGGGGAAGAATTGAGAATCCATGTTGCGTTTTTAAAGTGAGTTGAATCAATATATCATCAGATATCACTTTATCATTGCCCCTACAAAATACTCCTTCCAAATAACCTGTTGAATATTCCTTATATGCGCACACTGAACATTGAACACATAGGCACACGAATAGCGACGAATAGTCAGTTCGGCTCTGTAATCCGATGTGAGAATAATCTTTTGATTCCAGCATTAGAAACAAAACAACATAAAATACTTCGCAAGATGTATGTATAAAAATTATTTGGTATTATCGAATTGACTACTTATTGACAATTTAGAAAACAAGGATTCACAACCATTTCACCATGATTCCTTAGACTTGTAAGCTCACCTAAATGTTTTTCCGAATGCACTGTTTTTTGAAACATCAACTGAACTACGGGTCTTTCGTGAGATTTTAAAAGGAACGAGAATAGTTCATCATAACTTATTATATTCTCTTTCAGAAGGAGTAAGAAATTTACCTGCACAGATTGTTCATTTCCGACGACAGATTTGAGAATATTTCTGAATCACATATTTGTGATACATAAATACCGCTGGTACAAATGTCCAATCTGCCGTGTTTGCACGACATCTCCAAATGCAAGCATGGAGCATTTTCGAAAAAATCCTGATCACATGATACCATATGGGAAAAGAAACTCACAGAAAAAGATAATTCAACCGAGACGAGAAAAAAAATACAGGTACAAGTCGGATGAGAACTTGAACATCGAGGTGAAGAAAGAAGGTAACAATGAAAAGTGAGTATACATCTATCAAAAATTTACATTTCCGCATAATCATCATATCATATCATATCAAATTATTTTGTCTTCTCTCAAAATGGGTTTTTATTTTATTATAAATATAAAACAGTTTATTGTGCTTGGAATTTTGTAGCCACTTCAATCAAAAATCACTGAGTGAATATTTTACTATTTATTTTTGCTTTTTCAGGATTGTTATAACACCCAAACCTCATTGTTTCAAGAAGGGGAATAAAATAGAAAAAAAATTCTACTGTGAGGTTTGTGAATTTAAAACACTTAGCTACAGTACACTGATGGTACATAAGAATAGGAATCATAATTTGGCTATGAGATGCCCAGGGTGTTTTCGTCACTTAAATTCGATAGCTGAATTGATAAAACATTTAATGGATAGTCCCAATCATATGACGACTTATCTCAGATGCAACATTTGTGATTTTGGAACCTACGATGAACGGGCATTAACGATTCATAAGAAGAGGAAACATTTTTAATCAATTCATGACGGAAGTGAACGAAGATCCGTGAAGGTGAAAATATCTAATGTGAGTAGAAAGTATTATTCCTGGAATCGAAAAGAAGAAAATGAGAAAAGTATGGACGTCACTGACACAATCGAAGTAGATTCTTACGTTTGCATATAAACTAGAAGATTTCAAATAACCGACTTTGCAATAGAGGCAAACGAGAAATATGAAGTGAAACAACGTCTGAACTTGGGTACCTAAAACATATTGTATAATGAACCAAAATTTAACCCACATTATTTCACTACTGATTAATCGATCGGCCAAGGAGAATTACGAGAGAAAATATGGACCATAACTGAACGAAAGAGAAAAATTACGACATTTCTTTGATAGTGCTGTTCGAACATCCATGAAAGTGAAAAAGTATAATTATTGAAAATAAATTTTACGAAATTTCAGAGTTGTTTTATTTGACTTCACAAGAAAGGTGAAATTTCTTCTGAGATAGCACATAATATGGCTAGTAAGGGTAGGCAATAAAGGCAGACCTATCCTTTACCTAAAAAAAGCCTAAAATCTTTAGGCTATTTCGCCTTTGTGGAATCTACTAAGTAATGGAGATAATTTTTTTCACCCATCATGCCTATCCTACATTTCTTTTCAATGTATTATGTAATCGAAGAATATTTGATTGAAACTTCTCATCAAACATTCAGCGATCTCTACCAGCACCTGCAATCCTACTGCTACCTATACGTGAGAGCCATAAATTAGAAAAGAACCATTAGTAACAGACGAATGTTATTAGCGAATCGTACACCCCGACTGTTTCGCCTTTTCGAGTAGTCAGGTACATAATTTCGAAAAATTTCGAAGTAGTTAGGTTGAACAGTGGGTAATCATCCTCTCCAAAAGAAGCAATTTTTTGGCATTTATTTGCATTCAATTTTTTGGCGTTTTTTCGAATTCATGACATATCTTTATTTCCTATTTTTACTATTATTATTGGACCAAAAAATATGGGCAGTCCAGGGTTCAGTCCTCTATAGCATTCTGATAATATATACCGAAACACAGAACACGGCCTTATCACCAGGTGAAATGGACTCGAAGGCACAACTCAGTTTAGCAAGGCTGTGGTCAATTTCAAAAATAGAATAATAAAAACATCCCTTCCATTATCAAATTCCAGCTGCTCCGTAAGCCCCAACCGTTTACAAAATTGACCACAAAATTCACGGTTTTACCTCCGGTGCATTTAACAACAAGAGTAATATACCTGAGAAACAATATCAAATATCGTGGAATTTTGTGTTCCTTATTCTCGTGTGGTCAAATCGCATAAACTTCTTCCGCAACTATTTTCAAACCGAATCAATGCCTTCCTCTTTATTTTAGATCCGTTATATGTTAAAGTTTGTGACTTAAATATAAAGTTTCTTCTTTGTTTCTGTTCTCATTATCTATCGCAGATGGTAAAAAATTTTCACCTCATTTATAGTGATAGTGGAAGCTGAAAGTTTGAATGACTTTGAATTTTCTCATTTTATGTATTGCTCTATACCTACATAGAGTCCAACACTCCAAACGTTATTTTCAGAAGGATGTTAAATATCTTATATCTGAATCAAGTTTTCTACAAGAATCGAGTACCATCCGTCACGGTTCATGAAACTTTGTCGACTATTTGGATATAAATCTAAGTGCAAGTGCAAGGTGAAGTGTAATTGACCATTGAGAAACGGGAGGAGGAAGTTTGATGAAAGGTTGTTGATTTAATCTTGATTCTTTCAAAAATATACTACTAAAGCGAAATTTCTTTCGTTATCGGTAATCAGCACCAATCCTTCACTATAATTTTTGGCATCAATGTTTGAAGAAAGTTCTTTTCATTACAAAATTTGCCAGAACATCAACTGTACCTACTACTTTCCTCGGTAATGAGAATTTTAATTCCGTTTCAGTAAATAACTGCATTGCAAAATAGGGGATAATTTCAAGGAATCAACTATGTAATTATTGTGTTCAGGAATAAGGAACAAAAAAATATATAATTATAACATCAGCTGTTCCATTCAAAACTAGATTGGAGTTTAAACAATATTCAATATAAAACACATCAAGACTATGAGAACACACTCAAAAATAGAACAGCTGTTCGCTGAATCGAAAGTCTATTAGACTGCTCTAATTCTTGAAAATATTTGTTTCTAGATTAAATAGATTTAGAATATTAACTCGTCAGTTCATTTCATTGTTACAACAGGCTCCATAAAGAAGAAACAAAATAATTACGGAACCTATCTTTTAATACATCGATAATCCTTCAAATTCCAAATTTCCTGTTGTAGTGATGTTATAATGCCGATTATAACATCCGAAAAACGAGTAGATTACCTACTTTTTTACCGATACATGAGGAACTGAATGAAAGAGCAGAATAATATAAATCGATATCCAATGGCCAAGCGGCAAGAGAAAACACCACAAACGTTAAAAGAAATAGATCGCGTGAAGCTGATGCACGAAGGATGCAGGCCTGCAGGATAAAGCAGAACAACAAATCAGCCGATCAAAGACAAGCTTGGTTAACGTAATTTGCACTAGGAAGATATGCTTGTATTTCATTACTTTTATGCAACAAATATTTATTAGTTGGAAGTTGCACATAAAACTCAGATATTTTCGAACTATATAAGATCGAATGAAATAAGACACTTCTTCGTGTTAATAAATTGTTATATTTGAGGTGAACATACCAAGATGCGCCGAAACATGTATCTTCTACTAAAATATATTTTTTTTTGTCATATGAAAATGCGATTGTAACTTCATTGATATTTGTATTTAAGCTGTTAATTTTATTTTAAGCTTTTGTATTCGATAAATTTCATTCATAATAAATAATGATTATAATCACTCAATTTATATGGTTTTAACAAACTATGAATTTGTATGTAAATAAACGTTTCTCTCAGTGTAAAGAAGGTAAGTAGCACTGACCGCCAACTGCTTATCCGGCCTAATTAGTCTATTCAAGGATGTAGGAACATGATAGAGTTAGAGTTAGTAGATAAGATTCATTGTTAAGTCTTCGAATAAACCGGAAAAATGTCAATGGGGTACCATACATATCTTCGTATGATACATGAAAAAACAGAGATAAGAACCTTACAAAAAACTGTCTGTTTGTCCGTACAAGTGTAATGATGATGTATTTGTGTGAAGAATTAGTAATAGGATCCATTGAACAGAATTATGGAAATAGCCCATAAAGTCCTACCTACCTACTTTCAGGTATATACAGCTTTACCAGATACATTTTGAATGTCGACATTTACCATTTACTATGCGCGAGTTATATATCCGAGAATGATGAACTTCGTTGGAAGATCGCAGGAAGTGCAATCTCAGCATCGTCTCATTTTCCAAGAACTAAGAAAGAGTACCGAGGTTATAAATTATAATTTTATTATCATTGAATCAGTTCTGACATAACTTTCACTGTATAAACGTATTGTACGAAATATAGCTTTTTAAAAACGCTTTTCCTGCCTTAATAAATATAACTGGCGCAGTCGACGGAGTTTCAAGGAGTTTTCATTGTGAAAAACTTTAAGAGTTCTACCCTCTTTTTGGTGAAACGAGAACCTACCCACAGCATTTACAGTCAAAAATCCATCTAGGAGGAAGAAGATTATGCAGTTGTGGATAATCATAACAAGGTGGTGAGCGTATTTTTATTCATTGATGTCAGACTCCTCTAATCCTAGTATTGATTCTGTAGCGGAAACCAATTCTGAATTAGAGACAGATTTGTTAGAATTATTTAATAATCTTTCACTTAATAGTAATAATAAAATTTTGAATATGCCTAACGCACCTGAAAACTTTGATATCAAAAATTTAAGCATCATTCCCGATTTCGATGGGAATCCGAATAAATTACATAGATTCATTCAAGCTTCGGAAGCAATTTTAAATCACTATTTTGATGTTGAAAATCAAAATAACTTCCAAAATGTGTTGATATTGAATGGTATTTTGTATAAGCTTCACGGCAAAGCGGAAGAAGTTGTCGCAATTCATGGAGCTACCAGTAATTGGAACGACATAAAAAATTCACTTTTATTACATTTCGGTGATCAACGAGATGAGAATTGTCTAAATCAGGATCTAGTTAATCTGAGGCAAAATTTCGGAGAATCTCCCCATGACTTCTATGAAAAAGTAATTACATTATTAAATACAATTTGTAATTATATTGATTTGAAATGTGAAGTTGGATTTAGAGCAAGTAAAAGAGATTTTTTCCAAAAACAAGCTTTAAAAACATTTTTAGCCGGTTTAAGAGATCCTTTGGGTCCTATTATTAGGGCTATGAGGCCTAATTCTTTATCTCAAGCACTACAATTCATAATTGAAGAAGACAATATAAAACATTGCCAAAAATCTAATCAAACGGTAATCAATAATTCCAGAAAATTCATGAATTATAGTAATCACAGAAATAATTCAAATAATTTTTCAAAATTTCGTCAAAACTTTTCCACAATGGTACCCATCGAACGACAAAATTTTGTTACGAATCAGCAATTTCCTAGCAGACCCATTACTATTCAAAGAAATATAAGTTATAAAGAGCCGAAATATTTCAGTAACGCTCAAGTTTTCGGAAAGCAGCAACAAACTGCACCTACTCCAATGAGTATATCTACTAATCACACTAAACAGAGAACTCAACCAATGAATACCTCAACAAATAATAGATATTTTACAAACAGGCAAAATCAATCCTCTCCTCAGAAACCAAATTTTATAAGTGAAGAGCTTTTTAATACCGAGTATCATAATAATCCTCACAGCTCTAATGAAGAATTCAAAAATGACGAAATTGCTGAAGATTACGAACAAAATTTTCGGAACGTTCAATTTCAGACCCACAGCACATAATAGAATTTCATGTTTCTAATGGTAAACGCGAATTACCTTATATTGAAATTAAAAATCCCCCTCTTAAATTACTAATCGATACAGGATCAACAAAATCTTTTATTAATCCAGATTTAGCTAAAAAATATTATTCAAATTTCATATTCAAAGAACCATTCACTGTCTCAACAGTCCATCAAACCTCTCATCATCAATTTTGTGCCAATATTCCTATATTTGCTGAGTTTAATAGACATAATGAAAATTTCAAATTCTATCTATTCAAGTTTCATAATATTTATGACGGTTTAATTGGATTAGATAATCTAAAACTATTGGATGCGTCTCTTGATTTTCATAGTTCTAAGCTCAACACTCCTTTTTCAACAATGCCAATAAAATATCAAGAATCAGCAAATAAAGCTCCATTCAAAATTAAAATTGATGCGAATTCTAGAATCATTGCTAAAATTCCAATCAAACACCTATCTGGTGACGTGATAATACCGAAACAAATCATTCAATCTTGTGAAATTTCTGAGATTGTAACTTGTTCTAAAAATGGCCTAGCAAACGTAGAAATTTGTAATGAAACCAACGAAGATGTTATCCTCATTTTAAATAAACCGATTGAATCAATTTCTATACAGAATAATTTCGAAATTTTTCAAATGGAAACTAATAATAATTCAGAATATATAAACGTAGAAGAATTAATCAGAACCAATCATATGAATGAAGAAGAAAAATTTCATATTTTAAAATTATGTCGAAAATATCCAGATATCTTTAAGTTAGAGAATCAACCCCTTTCTTTTTCAAATCAGATAAAACACTCTATTAAAACTAAAGACAATATCCCTGTCTACACAAAATCTTATAGATATCCTTTTATTCATAAAGAGGAAGTTAAAAATCAAATAAATTCTATGTTAGAACAAGGTATTATCAGACCCGGCTGGGTCTGATAATACCTTGAGAAGGTGACTGGCTAGTCACCTTGGTCATCGCCAATTTGGGTAGTACCAAAAAAGGCTGATGCATCTGGTAAACAAAAATGGAGAGTTGTCATAGATTTCCGAAAACTCAATGAGAAGACTATTGACGATAAATATCCTATACCTAATATAAATGATGTTCTTGATAAAATCGGCAAATGTCAATATTTTACAACACTAGATTTAGCTAGCGGATTTCACCAAATAGAGATGGATCCTGCTGATATTCCTAAAACAGCTTTCAATGTAGAGAATGGCCACTACGAATTTCTACGTATGCCATTCGGATTAAAAAATGCGGGTTCTACCTTTCAAAGGGTAATGGATAACGTACTCAGAGGACTTGAGAATTGTTTAGTCTATCTAGATGACATAATTGTCTTTTCAACATCATTACAAGAACATATTGTTAATCTTTCAAAAGTTTTCAAAAGGCTCAGAGAGGCCAATTTCAAAATTCAATTAGATAAATCAGAATTTCTAAAAAAGGAAGTAGCTTATTTGGGGCATATTGTAACAACGGATGGAGTCAAACCAAATCCAGACAAAATTCAAGCTATCAAAAATTATCCAATACCTAAAACAACAAAAGAAATTAAAGGATTTTTAGGGTTATTAGGATATTATAGAAAATTTATCCGTGACTTCGCGAGAATTACCAAACCTTTAACGGCCTGTTTAAAAAAAGGTGCAAAAATCGAGCACACCACATCGTTTATCAACTGTTTTGAATACTGTAAAAATTTATTAATGAACGAACCTATTCTTCAATATCCGGACTTTTCAAAAGAATTTATTATAACTACAGACGCTAGTAATTTTGCCATTGGCGCAGTCCTATCACAAGGAAAAATTGGTAACGATAAGCCTGTCGCATATGCATCAAGAACTCTCAACGATAATGAGCAAAATTACAGTACAATTGAAAAGGAATTACTCTCTATCGTTTGGGTAACTAAATACTTTAGACCTTACATTTTTGGCAGAAAATTTAAAATCGTAACAGATCATAAACCATTACAATGGCTTATGTCACTTAAGGAGCCTAATAGTAAGCTTTTAAGATGGAGATTAAAACTCGAGGAATTTGATTTCGAAATTGTTTACAAAAAAGGTAGTTCTAACACAAATGCAGATGCTCTATCGAGAGTCGAGATTCACAACAAAGATTTTTTTGATTATATGGAGAAATTTAATAAAGAATTTTCCGAGAAAAATACGAATAACGATAACGAGTCGATGATTGTTAATTTGGAAGAAGCAGACGTTGAGGAGATATCATTCGAGAAATTTGAGAAGCTTTTTAATGCAAATGAAATATATTATTGTTCAACTGTGACCGAAAAAATTGGCAATTTATTTGATGCTCCGGAATCCGACTCCCTTGCTCATTGTGTATCTGAAGATTTTTATATGAATAAAGGTATTGCACTTGATTTCAAAGAAAAATTCGGTAAAGTTCAAGAACTCAAATCTCAGAATAAAAGAACTGGAGAAGTGGCTAAAATTTCGCACAACAAAAGAAAAATTTATTACTAAATAACTAAGGAATTTTATTACCATAAACCACGATATGAAGCAGTATTCGAATCACTTTCCAATCTCAAAGAATTGTGTCAAAAAGACAATGTTAAATCCTTAGCATTACCAAAAATTTCGTGTGGTTTGGATGGACTAGAATGGAGAAAAATATTCAGCATGATCAACTATATTTTTGCAAATTCCACCATAAATATTAACATTTATTACTTATCTCAAGACGATTTAATCAATTCCAAGAATATTGAAAATCAGTATGAATCGGATGCTAATACTATACATTCCAATCACGAAAATCCAATTCAAGAAGTCCCCATTTCTGAGAAAATTTTAAATATTTTTGACAATCAAATAGTTTTTGAATTTGTTTTTCATTCCCCGGCGGAGGTTAGAATAAAAAAATTTTTTTCGAGCAAACAAAGAATTTTTGTTCAAATATCTACTAACGATTTAAAAAGGGAAATTATTGACTTTTTCAAAACATACTTAAGACCTAATATTCTTTACGCTTTGTATTTCACAAAAGATAATTATTATGAAGAAATATGCGAAATTCTCAGAAAAACATTTAAACAATCCGCTTTCAAATTATTGAAGTGCAATGAAATCTTAGAAGACGTGGAAGAAAAAGACGAGCAGGTTAGAATTGTTCAAAATATGCATGAGGGAAAAACAAACCACAGAGGAATTTCTGAAACTGTTTCTAGAGTAAAGAGAACATATTATTGGCCTGGTATCCAAAATGATGTAACGGAATATATTAATAATTGCGAATTATGTCAAATTAATAAATATGATAGAGACCCTCCAAATCAAAAATTAATGCTTACACCCACGCCATGTAAACCCTTCGAAATTGTGCACATTGACACTTTTCAAGCACAAAACAAGAAATTTCTTACAATTGTCGATGCCTTTTCGAAATACGCCCAAGCATATCCATTAATTTCTCTTACAGCTATAGAAATAGTAAGATCTCTGGTAATTTTCATGACGCATCACGGTTCACCGTCAACAGTAGTGATGGATAATGGAACAGAGTTCAAAAATAGTATTGTATCTGAATTTCTTGAACTACACCAAATTTCTCCTCATTATATCACAGTAAATAATTCACAATCCAATGGTATCATCGAAAGATTTCATTCTACTATATTAGAACATTTGAGAATTTTAAAAAGTAAAAACAATGATTCATCAAATATTGAAGACTTAATGCCCTACGCAATATTTGGATATAATAATTCTATTCATTCCTTGACAAAGCAGAAACCTATTGACATAATTAACGGCCATTTGAATAGTAAGGATCCCCTCAATATAGATGTAAACAAAGCCATTATTAATAACTATGTAGAAAACCATAAACAAAAAACTAGAGAAATTTACAAAAGACTGAATGAACTGATGGGGGAGAGGAAGCAGAACATCATAGAAAAGCAAAATCAAAATAGACATGATCACTTAACGTATAAACCTGGTACTATCGCTTACAGAAAAATTAAATCCAACATGAGAAATAAGCTTTCTCCAAAGTTTTCGAAAGAGAAAGTACTACGTAATCAGAAAATTAAGATAGAAAGTGATAAGAAAATTTTGCATAAACAAAACCTCAAAAAACCTAAAACTGAATCTAAGAAACTTTTTCAGGCTAATCCTAATGATTCTGGTGACAGCACAGGACATTCAAATAATAAACCTGAAGGACAATCCGGGAGTCCTTCCAATTCTCCTAGGGAAAGCGAAAGTTAGAAGCAAATTTCACAGATTCATACATTACTATGACCTTCAACCCATCGCCACACAGTTAAGATATTTAGAATTTCATTATAAGACAGTATCTAGTACTATTTTAAATACTTCAAGCTCCGTGTTTCGTACAGAATTGGAAAATCATAAAAAGTTTTATGAATATCAATTAAGCTCAGCAAAACAAAAATTGAAAAGTTTGATACCAATGGGAAGATCAAAAAGAGGAATTATTGATGGATTGGGAACCATAATAAAAAGTATTACTGGTAATTTAGATGCAAATGACGCATTGCATTATGAATCGGCATTAAAAGAACTTCAAAATAATCAGAAGGATATTATGTTCAATTTAAATGCAGGTATTTCATTAACCGATGAAGTAATCGAAAATTTCAATAAAACTATTTCTGTCCTCAGAAATAATCAAAAAACAATTGCTTCCCAACTTGAAGGAATTTCAGGAAAATTTAATCAATTAAGTGATAACTTTTATATGTATATTCAGATTAAAAATCTCATGGACCAAATCGGAATATCTATCAATATTATTATAGAATTAATCGATGAAATTGAAAACGCCATTAGTTTTTCCAAACTCGAAATATTACATCATAGCATTATTAAATTTTCCGAATTATATTCAATTATCAATAAAACAAAAAATTTATATGGTTCAAGTAATCTGATATTCGTCGACGAGAGAGAATATCACAGATTTTATGAATTGATAAAAGTAGATGCATATTTTGTCGAATTCAGAATTGTGTTCGTTCTTCATTTTCATATTGTACACCCCGAACCTTTTTCTCATTACCATTTATTTTCAATCCCAACTATAAACAACACTATTATTATTCCCAAAAATACCTATCTGACAAGCAATGAAAAATGGTATCAATACGCCTCTTCGCCTTGTATTGATTTACACCCACTATATTACTGCGAAGACGACAAACTCAATAATGGGTCAGAAGTAGAAGATTGCCTGTTCCAGCTACTGCATCTCCAAAAATCCACTGGTTCCTGCCAAAATCACCCTGTGGAAACTAGCAAGAACGTTGTCCAGAAGATTGGTAATGGAAGATTCATCATGTTAGCTCCAACTGGGATGAAAATTCGCACAGTATGCAGAAGAACCGACGTCAGCACATTGAAGGGAAACTTCCTGCTAAATGTACCAAAAGGATGTCATTTCGAAAACTCTCAAGAAAAATTCTACAACGACAAGGAAATCTTGGAGGGAGAACCAATGTACCTTCCTCAAATTGCTGCCGAGTTGAATGCAACAACCCTAACTGCATTCAAAATAAAACTTGAAGATTTTTCATTGGACCAAATACACAAATTGAAGAAGAAACAAGAGGAAATTCAACCCTTAATGGAAAAGCAAAAAAGTACCAAATCATTGCATGAAGTCCTGATAATTATCATTTATTTGCTATTTTTCATAATTATCTCCTATTTCGGATCGAGGAAAATTAAGTTGTGGCTAAGATCCAGGGTTCCAAGAAATCAAACAGAAACAGAAGAATTCCAACCACGAGCAGTTCCACGAAATCAACCAGAGAGAGAAGAATCCCAAGCTAGAGCAGTTCCATTCTTCACTACGTAGGCACCTTTCTGAGGATGGAGGAGTTATATATCCGAGAACGATGAACTTCGTTGGAAGATCGCAGGAAGTGCAATCTCAGCATCGTCTCATTTTCCAAGAACTAAGAAAGAGTACCGAGGTTATAAATTATAATTTTATTATCATTGAATCAGTTCTGACATAACTTTCACTGTATAAACGTATTGTACGAAATATAGCTCTTTAAAAACGCTTTTCCTGCCTTAATAAATATAACTCGCTCTTGGAATTTTCAGGGCAGTTCTTGTTTGTTCATGGAAAGAGTTCGGTAGAGTTATAGTCATCTTCAATTTTTTCTCTCTATAAATTAGTTGGGCATCTCAGAAAACGCTCGACAGATGAAATCGAAATTTGTCATTACTTTTCGGAACAATATCTTTGAACCAAGTTCTAATTCACACTCTCATCTGAATTGTATTGTTGAAAGCAGTAATCTCAAGAAAAGTCTTGTGGGAAAAGGCGAAGCAGCGATGAGTGAATCCGGTACCTGGAGTAGTGACCGCTCCGACATTACTAACAGTTCGAAATAAAAAGTTAATGCAGTACCTACCTTATTGTCATTTTTGAAGGGGATTTTGAGATTTTCGTCCAATAAATCTTTTTTTTCAGTTGGTAGTTGTTTTATCTCAATTTTGAGGATTGGTTTTCGAGACTGGATTCAAGTGTGTTAATTATTATCAATTTTAGGTCAATAAATGTCATGAAGTAAAAAAATTCCGATTATGTTACCTTCTCCATTATATACAATGGCTAAAATTGCAACATTGATGCTAAGGAAACTTGTCCAAGTTGAACTGGGAATCAGAAATGATTTTCTGAATGAATTTTGTGTGAATGTTATGGAAATTCATATGTATATCCACTTTCTAGATGAAAAAATTCCTGTCTGAGGGTAACAGATTTGTTTTTTATGTAAATCCTTTAATTTTGAGGTTTTTTATCCAGGTTATTCAATTCACCTCCTATTCTTCGTAACTGATTTGAAATGTACAATGTACAAAAGCTTCATCATGCTATAAAAAGACGAGTTACATATGTCCTTAAACATTGACCAAAAGTTCATTTCATCGTGGAAAATGATGAAAACTGACATCTTCACAAGAAATTCGTTATCGAAGATTTGCTCGAAGGATACAAATTATGAAAACTTCACGAAGCTTTTCCCATTATCACGAAATAGATAAATATATTTTCAACTGATAAAGACATATTTCTTATGAAAGATCTCATTGAAACACCAAAATATTCTCCGTTTCTCGATGTATACAAACATAAGTGCATTAACTTTTTATTTACAAAAATTGACACCAGGGGGCGTATCGCTTGTTTTGAATTCCCAATCACATACATATCATATCCTATTCCACACGTTAGCTTTCAAATGAAAATATTTATATTCAAAAAGTTATTCAGAGATCCATGGACACAAAACTGTCATTCAGATCAAATAGATTAAATCGATCCATTGCAAGGAAGTTCAAAGTTATTATATAATTACATATATGTAGGTAGGTATAATTATTTATATTCTCATATAAAATAAAGAATAAATTGAATTCCTTATATAACTACACAGTAACAAATACTTAATTAGTAATGTAAGATTACAATGGATTATAATATCTAACATAAAGATATAAATTTTTTGAATCAAACACATTTTATGTATCTTACTCCTAGTCACAGTTCAAGAAACTTCAACGAATATCATAATTTTCCATGTTGACTCTAATAATAGCTTTCAGTACATTAAGCAGTTGCAAATTGAACAAAACAAAATGGCGTAATTATCACGTCATGTCTTCTTAGGCATTGCGCATGTCTGAAACTTCTATGGAAGTTACTTCTTAAAATGTCGGGATCAGTTTGAAGTGTTCTATCGAGACATTGACATTATAAAACAGTGACTTTATAGCTTTTCGGTTCAGTTTGTGATTACTACTGGAATTTTTCTATTGCGAGTTGCGACGGATATGTGAGTATGAATATGAATTTCTATAATTTTTCCTCTTTCATTTTCTAATTACAACTAATTTTAATATCCTGTAGAGGTAATATAGAATATAACCGAAATCCCCAATAAAATTCTATCCCGGCATTTCCAAGGGAAGCGCGGTTTCAATGTGCAATCCTGAAACAACATACAGAGTGAGTCTTTGAGAATATGAATTTCTATAATTTTTCCTCTTTCATTTTCTAATTACGACTAATTTTCAATATCCTGTAGAGGTAATATAGAATATAACCGAAATCTCCAAATAAATTCTTTCCCGGCATTTCCAAGGGAAGCGCGGTTTCAATGTGCAATCCTGAAACAACACACAGGGTGAGTCTTTGTGTACGAAACGTACAATAAACACCCAAAATTAGATATATCAAAAATTCATAAACTCAATTCAACCAAATATTTCCATTCGAAATTATTTAGATCTTTCTCTTTTTCATAATTGTAATTTCCTGTGTAAGTCGGCCAGGTGAGACAAAGGATTGCAATAGTTTGTTTTAATATCTAACATTTCTTAATCCAACTGCAGCAATTTTGCAAGTAAAGAAAAATGTACTGAATATGCAAAATGGAAGTCGATTTCGATTATGTGGTCTTGACGTCATTATACAATTTGACTATATACAGTTTGTTAGATTAGGAAATAAACGTTCATTATCAAGTGATCCGCATTATCAATCTCAATCCTCGAGTCCCTAAGTTTTCACCAACCCAGAACTCTTAGAACTTGAGGTACAATTGAGATTCCACCCCAACAATTTGACTCGTACAAATATTTCAACAGTAGATTCTTGAGATCAAAGTAAACATTTTTTCCTCTACCATTTTTCCAAATTGGCTCGGTTTAAAAGATACAGGCTGTTGAAAAACCATAAGAAAAGTTATTTTTAGTGTTATCTCACAAACTGTTTTTGGATTAAATGAATTTCGGAATATAGTGTTTCATTTATCTGATGATATTAACCACGTCTTCCAGTTTTCTCATTATGACCATAATAGAATAGAATTTCATTACTCCTTCAAGACATACAAGTATGTAAAGGATGATATAATGAAAAGAACAGATACTATTCCCTACAAAAGATATTATCCCCTAAGAATTCTAGTTCTAGTTTATCTGAGCGTACATCTTGAAAATGGGACGAATTCAATTCTCCGTTTTCGAATTAGGATGGAAATAAATTGTATTATAAAGCATATGGCGAAGGAAAGTATTGAATAATAACACAAGTGTCTTAACTAATTGTGCGATATTTTCGAAACGACTTGAGATATTCGAACGAGATTTGACGAGAAGGCACGCCTCATTACGTTGGACAACTCGTCTTCAGCAACAAGGTACAGTTGCTCCCTTGTTTTCTACCTACCTCTAGGATGCAATTTTTGAAGATACCATCTCCAGCTAGGATATAAGGGTTCAGTCTTTTCTTTATCTAGAATGTTTGGTAATCAAAGTATTTCCGAACGTGGTACTATAGAACATTGCCGATTTCAGAGTGAATATGTTTACAATGTTTAGAAAACTGTGTACCACTCGAAAGCTTGTAACTCTTCACATGAAACTCTGAGAAAAGCAAACGATTTTCTCAATGAAAACCGCCAAAAATTCAGTATTACTTATTCAATAATCAAATACCAATCATTAGGTTCATTATTTTCTCTAATCCTTTCTTTCAAAAATAAGCTACCTCGCTTTGTCAACTACTATTAGTGTTATATAGTGTTTCTCGATCTAGGTATGACCGCATAAGTGTTCTATGCATTCAAGTAAAATTGATTCTCAAATACTTCTCGGAATTCTTAATTTTCCTTAGAAACTTAGGCATATTCGTGATTCCGAAAGGGTGTGTTTTCTACCTGCTACTCTTATTTTCGGACAATTTTTCATTCATTGCTGTCATATTTGTATTCTAATGTAGACAACATTCTTCATTTATGGCTGTCGAAAAATATTTTAAAAGGAAGTTTGATTATATATTTCTTATCTACATTTATCTGTTAGGATTTGAGAGAAATATTATAAATAAAAGAAATAAGCAGGTATATACTGAAGAATTGCTCAGAAAATATATTTTCCATTCTAGGGGCGGTATATTTCGATGACTTCAGAGAAATAATACTTTGAAGTGGTACCGATTCCACATATGTGATGAGAATAAAAAACTCATTCTTAATAACTGTAATGACATATTTTTAAAAAATATATTAATCTAACTTTTTTATTGCATGAGACGAATATGTTTTATTTTTGGCTCCCATGACGGACATTAAATCAATATTCAATTTTATTCCTGCCAAAAATTGCCGGAAAAAAATGAATAGCATGGATAGTGAGCACTGTGAGCAATTAAAACATGTCGAATATTGTTGAAAAAAAAGGTAGGGAAAATTTGTACTAGGATTCATTTACCGCGTTCGGCAATACCATCCGAGAGCGGACGAATATTTTAGTCACGTGACAACAGATCATAGGTTATCATAGGAATCCTTTGTTCAATAGAACGTTTATCCTGCATCTGGATACAGTAAACGAACGATTCATACCAATCCGAAATGTCTGAGGTAATTGCCGAACGCGGTAATTGATCAGAATGATGGCAATAGCCCATATAGTCCTAATTAACTAGTTTTAGGTATATACAGCTTTTTCAGATAAATTTTTAATGTCGACATTTACTATGCGCCTTTGGAATATTCAGGGTAGTTCTAGTTTGTTCATGAAAAGAGTTCGGCAGAGTTTTAGGCATCTTCAATTTAATCGGTTTTCTTTCTTCGGTACCTGGATGACCGCTCCGATTATGAGTTTGAATAAGCGCGTTATTATAATTTCATCGACACATGAACCTGATAGTGGACCAAATGAAATGAGAAATGATGAGTATGAATCACATGCATATCATATCCTTTCTCATTTTCATCGAGAACATGTTAGCTTTCAAATGAAAATATTTATATTCAAAAAGTTATTGAGAAATCCATGGACACTAAACAGTCCTCCAAATCGAATAAATCGAAGAAATTACATAAGAATTATATAATTATTATGCATAATCATTCATATTCTCATAGAGTATAAAAAATAATTAAATTTCTGCAATTTCCTTATATAACTACACAGTAACAAATACTTAATTAGTAATGTAAGATTACAATGGATTATAATATTTGACATAAAAATATAAATATTTTTGAATCATATATATTTTATGTTTACTCTTTACTCCTAGTCCAGAAAATTCGAAGAATATCATTATATTCCATGTGACTCTAAGCATAGCTTTCAGTACATTTAGCAGTAGCAAATTGAACACAACAAAATGGCGTCATTATCATGTCATGTCTTCTTACGCATTGCGCATGTCTGAAAATCCTATATAAAGTTACTGCCTAAAATGTCAGGATCAGTTTGAAGTATTCTTTCGGGAATTTGACATTACAAAACTGTGATTTTATATCCTATCGTTGTAGTTTGTGATTACTAGTGGAATTTTTCTATTGCAACGGATATGTGAGTATAATTATGAATTCTTATATTTTATCCTCTTTTATTTTCCAATTACGCCGTAATTACTTTGTATATTATTCTAATACTACTAATATCAAACCCTGTTCTTAATTTGCTAATATAATTTAGCAGATTTCGTAAAAATTAATTTGACAACTGCAAATGACAGTTATTGTCATTTCAAAAATATTGAATCCCCATTCTCCCATCTATAACTAAGCGAGGAACAGATCAGACGAAGAGTGTTTAGTGACTACTGTCTTGTTTCTGTGCACTCCGTTCTAATGAAAGTATTTCTGTATTCGTGACAGAAAATTTGGAAATTTTGTGAAATTCTTCACTAACGTGCTAAATCAATAATAGGTACTTCTCGATATGTTGATGCTCAAATCTTCTGATAAAACTTTCCTCACGCTGATTTACCTAGCCTGATTACTTATGATGTCTTCCATAATCATAAATTTTCTCATTTCTTTCTTGTCTCCAATGTTAATTCTTCAATTTGACTCTCATATGGTTGTTATCTGTATTATTCAAATTCTTGCATTATATATATGTACGTGAATCATGGAATTTATTATAACTATTTCCTTCCCATTTCATTTATCTCTCAATAAAAAAATTTGTTCAATTTGCCAAAATCAAAACTTCAGTGACTATGATATATACGCACATTGATTTTCCATTCAAAAACAATAACTGAACAAAAGAATTCTTTCAGCCGAGCCGAGATACCTCTTCTCTTGAGATTTTGTGAGTGCTATTATTGTTACACCATTTTTACGTTAATTAAGACTCGGCTTACAACTTTGAACTGAAATGAGACGGGTCACAACAAAAATTTTGTGAATTTTATTAGTTAGTGTTTGAACTTATATTCATTCATTTTGAACTGGTGTCTTGGGCTGTCCTCGGATCGAACGTATCGTAATAAATTATACCTATCATGAAAATCGGTCACGTAATAATAATTGAATTTTTCGCGGTATAATTCAGAAATCGGGGAGTAATTCTATAGTTTAATTTATGGCGAAACTAACAAAGCAATCTATATTGGCCGTAGGATGATTCATCCTTGTGCATTGGAGTAAATGGTGATACCAAGGTATGATTTGTAGACAATGTTATACCGCATGAACTCAAAAATAAAATTCTGGTTATAGGCGCTACTGTGGGAATCATTATAATCGATTCTAAATTTTTTTTGTTTGTTTATAATCCGAAATTTGCACAATGGAAGAATCCCATGTTTACAGGTGATGTTGATTTTTTATTATTTCTGTATTGTTGGAAATTCGAATTTCTAGCTGCTATCAAAACCAGTAAGCGCGACCGTTGACACTTGCCAATAAGTCAACTCGCGAGCCAATGAAAATCGTACTAGTGGCGGTCTTCTATAGGTACTAAGGTAGCCAATGATCATAAAGAGTGTGGGGACCTGCCAATCACTTGCCTCGCGCTGCTAGTGATGAAGTGGATGAATGAGAAAGTTACCTCATTATGCATAACATAATGTTATTATGTCGTTCAAAAGATTACAAAGTAAGGATCGAAAGAATGGCTCAATTGGCTATTGAAAATGGCGGTCAGTTTTGCAGTTGAGAAAGACTATGTGGATGTGGAGGGAAGAAACAAGAACTCTTTTTTGCAAGAACTGATTATCGCAGATGAGGAATGAAGCAATTCGTCAACATTGTGCGCCTATATGCCATCACATACCTATGTACATATGTAGACTTTTTTACATTACTTTTAATTCCTTATCAATCGACCACGTACCCGCACTAGTCCAACCTCAATTGAGAGGCACCTAAAGGCGGGATGTGATGTGATGTCACTGTCGGGTATGAGTCTCTGAGCCCACTCGTTCATCTTCTCTATATCCTTTTTGTTGAAAATTTTTTTGTCTCTTAGTTCTAATCTTAGGTTCCAGTACTTTTTTTTTATGTTTCGTTACGCTTCGACCCTGTGATCCAGCCTGCAGTATATCATGATGTGTTCCATGTCATCACGCCCTGTTTTGCACTCGCACTCTCCATCTGTGGGTCTCAATTTGAAGATGCTTAGGTAGGCTAACATGTGTCCATGCCCAGTCAACAACTGAGTTGCTTTGAATGTCGACCCGAGTCTCTCATTGCCTAGATCTCTAAAATTCTCTTGGCTCGTTCCAGAATCGCATCTTTTCATTCTTTTCAATCTGTTACGTCAATACCGTCCAATAAAAGCGCAGATCTACGTATATCTACGAATCAGAGCAAAGTCTGCTCGCTCTCTTTCCTCCGAGATGTAATTCTGGAACTCTACATCTCATTGTCTCGCCTCTTTCCCACACAAGTTGCCATTCGTCAATCATGCTTCACATTTAAATATTTCGTTTTTCTTTCTTGTCTGCCGTGAAGGGGGGAGGGGGAGTAGCAGAGTAGATTTCGTGCAGGAAGGTCATGCACCGATAATGTATTCTGTCTACAACAGGTTATTGAGAAAAGGGCAGCTAGAAACATAGAAACACATATAAAATTCGTGGACCTTTAAAAAGCGTATGATACCGTTGCAATTACAAAACTGTTGGAAGTACTGGAGCAGTCTAATATAAATCATACGTACATACAGGCATTGAAAGAACTATATATAGACTCAAAATCTAAGGTTGAATCAGGCAGATATGTTACCAAGGAGTTTTCAGTAACGAAAGGCAATGACAAGGATGCTGTATCTCACCAACCCTCTTCAAAATATACATATCCAAAGCTTTGAACAAAGCTGATTCTTTTCTTATTATTAATGATGAACAAATTAATTCAGATGCATAACATCCGCAGATAATGAAATCAACGAATGTTACGATCTAAATCGAACTAACAAACTACCATCGCTCGAAGTATTACCAGAAATTTCATTTCGTCGACAAAGAGTAGATGCTGACCATGGTTTCGGTCTTATTTGACCTCGTCAGAGCAACAAAACTCGATTCGTCAACGAAATGCTATGAATTGCCGGCTCCCTTTATTCCATATCAATAGCGGGTGTGGTGTATAAATACATCGTACCGACATCTGACAGAGAAACGGGAACCAACCCAATTCAATTTCCTAACTCTCAGAGCGAAGATAGCAGTATGCATCCATATGCTTTATTCCCATATTGCAGATATCGTATATTACGATAATTAAGCAAGGGAAAAAGCGCGGAAAGGTTCGGATCATGGCAGTAACCGATCTGCCGCGGACATGGAAAAATAAGAAATGGATCACGCCTTCAACAGTAAGGCAGGTAAATAATGAACAAATTAATTCAGATGCATAACATCCGCAGATAATGAAATCAACGAATGTTACGATCTAAATCGAACTAACAAACTACCATCGCTCGAAGTATTACCAGAAATTTCATTTCGTCGACAAAGAGTAGATGCTGACCATGGTTTCGGTCTTATTTGACCTCGTCAGAGCAACAAAACTCGATTCGTCAACGAAATGCTATGAATTGCCGGCTCCCTTTATTCCATATCAGTAGCGGGTATGGTGTATAAATACATCGTACCGACATCTGACAGAGAAACGGGAACCAACCCAATTCAATTTCCTAACTCTCAGAGCGAAGATAGCAGTATGCATCCATATGCTTTATTCCCATATTGCAGATATCGTATATTACGATAATTAAGCAAGGGAAAAAGCGCGGAAAGGTTCGGATCATGGCAGTAACCGATCTGCCGCGTACATGGAAAAATAAGAAATGGATCACGCCTTCAACAGTAAGGCAGGTAAATAATGAACAAATTAATTCAGATGCATAACATCCGCAGATAATGAAATCAACGAATGTTACGATCTAAATCGAACTAACAAACTACCATCGCTCGAAGTATTACCAGAAATTTCATTTCGTCGACAAAGAGTAGATGCTGACCATGGTTTCGGTCTTATTTGACCTCGTCAGAGCAACAAAACTCGATTCGTCAACGAAATGCTATGAATTGCCGGCTCCCTTTATTCCATATCAGTAGCGGGTATGGTGTATAAATACATCGTACCGACATCTGACAGAGTAACGGGAACCAACCCAATTCAATTTCCTAACTCTCAGAGCGAAGATAGCAGTATGCATCCATATGCTTTATTCCCATATTGCAGATATCGTATATTACGATAATTAAGCAAGGGAAAAAGCGCGGAAAGGTTCGGATCATGGCAGTAACCGATCTGCCGCGGACATGGAAAAATAAGAAATGGATCACGTTCCCGTTTCTCTGTCAGATGTCGGTACGATGTATTTATACACCATACCCGCTACTGATATGGAATAAAGGGAGCCGGCAATTCATAGCATTTCGTTGACGAATCGAGTTTTGTTGCTCTGACGAGGTCAAATAAGACCGAAACCATGGTCAGCATCTACTCTTTGTCGACGAAATGAAATTTCTGGTAATACTTCGAGCGATGGTAGTTTGTTAGTTCGATTTAGATCGTAACATTCGTTGATTTCATTATCTGCGGATGTTATGCATCTGAATTAATTTGTTCATTATTTACCTGCCTTACTGTTGAAGGCGTGATCCATTTCTTATTTTTCCATGTCCGCGGCAGATCGGTTACTGCCATGATCCGAACCTTTCCGCGCTTTTTCCCTTGCTTAATTATCGTAATATACGATATCTGCAATATGGGAATAAAGCATATGGATGCATACTGCTATCTTCGCTCTGAGAGTTAGGAAATTGAATTGGGTTGGTTCCCGTTTCTCTGTCAGATGTCGGTACGATGTATTTATACACCATACCCGCTACTGATATGGAATATAGGGAGCCGGCAATTCATAGCATTTCGTTGACGAATCGAGTTTTGTTGCTCTGACGAGGTCAAATAAGACCGAAACCATGGTCAGCATCTACTCCTTGTCGACGAAATGAAATTTCTGGTAATACTTCGAGCGATGGTAGTTTGTTAGTTCGATTTAGATCGTAACATTCGTTGATTTCATTATCTGCGGATGTTATGCATCTGAATTAATTTGTTCATTATTTACCTGCCTTACTGTTGAAGGCGTGATCCATTTCTTATTTTTCCATGTCCGCGGCAGATCGGTTACTGCCATGATCCGAACCTTTCCGCGCTTTTTCCCTTGCTTAATTATCGTAATATACGATATCTGCAATATGGGAATAAAGCATATGGATGCATACTGCTATCTTCGCTCTGAGAGTTAGGAAATTGAATTGGGTTGGTTCCCGTTTCTCTGTCAGATGTCGGTACGATGTATTTATACACCATACCCGCTACTGATATGGAATAAAGGGAGCCGGCAATTCATAGCATTTCGTTGACGAATCGAGTTTTGTTGCTCTGACGAGGTCAAATAAGACCGAAACCATGGTCAGCATCTACTCTTTGTCGACGAAATGAAATTTCTGGTAATACTTCGAGCGATGGTAGTTTGTTAGTTCGATTGAGATCGTAACATTCGTTGATTTCATTATCTGCGGATGTTATGCATCTGAATTAATTTGTTCATTATTTACCTGCCTTACTGTTGAAGGCGTGATCCATTTCTTATTATTAATGATGTTTTCACTTTGTCCTCACCCAAATCAATCATCAGCTTGTCCTCTTTCAATCTGTTGGAACGAAAAACCATAATGTCCGTCTTCTTTCTATTCAAACTGAAATTGTTCCTTGATAGCCACGTTGGTATATAACTTCGCATTTCAGCTGCAGTTCACTTATATTACGTTCCGCTATTGAATATTTGGAATCATCCACAAAATTCGTCGACTCGGTATCTTCGATCGAATCTGCAACTTCACACATATCATTTATCATTAGGTCCTTTCGTTTGCATAAAAAGTGTAGCACTTTTCTACACTCAATGTCGATTTGATTTACACCAGTGTGAAGCAAATGTAGTTTATCTACAAAAAAGAGATGTAGATGTCCTCTACACTGGTGTAAATTCAATCAGCAAACGAATACTAAAATCGAGTGTAGAAAAGTGCTATCTCATGCAATGATAGCGAATTTCGTGAACACTTCGTAGAGGTTCTTGCGGCGATTGACTTCGTACTGGTTTCCACATCACACCACGAACATGTGCTACCCTCAACAAGTCCACGTAATTCGAATCAATAAGAAATTCCAAAGTGAACAAACAATATTTGAGGTGAATTTCCTCCCAGAGAAATAATAAAGAAAAATTATAATGAATAATGGAGAAGAGAAAATATCGAACACCCACAATTCCATATTTTCCGAGATTTTCAATGAGAAAATCTTTATTCAGGCAATCAAATGCCTTAAATAGATCGATGAATAATCCTGAGACTAACATTCCTTTTTCCAGGAACTTCAAAATATTATTAGTGAATTGAAATATATAGCCGTTTGGGTGGACCGATTTTTCAAAAATCCATGTTGAGACGGATGGAAAAGATCATGAATATTGTAATATATCAGAAGTCTAGTCACCACTGCTAGCTCAAATACTTTCGAAAAACTATTCAACAGGCTTATAGGCCTATAGTTTTTCCAGTCCTCAGGATCCCCATACTTGAATATTGGAATTATCACCGATAGCTTCAGCTGCTCAGGAAACACCCCAAACCTTCACTATATGACACAATATTGAAGAGATAGCATCAACACTCAATTGAACAATTTTAACTGGAATTTCGCCAATTCCAGAACTTGAATTGCTTTTCAGTTTCCTAAATATCTCAACAATCTCCTCTATGGTAAAGGGCTTCACGTAAAAAGATGTATTGGTTTCAATATTGCAAGCAAATTTTGAATTATTGAGATTTTTATTCATGTTCGGGATCAATTGAACCAATAATTCATTGTAATCATCCGCTGTTTCCTGAGGTGATTTAGAAGTTGTATTTTCAAAACTGCCTTCATTCCTAATTTCATTGCATATTTTCCACATGGCTTTAGTCTTATTATCCGAGGTTTTAATTTCTAGCATCAATGAGTATCCAGTGTAATATATTTCAAGGGAAAATGTATATTGAAAATATTTATGAAGTCATTCGAGAAGCTTTGCCATTGCTTATTATCCTGGAAGCTGATGACGTTTTGTTTATTTGTTGAAGCACTGGAACCGACTGGTGACGCTTGAAGAAAATCCTATTAACAGCTACTCCTTCCGGCCAAAAATCTGCACTCATGGCATCCTGCAAATATTCTGCCGGAAATGGAACTTTGAATGATGAATATATCTCCGGTTGTCTTGATTTCAATTTTTCACATTTAAAGTCTGGTATATGCGGTTTGAAAACATCACACAGCTTATTCTCTGTAGTGTCAGGATTTAGTCGGAATACATGAATGTATGACATTATCATTTTAGGTACCACTGAGTTAGTTTTCTGAGTACCAATTATTGGTTTTGAGGATTTTCTTGTTGCGCTTGTATTGCTTTGGTGACTCTTTGGAGCGAATGTATCCAGTTTGATGTTGTTCGTTTTCCTCTTGTTCTTCACTACCACATTCCATTTTGACTATCAAACAATATAGCATATGTATGAGTTTTAACAAAGGTAAGTGTAATGAGGTACCTCATAAGCCCGTTAATTGAAAACACACAACTCATAATAACAGTTTTATGATTTTCAATTTGAAGCGCGAAATCAGAATACTCTTCCTTGTATTTTATATAAATATCGACAAGAAAATGAACATCCTGAGGGACAAAACATAAGTAAGACGTTGATTGTTCCTTTTCTTATCGAATAATTATCGATGTTCAGAAAATACTCTTTCCAATTACTTTATCCTAATTTTTTTTTCTTTACAGAATGGACGCTTTCCTGTTTAGCGCCTTCGGAATTAGTTCCGAACCACTTGGCCAACTCAGTAGAAAGGACATCGAAAAGAATTTGGGTTTGGAAGAAGACAAAATTTTTGCTGACTCGAACAAGATCTATCAACCTGATTCATCTTTGTCTAAAAACTCCGGAGTGAGATTCGAATCACAGCAATCAGCTTCCCAACTCAGCGAAAAGGTTTTGTGTTCGGAAAAAGCCAAAGTCTCTACCGAATCTTACAAAATGAACCAATATGATTATTCATTGTATGATGACATCTTCGGAATGAGTTTAGCATCTCAGCAATCAATACCCCAACTAAGCAATGAGGAAATGGAAATGATTTGTTGTCTGGAAGAAGCCAAAACCTCTGTTGATTCGAACAAGATCAATCAACCTGCTTCTTCCTTGACTAACACTTTCGGGAAGAATCTCGGATCACAGCAATCAACTCCTCATCTCAGCGATGAGGAATTCGAAAGGATTTTGTGTGTGGAGAAAGCCAAAATTTTTGCCGAATCGAACAAAAAACAATCTGATTATTCATTTTCTGACATCTTAGGAAAAACTTCAGAACCTCAGCCATCACCACAACAACACAGCAATGAGGAATTGGAAATGATTGTGCGTCTGGCAGAAGCTAAAATCTTCGCTGACTCGAACAAGATCTGTCAGCCTGATTCTTCCTTGTCTTACAACTCCGAAATGGGATTCGAATCACAGGAACTCAGCGAAAAGGTTTTGTGTTCGGAAAAAGCCTCTGCCCAAACGAATAAAATGTACCAATATGATTATTCATTGTCTGATGACATCTTCGGAATGAGTTTAGAATCTCAGCAATCAATATCCCAACTAAGCAATGAGGAAATGGAAATGATTTGTTGTCTGGAAGAAGCCAAAACCTCTGTTGATTCGAACAAGATCAATCAACCTGCTTCTTCCCTGACTAACACTTTCGGGAAGAATCTCGGATCACAGCAATCAACTCCTCATCTCAGCGATGAGGAATTCGAAAGAATTTTGTGTGTGGAGAAAGCCAAAGTATCTGCCGAAGGGAACAGAATGAATCAATCTGATTATTCATTGTTTGACATCTTCGGAATAACTTCAGAACTTCAGCCATCACCACAACAACTCAGCAATGAGGAATTGGAAATGATTTTGCGTCTGGAAGAAATCAAAAGCTTTGCTGAATCGAACAATATCAATCAACCTGATTTTTCCTTGTCTAATAAACACGGAGTGAGTTTCGAATCAGAGCAATCATTTTCCCAACACTGCGAAAAGGTTTTGTGTTCGGAAAAAGCCAAAGTCTCTTCCGCATCGAACAACTTCGACAACTTCGGAATGATTCATGGTCAACTCACTGATGTCGAATTTGAAAGGATTTTGGGATTGGGTGAATCAAATGTCTCTGCCGAATCGGCCACGCTGATAAATCGATCTCATTCCGACCAATATATGACGGATTGGAATTCGCTTTTTGAGCAGGAGCCAATAAAAATAGATGATATGTTTAATGGACATAGTTCCCATCAAGCACCGGACACTCAACTCCAAAATTCGATTATTTCACCAGATTCGGGCATCTGTGATGAAGGATTAGCGGAATCCGATTCATCTTCATCAATTCCACCTACCTATTCCCAAATTTTCGAAGTGAAAGATCAATGTTTACAACAGAAGGAATGTTACCGAACATCGGTACCCAAGTCCACACCCTACGTCTTCAAAACGAATTCGGGTTTATGGAAAAATCGCAATTACGAAATAGTTGAAAGTGTGAGGCCAACAAGTATGATACCAAAAAGGTGAGTGATTTCTACCATATACTACCACTTATATTCAAAACAAATTATATGCAGGTCGTTCCACACTTCGCGCCACCTGACGATTAATGTTCATTTTCTAACTGATGATTATTCTAACCGAAAATTGTGTATTACATGCATTTTCAAATCAGATACGTGGAAAATGCTTTGTTGGACAATTCAAGCAGATAACGTCATTCTTAAAACATAATAATTTTTTGTTAATTGAAACTTGATATAAATCCGAAATAAATTAAATATATATAAAAATATATATCAAAACAATTGAAGAATTTTGGTAGACCCGTAATGATACTTCTTTAACGTATTTTCGGAATTGCATGAACAATTCTTTCAGTTTTGTTTTAGTAATCATATTTTTTCATCACGAAATTTCGAAGAGACTTCAAAATTTTCACCAAAGCCGCAATATAGCGGTTCATTCCAGAAATAATACAGAGAATAACGAATTTATATTTTTGCAGTGACGTTATCAAGCCAAAAGTGAGAATAAGAGAAGGTGTCCGGAAACTGCAAAAACAGAAGGTAAGTTTTGTACTATTATTAGGTATGAATTCAATTATTATTCTTATTCGTGTGTTTCTGCTGACTGAGGTTCTACACGAAAGTTATTTCAACTCTAATTCATATTTTCAGAACTACAAGAAACATAAATCTTAACTTTTACTAAGTATGAATAAAAGATAAATTTTTAATGGGAAATAAACAATAAAAAATTTGTCGGCAGATAGAAATTCAATTTCAATGGAAAGCTCCGAAACATTCATCTATACAGCGGGTATTGAAATTTTTTTAATTCAAATATATAAAATAGAACTCATCAAAATATCTAAATAATTTAACTAAAAATCACCTATATGAATCACTCAAGATGCCGAAGCTATCATTCCTCTCACTTCTAGACTACTTTGTGTAGGTTGTAATTGATATCGATTCTCGTTCATTTGTTGCGAGATGCCTGTTACAATCATAAAATATTTGGGAAATTTGTTGCATAGTAAAAGGAGGGATAAACAACGTGGAAATATTGTGACAGGATATAGTGATATTAGTGCTTCCGTACCTTTACTCCATTTTTGACGCCTTGCGAGAGTGTGCAGACATCTAAATTATATGCATTTTCAACTGCTGAAATGAGAACAAACACGCGAACATCCAAAGTTGCCATTTAATTTCATTTCCAATCATAAACCATACACCCAGCATTGTTCTAAGCGAATCCATATTTCAGATTCAATCATAGGGAGAATATTTTTATTATTTTCATAATGAAATGAAATAATTATTGTCGATAATGCAGATCACAGACGGATGTATTTTATGGAGGTTTATTCCAACTTCGTCATTTTGACTGTTTTGCATGAGCTGGTGATTTTAAGGGAAACAGTTTATTTCATTCTTCTTTAAATTCTGCTGTGAAAAGAGAAACACTAACCTTGTAGTTATATATAAGAAATTTAGTATAGATTCTCCACGAGTATATGGGGGGTGTTCGAATTTGAGTAGAGATCTCGTTCACACTTCTTTGAGTTATCAATCGAGGGTTCGATCCTGTTTGGGATAATCTTCCGGACTGTACAAATCAAAAACAATAACGATTCACATTATGGCTTGATCAACTGAGACATAGAGAATATACGGAAAGAATATCTGCATTCTTGGAAGTTGGAAACACGAATCTAATTAAATACGAAATGGTGGAGAAAGAAAATGGTTGTCGAATAATGTACTTTAATCATTATTACACGCACGACGTATCAGAGAATCTTTGGAAACGAAGCTCTTTGTAGACAAGTACCGGGTACTAGATGTACCTATGCATCTGAACATTTTCATTTTTATTTACTCATCATTCGAATTGACGCGTCCTTCATCAAGTTTTAGGTTTTCATTTTTATAAATAATAAAATGAATTTCCTTGGAATTTTCAGGTATTCAAGTGTTCCAAATGCGAATTCTCTTCATACTTCAGGGATATTCTGGACCAGCATATCCACAGAACACATTTACAACCAAATCAAGAGTAAGTAGAGAACAATTCAGAATTCAAAATTTATAATATGTAGTACCTAACTATTTTATACACTTTATGTGAAAGAAATTCAACAGGTGAAAATAATTAGAGGCATGTGTCATATTTAATACAAACATTACTCATAATGCTTTCAATACTTTCAATCAATTCTAAACAAATATGTTTATATATCTATGCCAGTACGATGTGGGTGATTGTCTTTCAGAAATCTCTGACGTTACCACATTTTCGTGTCATCGGAAAAATGTGGCTAACATATTTTTTAAAGAAAAGCCTCGTGATTGTACTCGTAGATACTCGATAAGCTTCGTTTTGCTGTCAATTTCAAACTTCGATATCCTGATCGTCCCTTCAGTATTCAATTCATTCATTTCATCGAAGAATGCACTATCGATCACCATTATTTTTTTTTGTGATGGCCTCTTTCGACGAAGAACCTAAAATTCATTGAACTTGTTGTATAAATAGCTAATATTTCAGTCAAGTCGAAAGAGCGCTTCGAATGAAACCTCATTATGAATTATTCTTAAGCCGATTAGATACATGGCAGAACAGACTTTTTCCGCCGACCTCTTAATAATATAATCTCATAAAATCTCATTTTGAAGCGTTGGGTATGAAGAAGAGGAAAGAAAAAGTCTATAAAGCATTTCAGTGGTGGAACCTTGTATTCAAATCATCCGGTTACATGTTTTGGTTTACGTCATTGTCAAACCAAAAATTCTGAAAAGTTGTTACTTGTAAGTGCAAAATATGAGGTTGAGCAAACTTAGAAAAGGTGAAAAATAATAATGTTACGTTTCAGTTAAATCTCTCTCTGAAACTCACGATTTTTTGAGTTCCATTGTCATATATATAATTGTTATGTTTGCATATTTAAAAATTTTATTTATCATTTCAGATGCAAGCAGATACAATCGAATGAACGTGTTAATTTTACTATCAACGGAAAAGAAAAAGCACCCCATTCCTCTGTTGCTAATAGGGCGTCTATGTAAGTAAATATAATAAATTTTTATAATTATTTTTCAGAAATTTCAAATATTTTAAATTGTACTGTAATCATGTTGTTCATGTTGAAAATAGGTTGCTCATATTGATGTACATTTTTGTGAGATACTTAGAATTATCTGGAGAAATTAAAGAATAGCATTTTTCGTAATCGCTTCGCTTACCGAGTGACACTTTGGATCGGAAGTTGGCATGAAATTTACATTCGCAATAGACTTCGTAATCGATAGGGAACATGAGCTTTAAAGTTTGCTTTTTATCGTATCTGTCATAATGGAAATAAATAGCGTTGTGAAGTATAGGGCGAATGGAAGTATTGTACAACTTTAACTAAATTGAGTCCAAGCAACATATAAGGGGAAGAATTGAGAATCCATGTTGCGTTTTTAAAGTGAGTTGAATCAATATATCATCAGATATCACTTTATCATTGCCCCTACAAAATACTTCTTCCAAATAACCTGTTGAATATTCCTTATATGCGCACACTGAACATTGAACACATAGGCACACGAATAGCGACGAATAGTCAGTTCGGCTCTGTAATCCGATGTGAGAATAATCTTTTGATTCCAGCATTAGAAACAAAACAACATAAAATACTTCGCAAGATGTATGTATAAAAATTATTTGGTATTATCGAATTGACTACTTATTGACAACTTAGAAAACAAGGATTCACAACCATTTCACCATGATTCCTTAGACTTGTAAGCTCACCTAAATGTTTTTCCGAATGCACTGTTTTTTGAAACATCAACTGAACTACGGGTCTTTCGTGAGATTTTAAAAGGAACGAGAATAGTTCATCATAACTTATTATATTCTCTTTCAGAAGGAGTAAGAAATTTACCTGCACAGATTGTTCATTTCCGACGACAGATTTGAGAATATTTCTGAATCACATATTTGTGATACATAAATACCGCTGGTACAAATGTCCAATCTGCCGTGTTTGCACGACATCTCCAAATGCAAGCATGGAGCATTTTCGAAAAAATCCTGATCACATGATACCATATGGGAAAAGAAACTCACAGAAAAAGATAATTCAACCGAGACGAGAAAAAAAATACAGGTACAAGTCGGATGAGAACTTGAACATCGAGGTGAAGAAGGAAGGTAACAAAGAAAAGTGAGTATACATCTATCAAAAATTTACATTTCCGCATAATCATCATATCATATCATATCAAATTATTTTGTCTTCTCTCAAAATGGGTTTTTATTTTATTATAAATATAAAACAGTTTATTGTGCTTGGAATTTTGTAGCCACTTCAATCAAAAATCACTGAGTGAATATTTTACTATTTATTTTTGCTTTTTCAGGATTGTTATAACACCCAAACCTCATTGTTTCAAGAAGGGGAATAAAATAGAAAAAAAATTCTACTGTGAGGTTTGTGAATTTAAAACACTTAGCTACAGTACACTGATGGTACATAAGAATAGGAATCATAATTTGGCTATGAGATGCCCAGGGTGTTTTCGTCACTTAAATTCGATAGCTGAATTGATAAAACATTTAATGGATAGTCCCAATCATATGACGACTTATCTCAGATGCAACATTTGTGATTTTGGAACCTACGATGAACGGGCATTAACGATTCATAAGAAGAGGAAACATTTTTAATCAATTCATGACGGAAGTGAACGAAGATCCGTGAAGGTGAAAATATCTAATGTGAGTAGAGAGTATTATTCCTGGAATCGAAAAGAAGAAAATGAGAAAAGTATGGACGTCACTGACACAATCGAAGTAGATTCTTACGTTTGCATATAAACTAGAAGATTTCAAATAACCGACTTTGCAATAGAGGCAAACGAGAAATATGAAGTGAAACAACGTCTGAACTTGGGTACCTAAAACATATTGTATAATGAACCAAAATTTAACCCACATTATTTCACTACTGATTAATCGATCGGCCAAGGAGAATTACGAGAGAAAATATGGACCATAACTGAACGAAAGAGAAAAATAACGACTTTTCTTTGATAGTGCTGTTCGAACATCCATGAAAGTGAAAAAGTATAATTATTGAAAATAAATTTTACGAAATTTCAGAGTTGTTTTATTTGACTTCACAAGAAAGGTGAAATTTCTTCTGAGATAGCACATAATATGGCTAGTAAGGGTAGGCAATAAAGGCAGACCTATCCTTTACCTAAAAAAAGCCTAAAATCTTTAGGCTATTTCGCCTTTGTGGAATCTACTAAGTAATGGAGATAATTTTTTTCACCCATCATGCCTATCCTACATTTCTTTTCAATGTATTATGTAATCGAAGAATATTTGATTGAAACTTCTCATCAAACATTCAGCGATCTCTACCAGCACCTGCAATCCTACTGCTACCTATACGTGAGAGCCATAAATTAGAAAAGAACCATTAGTAACAGACGAATGTTATTAGCGAATCGTACACCCCGACTGTTTCGCCTTTTCGAGTAGTCAGGTACATAATTTCGAAAAATTTCGAAGTAGTTAGGTTGAACAGTGGGTAATCATCCTCTCCAAAAGAAGCAATTTTTTGGCATTTATTTGCATTCAATTTTTTGGCGTTTTTTCGAATTCATGACATATCTTTATTTCCTATTTTTACTATTATTATTGGACCAAAAAATATGGGCAGTCCAGGGTTCAGTCCTCTATAGCATTCTGATAATATATACCGAAACACAGAACACGGCCTTATCACCAGGTGAAATGGACTCGAAGGCACAACTCAGTTTAGCAAGGCTGTGGTCAATTTCAAAAATAGAATAATAAAAACATCCCTTCCATTATCAAATTCCAGCTGCTCCGTAAGCCCCAACCGTTTACAAAATTGACCACAAAATTCACGGTTTTACCTCCGGTGCATTTAACAACAAGAGTAATATACCTGAGAAACAATATCAAATATCGTGGAATTTTGTGTTCCTTATTCTCGTGTGGTCAAATCGCATAAACTTCTTCCGCAACTATTTTCAAACCGAATCAATGTCTTCCTCTTCATTTTAGATCCTTTATATGTTAAAGTTTGTGACTTAAATATAAAGTTTCTTCTTTGTTTCTGTTCTCATTATCTATCGCAGATGGTAAAAAATTTTCACCTCATTTATAGTGATAGTGGAAGCTGAAAGTTTGAATGACTTTAAATTTTCTCATTTTATGTATTGCTCTATACCTACATAGAGTCCAACACTCCAAACGTTATTTTCAGAAGGATGTTAAATATCTTATATCTGAATCAAGTTTTCTACAAGAATCGAGTACCATCCGTCACGGTTCATGAAACTTTGTCGACTATTTGGATATAAATCTAAGTGCAAGTGCAAGGTGAAGTGTAATTGGCCATTGAGAAACGGGAGGAGGAAGTTTGATGAAAGGTTGTTGATTTAATTTTGATTCTTTCAAAAATATACTACTAAAGCGAAATTTCTTTCGTTATCGGTAATCAGCACCAATCCTTCACTATAATTTTTGGCATCAATGTTTGAAGAAAGTTCTTTTCATTACAAAATTTGCCAGAACATCAACTGTACCTACTACTTTCCTCGGTAATGAGAATTTTAATTCCGTTTCAGTAAATAACTGCATTGCAAAATAGGGGATAATTTCAAGGAATCAACTATGTAATTATTGTGTTCAGGAATAAGGAATAAAAAAATATATAATTATAACATCAGCTGTTCCATTCAAAACTAGATTGGAGTTTAAACAATATTCAATATAAAACACATCAAGACTATGAGAACACACTCAAAAATAGAACAGCTGTTCGCTGAATCGAAAGTCTATTAGACTGCTTTAATTCTTGAAAATATTTGTTTCTAGATTAAATAGATTTAGAATATTAACTCGTCAGTTCATTTCATTGTTACAACAGGCTCCATAAAGAAGAAACAAAATAATTACGGAACCTATCTTTTAATACATCGATAATCCTTCAAATTCCAAATTTCCTGTTGTAGTGATGTTATAATGCCGATTATAACATCCGAAAAACGAGTAGATTACCTACTTTTTTACCGATACATGAGGAACTGAATGAAAGAGCAGAATAATATAAATCGATATCCAATGGCCAAGCGGCAAGAGAAAACACCACAAACGTTAAAAGAAATAGATCGCGTGAAGCTGATGCACGAAGGATGCAGGCCTGCAGGATAAAGCAGAACAACAAATCAGCCGATCAAAGACAAGCTTGGTTAACGTAATTTGCACTAGGAAGATATGCTTGTATTTCATTACTTTTATGCAACAAATATTTATTAGTTGGAAGTTGCACATAAAACTCAGATATTTTCGAACTATATAAGATCGAATGAAATAAGACACTTCTTCGTGTTAATAAATTGTTATATTTGAGGTGAACATACCAAGATGCGCCGAAACATGTATCTTCTACTAAAATATATTTTTTTTTGTCATATGAAAATGCGATTGTAACTTCATTGATATTTGTATTTAAGCTGTTAATTTTATTTTAAGCTTTTGTATTCGATAAATTTCATTCATAATAAATAATGATTATTATCACTCAATTTATATGGTTTTAACAAACTATGAATTTGTATGTAAATAAACGTTTCTCTCAGTGTAAAGAAGGTAAGTAGCACTGACCGCCAACTGCTTATCCGGCCTAATTAGTCTATTCAAGGATGTAGGAACATGATAGAGTTAGAGTTAGTAGATAAGATTCATTGTTAAGTCTTCGAATAAACCGGAAAAATGTCAATGGGGTACCATACATATCTTCGTATGATACATGAAAAAACAGAGATAAGAACCTTACAAAAAACTGTCTGTTTGTCCGTACAAGTGTAATGATGATGTATTTGTGTGAAGAATTAGTAATAGGATTCATTGAACAGAATTATGGAAATAGCCCATAAAGTCCTACCTACCTACTTTCAGGTATATACAGCTTTACCAGATACATTTTGAATGTCGACATTTACCATTTACTATGCGCGCTTGGAATTTTCAGGGCAGTTCTTGTTTGTTCATGGAAAGAGTTCGGTAGAGTTATAGGCATCTTCAATTTTTTCTCTCTATAAATTAGTTGGGCATCTCAGAAAACGCTCGACAGATGAAATCGAAATTTGTCATTACTTTTCGGAACAATATCTTTGAACCAAGTTCTAATTCACACTCTCATCTGAATTGTATTGTTGAAAGCAGTAATCTCAAGAAAAGTCTTGTGGGAAAAGGCGAAGCAGCGATGAGTGAATCCGGTACCTGGAGTAGTGACCGCTCCAACATTACTAACAGTTCGAAATAAAAAGTTAATGCAGTACCTACCTTATTGTCATTTTTGAAGGGGATTTTGAGATTTTCGTCCAATAAATCTTTTTTTTCAGTTGGTAGTTGTTTTATCTCAATTTTGAGGATTGGTTTTCGAGACTGGATTCAAGTGTGTTAATTATTATCAATTTTAGGTCAATAAATGTCATGAAGTAAAAAAATTCCGAGTATGTTACCTTCTCCATTATATACAATGGCTAAAATTGCAACATTGATGCTAAGGAAACTTGTCCAAGTTGAACTGGGAATCAGAAATGATTTTCTGAATGAATATTGTGTGAATGTTATGGAAATTCATATGTATATCCACTTTCTAGATGAAAAAATTCCTGTCTGATGGTAACAGATTTGTTTTTTATGTAAATCCTTTAATTTTGAAGTTTTTTATCCAGGTTATTCAATTCACCTCCTATTCTTCGTAACTGATTTGAAATGTACAATGTACAAAAGCTTCATCATGCTATAAAAAGCCGAGTTACATATGTCCTTAAACATTGACCAAAAGTTCATTTCATCGTGGAAAATGATGAAAACTGACATCTTCACAAGAAATTCGTTATCGAAGATTTGCTCGAAGGATACAAATTATGAAAACTTCACGAAGCTTTTCCCATTATCACGAAATAGATAAATATATTTTCAACTGATTAAGACATATTTCTTATGAAAGATCTCATTGAAACACCAAAATATTTTCCGTTTCTCGATGTATACAAACATAAGTGCATTAACTTTTTATTTACAAAAATTGACACCAGGGGGCGTATCGCTTGTTTTGAATTCCCAATCACATACATATCATATCCTATTCCACACGTTAGCTTTCAAATGAAAATATTTATATTCAAAAAGTTATTCAGAGATCCATGGACACAAAACTGTCCTTCAGATCAAATAGATTAAATCGATCCATTGCAAGGAATTTCAAAGTTATTATATAATTACATATATGTAGGTAGGTATAATTATTTATATTCTCATATAAAATAAAGAATAAATTGAATTCCTTATATAACTACACAGTAACAAATACTTAATTAGTAATGTAAGATTACAATGGATTATAATATCTAACATAAAGATATAAATTTCTTGAATCAAACACATTTTATGTATCTTACTCCTAGTCACAGTTCAAGAAACTTCAACGAATATCATAATTTTCCATGTTGACTCTAATAATAGCTTTCAGTACATTAAGCAGTTGCAAATTGAACAAAACAAAATGGCGTAATTATCACGTCATGTCTTCTTAGGCATTGCGCATGTCTGAAACTTCTATGGAAGTTACTTCTTAAAATGTCGGGATCAGTTTGAAGTGTTCTATCGAGACATTGACATTATAAAACAGTGACTTTATAGCTTTTCGGTTCAGTTTGTGATTACTACTGGGATTTTTCTATTGCGAGTTGCGACGGATATGTGAGTATGAATATGAATTTCTATAATTTTTCCTCTTTCATTTTCTAATTACGACTAATTTTAATATCCTGAAGAGGTAATATAGAATATAACCGAAATCCCCAATAAAATTCTATCCCGGCATTTCCAAGGGAAGCGCGGTTTCAATGTGCAATCCTGAAACAACATACAGAGTGAGTCTTTGAGAATATGAATTTCTATAATTTTTCCTCTTTCATTTTCTAATTGCGACTAATTTTCAATATCCTGTAGAGGTAATATAGAATATAACCGAAATCTCCAAATAAATTCTTTCCCGGCATTTCCAAGGGAAGCGCGGTTTCAATGTGCAATCCTGAAACAACACACAGGGTGAGTCTTTGTGTACGAAACGTACAATAAACACCCAAAATTAAATATATCAAAAATTCATAAACTCAATTCAACCAAATATTTCCATTCGAAATTATTTAGATCTTTCTCTTTTTCATAATTGTAATTTCCTGTGTAAGTCGGCCAGGTGAGACAAAGGATTGCAATAGTTTATTTTAATATCTAACATTTCTTAATCCAACTGCAGCAATTTTGCAAGTAAAGAAAAATGTACTGAATATGCAAAATGGAAGTTGATTTCGATTTTGTGGTCTTGACGTCATTATACAATTTGACTATATACAGTTTGTTAGATTAGGAAATAAACGTTCATTATCAAGTGATCCGCATTATCAATCTCAATCCTCGAGTCCCTAAGTTTTCACCAACCCAGAACTCTTAGAACTTGAGGTACAATTGAGATTCCACCCCAACAATTTGACTCGTACAAATATTTCAACAGTAGATTCTTGAGATCAAAGTAAACATTTTTTCCTCTACCATTTTTCCAAATTGGCTCGGTTTAAAAGATACAGGCTGTTGAAAAACCATAAGAAAAGTTATTTTTAGTGTTATCTCACAAACTGTTTTTGGATTAAATGAATTTCGGAATATAGTGTTTCATTTATCTGATGATATTAACCACGTCTTCCAGTTTTCTCATTATGACCATAATAGAATAAAATTTCATTACTCCTTCAAGACATACAAGTATGTAAAGGATGATATAATGAAAAGAACAGATACTATTCCCTACAAAAGATATTATCCCCTAAGAATTCTAGTTCTAGTTTATCTGAGCGTACATCTTGAAAATGGGACGAATTCAATTCTCCGTTTTCGAATTAGGATGGAAATAAATTGTATTATAAAGCATATGGCGAAGGAAAGTATTGAATAATAACACAAGTGTCTTAACTAATTTTGCGATATTTTCGAAACGACTTGAGATATTCGAACGAGATTTGACGAGAAGGCACGCCTCATTACGTTGGACAACTCGTCTTCAGCAACAAGGTACAGTTGCTCCCTTGTTTTCTACCTACCTCTAGGATGCACCACGTTTTAGTCAAAAATGACAGATCGAAAAATCAAGTTTTCTAATTGTTTCATGAAAATGCAGCAGAAATTCAGAACACAATTATTTATAACAATAGATATCATCACGAGAAAAAAGCTTTTCAAATCACAAAAATTTTTGAAGATACCATCTCCAGCTAGGATATAAGGGTTCAGTCTTTTCTTTATCTAGAATGTTTGGTAAACAAAGTATTTCCGAACGTGGTACCATAGAACATTGCCGATTTCAGAGTGAATATGTTTACAATGTTTAGAAAACTGTGTACCACTCGAAAGCTTGTAACTCTTCACATGAAACTCTGAGAAAAGCAAACGATTTTCTCAATGAAAACCGCCAAAAATTCAGTATTACTTATTCAATAATCAAATACCAATCATTAGGTTCATTATTTTCTCTAATCCTTTCTTTCAAAAATAAGCTACCTCGCTTTGTCAACTACTATTAGTGTTATATAGAGTTTCTCGATCTAGGTATGACCGCATAAGTGTTCTATGCATTCAAGTAAAATTGATTCTCAAATACTTCTCGGAATTCTTAATTTTCCTTAGAAACTTAGACATATTCGTGATTCCGAAAGGGTGTGTTTTCTACCTGCTACTCTTATCTTCGGACAATTTTTCATTCATTGCTGTCATATTTGTATTCTAATGTAGACAACATTCTTCATTTATGGCTGTCGAAAAATATTTTAAAAGGAAGTTTGATTATATATTTCTTATCTACATTTATCTGTTAGGATTTGAGAGAAATATTATAAATAAAAGAACTAAGCAGGTATATACTGAAGAATTGCTCGGAAAATATATTTTCCATTCTAGGGGCGGTATATTTCGATGACTTCAGAGAAATAATACTTTGAAGTGGTACCGATTCCACATATGTGATGAGAATAAAAAACTCATTCTTAATAACTGTAATGACATAGTTTTGAAAAATATATTAATCTAACTTTTTTATTGCATGAGACGAATATGTTTTATTTTTGGCTCCCGCATGACGGACAAAATCAATATTCAATTTTATTCCTGTCAAAAATTGCCGGAAAAAAATGAATAGCATGGATAGTGAGCACTGTGAGCAATAAAAACATGTCGAATATTGTTGAAAAAAAAAGGTAGGGAAAATTTGTACTAGGATTCATTTACCGCGTTCGGCAATACCATCCGAGAGCGGACGAATATTTTAGTCACGTGACAACAGATCATAGGTTATCATAGGAATCCTTTGTTCAATAGAACGTTTATCCTGCATCTGGATACAGTAAACGAACGATTCATACCAATCCGAAATGTCTGAGGTAATTGCCGAACGCGGTAATTGATCAGAATGATGGCAATAGCCCATAAAGTCCTAATTAACTAGTTTTAGGTATATACAGCTTTTTCAGATTAATTTTTAATGTCGACATTTACTATGCGCCTTTGGAATTTTCAGGGTAGTTCTAGTTTGTTCATGGAAAGAGTTCGGCAGAGTTTTAGGCATCTTCAATTTAATCGGTTTTCTTTCTTCGGTACATGGATGACCGCTCCGATTATGAGTTTGAATAAGCGCGTTATTAAGATTTCATCGACACATGAACCTGATAGTGAACCAAATTATCACGTCATTTCTTCTTAGGCATTGCGCATGTCTGAAACTTTTATGGAAGTTACTTCGTAAAATGTTGGGATCAGTTTGAAGTGTTCTATCGAGACATTGACATTATGAAACAGTGACTTTATAGCTTTTCGGTTCAGTTTGTGATTACTATTGGAATTTTTCTATTGCGAGTTGCGACGGATATGTGAGTATGAATATGAATTTCTATAATTTTTCCTCTTTCATTTTCTAATTACGACTAATTTTGATATCCTGTAGAGGTAATATAGAATATAACCGAAATCTCCAAATAAATTCTATCCCGGCATTTCCAAGGGTAGTGCGGTTTCAATGTGCGATCCTGAAACAACATACAGGGTGAGTCTTTGTGTACGAAACGTACAATAAATACCCAAAATTAGACATATCAAAAATTCATAAACTCAATTCAACCAAATATTTCCATTCGAAATTATTTAGATCATTCTCTCTTTCATAATTGTTATTTCATGTGTAAGTCGGCCAGGTGAGACAAAGGAATGCAATATTTTTTTTTAATATCTAACATTCCCTAATCCAACTGCAGCAATTTTGCAAGTAAAGAAAAATGTACTGAATATGCAAAATGTAAGTCGATTTCGATTATGTGGTCTTGACGTCATTATACAATTTTACCATATATAGTTTGTTAGATTAGGAAATAAACGTTCATTATCAAGTGATCCGCATTATCAATCTCAATCCTCGAGTCCCTAAGTTTTCACCAACCCAGAACTCTTAGAACTTGAGGTACAATTGAGATACCACCCCAACACTTTGACTCGTACAAATATTTCAACAGTAGATTCTTGAGATCAAAGTAAACATTTTTTCCTCTACCATTTTTCCAAATTGGCTCGGTTTAAAAGATACAGGCTGTTGAAAAACCATAAGAAAAGTTATTTTTAGTGCTATCTCACAAACTTTTTTGGATTAAATGAATTTCGGAATATAGTGTTACATTTATCTGATGATATTAACCACGTCTTCCAGTTTTCTCATTATGACCATAATAGAATAGAACTTCATTACTCCTTCAAGACATACAAGTATGTAAAGGATGATATAATGAAAAGAACAGATACTATTCCCCACAAAAGATATTATCCCCTAAGAATTCTAGTTCTAGTTTATCTGAGCGTACATCTTAAAAATGGGACGAATTCAATTCTCCGTTTTCGAATTAGGATGGAAATAAATTGTATTATAAAGCATATGGCGAAGGAAAGTATTGAATAATAACACAAGTGTCTTAACTAATTGTGCGATATTTTCGAAACGACTTGAGGTATTCGAGGTTTGACGAGAAGGCACACCTCATTACGTTGGACAACTCGTCTTCAGCAACTAGGTACCTCCCTTGTTTTGTACCTACCTCTAGGATGCACCACGTTTTAGTCAAAAATGACAGATCGAAAAATCAAGTTTTCTAATTGTTTCATGAAAATGCAGCAGAAATTCAGAACACAATTATTTATAACAATAGATATCATCACAAGAAAAATCTAGAGTGTTTGGTAAACAAAGTATTTCCGAACGTGGTACTATAGAACATTGCCGATTTCAAATAACTCATAGTGAATATGTTTACAATGTTTAGAAAACTGTGTACCACTCGAAAGCTAGTAACTCTTCACATAAAACTCTGATAAAAGCAAACGATTTCCCGATGAAAACCGCCAAAAATTCAGTATTACTTATTCAATAATCAAATACCAATCATTAGGTTCATTATTTTCTCTAATCCTTTCTTTCAAAAATTAGCTGCCTCGCTTTGTTAACTACTATTAGTGTTATAAACTACTATTAGTGTTATATAAAGAGTTTCTCGACCTAGGTATGACCGCATATGTGTTCTATGCATTCAAGTGAAATTGATTCTCAAATACTTCTCGGAATTCTTAATTTTCCTTAGAAACTTAGGCATATTCGTGATTCCGAGAGGGTGTGTTTTCTACCTGCTACTCTTATCTTCGGACAATTTTTCATTCATTGCTGTCATATTTGTATTCTAATGTAGACAATATTCTTCTTTTATGGCTGTCGAAAAATATTTTAAAAGGAAGTTTGATTATATATTTCTTATCTACATTTATCTGTTAGGATTTTAAGAAATATTATAAATGAAAGAACTAAGCAGGTTTATACTGAAGAATTGCTTAGAAAATATATTTTCCATTCTAGGGGCGGTATATTTCGATGACTTCAGAGAAATAATACTTTGAAGTGGTACCGATTCCACATATTTGATGAGAATAAAAAACTCATTCTTAATAACTGTAATGACATATTTTTAAAAAATATATTAATATAACTTTTTTATTGCATGAGACGAATATGTTTTACTACGCTCCTTTGGAATTTTCAGGGTAGTTCTAGTTTGTTCATGGAAAGAGTTCGGCAGAGTTTTAGGCATCTTCAATTTAATCGGTTTTCTTTCTTCGGTACCTGGATGACCGCTCCGATTATGAGTTTGAATAAGCGCGTTATGATAATTTCATCGACACATGAACCTGATAGTGGACCAAATGAAATGAGAAATGATGAGTATGAATCACATGCATATCATATCCTTTCTCATTTTCATCGAGAACATGTTAGCTTTCAAATGAAAATATTTATATTCAAAAAGTTATTGAGAAATCCATGGACACTAAACAGTCCTCCAAATCGAATAAATCGAAGAAATTACATAAGAATTATATAATTATTATGCATAATCATTCATATTCTCATAGAGTATAAAAAATAATTAACTTTCTGCAATTTCCTTATATAACTACACAGTAACAAATACTTAATTAGTAATGTAAGATTACAATGGATTATAATATTTGACATAAAAATATAAATATTTTTGAATCATATATATTTTATGTTTACTCTTTACTCCTAGTCCAGAAAATTCGAAGAATATCATTATATTCCATGTGACTCTAAGCATAGCTTTCAGTACATTTAGCAGTAGCAAATTGAACACAACAAAATGGCGTCATTATCATGTCATGTCTTCTTACGCATTGCGCATGTCTGAAAATCCTATATAAAGTTACTGCCTAAAATGTCAGGATCAGTTTGAAGTATTCTTTCGGGACTTTGACATTACAAAACTGTGATTTTATATTCTATCGTTGTAGTTTCTGATTACTAGTGGAATTTTTCTATTGCAACGGATATGTGAGTATAATTATGAAGTCTTATATTTTATCTTCTTTTATTTTCCAATTACGCCGTAATTACTTTGTAAATTATTCTAATACTACTAATATCAAACCCTGTTCTTAATTTGCTAATATAATTTAGCAGATTTCGTAAAAATTAATTTGACAACTGCAAATGACAGTTATTGTCATTTCAAAATTGATTGAATCCCCATTCTCCCATCTATAACTAAGCGGGGAACAGATCAGATGAAAAGTGTTTAGTGACTACTGTCTTGTTTCTTTGCACTCCGTTCTAATGAAAGTATTTCTGTATTCGTGACAGAAAATTTGGAAATTTTGTGAAATTCTTCACTAACGTGCTAAATCAATAATAGGTACTTCTCGATATGTTGATGCTCAAATCTTCTGATAAAACTTTCCTCACGCTGATTTACCTAGCCTGATTACTTATGATGTCTTCCATAATCATAAATTTTTTCATTTCTTTCTTGTCTCCAATGTTAATTCTTCAATTTGACTCTCATATGGTTGTTATCTGTATTATTCAAATTCTTGCATTATATATACGTGAATCATGGAATTTATTATAACTATTTCCTTCCCATTTCATTTATCTCTCAATAAAAAAATTTGTTCAATTTGCCAAAATCAAAACTTCAGTGACTATGATATATACGCACATTGATTTTCCATTCAAAAACAATAACTGAACAAAAGAATTCTTTCAGCCGAGCCGAGATACCTCTTCTCTTGAGATTTTGTGAGTGCTATTATTGTTACACCATTTTTACGTTAATTAAGACTCGGCTTACAACTTTGAACTGAAATGAGACGGGTCACAACAAAAATTTTGTGAATTTTATTAGTGAGTGTTTGAACTTATATTCATTCATTTTGAACTGGTGTCTTGGGCTGTCCTCGGATCGAACGTATCGTAATAAATTATACCTATCATGAAAATCGGTCACGTAATAATAATTGAATTTTTCGCGGTATAATTCAGAAATCGGGGAGTAATTCTATAGTTTAATTTATGGCGAAACTAACAAAGCAATCTATATTGGCCGTAGGATGATTCATCCTTGTGCATTGGAGTAAATGGTGATACCAAGGTATGATTTGTAGACAATGTTATACCGCATGAACTCAAAAATAAAATTCTGGTTATAGGCGCTACTGTGGGAATCATTATAATCGATTCTAAATCTTTTTTGTTTGTTTATGTTGGTGTTCGTGGACTGTATTAACTTGATGAAAAACAAAACAACTCTTTTCACTTAAAGGGTAACTTTATTGTTTTTCGAACTGAACGCTTTTTACAATCTGGACTTGCTCTTTTTAACATCGAGAGAGTAAGTGAGTGAATGTATATGTAGTAAATGTAAACACTGACTCGTGATTAAGTTCGTAAATGACTAAGACTAAAGTAAAGGGAAGATTCCTTCCGCGTGGATGTTACATAGCTCTAAGAAAGCAAATGATGCGGTAGATGGCAGGTCCAGCTCATCACGGTAGCGCTGTGGCGCGAACATGCCGCCCCCTTTGCAAAGCCCAAGCTTTCAAATCTCAACGGGAAGAGGACAAATCTTCTGGAAATTCCGTTTTAGAACTCCTGCACTTGTTCGGATTGAGGCACTGCGAGCTACGCCATCTTGACCTTTGTGTAATGCTATGACTCGTCCAAGACGCCATTCAGTGGGTGGGGATTGATCGTCCTTGATTACTACCATTTGATTTTCGAGCAATTGACCATGCTCGCTTTTCCACTTTTGTCTGGATTGAAGTTCTACGATATAGTCTCGCTCCCATCTTCTCCAAAAATCCTGACAGATCTTCTGCATTAACTGGAATCTTGAAAGACGGTTCATCTTTGTGTCAGTGACATTTTCTTCTGGTGCAGCTATCAGCGTTCTGCCAATGAGGAAGTGAGCCGGAGTGAGGGAACTGAGGTCATTTGGATCAGGGGAGAGTTGACAAAGAGGTCGAGAATTCAAAATAGCCTCAATCTGACATAAAACAGTACTAAACTCCTCAAAAGTAAGGTGTGTATTGGACAAAACATGTTTCAGGTGTGACTTTACGCATCGCACATTTGATTCCCAAAGACCGCCCATGTGAGGGGAATATGGGGGGATAAACTGCCAATCAATGCCCTCACAAGTAGAGGAAGAAGTCAATTCGTCTTTTTTCTGAGACAAAAACTTGCCTAATTCACGAAAGGCACCTACAAAATTTTTGCCGTTGTCAGAAACTATCTTTTTGGGCTTTCCACGCCTGGAAATAAATCTTCTTAAGGATTGCATAAAAGATTCCGTTGAAAGACTTGAAATTAATTCGAGATGCACAGCCTTTGTAGCAAAGCAGATAAATAATCCAATATAGCACTTTTCCAATTTGCCGCCGCGACCTCTACTTAAACCATGACGTATAATGAAGGGACCTGCGTAGTCGACACCGACGCAGCTAAATGGAGGAGATGGAACGATTCTTTCTCGCGGTAAATTTCCCATCAAGGGCTGAACTGTTTCTCCTCTGTGTCTTGCGCACCGTATGCATTTCCTCACGATTGAGCGCGCCATATTTCTACCGCCGATAGGCCAAAACTCTTCCCTTATAAAGGCTAGCAAGCTATGAGGACCCACGTGTAGGTGGCGAAGATGCTCATAAGAAAACAACAGTTTAGTTAAATGATGTGCGCAATCCAAAACTATAGGATGCTTTTTGTTGAAACTCAAATCGGAATATTCTAATCGGCCGCCGACGCGTATAAGGCCAGCAGAATCGGAAAACGGAGTCAAACTTAACAATTTGCTCTTGCCATTTATTTTTCGATGTTGGGATAGATCAGACACTTCTCTGGGAAAGGATTGAATTTGTGATATTCTCAATAAAATTGTTCGAGCGCGATTCAGCTCTTGTTTAGACAAACATCCGAAAACACGCTCAGTCTGAAACGTTCTACAGTTTTTGGCAAATCGCAACATGTAAGCAACCGTTCTCAGCAAATGGGTATAACTTGAAAATCTCTCGAAAGGAAATAAGGTTTCCTGACACTCTTTAATAGCGACGCATGTTTGCTGCCTTAGCTCCGGCAAGTTGACAACTGCATAAGTATGATTCGGCCAATTGCCTTTTTCTAGGCACAACCAGGTCGGTCCGCGCCACCAAAGTTGTGATTCCAACAACTCGCTTGGATAGAGCCCTCTTGATACTAAGTCTGCGGGATTGTCGCGCGTAGGTACATAACGCCACTCGCAATTAGCAGTTAAACCCTGAATTTCTGCAACTCTATTGGCGACGAAAACTTTCAACGAACTGGGACTCGCGCTTATCCAAGCAAGAACGATTTGTGAGTCGCTCCATAAAAAACATTCGTCAAACTTGAGTGTCATTGATTTTTTAACTTTGTCCGCTAATCGAGAAAGAACTAGTGCGCCGCATAACTCTAAACATGGCACACTTATTGTTTTAATAGGTGCCACCTTGCTTTTAGCAGTCAACAAATGGACATGTATCCTACCCTCGACGTCGATGCTTCTTACGTACACGCATGCACCGAACGCACGCTCGCTTGCATCGCAATATCCATGCAACTCGATACGTGGAGGGTTGTCGCAAACTACTCGTCGTGATATTGAAATTTTCTCTAAATTCGGCAGATCGTTTAAAAATCTGAACCATCTATCGGCTAGATGTCTGGGCAACGCATCATCCCATCCTAACTTCTCGAGCCATAAACTTTGCATCAGAATTTTGGTGACGGATAAAATGAGCCTCTTGGTGCATCTACTACCGACATCGAGATTCTCTAACGTGTACAATAGCTTATCATTGAGACACGACCAAGTTAATCCTAACGTTTTCGCGTTTTCCCCAGGACCGAACTCTATGATCCCGCAAGGAGAATCCTTGTTATCTATATTAGCTAGAACTTCTGGTTCATTGGAATACCACTTTCTTAATTCAAAGCACCCGCTTAGTAAAACAGATGAAACTTCAGCGCAAATGCTCTGCGCATGCTCAATAGTATCAGCGCCTGTAAGCAAATCGTCTACATAGAAATCTCGGCGAATGATTTCCGCAATGTATGGCTGGCTGTCTTGACACACTTTTGCTAGTTCGAAAAGGCAACGAATTGCTAAGTAACTCGCACATGCCTGACCATAGGTTACCGTGTTTAGCGTATATGATTTCAGCGGCTGGTCGGGACTATCACGCCATAATATTTTTTAAAGGTTTCGCTGATTAGGTTCGATGAGCACTTGTCGGTACATCTTAGCGCAATCTGCTGAAATAACGTACTTGTGCTGTCTAAATCTCAAGATGATTGACAACAAGTCTTCTTGCAAAATTGGACCGATATACTGGATATTGTTAAGAGAGATTCCGTTACTGGTAGGAAATGACGCATTGAAAACTACTCTTAAACGTGTAGTCTTGCTGTTTTCCCGTAAAATTCCGTGATGCGGCATGAAATATTCGCATACATCATCGTTTATCTGCTCTTCAGCTAAACTCATATGATTGAGGTCTATGTACTCTGAGAGGAAATTTGTATAGAGAATTTTAAGCGATTCGTTTTTGCTTAGTTTTCGTTCGGTACTATGGAACAACTTCTGTGCTTGACTACGTGATTCGCCTAAACAGCTAGGATGTTGCTTTAGAGGAAGAGTGACTATGAAACGTCCAGAAGAGTCTCTACGAGTGGTTTGTTCAAAGATTGTTTCGCATTCAATTTCTTCGCGTGACCAAGGCTTGACAACGGAGCACTCTTCGGTTTCCCAAAACTTCGACAGTATTCTACATAACTCTTGATTTGTGCTCAAGTGACATGAAGTGTTGCGAACGTTGTTATCATTACTAACGCGACCGGAGACGATCCAACCAAATACCGTGTCCTGTAATACTGGCTTGTTCCTACCGCACGAAATTTTATTAGGCTTGATGATTTCCCAGAACAACTCTGCTCCGATAAGCATATCGATGGGAGCGGGCTTATTGAATTCGGGATCCGCCAATTGCAGATCACTAGGAATTTTTAACGAACTAACATCAAACCCCCACGCTGGAGTCATACTGGTGATATTAGAAAGAACGAAACAGTTAACACTCGCTTTAAACTTACCATACCGAGAGTTTAGATCTACTACGCATTTCTCTTTGATTTTTGAAATATTGCCTGAGATACCTAGAACGTTTAAGCTTGCGTTGCTTGTTGATATACCCAAACGCTGACGCAAACTATCCGTGATGAAACTTGATTGCGATCCAGAGTCTAACAGTGCACGTACCGAAACGGGCTGATTGGACTCGTCAAAAACTATAACCTTTGCTGTAGACAATAACACTGTGTAATTATTGAGGACGTCTACGCCACTGGCTAAAGAGTTTACGTTATTCGAACTTGAGCCGCTTTCTTTGGTAACCGCTGTGTATTCATTTTCAGGATGTAAAAGAGTGTTATGCCAAGCTTTGCATTTTTTACAAGGACCGGACCTACATTTTCTGCTCGAATGGTTATTCAGTAGACAAATATTACAGAGATTGGCCTGTTTAACAAACTCTATTCTTTTTTCCAATGACAAACCTAAAAATGATTCACATTTATAAATCGAGTGAGATTCTTTGCAGAAGAAACATGACAAAGCCGTAGAATTATTGGAAACTAGGGATTTGGAACTTTGTCGGAAATCTTTCCTTTTGTTTTCATCTGCCACGTACCTACTGGAACCGCTTTTAAATTCAAGGGTTTCTAATAAATCTGCACGGTTGCGCAAAAAGGTTTGTAAATTTTCTAACGTCGGGTTATCACACGATAAGGAATGCTTTTCCCATTCACTGAGTGTTTTAGCATCTAACTTGCTTGCTGCTAGAAAAATCAATAATGGGTCCCAATTTTTTGTGTTCTGTTCTAGTGAGCGCAAATGCTTGGACAGATCATCGACTAATTTACGCAACTTGTAAGAACTTTCCTTTGTTATAGACTCTAAACCGAAGATTAATTTGATATGATTATGAACTAATAATCTAGTATTATTATATCTATCGCATAAAACTTGCCAAGCTACTGTGTAACCTGCACTTGTGAATTCAACTGCTTTGATTACAAGGGCTGCACTTCCCTCTAGGGAGGCTCTAAGGTAATGATACTTCTGAATCGAACTCAGAGACTCATTGCTATGAACTAAAGACTCGAAAGTTTCTCTGAACTCTAACCAATTTTCATATTTTCCCTGGAACTTGGGAAGGGCAATAACTGGCAATTTAACTCCACTTAAAATACTGGTAGGACTACCTGTCTCTGACACTGCGGAATTTCTTGAAGAGATTTGACTGTTGAAGTCCACAATTACTTTACTTGCTAACAGGGACTTGGCAATAGACCGGTAATCGTAATACGTGTCTTCGAAGGTGGCCCTAATTTCATATTCCTTCTGGAGAGCTTCTTCGGAGGCTGCCAATTCTATATGGTTTTGCACCTCCTCGAACTCATCAAATACTATTTTCACGCGATCTAATCTTTCTTCTAGCTGGATCAGGTCGGTTTCACTCAGTTTATCTAGGTCTTTCTTACTATCTACGTGTTTAACAAAATTTGTTAGGGAGCTCTTTAGCGACCCTCGCTTTCTAGTTAACGAATCGGTCATTTTCAACACTACGCCAAGCAGAGCTATAATAATAATTGAGAAACAAAACGACTATTTCGACTATTTTAAAAACTCGACAGGTGAAAAGGGAATAACAAGATCTGGATAAATGGAAAAACAGGAACGGACTCACCAACTACCTCTTGGTGCCGAATGCAATCTGATTTCCAGCTTTTCTCCTCTTTTATTCACTTCTTTTTCACATCCGTTGGCTCGAATGGACCATGTTGGTGTTCGTGGACTGTATTAACTTGATGAAAAACAAAACAACTCTTTTCACTTAAAGGGTAACTTTATTGTTTTTCGAACTGAACGCTTTTTACAATCTGGACTTGCTCTTTTTAACATCGAGAAAGTAAGTGAGTGAATGTATATGTAGTAAATGTAAACACTGACTCGTGATTAAGTTCGTAAATGACTAAGACTAAAGTAAAGGGAAGATTCCTTCCGCGTGGATGTTACATAGCTCTAAGAAAGCAAATGATGCGGTAGATGGCAGGTCCAGCTCATCACGGTAGCGCTGTGGCGCGAACAGTTTATAATCCGAAATTTGCACAATGGAAGAATCCCATGTTTACAGGTGATGTTGATTTTTTATTACTCTGTATTGTTGGAAATTCGAATTTCTAGCTGCTATCAAAACCAGTAAGCGCGACCGTTGACACTTGCCAATAAGTCAACTCGCGAGCCAATGAAAATCGTACTAGTGGCGGTCTTCTAGAGGTACTAAGGTAGCCAATGATCATAAAGAGTGTGGGGACCTGCCAATCACTTGCCTCGCGCTGCTAGTGATATAGTGGATGAATGAGAAAGTTACCTCATTATGCATAACATAATGTTATTATGTCGTTCAAAAGATTACAAAGTAAGGATCGAAAGAATGGCTCAATTGGCTATTGAAAATGGCGGTCAGTTTTGCAGTTGAGAAAGACTATGTGGATGTGGAGGGAAGAAACAAGAACTCTTTTTTGCAAGAACTGATTATCGCAGATGAGGAATGAAGCAATTCGTCAACATTGTGCGCCTATATGCCATCACATACCTACATATGTAGACTTTTTTACATTACTTTTAATTCTTTATCAATCGACCACGTACCCGCACTAGTCCAACCTCAATTGAGAGGCACCTAAAGGCGGGATGTGATGTGATGTCACTGTCGGGTATGAGTCTCTGAGCCCACTCGTTCATCTTCTCTATATTCTTTTTGTTGAAAATTTTTTTGTCTCTTAGTTCTAATCTTAGGTTCCAGTACTTTTTTTTTATGTTTCGTTACGCTTCGACCCTGTGATCCAGCCTGCAGTATATCATGATGTGTTCCATGTCATCACGCCCTGTTTTGCACTCGCACTCTCCATCTGTGGGTCTCAATTTAAAGATGCTTAGGTAGGCTAACATGTGTCCATGCCCAGTCAACAACTGAGTTGCTTTGAATGTCGACCCGAGTCTCTCATTGCCTAGATCTCTAAAATTCTCTTATCTTGTTCCAGAATCGCATCTTTTCATTCTTTTCAATCTGTTACGTCAATACCGTCCAATAAAAGCGCAGATCTATGTCTATCTACGAATCAGAGCAAAGTCTGCTCGCTCTCTTTCCTCCGAGATGTAATTCTGGAACTCTACATCTCATTGTCTCGCCTCTTTCCCACACAAGTTGCCATTCGTCAATCATGCTTCACATTTAAATATTTCGTCTTTCTTTCTTGTCTGCCGTGAAGGGGGGAAGGGAAATAGCAGAGTAGATTTCGTGCAGGAAGGTCAGGCACCGATAATGTATTCTGTCTACAACAGGTTATTGAGAAAAGGGCAGCTAGAAACATAGAAACACATATAAAATTCGTGGACCTTTAAAAAGCGTATGATACCGTTGCAATTACAATACTGTTGGAAGTACTGGAGCAGTCTAATATAAATCATACGTACATACAGGCATTGAAAGAACTATATATAGACTCAAAATCTAAGGTTGAATCAGGCAGATATGTTACCAAGGAGTTTTCAGTAACGAAAGGCAATGACAAGGATGCTGTATCTCACCAACCCTCTTCAAAATATACATATCCAAAGCTTTGAACAAAGCTGATTCTTTTCTTATTATTAATGATGTTTTCACTTTGTCCTCACCCAAATCAATCATCAGCTTGTCCTCTTTCAATCTGTTGGAACGAAAAACCATAATGTCCGTCTTCTTTCTATTCAAACTGAAATTGTTCCTTGATAGCCACGTTGGTATATAACTTCGCATTTCAGCTGCAGTTCACTTATATTACGTTCCGCTATTGAATATTTGGAATCATCCACAAAATTCGTCGACTCGGTATCTTCGATCGAATCTGCAACTTCACACATATCATTTATCATTAGGTCCTTTCGTTTGCATAAAAAGTGTAGCACTTTTCTACACTCAATGTCGATTTGATTTACACCAGTGTGAAGCAAATGTAGTTTATCTACAAAAAAGAGATGTAGATGTCCTCTACACTGGTGTAAATTCAATCAGCAAACGAATACTAAAATCGAGTGTAGGAAAGTGCTATCTCATGCAATGATAGCGAATTTCGTGAACACTTCGTAGAGGTTCTTGCGGCGATTGACTTCGTACTGGTTTCCACATCACACCACGAACATGTGCTACCCTCAACAAGTCCACGTAATTCAAATCAATAAGAAATTCCAAAGTGAACAAACAATATTTGAGGTGAATTTCCTCCCAGAGAAATAATAAAGAAAAATTATAATGAATAATGGAGAAGAGAAAATATCGAAAACCCACAATTCCATATTTTCCGAGATTTTCAATGAGAAAATCTTTATTCAGGCAATCAAATGCCTTAAATAGATCGATGAATAATCCTGAAACTAACATTCCTTTTTCCAGGAACTTCAAAATATTATTAGTGAATTGAAATATATAGCCGTTTGGGTGGACCGATTTTTCAAAAATCCATGTTGAGACGGATGGAAAAGATCATGAATATTGTAATATATCAGAAGTCTAGTCACCACTGCTAGCTCAAATACTTTCGAAAAACTATTCAACAGGCTTATAGGCCTATATTTTTTCCAGTCCTCAGGATCCCCATACTTGAATATTGGAATTATCACCGATAGCTTCAGCTGCTCAGGAAACACCCCAAACCTTCACTATATGACACAATATTGAAGAGATAGCATCAACACTCAATTGAACAATTTTAACTGGAATTTCGCCAATTCCAGAACTTGAATTGCTTTTCAGTTTCCTAAATATCTCAACAATCTCCTCTATGGTAAAGGGCTTCACGTAAAAAGATGTATTGGTTTCAATATTGCAAGCAAATTTTGAATTATTGAGATTTTTATTCGTGTTCGGGATCAATTGAACCAATAATTCATTGTAATCATCCGCTGTTTCCTGAGGTGATTTAGAAGTTGTATTTTCAAAACTGCCTTCATTCCTAATTTCATTGCATATTTTCCACATGGCTTTAGTCTTATTATCCGAGGTTTTAATATCTAGCATCAATGAGTATCCAGTGTAATATATTTCAAGGGAAAACGTATATTGAAAATATTTATGAAGTCATTAGAGAAGCTTTGCCATTGCTTATTATCCTGGAAGCTGATGACGTTTTGTTTATTTGTTGAAGCACTGGAACCGACTGGTGACGCTTGAGGAAAATCCTATTAACAGCTACTCCTTCCGGCCAAAAATCTGCACTCATGGCATCCTGCAAATATTCTGCCGGAAATGGAACTTTGAATGATGAATATATCTCCGGTTGTCTTGATTTCAATTTTTCACATTTAAAGTCTGGTATATGCGGTTTGAAAAAATCACACAGCTTATTCTCTGTAGTGTCAGGATTTAGTCGGAATACATGAATGTATGACATTATCATTTTAGGTACCACTGAGTTAGTTTTCTGAGTACCAATTATTGGTTTTGGGGATTTTCTTGTTGCGCTTGTATTGCTTTGGTGACTCTTTGGAGCGAATGTATCCAGTATGATGTTGTTCGTTTTCCTCTTCTTCTTCACTACCACATTCCATTTTGACTATCAAACAATATAGCATATGTATGAGTTTTAACAAAGGTAAGTGTAATGAGGTACCTCATAAGCCCGTTAATTGAAAACACACAACTCATAATAACAGTTTTATGATTTTCAATTTGAAGCGCGAAATCAGAATACTCTTCCTTGTATTTTATATAAATATCGACAAGAAAATGAACATCCTGAGGGACAAAACATAAGTAAGACGTTGATTGTTCCTTTTCTTATCGAATAATTATCGATGTTCAGAAAATACTCTTTCCAATTACTTTATCCTAATTTTTTTTTCTTTACAGAATGGACGCTTTCCTGTTTAACGCCTTCGGAATTAGTTCCGAACCACTTGGCCAACTCAGTAGAAAGGACATCGAAAAGAATTTGGGTTTGGAAGAAGACAAAATTTTTACTGACTCGAACAAGATCTATCAACCTGATTCATCTTTGTCTAAAAACTCCGGAGTGAGATTCGAATCACAGCAATCAGCTTCCCAACTCAGCGAAAAGGTTTTGTGTTCGGAAAAAGCCAAAGTCTCTACCGAATCTCACAAAATGAAACAATATGATTATTCATTGTATGATGACATCTTCGGAATGAGTTTAGCATCTCAGCAATCAATACCCCAACTAAGCAATGAGGAAATGGAAATGATTTGTTGTCTGGAAGAAGCCAAAACCTCTGTTGATTCGAACAAGATCAATCAACCTGCTTCTTCCTTGACTAACACTTTCGGGAAGAATCTCGGATCACAGCAATCAACTCCTCATCTCAGCGATGAGGAATTCGAAAGGATTTTGTGTGTGGAGAAAGCCAAAAGTTTTGCCGAATCGAACAAAAAACAATCTGATTATTCATTTTCTGACATCTTAGGAAAAACTTCAGAACCTCAGCCATCACCACAACAACACAGCAATGAGGAATTGGAAATGATTGTGCGTCTGGCAGAAGCTAAAATCTTCGCTGACTCGAACAAGATCTGTCAGCCTGATTCTTCCTTGTCTTACAACTCCGGAATGGGATTCGAATCACAGGAACTCAGCGAAAAGGTTTTGTTTTCGGAAAAAGCCTCTACCCAAACGAATAAAATGTACCAATATGATTATTCATTGTCTGATGACATCTTCGGAATGAGTTTAGAATCTCAGCAATCAATACCCCAACTAAGCAATGAGGAAATGGAAATGATTTGTTGTCTGGAAGAAGCCAAAACCTCTGTTGATTCGAACAAGATCAATCAACCTGCTTCTTCCTTGACTAACACTTTCGGGAAGAATCTCGGATCACAGCAATCAACTCCTCACCTCAGCGATGAGGAATTCGAAAGAATTATGTGTGTGGAGAAAGCCAAAGTATCTGCCGAAGGGAACAGAATGAATCAATCTGATTATTCATTGTTTGACATCTTCGGAATAACTTCAGAACTTCAGCCATCACCACAACAACTCAGCAATGAGGAATTGGAAATGATTTTGCGTCTGGAAGAAACCGAAAGCTTTGCTGAATCGAACAATATCAATCAACCTGATTTTTCCTTGTCTAATAAACACGGAGTGAGTTTCGAATCAGAGCAATCATTTTCCCAACACTGCGAAAAGGTTTTGTGTTCGGAAAAAGCCAAAGTCTCTTCCGCATCGAACAACTTCGACAACTTCGGAATGATTCATGGTCAACTCACTGATGTCGAATTTGAAAGGATTTTGGGATTGGGTGAATCAAATGTCTCTGCCGAATCGGCCACGCAGATAAATCGATCTCATTCCGACCAATATATGACGGATTGGAATTCGCTTTTTGAGCAGGAGCCAATAAAAGTAGATGATATGTTTAATGGACATAGTTCCCATCAAGCACCGGACACTCAACTCCAAAATTCGATTATTTCACCAGATTCGGGCATCTGTGATGAAGGATTAGCGGAATCCGATTCATCTTCATCAACTCCACCTACCTATTCCCAAATTTTCGAAGTGAAAGATCAATGTTTACAACAGAAGGAATGTTACCGAACATCGGTACCCAAGTCCACACCCTACGTCTTCAAAACGAATTCGGGTTTATGGAAAAATCGCAATTACGAAATAGTTGAAAGTGTGAGGCCAACAAGTATGATACCAAAAAGGTGAGTGATTTCTACCATATACTACCACTTATATTCAAAACAAATTATATGCAGGTCGTTCCACACTTCGCGCCACCTGACGATTAATGTTCATTTTCTAACTGATGATTATTCTAACCGAAAATTGTGTATTACATGCATTTTCGAATCAGATACGTGGAAAATGCTTTGTTGGACAATTCAAGCAGATAACGTCATTCTTAAAACATAATAATTTTTTGTTAATTGAAACTTGATATAAATCCGAAATAAATTGAATATATATAAATATATATATCAAAACAATTGAAGAATTTTGGTAGACCCGTAATGATACTTCTTTAACGTATTTTCGGAATTGCATGAACAATTCTTTCAGTTTTGTTTTAGTAATCATATTTTTTTATCACGAAATTTCGAAGAGACTTCAAAATTTTCACCAAAGCCGCAATATAGCGGTTCATTCCAGAAATAATACAGAGAATAACGAATTTATATTTTTGCAGTGACGTTATCAAGCCAAAAGTGAGAATAAGAGAAGGTGTCCGGAAACTGCAAAAACAGAAGGTAAGTTTTGTACTATTATTAGGTATGAATTCAATTATTATTCTTATTCGTGTGTTTCTGCTGACTGAGGTTCTACACGAAAGTTATTTCAACTCTAATTCATATTTTCAGAACTACAAGAAACATAAATCTTAACTTTTACTAAGTATGAATAAAAGATAAATTTTTAATGGGAAATAAACAATAAAAAATTTGTCGGCAGATAGAAATTCAATTTCAATGGAAAGCTCCGAAACATTCATCTATACAGCGGGTATTGAAATTTTTTTAATTCAAATATATAAAATAGAACTCATCAAAATATCTAAATAATTTAACCAAAAATCACCTATATGAATCACTCAAGATGCCGAAGCTATCATTCCTCTCACTTCTAGACTACTTTGTGTAGGTTGTAATTGATATCGATTCTCGTTCATTTGTTGCGAGATGCCTGTTACAATCATAAAATATTTGGGAAATTTGTTGCATAGTAAAAGGAGGGATAAACAACGTGCAAATATTGTGACAGGATATAGTGATATTAGTGCTTCCGTACCTTTACTCCATTTTTGACGCCTTGCGAGAGTGTGCAGACATCTAAATTATATGCATTTTCAACTGCTGAAATGAGAACAAACACGCGAACATCCAAAGTTGCCATTTAATTTCATTTCCAATCATAAACCATACACCCAGCATTGTTCTAAGCGAATCCATATTTCAGATTCAATCATAGGGAGAATATTTTTATTATTTTCATAATGAAATGAAATAATTATTGTCGATAATGCAGATCACAGACGGATGTATTTTATGGAGGTTTATTCCAACTTCGTCATTTTGACTGTTTTGCATGAGCAGGTGATTTTAAGGGAAACAGTTTATTTCATTCTTCTTCAAATTCTGCTGTGAAAAGAGAAACACTAACCTTGTAGTTATATGTATATAAGAAATTTAGTATAGATTCTCCACGAGTATATGGGGGGTGTTCGAATTTGAGTAGAGATCTCGTTCACACTTCTTTGAGTTATCAATCGAGGGTTCGATCCTGTTTGGGATAATCTTCCGGACTGTACAAATCCAAAACAATAACGATTCACATTATGGCTTGATCAACTGAGACATAGAGAATATACGGAAAGAATATCTGCATTCTTGGAAGTTGGAAACACGAATCTAATTAAATACGAAATGGTGGAGAAAGAAAATGGTTGTCGAATAATGTACTTTAATCATTATTACACGCACGACGTATCAGAGAATCTTTGGAAACGAAGCTCTTTGTAGACAAGTACCGGGTACTAGATGTAGGTACCTATGCATCTGAACATTTTCATTTTTATTTACTCATCATTCGAATTGACGCGTCCTTCATCAAGTTTTAGGTTTTCATTTTTATAAATAATAAAATGAATTTCCTTGGAATATTCAGGTATTCAAGTGTTCCAAATGCGAATTCTTTTCATACTTCAGGGATATTCTGGACCAGCATATCCACAGAACACATTTACAACCAAATCAAGAGTAAGTAGAGAACAATTCAGAATTCAAAATTTATAATATGTAGTACCTAACTATTTTATACACTTTATGTGAAAGAAATTCAACAGGTGAAAATATTTAGAGGCAAGTGTCATATTTAATACATACATTACTTATAATTCTTTCAATACTTTCAATCAATTCTAAACAAATATGTTTATATATCTATGCCAGTACGATGTGGGTGATTGTCTTTCAGAAATCTCTGACGTTACCACATTTTCGTGTCATCGGAAAAATGTGGCTAACATATTTTTTAAAGAAAAGCCTCGTGTTGTACTCGTAGATACTCGATAAGCTTCGTTTTGCTGTCAATTTCAAACTTCGATATCCTGATCGTCCCTTCAGTATTCAATTCATTCATTTCATCGAAGAATGCACTATCGATCACCATTCTTTTTTTTTGTGATGGCCTCTTTCGACGAAGAACCTAAAATTCATTGAACTTGTTGTATAAATAGCTAATATTTCAGTCAAGTCGAAAGAGCGCTTCGAATGAAACCTCATTATGAATTATTCTTAAGCCGATTAGATACATGGCAGAACAGACTTTTTCCGCCGACCTCTTAATAATATAATCTCATAAAATCTCATTTTGAAGCGTTGGGTATGAAGAAGAGGAAAGAAAAAGTCTATAAAGCATTTCAGTGGTGGAACCTTGTATTCAAATCATCCGGTTACATGTTTTGGTTTACGTCATTGTCAAATCAAAAATTCTGAAAATTTGTTACTTGTAAGTGCAAAATATGAGGTTGAGCAAACTTAGAAAAGGTGAAAAATAATAATGTTACGTTTCAGTTAAATCTCTCTCTGAAACCCACGATTTTTTAAGTTCCATTGTCATATATATAATTGTTATGTTTGCATATCTAAAAATTTTATTTATTATTTCAGATGCAAGCAGATACAATCGAATGAACGTGTTAATTTTACTATCAACGGAAAAGAAAAAGCACCCCATTCCTCTGTTGCTAATAGGGCGTCTATGTAAGTAAATATAATAAATTTTTATAATTATTTTTCAGAAATTTCAAATATTTTAAATTGTACTGTAATCATGTTGTTCATGTTGAAAATAGGTTGCTCATATTGATGTACATTTTTGTGAGATACTTAGAATTATCTGGAGAAATTAAAGAATAGCATTTTTCGTAATCGCTTCGCTTACCGAGTGACACTTTGGATCGGAAGTTGGCATGAAATTTACATTCGCAATAGACTTCGTAATCGATAGGGAACATGAGCTTTAAAGTTTGCTTTTTATCGTATCTGTCATAATGGAAATAAATAGCGTTGTGAAGTATAGGGCGAATGGAAGTATTGTACAACTTTAACTAAATTGAGTCCAAGCAACATATAAGGGGAAGAATTGAGAATCCATGTTGCGTTTTTAAAGTGAGTTGAATCAATATATCATCAGATATCACTTTATCATTGCCCCTACAAAATACTTCTTCCAAATAACCTGTTGAATATTCCTTATATGCGCACACTGAACATTGAACACATAGGCACACGAATAGCGACGAATAGTCAGTTCGGCTCTGTAATCCGATGTGAGAATAATCTTTTGATTCCAGCATTAGAAACAAAACAACATAAAATACTTCGCAAGATGTATGTATAAAAATTATTTGGTATTATCGAATTGACTACTTATTGACAACTTAGAAAACAAGGATTCACAACCATTTCACCATGATTCCTTAGACTTGTAAGCTCACCTAAATGTTTTTCCGAATGCACTGTTTTTTGAAACATCAACTGAACTACGGGTCTTTCGTGAGATTTTAAAAGGAACGAGAATAGTTCATCATAACTTATTATATTCTCTTTCAGAAGGAGTAAGAAATTTACCTGCACAGATTGTTCATTTCCGACGACAGATTTGAGAATATTTCTGAATCACATATTTGTGATACATAAATACCGCTGGTACAAATGTCCAATCTGCCGTGTTTGCACGACATCTCCAAATGCAAGCATGGAGCATTTTCGAAAAAATCCTGATCACATGATACCATATGGGAAAAGAAACTCACAGAAAAAGATAATTCAACCGAGACGAGAAAAAAAATACAGGTACAAGTCGGATGAGAACTTGAACATCGAGGTGAAGAAGGAAGGTAACAAAGAAAAGTGAGTATACATCTATCAAAAATTTACATTTCCGCATAATCATCATATCATATCATATCAAATTATTTTGTCTTCTCTCAAAATGGGTTTTTATTTTATTATAAATATAAAACAGTTTATTGTGCTTGGAATTTTGTAGCCACTTCAATCAAAAATCACTGAGTGAATATTTTACTATTTATTTTTGCTTTTTCAGGATTGTTATAACACCCAAACCTCATTGTTTCAAGAAGGGGAATAAAATAGAAAAAAAATTCTACTGTGAGGTTTGTGAATTTAAAACACTTAGCTACAGTACACTGATGGTACATAAGAATAGGAATCATAATTTGGCTATGAGATGCCCAGGGTGTTTTCGTCACTTAAATTCGATAGCTGAATTGATAAAACATTTAATGGATAGTCCCAATCATATGACGACTTATCTCAGATGCAACATTTGTGATTTTGGAACCTACGATGAACGGGCATTAACGATTCATAAGAAGAGGAAACATTTTTAATCAATTCAAGACGGAAGTGAACGAAGATCCGTGAAGGTGAAAATATCTAATGTGAGTAGAAAGTATTATTTCTGGAATCAAAAAGAAGAAAATGAGAAAAGTATGGACGTCACTGACACAATCGAAGTAGATTCTTACGTTTGCATATAAACTAGAAGATTTCAAATAACCGACTTTGCAATAGAGGCAAACGAGAAATATGAAGTGAAACAACGTCTGAACTTGGGTACCTAAAACATATTGTATAATGAACCAAAATTTAACACACATTATTTCACTACTGATTAATCGATCGGCCAAGGAGAATGACGAGAGAAAATATGGACCATAACTGAACGAAAGAGAAAAATTACGACTTTTCTTTGATAGTGCTGTTCGAACATCCATGAAAGTAAAAAAGTATAATTATTGAAAATAAATTTTACGAAATTTCAGAGTTGTTTTATTTGACTTCACAAGAAAGGTGAAATTTCTTCTGAGATAGCACATAATATGGCTAGTAAGGGTAGGCAATAAAGGCAGACCTATCCTTTACCTAAAAAAAGCCTAAAATCTTTAGGCTATTTCGCCTTTATGGAATCTACTAAGAATTGGAGATAATTTTTTTCACCCATCATGCCTATCCTACATTTCTTTTCAATGTATTATGTAATCGAAGAATATTTGATTGAAACTTCTCATCAAACATTCAGCGATCTCTACCAGCACCTGCAATCCTACTGCTACCTATACGTGAGAGCCATAAATTAGAAAAGAACCATTAGTAACAGACGAATGTTATTAGCGAATCGTACACCCCGACTGTTTCGCCTTTTCGAGTAGTCAGGTACATAATTTCGAAAAATTTCGAAGTAGTTAGGTTGAACAGTGGGTAACCATCCTCTCCAAAAGAAGCAATTTTTTGGCATTTATTTGCATTCAATTTTTTGGCGTTTTTTCGAATTCATGACATATCTTTATTTCCTATTTTTACTATTATTATTGGACCAAAAAATATGGGCAGTCCAGGGTTCAGTCCTCTATAGCATTCTGATAATATATACCGAAACACAGAACACGGCCTTATCACCAGGTGAAATGGACTCGAAGGCACAACTCAGTTTAGCAAGGCTGTGGTCAATTTCAAAAATAGAATAATAAAAACATCCCTTCCATTATCAAATTCCAGCTGCTCCGTAAGCCCCAACCGTTTACAAAATTGACCACAAAATTCACGGTTTTACCTCCGGTGCATTTAACAACAAGAGTAATATACCTGAGAAACAATATCAAATATCGTGGAATTTTGTGTTCCTTATTCTCGTGTGGTCAAATCGCATAAACTTCTTCCGCAACTATTTTCAAACCGAATCAATGTCTTCCTCTTTATTTTAGATCCGTTATATGTTAAAGTTTGTGACTTAAATATAAAGTTTCTTCTTTGTTTCTGTTCTCATTATCTATCGCAGATGGTAAAAAATTTTCACCTCATTTATAGTGATAGTGGAAGCTGAAAGTTTGAATGACTTTAAATTTTCTCATTTTATGTATTGCTCTATACCTACATAGAGTCCAACACTCCAAACGTTATTTTCAGAAGGATGTTAAATATCTTATATCTGAATCAAGTTTTCTACAAGAATCGAGTACCATCCGTCACGGTTCATGAAACTTTGTCGACTATTTGGATATAAATCTAAGTGCAAGTGCAAGGTGAAGTGTAATTGGCCATTGAGAAACGGGAGGAGGAAGTTTGATGAAAGGTTGTTGATTTAATTTTGATTCTTTCAAAAATATACTACTAAAGCGAAATTTCTTTCGTTATCGGTAATCAGCACCAATCCTTCACTATAATTTTTGGCATCAATGTTTGAAGAAAGTTCTTTTCATTACAAAATTTGCCAGAACATCAACTGTACCTACTACTTTCCTCGGTAATGAGAATTTTAATTCCGTTTCAGTAAATAACTGCATTGCAAAATAGGGGATAATTTCAAGGAATCAACTATGTAATTATTGTGTTCAGGAATAAGGAATAAAAAAATATATAATTATAACATCAGCTGTTCCATTCAAAACTAGATTGGAGTTTAAACAATATTCAATATAAAACACATCAAGACTATGAGAACACACTCAAAAATAGAACAGCTGTTCGCTGAATCGAAAGTCTATTAGACTGCTTTAATTCTTGAAAATATTTGTTTCTAGATTAAATAGATTTAGAATATTAACTCGTCAGTTCATTTCATTGTTACAACAGGCTCCATAAAGAAGAAACAAAATAATTACGGAACCTATCTTTTAATACATCGATAATCCTTCAAATTCCAAATTTCCTGTTGTAGTGATGTTATAATGCCGATTATAACATCCGAAAAACGAGTAGATTACCTACTTTTTTACCGATACATGAGGAACAGAATGAAAGAGCAGAATAATATAAATCGATATCCAATGGCCAAGCGGCAAGAGAAAACACCACAAACGTTAAAAGAAATAGATCGCGTGAAGCTGATGCACGAAGGATGCAGGCCTGCAGGATAAAGCAGAACAACAAATCAGCCGATCAAAGACAAGCTTGGTTAACGTAATTTGCACTAGGAAGATATGCTTGTATTTCATTACTTTTATGCAACAAATATTTATTAGTTGGAAGTAGCACATAAAACTCAGATATTTTCGAACTATATAAGATCGAATGAAATAAGACACTTCTTCGTGTTAATAAATTGTTATATTTGAGGTGAACATACCAAGATGCGCCGAAACATGTATCTTCTACTAAAATATATTTTTTTTTGTCATATGAAAATGCGATTGTAACTTCATTGATATTTGTATTTAAGCTGTTAATTTTATTTTAAGCTTTTGTATTCGATAAATTTCATTCATAATAAATAATGATTATTATCACTCAATTTATATGGTTTTAACAAACTATGAATTTGTATGTAAATAAACGTTTCTCTCAGTGTAAAGAAGGTAAGTAGCACTGACCGCCAACTGCTTATCCGGCCTAATTAGTCTATTCAAGGATGTAGGAACATGATAGAGTTAGAGTTAGTAGATAAGATTCATTGTTAAGTCTTCGAATAAACCGGAAAAATGTCAATGGGGTACCATACATATCTTCGTATGATACATGAAAAAACAGAGATAAGAACCTTACAAAAAACTGTCTGTTTGTCCGTACAAGTGTAATGATGATGTATTTGTGTGAAGAATTAGTAATAGGATTCATTGAACAGAATTATGGAAATAGCCCATAAAGTCCTACCTACCTACTTTCAGGTATATACAGCTTTACCAGATACATTTTGAATGTCGACATTTACCATTTACTATGCGCGCTTGGAATTTTCAGGGCAGTTCTTGTTTGTTCATGGAAAGAGTTCGGTAGAGTTATAGGCATCTTCAATTTTTTCTCTCTATAAATTAGTTGGGCATCTCAGAAAACGCTCGACAGATGAAATCGAAATTTGTCATTACTTTTCGGAACAATATCTTTGAACCAAGTTCTAATTCACACTCTCATCTGAATTGTATTGTTGAAAGCAGTAATCTCAAGAAAAGTCTTGTGGGAAAAGGCGAAGCAGCGATGAGTGAATCCGGTACCTGGAGTAGTGACCGCTCCGACATTACTAACAGTTCGAAATAAAAAGTTAATGCAGTACCTACCTTGTTGTCATTTTTGAAGGGGATTTTGAGATTTTCTTCCAATAAATCTTTTTTTTCAGTTGGTAGTTGTTTTATCTCAATTTTGAGGATTGGTTTTCGAGACTGGATTCAAGTGTGTTAATTATTATCAATTTTAGGTCAATAAATGTCATGAGGTAAAAAAATTCCGATTATGTTACCTTCTCCATTATATACAATGGCTAAAATTGCAACATTGATGCTAAGGAAACTTGTCCAAGTTGAACTGGGAATCAGAAATGATTTTCTGAATGAATATTGTGTGAATGTTATGGAAATTCATATGTATATCCACTTTCTAGATGAAAAAATTCCTGTCTGAGGGTAACAGATTTGTTTTTTATGTAAATCCTTTAATTTTGAAGTTTTTTATCCAGGTTATTCAATTCACCTCCTATTCTTCGTAACTGATTTGAAATGTACAATGTACAAAAGCTTCATCATGCTATAAAAAGCCGAGTTACATATGTCCTTAAACATTGACCAAAAGTTCATTTCATCGTGGAAAATGATGAAAACTGACATCTTCACAAGAAATTCGTTATCGAAGATTTGCTCGAAGGATACAAATTATGAAAACTTCACGAAGCTTTTCCCATTATCACGAAATAGATAAATATATTTTCAACTGATTAAGACATATTTCTTATGAAAAATCTCATTGAAACACCAAAATATTCTCCGTTTCTCGATGTATACAAACATAAGTGCATTAACTTTTTATTTACAATAAATTGACACCAGGGGGCGTATCGCTTGTTTTGAATTCCCAATCACATACATATCATATTCTATTCCACACGTTAGCTTTCAAATGAAAATATTTATATTCAAAAAGTTATTCAGAGATCCATGGACACAAAACTGTCCTTCAGATCAAATAGATTAAATCGATCCATTGCAAGGAATTTCAAAGTTATTATATAATTACATATATGTAGGTAGGTATAATTATTTATATTCTCATATAAAATAAAGAATAAATTGAATTCCTTATATAACTACACAGTAACAAATACTTAATTAGTAATGTAAGATTACAATGGATTATAATATCTAACATAAAGATATAAATTTTTTGAATCAAACACATTTTATGTATCTTACTCCTAGTCACAGTTCAAGAAACTTCAACGAATATCATAATTTTCCATGTTGACTCTAATAATAGCTTTCAGTACATTAAGCAGTTGCAAATTGAACAAAACAAAATGGCGTAATTATCACGTCATGTCTTCTTAGGCATTGCGCATGTCTGAAACTTCTATGGAAGTTACTTCTTGAAATGTCGGGATCAGTTTGAAGTGTTCTATCGAGACATTGACATTATAAAACAGTGACTTTATAGCTTTTCGGTTCAGTTTGTGATTACTATTGGAATTTTTCTATTGCGAGTTGCGACGGATATGTGAGTATGAATATGAATTTCTATAATTTTTCCTCTTTCATTTTCTAATTACGACTAATTTTAATATCCTGAAGAGGTAATATAGAATATAACCGAAATCCCCAATAAAATTCTATCCCGGCATTTCCTAGGGAAGCGCGGTTTCAATGTGCAATTCTGAAACAACATACAGAGTGAGTCTTTGAGAATATGAATTTCTATAATTTTTCCTCTTTCATTTTCTAATTGCGACTAATTTTCAATATCCTGTAGAGGTAATATAGAATATAACCGAAATCTCCAAATAAATTCTTTCCCGGCATTTCCAAGGGAAGCGCGGTTTCAATGTGCAATCCTGAAACAACACACAGGGTGAGTCTTTGTGTACGAAACGTACAATAAACACCCAAAATTAAATATATCAAAAATTCATAAACTCAATTCAACCAAATATTTCCATTCGAAATTATTCAGATCTTTCTCTTTTTCATAATTGTAATTTCCTGTGTAAGTCGGCCAGGTGAGACAAAGGATTGCAATAGTTTATTTTAATATCTAACATTTCTTAATCCAACTGCAGCAATTTTGCAAGTAAAGAAAAATGTACTGAATATGCAAAATGGAAGTTGATTTCGATTATGTGGTCTTGACGTCATTATACAATTTGACTATATACAGTTTGTTAGATTAGGAAATAAACGTTCATTATCAAGTGATCCGCATTATCAATCTCAATCCTCGAGTCCCTAAGTTTTCACCAACCCAGAACTCTTAGAACTTGAGGTACAATTGAGATTCCACCCCAACAATTTGACTCGTACAAATATTTCAACAGTAGATTCTTGAGATCAAAGTAAACATTTTTTCTTCTACCATTTTTCCAAATTGGCTCGGTTTAAAAGATACAGGCTGTTGAAAAACCATAAGAAAAGTTATTTTTAGTGTTATCTCACAAACTGTTTTTGGATTAAATGAATTTCGGAATATGGTGTTTCATTTATCTGATGATATTAACCACGTCTTCCAGTTTTCTCATTATGACCATAATAGAATAGAATTTCATTACTCCTTCAAGACATACAAGTATGTAAAGGATGATATAATGAAAAGAACAGATACTATTCCCTACAAAAGATATTATCCCCTAAGAATTCTAGTTCTAGTTTATCTGAGCGTACATCTTGAAAATGGGACGAATTCAATTGGATTGAAATAAATTGTATTATAAAGCATATGGCGAAGGAAAGTATTGAATAATAACACAAGTGTCTTAACTAATTGTGCGATATTTTCGAAACGACTTGAGATATTCGAACGAGATTTGACGAGAAGGCACGCCTCATTACGTTGGACAACTCGTCTTCAGTAACAAGGTACAGTTGCTCCCTTGTTTTCTACCTACCTCTAGGATGCACCACGTTTTAGTCAAAAATGACAGATCGAAAAATCAAGTTTTCTAATTGTTTCATGAAAATGCAGCAGAAATTCAGAACACAATTATTTATAACAATAGATATCATCACGAGAAAAAAGCTTTTCAAATCACAAAAATTTTTGAAGATACCATCTCCAGCTAGGATATAAGGGTTCAGTCTTTTCTTTATCTAGAATGTTTGGTAAACAAAGTATTTCCGAACGTGGTACCATAGAACATTGCCGATTTCAGAGTGAATATGTTTACAATGTTCAGAAAACTGTGTACCACTCGAAAGCTTGTAACTCTTCACATGAAACTCTGAGAAAAGCAAACGATTTTCTCAATGAAAACCGCCAAAAATTCAGTATTACTTATTCAATAATCAAATACCAATCATTAGGTTCATTATTTTCTCTAATCCTTTCTTTCAAAAATAAGCTACCTCGCTTTGTCAACTACTTTTAGTGTTATATAGAGTTTCTCGATCTAGGTATGACCGCATAAGTGTTCTATGCATTCAAGTAAAATTGATTCTCAAATACTTCTCGGAATTCTTAATTTTCCTTAGAAACTTAGCCATATTCGTGATTCCGAAAGGGTGTGTTTTCTACCTGCTACTCTTATCTTCGGACAATTTTTCATTCATTGCTGTCATATTTGTATTCTAATGTAGACAACATTCTTCATTTATGGCTGTCGAAAAATATTTTAAAAGGAAGTTTGATTATATATTTCTTATCTACATTTATCTGTTAGGATTTGAGAGAAATATTATAAATAAAAGAAATAAGCAGGTATATACTGAAGAATTGCTCAGAAAATATATTTTCCATTCTAGGGGCGGTATATTTCGATGACTTCAGAGAAATAATACTTTGAAGTGGTACCGATTCCACATATGTGATGAGAATAAAAAACTCATTCTTAATAACTGTAATGACATAGTTTTAAAAAATATATTAATCTAACTTTTTTATTGCATGAGACGAATATGTTTTATTTTTGGCTCCCGCATGACGGACAAAATCAATATTCAATTTTATTCCTGTCAAAAATTGCCGGAAAAAATGAATAGCATGGATAGTGAGCACTGTGAGCAATAAAAACATGTCGAATATTGTTGAAAAAAAAAGGTAGGGAAAATTTGTACTAGGATTCATTTACCGCGTTCGGCAATACCATCCGAGAGCGGACGAATATTTTAGTCACGTGACAACAGATCATAGGTTATCATAGGAATCCTTTGTTCAATAGAACGTTTATCCTGCATCTGGATACAGTAAACGAACGATTCATACCAATCCGAAATGTCTAAGGTAATTGCCGAACGCGGTAATTGATCAGAATGATGGCAATAGCCCATAAAGTCCTAATTAACTAGTTTTAGGTATATACAGCTTTTTCAGATAAATTTTTAATGTCGACATTTACTATGCGCCTTTGGAATTTTCAGGGTAGTTCTAGTTTGTTCATGGAAAGAGTTCGGCAGAGTTTTAGGCATCTTCAATTTAATCGGTTTTCTTTCTTCGGTACATGGATGACCGCTCCGATTATGAGTTTGAATAAGCGCGTTATTAAGATTTCATCGACACATGAACCTGATAGTGAACCAAATTATCACGTCATTTCTTCTTAGGCATTGCGCATGTCTGAAACTTTTATGGAAGTTACTTCGTAAAATGTTGGGATCAGTTTGAAGTGTTCTATCGAGACATTGACATTATGAAACAGTGACTATATAGCTTTTCGGTTCAGTTTGTGATTACTATTGGAATTTTTCTATTGCGAGTTGCGACGGATATGTGAGTATGAATATGAATTTCTATAATTTTTCCTCTTTCATTTTCTAATTACGACTAATTTTGATATCCTGTAGAGGTAATATAGAATATAACCGAAATCTCCAAATAAATTCTATCCCGGCATTTCCAAGGGTAGTGCGGTTTCAATGTGCGATCCTGAAACAATATACAGGGTGAGTCTTTGTGTACGAAACGTACAATAAATACCCAAAATTAGATATATCAAAAATTCATAAACTCAATTCAACCAAATATTTCCATTCGAAATTATTTAGATCATTCTCTATTTCATAATTGTTATTTCATGTGTAAGTCGGCCAGGTGAGACAAAGGAATGCAATATTTTTTTTTAATATCTAACATTCCCTAATCCAACTGCAGCAATTTTGCAAGTAAAGAAAAATGTACTGAATATGCAAAATGTAAGTCGATTTCGATTATGTGGTCTTGACGTCATTATACAATTTTACCATATATAGTTTGTTAGATTAGGAAATAAACGTTCATTATCAAGTGATCCGCATTATCAATCTCAATCCTCGAGTCCCTAAGTTTTCACCAACCCAGAACTCTTAGAACTTGAGGTACAATTGAGATACCACCCCAACACTTTGACTCGTACAAATATTTCAACAGTAGATTCTTGAGATCAAAGTAAACATTTTTTCCTCTACCATTTTTCCAAATTGGCTCGGTTTAAAAGATACAGGCTGTTGAAAAACCATAAGAAAAGTTATTTTTAGTGCTATCTCACAAACTTTTTTTGGATTAAATGAATTTCGGAATATAGTGTTTCATTTATCTGATGATATTAACCACGTCTTCCAGTTTTCTCATTATGACCATAATAGAATAGAATTTCATTACTCCTTCAAGACATACAAGTATGTAAAGGATGATATAATGAAAAGAACAGATACTATTCCCCACAAAAGATATTATCCCCTAAGAATTCTAGTTCTAGCTTATCTGAGCGTACATCTTAAAAATGGGACGAATTCAATTCTCCGTTTTCGAATTAGGATGGAAATAAATTGTATTATAAAGCATATGGCGAAGGAAAGTATTGAATAATAACACAAGTGTCTTAACTAATTGTGCGATATTTTCGAAACGACTTGAGATATTCGAGATTTGACGAGAAGGCACACCTCATTACGTTGGACAACTCGTCTTCAGCAACTAGGTACCTCCCTTGTTTTGTACCTACCTCTAGGATGCACCACGTTTTAGTCAAAAATGACAGATCGAAAAATCAAGTTTTCTAATTGTTTCATGAAAATGCAGCAGAAATTCAGAACACAATTATCTATAACAATAGATATCATCACAAGAAAAATCTAGAGTGTTTGGTAAACAAAGTATTTCCGAACGTGGTACTATAGAACATTGCCGATTTCAAATAACTCATAGTGAATATGTTTACAATGTTTAGAAAACTGTGTACCACTCGAAAGCTAGTAACTCTTCACATAAAACTCTGATAAAAGCAAACGATTTCCCGATGAAAACCGCCAAAAATTCAGTATTACTTATTCAATAATCAAATACCAATCATTAGGTTCATTATTTTCTCTAATCCTTTCTTTCAAAAATTAGCTGCCTCGCTTTGTTAACTACTATGAGTGTTATAAACTACTATTAGTGTTATATAAAGAGTTTCTCGACCTAGGTATGACCGCATATGTGTTCTATGCATTCAAGTGAAATTGATTCTCAAATACTTCTCGGAATTCTTAATTTTCCTTAGAAACTTAGGCATATTCGTGATTCCGAGAGGGTGTGTTTTCTACCTGCTACTCTTATCTTCGGACAATTTTTCATTCATTGCTGTCATATTTGTATTCTAATGTAGACAATATTCTTCTTTTATGGCTGTCGAAAAATATTTTAAAAGGAAGTTTGATTATATATTTCTTATCTACATTTATCTGTTAGGATTTTAAGAAATATTATAAATGAAAGAACTAAGCAGATATATACTGAAGAATTGCTTAGAAAATATATTTTCCATTCTAGGGGCGGTATATTTCGATGACTTCAGAGAAATAATACTTTGAAGTGGTAGCGATTCCACATATTTGATGAGAATAAAAAACTCATTCTTAATAACTGTATTGACATATTTTTAAAAAATATATTAATATAACTTTTTTATTGCATGAGACGAATATGTTTTACTACGCTCCTTTGGAATTTTCAGGGTAGTTCTAGTTTGTTCATGGAAAGAGTTCGGCAGAGTTTTAGGCATCTTCAATTTAATCGGTTTTCTTTCTTCGGTACCTGGATGACCGCTCCGATTATGAGTTTGAATAAGCGCGTTATGATAATTTCATCGACACATGAACCTGATAGTGGACCAAATGAAATGAGAAATGATGAGTATTAATCACATGCATATCATATCCTTTCTCATTTTCATCGAGAACATGTTAGCTTTCAAATGAAAATATTTAAATTCAAAAAGTTATTGAGAAATCCATGGACACTAAACAGTCCTCCAAATCGAATAAATCGAAGAAATTACATAAGAATTATATAATTATTATGCATAATCATTCATATTCTCATAGAGTATAAAAAATAATTAAATTTCTGCAATTTCCTTATATAACTACACAGTAACAAATACTTAATTAGTAATGTAAGATTACAATGGATTATAATATTTGTCATAAAAATATAAATATTTTTGAATCATATATATTTTATGTTTACTCTTTACTCCTAGTCCAGAAAATTCGAAGAATATCATTATATTCCATGTGACTCTAAGCATAGCTTTCAGTACATTTAGCAGTAGCAAATTGAACACAACAAAATGGCGTCATTATCATGTCATGTCTTCTTACGCATTGCGCATGTCTGAAAATCCTATATAAAGTTACTGCCTAAAATGTCAGGATCAGTTTGAAGTATTCTTTCGGGACTTTGACATTACAAAACTGTGATTTTATATCCTATCGTTGTAGTTTGTGATTACTAGTGGAATTTTTCTATTGCAACGGATATGTGAGTATAATTATGAAGTCTTATATTTTATCTTCTTTTATTTTCCAATTACGCCGTAATTACTTTGTATATTATTCTAATACTACTAATATCAAACCCTGTTCTTAATTTGCTAATATAATTTAGCAGATTTCGTAAAAATTAATTTGACAACTGCAAATGACAGTTATTGTCATTTCAAAATTGATTGAATCCCCATTCTCCCATCTATAACTAAGCGAGGAACAGATCAGATGAAAAGTGTTTAGTGACTACTGTCTTGTTTCTGTGCACTCCGTTCTAATGAAAGTATTTCTGTATTCGTGACAGAAAATTTGGAAATTTTGTGAAATTCTTCACTAACGTGCTAAATCAATAATAGGTACTTCTCGATATGTTGATGCTCAAATCTTCTGATAAAACTTTCCTCACGCTGATTTACCTAGCCTGATTACTTATGATGTCTTCCATAATCATAAATTTTCTCATTTCTTTCTTGTCTCCAATGTTAATTCTTCAATTTGACTCTCATATGGTTGTTATCTGTATTATTCAAATTCTTGCATTATATATACGTGAATCATGGAATTTATTATAACTATTTCCTTCCCATTTCATTTATCTCTCAATAAAAAAATTTGTTCAATTTGCCAAAATCAAAACTTCAGTGACTATGATATATACGCACATTGATTTTCCATTCAAAAACAATAACTGAACAAAAGAATTCTTTCAGCCGAGCCGAGATACCTCTTCTCTTGAGATTTTGTGAGTGCTATTATTGTTACACCATTTTTACGTTAATTAAGACTCGGCTTACAACTTTGAACTGAAATGAGACGGGTCACAACAAAAATTTTGTGAATTTTATTAGTGAGTGTTTGAACTTATATTCATTCATTTTGAACTGGTGTCTTGGGCTGTCCTCGGATCGAACGTATCGTAATAAATTATACCTATCATGAAAATCGGTCACGTAATAATAATTGAATTTTTCGCGGTATAATTCAGAAATCGGGGAGTAATTCTATAGTTTAATTTATGGCGAAACTAACAAAGCAATCTATATTGGCCGTAGGATGATTCATCCTTGTGCATTGGAGTAAATGGTGATACCAAGGTATGATTTGTAGACAATGTTATACCGCATGAACTCAAAAATAAAATTCTGGTTATAGGCGCTACTGTGGGAATCATTATAATCGATTCTAAATCTTTTTTGTTTGTTTATAATCCGAAATTTGCACAATGGAAGAATCCCATGTTTACAGGTGATGTTGTTTTTTTATTACTCTGTATTGTTGGAAATTCGAATTTCTAGCTGCTATCAAAACCAGTAAGCGCGACCGTTGACACTTGCCAATAAGTCAACTTGCGAGCCAATGAAAATCGTACTAGTGGCGGTCTTCTAGAGGTACTAAGGTAGCCAATGATCATAAAGACTGTGGGGACCTGCCAATCACTTGCCTCGCGCTGCTAGTGATGGAGTGGATGAATGAGAAAGTAACCTCATTATGCATAACATAATGTTATTATGTCGTTCAAAAGATTACAAAGTAAGGATCGAAAGAATGGCTCAATTGGCTATTGAAAATGGCGGTCAGTTTTGCAGTTGAGAAAGACTATGTGGATGTGGAGGGAAGAAACAAGAACTCTTTTTTGCAAGAACTGATTATCGCAGATGAGGAATGAAGCAATTCGTCAACATTGTGCGCCTATATGCCATCACATACCTACATATGTAGACTTTTTTACATTACTTTTAATTCCTTATCAATCGACCACGTACCCGCACTAGTCCAACCTCAATTGAGAGGCACCTAAAGGCGGGATGTGATGTGATGTCACTGTCGGGTATGAGTCTCTGAGCCCACTCGTTCATCTTCTCTATATCCTTTTTGTTGAAAATTTTTTTGTCTCTTAGTTCTAATCTTAGGTTCCAGTACTTTTTTTTTATGTTTCGTTACGCTTCGACCCTGTGATCCAGCCTGCAGTATATCATGATGTGTTCCATGTCATCACGCCCTGTTTTGCACTCGCACTCTCCATCTGTGGGTCTCAATTTAAAGATGCTTAGGTAGGCTAACATGTGTCCATGCCCAGTCAACAACTGAGTTGCTTTGAATGTCGACCCGAGTCTCTCATTGCCTAGATCTCTAAAATTCTCTTGGCTCGTTCCAGAATCGCATCTTTTCATTCTTTTCAATCTGTTACGTCAATACCGTCCAATAAAAGCGCAGATCTACGTCTATCTACGAATCAGAGCAAAGTCTGCTCGCTCTCTTTCCTCCGAGATGTAATTCTGGAACTCTTCATCTCATTGTCTCGCCTCTTTCCCACACAAGTTGCCATTCGTCAATCATGCTTCACATTTAAATATTTCGTCTTTCTTTCTTGTCTGCCGTGAAGGGGGGAGGGGAAATAGCAGAGTAGATTTCGTGCAGGAAGGTCAGGCACCGATAATGTATTCTGTCTACAACAGGTTATTGAGAAAAGGGCAGCTAGAAACACAGAAACACATATAAAATTCGTGGACCTTTAAAAAGCGTATGATACCGTTGCAATTACAAAACTGTTGGAAGTACTGGAGCAGTCTAATATAAATCATACGTACATACAGGCATTGAAAGAACTATATATAGACTCAAAATCTAAGGTTGAATCAGGCAGATATGTTACCAAGGAGTTTTCAGTAACGAAAGGCAATGACAAGGATGCTGTATCTCACCAACCCTCTTCAAAATATACATATCCAAAGCTTTGAACAAAGCTGATTCTTTTCTTATTATTAATGATGTTTTCACTCTGTCCTCACCCAAATCAATCATCAGCTTGTCCTCTTTCAATCTGTTGGAACGAAAAACCATAATGTCCGTCTTCTTTCTATTCAAACTGAAATTGTTCCTTGATAGCCACGTTGGTATATAACTTCGCATTTCAGCTGCAGTTCACTTATATTACGTTCCGCTATTGAATATTTGGAATCATCCACAAAATTCGTCGACTCGGTATCTTCGATCGAATCTGCAACTTCACACATATCATTTATCATTAGGTCCTTTCGTTTGCATAAAAAGTGTAGCACTTTTCTACACTCAATGTCGATTTGATTTACACCAGTGTGAAGCAAATGTAGTTTATCTACAAAAAAGAGATGTAGATGTCCTCTACACTGGTGTAAATTCAATCAGCAAACGAATACTAAAATCGAGTGTAGAAAAGTGCTATCTCATGCAATGTTAGCGAATTTCGTGAACACAGCCGCAGGTTCTTGCGGCCATTGACTTCGTACTGGTTTCCACATCACACCACGAACATGTGCTACCCTCAACAAGTCCACGTAATTCAAATCAATAAGAAATTCCAAAGTGAACAAACAATATTTGAGGTGAATTTCCTCCCAGAGAAATAATAAAGAAAAATTATAATGAATAATGGAGAAGAGAAAATATCGAACACCCACAATTCCATATTTTCCGAGATTTTCAATGAGAAAATCTTTATTCAGGCAATCAAATGCCTTAAATAGATCGATGAATAATCCTGAGACTAACATTCCTTTTTCCAGGAACTTCAAAATATTATTAGTGAATTGAAATATATAGCCGTTTGGGTGGACCGATTTTTCAAAAATCCATGTTGAGACGGATGGAAAAGATCATGAATATTGTAATATATCAGAAGTCTAGTCACCACTGCTAGCTCAAATACTTTCGAAAAACTATTCAACAGGCTTATAGGCCTATATTTTTTCCAGTCCTCAGGATCCCCATACTTGAATATTGGAATTATCACCGATAGCTTCAGCTGCTCAGGAAACACCCCAAACCTTCACTATATGACACAATATTGAAGAGATAGCATCAACACTCAATTGAACAATTTTAACTGGAATTTCGCCAATTCCAGAACTTGAATTGCTTTTCAGTTTCCTAAATATCTCAACAATCTCCTCTATGGTAAAGGGCTTCACGTAAAAAGATGTATTGGTTTCAATATTGCAAGCAAATTTTGAATTATTGAGATTTTTCATCATGTTCGGGATCAATTGAACCAATAATTATTCATTGTAATCATCCGCTGTTTCCTGAGGTGATTTAGAAGTTGTATTTTCAAAACTGCCTTCATTCCTAATTTCATTGCATATTTTCCACATGGCTTTAGTCTTATTATCCGAGGTTTTAATTTCTAGCATCAATGAGTATCCAGTGTAATATATTTCAAGGGAAAATGTATATTGAAAATATTTATGAAGTCATTCGAGAAGCTTTGCCATTGCTTATTATCCTGGAAGCTGATGACGTTTTGTTTATTTGTTGAAGCACTGGAACCGACTGGTGACGCTTGAAGAAAATCCTATTAACAGCTACTCCTTCCGGCCAAAAATCTGCACTCATGGCATCCTGCAAATATTCTGCCGGAAATGGAACTTTGAATGATGAATATATCTCCGGTTGTCTTGATTTCAATTTTTCACATTTAAAGTCTGGTATATGCGGTTTGAAAACATCACACAGCTTATTCTCTGTAGTGTCAGGATTTAGTCGGAATACATGAATGTATGACATTATCATTTTAGGTACCACTGAGTTAGTTTTCTGAGTACCAATTATTGGTTTTGAGGATTTTCTTGTTGCGCTTGTATTGCTTTGGTGACTCTTTGGAGCGAATGTATCCAGTTTGATGTTGTTCGTTTTCCTCTTCTTCTTCACTACCACATTCCATTTTGACTATCAAACAATATAGCATATGTATGAGTTTTAACAAAGGTAAGTGTAATGAGGTACCTCATAAGCCCGTTAATTGAAAACACACAACTCATAATAACAGTTTTATGATTTTCAATTTGAAGCGCGAAATCAGAATACTCTTCCTTGTATTTTATATAAATATCGACAAGAAAATGAACATCCTGAGGGACAAAACATAAGTAAGACGTTGATTGTTCCTTTTCTTATCGAATAATTATCGATGTTCAGAAAATACTCTTTCCAATTACTTTATCCTATTTTTTTTTTCTTTACAGAATGGACGCTTTCCTGTTTAACGCCTTCGGAATTAGTTCCGAACCACTTGGCCAACTCAGTAGAAAGGACATCGAAAAGAATTTGGGTTTGGAAGAAGACAAAATTTTTGCTGACTCGAACAAGATCTATCAACCTGATTCATCTTTGTCTAAAAACTCCGGAGTGAGATTCGAATCACAGCAATCAGCTTCCCAACTCAGCGAAAAGGTTTTGTGTTCGGAAAAAGCCAAAGTCTCTACCGAATCTTACAAAATGAACCAATATGATTATTCATTGTATGATGACATCTTCGGAATGAGTTTAGCATCTCAGCAATCAATACCCCAACTAAGCAATGAGGAAATGGAAATGATTTGTTGTCTGGAAGAAGCCAAAACCTCTGTTGATTCGAACAAGATCAATCAACCTGCTTCTTCCTTGACTAACACTTTCGGGAAGAATCTCGGATCACAGCAATCAACTCCTCATCTCAGCGATGAGGAATTCGAAAGGATTTTGTGTGTGGAGAAAGCCAAAATTTTTGCCGAATCGAACAAAAAACAATCTGATTATTCATTTTCTGACATCTTAGGAAAAACTTCAGAACCTCAGCCATCACCACAACAACACAGCAATGAGGAATTGGAAATGATTGTGCGTCTGGCAGAAGCTAAAATCTTCGCTGACTCGAACAAGATCTGTCAGCCTGATTCTTCCTTGTCTTACAACTCCGAAATGGGATTCGAATCACAGGAACTCAGCGAAAAGGTTTTGTGTTCGGAAAAAGCCTCTGCCCAAACGAATAAAATGTACCAATATGATTATTCATTGTCTGATGACATCTCGGAATGAGTTTAGAATCTCAGCAATCAATATCCCAACTAAGCAATGAGGAAATGGAAATGATTTGTTGTCTGGAAGAAGCCAAAACCTCTGTTGATTCGAACAAGATCAATCAACCTGCTTCTTCCTTGACTAACACTTTCGGGAAGAATCTCGGATCACAGCAATCAACTCCTCATCTCAGCGATGAGGAATTCGAAAGAATTTTGTGTGTGGAGAAAGCCAAAGTATCTGCCGAAGGGAACAGAATGAATCAATCTGATTATTCATTGTTTGACATCTTCGGAATAACTTCAGAACTTCAGCCATCACCACAACAACTCAGCAATGAGGAATTGGAAATGATTTTGCGTCTGGAAGAAACCAAAAGCTTTGCTGAATCGAACAATATCAATCAACCCGATTTTTCCTTGTCTAATAAACACGGAGTGAGTTTCGAATCAGAGCAATCATTTTCCCAACACTGCGAAAAGGTTTTGTGTTCGGAAAAAGCCAAAGTCTCTTCCGCATCGAACAACTTCGACAACTTCGGAATGATTCATGGTCAACTCACTGATGTCGAATTTGAAAGGATTTTGGGATTGGGTGAATCAAATGTCTCTGCCGAATCGGCCACGCTGATAAATCGATCTCATTCCGACCAATATATGACGGATTGGAATTCGCTTTTTGAGCAGGAGCCAATAAAAATAGATGATATGTTTAATGGACATAGTTCCCATCAAGCACCGGACACTCAACTCCAAAATTCGATTATTTCACCAGATTCGGGCATCTGTGATGAAGGATTAGCGGAATCCGATTCATCTTCATCAATTCCACCTACCTATTCCCAAATTTTCGAAGTGAAAGATCAATGTTTACAACAGAAGGAATGTTACCGAACATCGGTACCCAAGTCCACACCCTACGTCTTCAAAACGAATTCGGGTTTATGGAAAAATCGCAATTACGAAATAGTTGAAAGTGTGAGGCCAACAAGTATGATACCAAAAAGGTGAGTGATTTCTACCATATACTACCACTTATATTCAAAACAAATTATATGCAGGTCGTTCCACACTTCGCGCCACCTGACGATTAATGTTCATTTTCTAACTGATGATTATTCTAACCGAAAATTGTGTATTACATGCATTTTCAAATCAGATACGTGGAAAATGCTTTGTTGGACAATTCAAGCAGATAACGTCATTCTTAAAACATAATAATTTTTTGTTAATTGAAACTTGATATAAATCCGAAATAAATTAAATATATATAAAAATATATATCAAAACAATTGAAGAATTTTGGTAGACCCGTAATGATACTTCTTTAACGTATTTTCGGAATTGCATGAACAATTCTTTCAGTTTTGTTTTAGTAATCATATTTTTTCATCACGAAATTTCGAAGAGACTTCAAAATTTTCACCAAAGCCGCAATATAGCGGTTCATTCCAGAAATAATACAGAGAATAACGAATTTATATTTTTGCAGTGACGTTATCAAGCCAAAAGTGAGAATAAGAGAAGGTGTCCGGAAACTGCAAAAACAGAAGGTAAGTTTTGTACTATTATTAGGTATGAATTCAATAATTATTCTTATTCGTGTGTTTCTGCTGACTGAGGTTCTACACGAAAGTTATTTCAACTCTAATTCATATTTTCAGAACTACAAGAAACATAAATCTTAACTTTTACTAAGTATGAATAAAAGATAAATTTTTAATGGGAAATAAACAATAAAAAATTTGTTGGCAGATAGAAATTCAATTTCAATGGAAAGCTCCGAAACATTCATCTATACAGCGGGTATTGAAATTTTTTTAATTCAAATATATAAAATAGAACTCATCAAAATATCTAAATAATTTAACTAAAAATCACCTATATGAATCACTCAAGATGCCGAAGCTATCATTCCTCTCACTTCTAGACTACTTTGTGTAGGTTGTAATTGATATCGATTCTCGTTCATTTGTTGCGAGATGCCTGTTACAATCATAAAATATTTGGGAAATTTGTTGCATAGTAAAAGGAGGGATAAACAACGTGGAAATATTGTGACAGGATATAGTGATATTAGTGCTTCCGTACCTTTACTCCATTTTTGACGCCTTGCGAGAGTGTGCAGACATCTAAATTATATGCATTTTCAACTGCTGAAATGAGAACAAACACGCGAACATCCAAAGTTGCCATTTAATTTCATTTCCAATCATAAACCATACACCCAGCATTGTTCTAAGCGAATCCATATTTCAGATTCAATCATAGGGAGAATATTTTTATTATTTTCATAATGAAATGAAATAATTATTGTCGATAATGCAGATCACAGACGGATGTATTTTATGGAGGTTTATTCCAACTTCGTCATTTTGACTGTTTTGCATGAGCAGGTGATTTTAAGGGAAACAGTTTATTTCATTCTTCTTTAAATTCTGCTGTGAAAAGAGAAACACTAACCTTGTAGTTATATATAAGAAATTTAGTATAGATTCTCCACGAGTATATGGGGGGTGTTCGAATTTGAGTAGAGATCTCGTTCACACTTCTTTGAGTTATCAATCGAGGGTTCGATCCTGTTTGGGATAATCTTCCGGACTGTACAAATCAAAAACAATAACGATTCACATTATAGCTTGATCAACTGAGACATAGAGAATATACGGAAAGAATATCTGCATTCTTGGAAGTTGGAAACACGAATCTAATTAAATACGAAATGGTGGAGAAAGAAAATGGTTGTCGAATAATGTACTTTAATCATTATTACACGCACGACGTATCAGAGAATCTTTGGAAACGAAGCTCTTTGTAGACAAGTACCGGGTACTAGATGTACCTATGCATCTGAACATTTTCATTTTTATTTACTCATCATTCGAATTGACGCGTCCTTCATCAAGTTTTAGGTTTTCATTTTTATAAATAATAAAATGAATTTCCTTGGAATTTTCAGGTATTCAAGTGTTCCAAATGCGAATTCTCTTCATACTTCAGGGATATTCTGGACCAGCATATCCACAGAACACATTTACAACCAAATCAAGAGTAAGTAGAGAACAATTCAGAATTCAAAATTTATAATATGTAGTACCTAACTATTTTATACACTTTATGTGAAAGAAATTCAACAGGTGAAAATAATTAGAGGCAAGTGTCATATTTAATACATACATTACTTATAATGCTTTCAATACTTTCAATCAATTCTAAACAAATATGTTTATATATCTATGCCAGTACGATGTGGGTGATTGTCTTTCAGAAATCTCTGACGTTACCACATTTTCGTGTCATCGGAAAAATGTGGCTAACATATTTTTTAAAGAAAAGCCTCGTGATTGTACTCGTAGATACTCGATAAGCTTCGTTTTGCTGTCAATTTCAAACTTCGATATCCTGATCGTCCCTTCAGTATTCAATTCATTCATTTCATCGAAGAATGCACTATCGATCACCATTATTTTTTTTTGTGATGGCCTCTTTCGACGAAGAACCTAAAATTCATTGAACTTGTTGTATAAATAGCTAATATTTCAGTCAAGTCGAAAGAGCGCTTCGAATGAAACCTCATTATGAATTATTCTTAAGCTGATTAGATACATGGCAGAACAGACTTTTTCCGCCGACCTCTTAATAATATAATCTCATAAAATCTCATTTTGAAGCGTTGGGTATGAAGAAGAGGAAAGAAAAAGTCTATAAAGCATTTCAGTGGTGGAACCTTGTATTCAAATCATCCGGTTACATGTTTTGGTTTACGTCATTGTCAAACCAAAAATTCTGAAAAGTTGTTACTTGTAAGTGCAAAATATGAGGTTGAGCAAACTTAGAAAAGGTGAAAAATAATAATGTTACGTTTCAGTTAAATCTCTCTCTGAAACTCACGATTTTTTGAGTTCCTTTGTCATATATATAATTGTTATGTTTGCATATTTAAAAATTTTATTTATCATTTCAGATGCAAGCAGATACAATCGAATGAACGTGTTAATTTTACTTTCAACGGAAAAGAAAAAGCACCCCATTCCTCTGTTGCTAATAGGGCGTCTATGTAAGTAAATATAATAAATTTTTATAATTATTTTTCAGAAATTTCAAATATTTTAAATTGTACTGTAATCATGTTGTTCAGGTTGAAAATAGGTTGCTCATATTGATGTACATTTTTGTGAGATACTTAGAATTATCTGGAGAAATTAAAGAATAGCATTTTTCGTAATCGCTTCGCTTACCGAGTGACACTTTGGATCGGAAGTTGGCATGAAATTTACATTCGCAATAGACTTCGTAATCGATAGGGAACATGAGCTTTAAAGTTTGCTTTGTATCGTATCTGTCATAATGGAAATAAATAGCGTTGTGAAGTATAGGGCGAATGGAAGTATTGTACAACTTTAACTAAATTGAGTCCAAGCAACATATAAGGGGAAGAATTGAGAATCCACGTTGCGTTTTTAAAGTGAGTTGAATCAATATATCATCAGATATCACTTTATCATTGCCCCTACAAAATACTTCTTCCAAATAACCTGTTGAATATTCCTTATATGCGCACACTGAACATTGAACACATAGGCACACGAATAGCGACGAATAGTCAGTTCGGCTCTGTAATCCGATGTGAGAATAATCTTTTGATTCCAGCATTAGAAACAAAACAACATAAAATACTTCGCAAGATGTATGTATAAAAATTATTTGGTATTATCGAATTGACTACTTATTGACAACTTAGAAAACAAGGATTCACAACCATTTCACCATGATTCCTTAGACTTGTAAGCTCACCTAAATGTTTTTCCGAATGCACTGTTTTTTGAAACATCAACTGAACTACGGGTCTTTCGTGAGATTTTAAAAGGAACGAGAATAGTTCATCATAACTTATTATATTCTCTTTCAGAAGGAGTAAGAAATTTACCTGCACAGATTGTTCATTTCCGACGACAGATTTGAGAATATTTCTGAATCACATATTTGTGATACATAAATACCGCTGGTACAAATGTCCAATCTGCCGTGTTTGCACGACATCTCCAAATGCAAGCATGGAGCATTTTCGAAAAAATCCTGATCACATGATACCATATGGGAAAAGAAACTCACAGAAAAAGATAATTCAACCGAGACGAGAAAAAAAATACAGGTACAAGTCGGATGAGAACTTGAACATCGAGGTGAAGAAGGAAGGTAACAAAGAAAAGTGAGTATACATCTATCAAAAATTTACATTTCCGCATAATCATCATATCATATCATATCAAATTATTTTGTCTTCTCTCAAAATGGGTTTTTATTTTATTATAAATATAAAACAGTTTATTGTGCTTGGAATTTTGTAGCCACTTCAATCAAAAATCACTGAGTGAATATTTTACTATTTATTTTTGCTTTTTCAGGATTGTTATAACACCCAAACCTCATTGTTTCAAGAAGGGGAATAAAATAGAAAAAAAATTCTACTGTGAGGTTTGTGAATTTAAAACACTTAGCTACAGTACACTGATGGTACATAAGAATAGGAATCATAATTTGGCTATGAGATGCCCAGGGTGTTTTCGTCACTTAAATTCGATAGCTGAATTGATAAAACATTTAATGGATAGTCCCAATCATATGACGACTTATCTCAGATGCAACATTTGTGATTTTGGAACCTACGATGAACGGGCATTAACGATTCATAAGAAGAGGAAACATTTTTAATCAATTCATGACGGAAGTGAACGAAGATCCGTGAAGGTGAAAATATCTAATGTGAGTAGAAAGTATTATTCCTGGAATCGAAAAGAAGAAAATGAGAAAAGTATGGACGTCACTGACACAATCGAAGTAGATTCTTACGTTTGCATATAAACTAGAAGATTTCAAATAACCGACTTTGCAATAGAGGCAAACGAGAAATATGAAGTGAAACAACGTCTGAACTTGGGTACCTAAAACATATTGTATAATGAACCAAAATTTAACCCACATTATTTCACTACTGATTAATCGATCGGCCAAGGAGAATTACGAGAGAAAATATGGACCATAACTGAACGAAAGAGAAAAATTACGACATTTCTTTGATAGTGCTGTTCGAACATCCATGAAAGTGAAAAAGTATAATTATTGAAAATAAATTTTACGAAATTTCAGAGTTGTTTTATTTGACTTCACAAGAAAGGTGAAATTTCTTCTGAGATAGCACATAATATGGCTAGTAAGGGTAGGCAATAAAGGCAGACCTATCCTTTACCTAAAAAAAGCCTAAAATCTTTAGGCTATTTCGCCTTTGTGGAATCTACTAAGTAATGGAGATAATTTTTTTCACCCATCATGCCTATCCTACATTTCTTTTCAATGTATTATGTAATCGAAGAATATTTGATTGAAACTTCTCATCAAACATTCAGCGATCTCTACCAGCACCTGCAATCCTACTGCTACCTATACGTGAGAGCCATAAATTAGAAAAGAACCATTAGTAACAGACGAATGTTATTAGCGAATCGTACACCCCGACTGTTTCGCCTTTTCGAGTAGTCAGGTACATAATTTCGAAAAATTTCGAAGTAGTTAGGTTGAACAGTGGGTAATCATCCTCTCCAAAAGAAGCAATTTTTTGGCATTTATTTGCATTCAATTTTTTGGCGTTTTTTCGAATTCATGACATATCTTTATTTCCTATTTTTACTATTATTATTGGACCAAAAAATATGGGCAGTCCAGGGTTCAGTCCTCTATAGCATTCTGATAATATATACCGAAACACAGAACACGGCCTTATCACCAGGTGAAATGGACTCGAAGGCACAACTCAGTTTAGCAAGGCTGTGGTCAATTTCAAAAATAGAATAATAAAAACATCCCTTCCATTATCAAATTCCAGCTGCTCCGTAAGCCCCAACCGTTTACAAAATTGACCACAAAATTCACGGTTTTACCTCCGGTGCATTTAACAACAAGGTAATATACCTGAGAAACAATATCAAATATCGTGGAATTTTGTGTTCCTTATTCTCGTGTGGTCAAATCGCATAAACTTCTTCCGCAACTATTTTCAAACCGAATCAATGTCTTCCTCTTTATTTTAGATCCGTTATATGTTAAAGTTTGTGACTTAAATATAAAGTTTCTTCTTTGTTTCTGTTCTCATTATCTATCGCAGATGGTAAAAAATTTTCACCTCATTTATAGTGATAGTGGAAGCTGAAAGTTTGAATGACTTTAAATTTTCTCATTTTATGTATTGCTCTATACCTACATAGAGTCCAACACTCCAAACGTTATTTTCAGAAGGATGTTAAATATCTTATATCTGAATCAAGTTTTCTACAAGAATCGAGTACCATCCGTCACGGTTCATGAAACTTTGTCGACTATTTGGATATAAATCTAAGTGCAAGTGCAAGGTGAAGTGTAATTGGCCATTGAGAAACGGGAGGAGGAAGTTTGATGAAAGGTTGTTGATTTAATTTTGATTCTTTCAAAAATATACTACTAAAGCGAAATTTCTTTCGTTATCGGTAATCAGCACCAATCCTTCACTATAATTTTTGGCATCAATGTTTGAAGAAAGTTCTTTTCATTACAAAATTTGCCAGAACATCAACTGTACCTACTACTTTCCTCGGTAATGAGAATTTTAATTCCGTTTCAGTAAATAACTGCATTGCAAAATAGGGGATAATTTCAAGGAATCAACTATGTAATTATTGTGTTCAGGAATAAGGAATAAAAAAATATATAATTATAACATCAGCTGTTCCATTCAAAACTAGATTGGAGTTTAAACAATATTCAATATAAAACACATCAAGACTATGAGAACACACTCAAAAATAGAACAGCTGTTCGCTGAATCGAAAGTCTATTAGACTGCTTTAATTCTTGAAAATATTTGTTTCTAGATTAAATAGATTTAGAATATTAACTCGTCAGTTCATTTCATTGTTACAACAGGCTCCATAAAGAAGAAACAAAATAATTACGGAACCTATCTTTTAATACATCGATAATCCTTCAAATTCCAAATTTCCTGTTGTAGTGATGTTATAATGCCGATTATAACATCCGAAAAACGAGTAGATTACCTACTTTTTTACCGATACATGAGGAACTGAATGAAAGAGCAGAATAATATAAATCGATATCCAATGGCCAAGCGGCAAGAGAAAACACCACAAACGTTAAAAGAAATAGATCGCGTGAAGCTGATGCACGAAGGATGCAGGCCTGCAGGATAAAGCAGAACAACAAATCAGCCGATCAAAGACAAGCTTGGTTAACGTAATTTGCACTAGGAAGATATGCTTGTATTTCATTACTTTTATGCAACAAATATTTATTAGTTGGAAGTTGCACATAAAACTCAGATATTTTCGAACTATATAAGATCGAATGAAATAAGACACTTCTTCGTGTTAATAAATTGTTATATTTGAGGTGAACATACCAAGATGCGCCGAAACATGTATCCTCTACTAAAATATATTTTTTTTTGTCATATGAAAATGCGATTGTAACTTCATTGATATTTGTATTTAAGCTGTTAATTTTATTTTAAGCTTTTGTATTCGATAAATTTCATTCATAATAAATAATGATTATTATCACTCAATTTATATGGTTTTAACAAACTATGAATTTGTATGTAAATAAACGTTTCTCTCAGTGTAAAGAAGGTAAGTAGCACTGACCGCCAACTGCTTATCCGGCCTAATTAGTCTATTCAAGGATGTAGGAACATGATAGAGTTAGAGTTAGTAGATAAGATTCATTGTTAAGTCTTCGAATAAACCGGAAAAATGTCAATGGGGTACCATACATATCTTCGTATGATACATGAAAAAACAGAGATAAGAACCTTACAAAAAACTGTCTGTTTGTCCGTACAAGTGTAATGATGATGTATTTGTGTGAAGAATTAGTAATAGGATTCATTGAACAGAATTATGGAAATAGCCCATAAAGTCCTACCTACCTACTTTCAGGTATATACAGCTTTACCAGATACATTTTGAATGTCGACATTTACCATTTACTATGCGCGCTTGGAATTTTCAGGGCAGTTCTTGTTTGTTCATGGAAAGAGTTCGGTAGAGTTATAGGCATCTTCAATTTTTTCTCTCTATAAATTAGTTGGGCATCTCAGAAAACGCTCGACAGATGAAATCGAAATTTGTCATTACTTTTCGGAACAATATCTTTGAACCAAGTTCTAATTCACACTCTCATCTGAATTGTATTGTTGAAAGCAGTAATTACAAGAAAAGTCTTGTGGGAAAAGGCGAAGCAGCGATGAGTGAATCCGGTACCTGGAGTAGTGACCGCTCCGACATTACTAACAGTTCGAAATAAAAAGTTAATGCAGTACCTACCTTATTGTCATTTTTGAAGGGGATTTTGAGATTTTCGTCCAATAAATCTTTTTTTTCAGTTGGTAGTTGTTTTATCTCAATTTTGAGGATTGGTTTTCGAGACTGGATTCAAGTGTGTTAATTATTATCAATTTTAGGTCAATAAATGTCATGAAGTAAAAAAATTCCGAGTATGTTACCTTCTCCATTATATACAATGGCTAAAATTGCAACATTGATGCTAAGGAAACTTGTCCAAGTTGAACTGGGAATCAGAAATGATTTTCTGAATGAATATTGTGTGAATGTTATGGAAATTCATATGTATATCCACTTTCTAGATGAAAAAATTCCTCTCTGATGGTAACAGATTTGTTTTTTATGTAAATCCTTTAATTTTGAAGTTTTTTATCCAGGTTATTCAATTCACCTCCTATTCTTCGTAACTGATTTGAAATGTACAATGTACAAAAGCTTCATCATGCTATAAAAAGCCGAGTTACATATGTCCTTAAACATTGACCAAAAGTTCATTTCATCGTGGAAAATGATGAAAACTGACATCTTCACAAGAAATTCGTTATCGAAGATTTGCTCGAAGGATACAAATTATGAAAACTTCACGAAGCTTTTCCCATTATCACGAAATAGATAAATATATTTTCAACTGATTAAGACATATTTCTTATGAAAGATCTCATTGAAACACCAAAATATTCTCCGTTTCTCGATGTATACAAACATAAGTGCATTAACTTTTTATTTACAAAAATTGACACCAGGGGGCGTATCGCTTGTTTTGAATTCCCAATCACATACATATCATATTCTATTCCACACGTTAGCTTTCAAATGAAAATATTTATATTCAAAAAGTTATTCAGAGATCCATGGACACAAAACTGTCCTTCAGATCAAATAGATTAAATCGATCCATTGCAAGGAATTTCAAAGTTATTATATAATTACATATATGTAGGTAGGTATAATTATTTATATTCTCATATAAAATAAAGAATAAATTGAATTCCTTATATAACTACACAGTAACAAATACTTAATTAGTAATGTAAGATTACAATGGATTATAATATCTAACATAAAGATATAAATTTTTTGAATCAAACACATTTTATGTATCTTACTCCTAGTCACAGTTCAAGAAACTTCAACGAATATCATAATTTTCCATGTTGACTCTAATAATAGCTTTCAGTACATTAAGCAGTTGCAAATTGAACAAAACAAAATGGCGTAATTATCACGTCATGTCTTCTTAGGCATTGCGCATGTCTGAAACTTCTATGGAAGTTACTTCTTGAAATGTCGGGATCAGTTTGAAGTGTTCTATCGAGACATTGACATTATAAAACAGTGACTTTATAGCTTTTCGGTTCAGTTTGTGATTACTACTGGAATTTTTCTATTGCGAGTTGCGACGGATATGTGAGTATGAATATGAATTTCTATAATTTTTCCTTTTTCATTTTCTAATTACGACTAATTTTAATATCCTGAAGAGGTAATATAGAATATAACCGAAATCCCCAATAAAATTCTATCCCGGCATTTCCTAGGGAAGCGCGGTTTCAATGTGCAATTCTGAAACAACATACAGAGTGAGTCTTTGAGAATATGAATTTCTATAATTTTTCCTCTTTCATTTTCTAATTGCGACTAATTTTCAATATCCTGTAGAGGTTATATAGAATATAACCGAAATCTCCAAATAAATTCTTTCCCGGCATTTCCAAGGGAAGCGCGGTTTCAATGTGCAATCCTGAAACAACACACAGGGTGAGTCTTTGTGTACGAAACGTACAATAAACACCCAAAATTAAATATATCAAAAATTCATAAACTCAATTCAACCAAATATTTCCATTCGAAATTATTCAGATCTTTCTCTTTTTCATAATTGTAATTTCCTGTGTAAGTCGGCCAGGTGAGACAAAGGATTGCAATAGTTTATTTTAATATCTAACATTTCTTAATCCAACTGCAGCAATTTTGCAAGTAAAGAAAAATGTACTGAATATGCAAAATGGAAGTTGATTTCGATTATGTGGTCTTGACGTCATTATACAATTTGACTATATACAGTTTGTTAGATTAGGAAATAAACGTTCATTATCAAGTGATCCGCATTATCAATCTCAATCCTCGAGTCCCTAAGTTTTCACCAACCCAGAACTCTTAGAACTTGAGGTACAATTGAGATTCCACCCCAACAATTTGACTCGTACAAATATTTCAACAGTAGATTCTTGAGATCAAAGTAAACATTTTTTCTTCTACCATTTTTCCAAATTGGCTCGGTTTAAAAGATACAGGCTGTTGAAAAACCATAAGAAAAGTTATTTTTAGTGTTATCTCACAAACTGTTTTTGGATTAAATGAATTTCGGAATATGGTGTTTCATTTATCTGATGATATTAACCACGTCTTCCAGTTTTCTCATTATGACCATAATAGAATAGAATTTCATTACTCCTTCAAGACATACAAGTATGTAAAGGATGATATAATGAAAAGAACAGATACTATTCCCTACAAAAGATATTATCCCCTAAGAATTCTAGTTCTAGTTTATCTGAGCGTACATCTTGAAAATGGGACGAATTCAATTGGATGGAAATAAATTGTATTATAAAGCATATGGCGAAGGAAAGTATTGAATAATAACACAAGTGTCTTAACTAATTGTGCGATATTTTCGAAACGACTTGAGATATTCGAACGAGATTTGACGAGAAGGCACGCCTCATTACGTTGGACAACTCGTCTTCAGTAACAAGGTACAGTTGCTCCCTTGTTTTCTACCTACCTCTAGGATGCACCACGTTTTAGTCAAAAATGACAGATCGAAAAATCAAGTTTTCTAATTGTTTCATGAAAATGCAGCAGAAATTCAGAACACAATTATTTATAACAATAGATATCATCACGAGAAAAAAGCTCTTCAAATCACAAAAATTTTTGAAGATACCATCTCCAGCTAGGATATAAGGGTTCAGTCTTTTCTTTATCTAGAATGTTTGGTAAACAAAGTATTTCCGAACGTGGTACCATAGAACATTGCCGATTTCAGAGTGAATATGTTTACAATGTTCAGAAAACTGTGTACCACTCGAAAGCTTGTAACTCTTCACATGAAACTCTGAGAAAAGCAAACGATTTTCTCAATGAAAACCGCCAAAAATTCAGTATTACTTATTCAATAATCAAATACCAATCATTAGGTTCATTATTTTCTCTAATCCTTTCTTTCAAAAATAAGCTACCTCGCTTTGTCAACTACTATTAGTGTTATATAGAGTTTCTCGATCTAGGTATGACCGCATAAGTGTTCTATGCATTCAAGTAAAATTGATTCTCAAATACTTCTCGGAATTCTTAATTTTGTCGTTTTTAGGTATTTGTTTTTATATTTTTACTTTATATTTCAATAATTTTTACTAGGAGTCAATGAGAAGAACGTGTTCACTTTTTAGGTTATTTTTCTATTCATCTACTCTGTGTTACAAACATAGAAATACAACTTAACATAACTTCTTTATGACTTGTGATATGTAACTGACAAAAACAAAACTGTCCAAGTTTAAATTATATAATATACCAACACTCCCCCATAAACGTAGGGCAGTTTATTTGTGCAAAGTATTCCAACTTAAAAAAAATATTTTCTAATATACAGCAAAATTTTTCATATTTGAAACATTTAAACGACTAATAACTCCCTGGTGAATTTTTCAAATTTACTGATAGGCAAGGGTTTTGTGAAAATGTCACTTACATTTTGATCTGATGGTATATATATCATTTTGAAAAGATTTTTGTAGTATTCATCCTTGACAAAGAAGTATTTAACTTCTATATGTTTACTTCTTTTCATTCTTCCTGCCTTTATCAACTTGATAGTGCTTTGGTTATCAATATATAATGTAGCCTTAACTTCTTCTCCAGTCAGTTCCTTTAACAATTCAATGAGATATTTTAATTCTTTGGTGCACTCGCAGGCAGCAATAAGTTCTGCTTCCATAGTTGATTGTGCAACAATTGTTTGCCTTCTCGATGACCAAGATATTGGACTTCCAAACAGTGTTATGACATGTCCTGAAGTGCTTTTTCTTCTTATTTCTTGAATGTCTTCTTCATTCCTTGTTTGAACATCTCCTGCAAAATCTGAGTCACAATATGCTACTAGATGAAGAACTTCCTCATCTCCATTCTCATCAGAGTTACTTCTGTATAGAATTCCAGCTGAAACTGTTCCTCTTAGGTATCTTAGAGTTCTTTTCAGATTTACATAATCTTTCTTCTTTGGATTTTCTGTAGATCGACTCTCGTAATTTACAGCGAAACTCAAATCAGGGCGTGATTTACAGGATAGATATAATAAGCTTCCAATCCCTTCTCTATAGTTTAAAGATGAATCAGCTTCGTTTTGTTCATCTTCATCATCAATATTGTAAACATCTTGTGTAATCGGAGTCTTCATTGGTTTCGAATCTTGCATGTTGAATCTTCTCAGCACTTTATCGACATAATTTTCTTGGTTTATTATTAATCCTTCTTTTACTCTTTTTATATCCATACCAAGATATGATTTTGGGTTTTCATGCACCGTCATATCGAATTCTTTCTTTAATTTATCCTGCAACTGCTTAATCCGGACTTCACTCCGCCCAACCACGATGCCATCATCCACATGAATAGCTAAATACATATCACCTTCTTCAGATTTAAATATGCATTGATCTGATTTTAATTGAATCATATTAATTTCTTTAAGAGCAGAGGTAAATCTTTTATTCCATTTACATGGTGCTTGTCTTAAACCATATAAGGACTTGTTCAAAAGGCATACCATTCCTTTTTGACCAAATCCTTCTGGTACTCTCATATAAACTGGTTCTTCCAATTCTCCGTACAAAAATGCAGTCTTAACATCTAGTGTTTGTATACTCCAATTCCTTTTAGCGGCAATTGCAAACAGTAGTCTTAGAGATGTAGCATCTACTACTGGGCTATATATGTCTTCAAGATCCATGGAATTTCTGTTCTGTGAGCATCCTTTAGCCACCAGTCTCGCCTTATATTTTCCACTGTCCTTTACTTTGAAAATCCATTTTGATTTTAGAATCTCCTTACCCTTTGCTTGATCTTCCGGAACATAAACCCAAGTTTTGTTCTTCATTATTGAATCTTTTTCTTCTTGTATTGCAATTTTCCATTCATTTTTGTTTATAGCTTCCTCATATGTAAGAAGTGCTTCCCCTTCAATTTCATCAAAATTCGTGACAAAGTCGTTGTATTTCCATGGTAACTTTATTTCTCTTCTTGGTCTTCTGCTTTCATTCTGTGTACTTTCTTCATTATCTTGTATTTGTTCTTGATTGGAATCATTTTCTTCTCCCCCATTTTCTTGGTTGGAGTCATTTTCTTCTCCCCCATTTTCTTGGTTTTCTGCATTTTCCTCCCATTCTGGAGTTCCTATGTCTTCCTCCTCATAAAAATTGATTTTAATCAATTCATCCAATTTTGGTACAGTATTCATGTAGTATTTGTCTGTGAAGATTACATCTCTGCCAATAAATATTTTTCTATCTTCTTGATCCCATAATCGATATCCATTAGGGGCATAACCAACAAACATTGCTTCTTGACTTCTGCTATCAAGTTTCTTCAAAGGTTTCAGTATTTTGGCATAGACTTTTTGTCCAAATATTTTCAAATTGTTCAGATTCGGTTTTCTATTGAACCATTTTTCATATGGTGTACATTCTACTCCTTTGGTAGGACATCTATTTGTTAGATACGCAGCAGTAAGCACTGCTTCTCCCCACATTTCTTTGTTACAATTAGCTTCAAATATTAGTGCTCTTGCTTTGTTCAATAAAGTCAACATCATTCTTTCACTCTTACCATTGAGTTGAGGAGTATGTGGTATTGTGAAATCTTGTATGATACCTTTGCTTTTGCACCATTCAGAAAGAAGATTATTCTGATATTCACCTCCATTGTCCATTCTCAATTTGCTTACTTTCAAGTTGAAATGTGCTTCACCCTCATGAATAAATCTTTGTATATTTCGAAAAACTTCATTGGCTGTTTTTGTTTCCAAGAGATACACTTTACAAAAATGAGTGTAGTCATCTAAAAATACTAAAAAGTAGTTCTTATTATCAAATGTTGGTGGGTCAATAGGTCCACCTATATCAGTATGTATAATTTGCATAGGATGATTTGCTCTTTCTCTGATGGTCTTAAAAGGTAGTCTTACTTGTTTTGCTTTGGCACATATTATGCAATCCATTTTCCTGCTTGTATCTATCTTGAATGAAGCACCATCACATAGTTCTGTAATTTTTTCCATTTGTCCATAACTAAGGTGTCCTAGTTTTTTATGCCAGTCTAAGGTTTGTGTTGAGTCCTCGGTAATAAGTGCATTGTTATCTGTTTTCTTCATTTTCACTACATATAGACCATTTTCAGTCTTCCTTCCTTCTATCGCAATGAGATTTTCTGGAATTTCAATATTAGTTTTTAAAATATATACTTTTTCATTATCAAAATATGCTGCGCCTTGAGCTTGAGTGACAACATTAACCGATAACAGATTTCTTGACAGTTGTGGAACATAATAAACTTCATTTAGGGTGCAAGTATCACAGTAAATTTTTCCATATCCTTCAATTGGTATTGTTTCCCCTTTCTTGGCTATCATTACATTATCTGCGCATTTCTTCATGTTTGATATGATGTTTTCTTCTTTAATCATCATTTTGTTACATCCACTATCTACGATCATTTCTATCTCTTGTGTTTCGGTATTGAATGATTCATTCATGCAGGTTAGAAATGAAATCTTATCAGAGTTTTCATTTTTCTGATTCTTAGATTTATTCTTCTCATCAAAGAAACAATCTTCTGTTTTATGGTTAGTCTTCTTACATATCTTACATGCCTTATCCTTGTTGTAGCAGGTGCGTTCAGTGTGATTTGTTCTGATGTGACCCATTAGTTTGCATATTGTACAGGGTTTTGTTGAGTTTTCCGGTTTCTTGTTGCTTGGGCATTGTGGCTTTATATGACCTTTTTTACCACATGCATGACAAATAGGCTCATATTTTCCTTTGTGTACTGTTTTAAAAGACACTGGTGTTTCTATTTGTCTAATTTTATTTTTGTCTTCTTCTGCCGAGAGTCTAGATATTAGATTTTCCAGGGTTTTGTCTTTTGTGGGGGTTGAGTCCCATGCACAGCTGAAATATTGATGTTTTTCTGGCAGTATAGCTAGTATTTTAGAGATAATCATACTTTCGGAGATTTCTTCTTGTAATATTTTCAGTTTGAACACCAAATTTTGAATTCCACTGATGTTATGATGAATGTCTTTGGTATTGTCATATTTAAAATTATAGAATTCCTGTAGGAGAGAACATTTTTCTTGATTGGTGTCCTTTTTGTATATACGGAGAAGTGCATCATACATTTCTTTAGACGATTCGTAGTTCATTAAATGTAATTTTACTGTTTTGTCTATAGTTCTCAAAATGGCATGTTGAGCCAGGGCGTCCTTGGCTTTCCATTTACTTATTTTGGTTTCATCGGTGCCACAGGTGCTGATTTGGGAACTTCCATCGATGACATCCATGAGTTGTTTCGCTTTGAAGAGAATTTTTATTTCGAAATTCCATAAGGAAAATGTGGAGCTGTCTTTGAGTTTGGTGATACTTGAAATGTCTTCATTGTCTAGAGCCATGCTGATCACGTTGTCTTATTTTGTTGAAAATTTTTGTATTACTGTTATTTTTCAGATGTAGCGTGTTCTGGGCCCATAACCTGTCGTTTTTAGGTATTTGTTTTTATATTTTTACTTTATATTTCAATAATTTTTACTAGGAGTCAATGAGAAGAACGTGTTCACTTTTTAGGTTATTTTGCTATTCATCTACTCTGTGTTACAAACATAGAAATACAACTTAACATAACTTCTTTATGACTTGTGATATGTAACTGACAAAAACAAAACTGTCCAAGTTTAAATTATATAATATACCAACAAATTTTCCTTAGAAACTTAGCCATATTCGTGATTCCGAAAGGGTGTGTTTTCTACCTGCTACTCTTATCTTCGGACAATTTTTCATTCATTGCTGTCATATTTGTATTCTAATGTAGACAACATTCTTCATTTATGGCTGTCGAAAAATATTTTAAAAGGAAGTTTGATTATATATTTCTTATCTACATTTATCTGTTAGGATTTGAGAGAAATATTATAAATAAAAGAACTAAGCAGGTATATACTGAAGAATTGCTCAGAAAATATATTTTCCATTCTAGGGGCGGTATATTTCGATGACTTCAGAGAAATAATACTTTGAAGTGGTACCGATTCCACATATGTGATGAGAATAAAAAACTCATTCTTAATAACTGTAATGACATAGTTTTGAAAAATATATTAATCTAACTTTTTTATTGCATGAGACGAATATGTTTTATTTTTGGCTCCCGCATGACGGACAAAATCAATATTCAATTTTATTCCTGTCAAAAATTGCCGGAAAAAAATGAATAGCATGGATAGTGAGCACTGTGAGCAATAAAAACATGTCGAATATTGTTGAAAAAAAAAGGTAGGGAAAATTTGTACTAGGATTCATTTACCGCGTTCGGCAATACCATCCGAGAGCGGACGAATATTTTAGTCACGTGACAACAGATCATAGGTTATCATAGGAATCCTTTGTTCAATAGAACGTTTATCCTGCATCTGGATACAGTAAACGAACGATTCATACCAATCCGAAATGTCTAAGGTAATTGCCGAACGCGGTAATTGATCAGAATGATGGCAATAGCCCATAAAGTCCTAATTAACTAGTTTTAGGTATATACAGCTTTTTCAGATAAATTTTTAATGTCGACATTTACTATGCGCCTTTGGAATTTTCAGGGTAGTTCTAGTTTGTTCATGGAAAGAGTTCGGCAGAGTTTTAGGCATCTTCAATTTAATCGGTTTTCTTTCTTCGGTACATGGATGACCGCTCCGATTATGAGTTTGAATAAGCGCGTTATTAAGATTTCATCGACACATGAACCTGATAGTGAACCAAATTATCACGTCATTTCTTCTTAGGCATTGCGCATGTCTGAAACTTTTATGGAAGTTACTTCGTAAAATGTTGGGATCAGTTTGAAGTGTTCTATCGAGACATTGACATTATGAAACAGTGACTTTATAGCTTTTCGGTTCAGTTTGTGATTACTATTGGAATTTTTCTATTGCGAGTTGCGACGGATATGTGAGTATGAATATGAATTTCTATAATTTTTCCTCTTTCATTTTCTAATTACGACTAATTTTGATATCCTGTAGAGGTAATATAGAATATAACCGAAATCTCCAAATAAATTCTATCCCGGCATTTCCAAGGGTAGTGCGGTTTCAATGTGCGATCCTGAAACAACATACAGGGTGAGTCTTTGTGTACGAAACGTACAATAAATACCCAAAATTAGATATATCAAAAATTCATAAACTCAATTCAACCAAATATTTCCATTCGAAATTATTTAGATCATTCTCTCTTTCATAATTGTTATTTCATGTGTAAGTCGGCCAGGTGAGACAAAGGAATGCAATTTTTTTTTTTAATATCTAACATTCCCTAATCCAACTGCAGCAATTTTGCAAGTAAAGAAAAATGTACTGAATATGCAAAATGTAAGTCGATTTCGATTATGTGGTCTTGACGTCATTATACAATTTTACCATATATAGTTTGTTAGATTAGGAAATAAACGTTCATTATCAAATGATCCGCATTATCAATCTCAATCCTCGAGTCCCTAAGTTTTCACCAACCCAGAACTCTTAGAACTTGAGGTACAATTGAGATACCACCCCAACACTTTGACTCGTACAAATATTTCAACAGTAGATTCTTGAGATGAAAGTAAACATTTTTTCCTCTACCATTTTTCCAAATTGGCTCGGTTTAAAAGATACAGGCTGTTGAAAAACCATAAGAAAAGTTATTTTTAGTGCTATCTCACAAACTTTTTTTGGATTAAATGAATTTCGGAATATAGTGTTTCATTTATCTGATGATATTAACCACGTCTTCCAGTTTTCTCATTATGACCATAATAGAATAGAATTTCATTACTCCTTCAAGACATACAAGTATGTAAAGGATGATATAATGAAAAGAACAGATACTATTCCCCACAAAAGATATTATCCCCTAAGAATTCTAGTTCTAGTTTATCTGAGCGTACATCTTAAAAATGGGACGAATTCAATTCTCCGTTTTCGAATTAGGATGGAAATAAATTGTATTATAAAGCATATGGCGAAGGAAAGTATTGAATAATAACACAAGTGTCTTAACTAATTGTGCGATATTTTCGAAACGACTTGAGATATTCGAGATTTGACGAGAAGGCACACCTCATTACGTTGGACAACTCGTCTTCAGCAACTAGGTACCTCCCTTGTTTTGTACCTACCTCTAGGATGCACCACGTTTTAGTCAAAAATGACAGATCGAAAAATCAAGTTTTCTAATTGTTTCATGAAAATGCAGCAGAAATTCAGAACACAATTATCTATAACAATAGATATCATCACAAGAAAAATCTAGAGTGTTTGGTAAACAAAGTATTTCCGAACGTGGTACTATAGAACATTGCCGATTTCAAATAACTCATAGTGAATATGTTTACAATGTTTAGAAAACTGTGTACCACTCGAAAGCTAGTAACTCTTCACATAAAACTCTGATAAAAGCAAACGATTTCCCGATGAAAACCGCCAAAAATTCAGTATTACTTATTCAATAATCAAATACCAATCATTAGGTTCATTATTTTCTCTAATCCTTTCTTTCAAAAATTAGCTGCCTCGCTTTGTTAACTACTATTAGTGTTATAAACTACTATTAGTGTTATATAAAGAGTTTCTCGACCTAGGTATGACCGCATATGTGTTCTATGCATTCAAGTGAAATTGATTCTCAAATACTTCTCGGAATTCTTAATTTTCCTTAGAAACTTAGGCATATTCGTGATTCCGAGAGGGTGTGTTTTCTACCTGCTACTCTTATCTTCGGACAATTTTTCATTCATTGCTGTCATATTTGTATTCTAATGTAGACAATATTCTTCTTTTATGGCTGTCGAAAAATATTTTAAAAGGAAGTTTGATTATATATTTCTTATCTACATTTATCTGTTAGGATTTTAAGAAATATTATAAATGAAAGAACTAAGCAGATATATACTGAAGAATTGCTTAGAAAATATATTTTCCATTCTAGGGGCGGTATATTTCGATGACTTCAGAGAAATAATACTTTGAAGTGGTAGCGATTCCACATATTTGATGAGAATAAAAAACTCATTCTTAATAACTGTAATGACATATTTTTAAAAAATATATTAATATAACTTTTTTATTGCATGAGACGAATATGTTTTACTACGCTCCTTTGGAATTTTCAGGGTAGTTCTAGTTTGTTCATGGAAAGAGTTCGGCAGAGTTTTAGGCATCTTCAATTTAATCGGTTTTCTTTCTTCGGTACCTGGATGACCGCTCCGATTATGAGTTTGAATAAGCGCGTTATGATAATTTCATCGACACATGAACCTGATAGTGGACCAAATGAAATGAGAAATGATGAGTATGAATCACATGCATATCATATCCTTTCTCATTTTCATCGAGAACATGTTAGCTTTCAAATGAAAATATTTATATTCAAAAAGTTATTGAGAAATCCATGGACACTAAACAGTCCTCCAAATCGAATAAATCGAAGAAATTACATGAGAATTATATAATTATTATGCATAATCATTCATATTCTCATAGAGTATAAAAAATAATTAAATTTCTGCAATTTCCTTATATAACTACACAGTAACAAATACTTAATTAGTAATGTAAGATTACAATGGATTATAATATTTGACATAAAAATATAAATATTTTTGAATCATATATATTTTATGTTTACTCTTTACTCCTAGTCCAGAAAATTCGAAGAATATCATTATATTCCATGTGACTCTAAGCATAGCTTTCAGTACATTTAGCAGTAGCAAATTGAACACAACAAAATGGCGTCATTATCATGTCATGTCTTCTTACGCATTGCGCATGTCTGAAAATCCTATATAAAGTTACTGCCTAAAATGTCAGGATCAGTTTGAAGTATTCTTTCGGGACTTTGACATTACAAAACTGTGATTTTATATCCTATCGTTGTAGTTTGTGATTACTAGTGGAATTTTTCTATTGCAACGGATATGTGAGTATAATTATGAAGTCTTATATTTTATCTTCTTTTATTTTCCAATTACGCCGTAATTACTTTGTATATTATTCTAATACTACACTGAGAAAAATCTTGAGGTTACAATGTGAAATTACCCACATATTAGCTGGACAGGTTACAGTCACACGGTTGGATTATTTTTTTCACAACTAATATCTGGATGTTTCTACAAGGGTGTTGCGAAATTTCATGAAAAATGTAAAACTATCATGTATATTTACAGTGAATATGAAATTTACAGAAAATATGTGTTAATTCTCTGTGATATCACAAGGGTTGTAATATTCACCTGAAAAATTACAACTGCAATGCAATATTACAATAAATTTGCGAATTTCAACATGAAACGGTAATTTCACAACATTATTGTGATCTAAATTTTTTTTGAATCACAATAATTTTGTGAATTATCACATGAAAATGTGATTTCACAACGTTATTTCACAAAGTTATTGTGATTTGAGAATTTTTATTGTGAATTTGCGAAGAAAAAAATGTTGTGTTGTAGAATTACAATGCAGAATAAAATTCCTTCACAAATGTGCTTATACAATGTGTTATTACGGCGGTTGTGAAATTACCACGAAAAAATATAATTGTACAACATGATATCGCGGCACAATTTCCTTCCAGGATAGACCACTTTTTATTTACATGTCTACAGCAAGAGAAAAATCTTACGCGAAATTGTTGAAATTTATTATGGTCAAAATATTTCTCTCGAATATGGAAACAGAATAAAAAAAAAGATCAATCGGTTTCCATTAGAGCGTTCCAAAGATGCCGCTTGAAATTTAATAAACAAGTGGTAATCTTACGAAGGCCAAAATTGTGCTGTTCTTTTTCCGATCCACGAAGAGTCTCATCTGAAGCTGACTTTTCAGAAGCTCATCTAATGGCAGCTCCAGGAGCTTTCCGGTGTAGATCGGTGAAGGAAAGAATTTTTTTGTTGTTATAACTATTCTGTGCATGTCTAGGAGTGTGTGTACAGGATTTTTTTTTAATGCTTCCTCCCCTCCTCATTTTGGACTGCTGCCTTATATTGATCTGTGTCCACACACCCCAATGCCTGTACCTCTTTCTAATTTTGATCCATCAGTACAACATAGAGTCCATACAGATGACTTTTTGTCTAATTTATTCATCGCATTGAGACAGTCCACAATGACGTTTTTTGTAGAAATTTTTTTCTCGACTTGTTCTTTCTATGAATACATTTCTGAAGATATAAATAAAATATATCTTATTCTATTCTTTGTATAATTCATATAGGAGAATATAGGTTCCTGCATTCCTCCTCAACCATACTCGAATAACAAATTCTGTCACTTGGTCAGAAAATATTTTGAGTAGGTACCTACTGCTGACAAAACTCGTAAGTCTGGGTATTTTTGTAAAATATCTATTTTAAAAATGTGTTAAACACATTCATAGCTTGAGCGTAATATTACAATATGATTGCAAATATCAAGTCATTTTCCACCTATGCGGTACGTGACGTCGCTCGGCTGGATCCGAATTCACAGCTTCAATGGAATTTCATAATGCAATTGTAAAATCACAACTTTTATCTGCTTCCAGATTCATTCTGTGGCCAATCAAAACCTTTCCTGCAACTGGCACCTGCTCGTTGCCCAATCCCATATCCTATCGTAGATACTCACTAACTTACCCCATAACCCAATTCATTCTGGAATGATCCACTGTGTCTTCAAGAACTCTGAAGTGCGAAGAGTTATACATGGTTCAGTTTTTTGTTTAATATGATTTAGTTCTTTCAAGTTCCAAGTATTTCTGCCTTCCAAGTTCCTTCAAGGTTTCAAGTGTGTGACAAAAGTAATATATACTGGAATACTGGTAAGTAGATAGTTATAATTTTTTGAAAGCGATGTTTATTTTTTCGATTTGTGGTTTTCCTTTGGCAGATACTAAAGAAAAAAATTGAACACCGCATGCATACAACTTATTATTCATTTATTCTGTATCGAAATATTGCCTATTGGATTCCTACTTATTTAATTTTTTTTTTCAGGAATAAACCACCGATACGAATTCTTTATGGAAAACCGATATGTGTTTACAACCTATGTATTCAGGGAGGCTCTCAATTTAATCTATGGAGATGTTCCGAAGGATGCATTTCAACATTCATCCGGATTCTGGAAGTAAGTCAAGCACGACAAAAGCATTTTGGATGATATTTGTGGTTGTTGTTTTTGTTTGATGTAATGTTTCATATTGCTTTTTATATTGAAGATTATATTAATTTCATGTTGTGGTTGTTTTTTAACTGATATAATGTTTCATATCTGTTGTTTTCCATATTGATGACTATATTTTATGGTGTAGTTGTTATTTTTAATTAATTTAATGTTTTTTCTCCATATTGATGTATATTTTAGGCAGTGATTGTGCCAAATTTAGTTCTGTACAACTACTTTGATGAATAACAAAATAAAGACAATTATCCAGTAATTTTCATGGTTATTTCACGAAGTAATTTTAAAAGGGTGTGGGGTATTTCTACAATGAAATCTGGAATTTTAACAAATACTTGAAATTTACAATTAAATTCTGTGAATCTGCTCTGTTTATTCACAACATTATATTATTTTACGGTCTAATTGATGCTAAATTTCACGACGTATTTTCGCAAGAACAAGAGGTGATTCCACAATGAATCCTGTAATTTTCCAAAATTTTTTAATTTTACAATTCATTTCTGTAAAAATCCTTTGCGAATTCACAGAATAAATGTAATTTTACAGTTGATACCATAATATTCCATTGTGATTTCACAATGAGTATTCACAGGTTTAGTTCCTAGAAAAATCATTAGAAAAAATTTCATGTGAAATCACAACCAACTTGTGATTTATATTTTCTGTGATTTTACAAGGTTTTCGTTTCAAAATATTCCTTGTGAAATTCCAGTGATTATCGTTGGTCACAAATAACCCAAGATTTTCACTGTAATTTCACTATTTCGTTCTCTCAGTGTACTAATATCAAACCCTGTTCTTAATTTGCTAATATAATTTAGCAGATTTCGTAAAAATTAATTTGACAACTGCAAATGACAGTTATTGTCATTTCAAAATTGATTGAATCCCCATTCTCCCATCTATAACTAAGCGAGGAACAGATCAGATGAAAAGTGTTTAGTGACTACTGTCTTGTTTCTGTGCACTCCGTTCTAATGAAAGTATTTCTGTATTCGTGACAGAAAATTTGGAAATTTTGTGAAATTCTTCACTAACGTGCTAAATCAATAATAGGTACTTCTCGATATGTTGATGCTCAAATCTTCTGATAAAACTTTCCTCACGCTGATTTACCTAGCCTGATTACTTATGATGTCTTCCATAATCATAAATTTTCTCATTTCTTTCTTGTCTCCAATGTTAATTCTTCAATTTGACTCTCATATGGTTGTTATCTGTATTATTCAAATTCTTGCATTATATATACGTGAATCATGGAATTTATTATAACTATTTCCTTCCCATTTCATTTATCTCTCAATAAAAAAATTTGTTCAATTTGCCAAAATCAAAACTTCAGTGACTATGATATATACGCACATTGATTTTCCATTCAAAAACAATAACTGAACAAAAGAATTCTTTCAGCCGAGCCGAGATACCTCTTCTCTTGAGATTTTGTGAGTGCTATTATTGTTACACCATTTTTACGTTAATTAAGACTCGGCTTACAACTTTGAACTGAAATGAGACGGGTCACAACAAAAATTTTGTGAATTTTATTAGTGAGTGTTTGAACTTATATTTATTCATTTTGAACTGGTGTCTTGGGCTGTCCTCGGATCGAACGTATCGTAATAAATTATACCTATCATGAAAATCGGTCACGTAATAATAATTGAATTTTTCGCGGTATAATTCAGAAATCGGGGAGTAATTCTATAGTTTAATTTATGGCGAAACTAACAAAGCAATCTATATTGGCCGTAGGATGATTCATCCTTGTGCATTGGAGTAAATGGTGATACCAAGGTATGATTTGTAGACAATGTTATACCGCATGAACTCAAAAATAAAATTCTGGTTATAGGCGCTACTGTGGGAATCATTATAATCGATTCTAAATCTTTTTTGTTTGTTTATAATATGAAATTTGCACAATGGAAGAATCCCATGTTTACAGGTGATGTTGATTTTTTATTACTCTGTATTGTTGGAAATTCGAATTTCTAGCTGCTATCAAAACCAGTAAGCGCGACCGTTGACACTTGCCAATAAGTCAACTCGCGAGCCAATGAAAATCGTACTAGTGGCGGTCTTCTAGAGGTACTAAGGTAGCCAATGATCATAAAGACTGTGGGGACCTGCCAATCACTTGCCTCGCGCTGCTAGTGATGGAGTGGATGAATGAGAAAGTAACCTCATTATGCATAACATAATGTTATTATGTCGTTCAAAAGATTACAAAGTAAGGATCGAAAGAATGGCTCAATTGGCTATTGAAAATGGCGGTCAGTTTTGCAGTTGAGAAAGACTATGTGGATGTGGAGGGAAGAAACAAGAACTCTTTTTTGCAAGAACTGATTATCGCAGATGAGGAATGAAGCAATTCGTCAACATTGTGCGCCTATATGCCATCACATACCTACATATGTAGACTTTTTTACATTACTTTTAATTCCTTATCAATCGACCACGTACCCGCACTAGTCCAACCTCAATTGAGAGGCACCTAAAGGCGGGATGTGATGTGATGTCACTGTCGGGTATGAGTCTCTGAGCCCACTCGTTCATCTTCTCTATATCCTTTTTGTTGAAAATTTTTTTGTCTCTTAGTTCTAATCTTAGGTTCCAGTACTTTTTTTTTTATGTTTCGTTACGCTTCGACCCTGTGATCCAGCCTGCAGTATATCATGATGTGTTCCATGTCATCACGCCCTGTTTTGCACTCGCACTCTCCATCTGTGGGTCTCAATTTAAAGATGCTTAGGTAGGCTAACATGTGTCCATGCCCAGTCAACAACTGAGTTGCTTTGAATGTCGACCCGAGTCTCTCATTGCCTAGATCTCTAAAATTCTCTTGGCTCGTTCCAGAATCGCATCTTTTCATTCTTTTCAATCTGTTACGTCAATACCGTCCAATAAAAGCGCAGATCTACGTCTATCTACGAATCAGAGCAAAGTCTGCTCGCTCTCTTTCCTCCGAGATGTAATTCTGGAACTCTTCATCTCATTGTCTCGCCTCTTTCCCACACAAGTTGCCATTCGTCAATCATGCTTCACATTTAAATATTTCGTCTTTCTTTCTTGTCTGCCGTGAAGGGGGGAGGGGAAATAGCAGAGTAGATTTCGTGCAGGAAGGTCAGGCACCGATAATGTATTCTGTCTACAACAGGTTATTGAGAAAAGGGCAGCTAGAAACATAGAAACACATATAAAATTCGTGGACCTTTAAAAAGCGTATGATACCGTTGCAATTACAAAACTGTTGGAAGTACTGGAGCAGTCTAATATAAATCATACGTACATACAGGCATTGAAAGAACTATATATAGACTCAAAATCTAAGGTTGAATCAGGCAGATATGTTACCAAGGAGTTTTCAGTAACGAAAGGCAATGACAAGGATGCTGTATCTCACCAACCCTCTTCAAAATATACATATCCAAAGCTTTGAACAAAGCTGATTCTTTTCTTATTATTAATGATGTTTTCACTCTGTCCTCACCCAAATCAATCATCAGCTTGTCCTCTTTCAATCTGTTGGAACGAAAAACCATAATGTCCGTCTTCTTTCTATTCAAACTGAAATTGTTCCTTGATAGCCACGTTGGTATATAACTTCGCATTTCAGCTGCAGTTCACTTATATTACGTTCCGCTATTGAATATTTGGAATCATCCACAAAATTCGTCGACTCGGTATCTTCGATCGAATCTGCAACTTCACACATATCATTTATCATTAGGTCCTTTCGTTTGCATAAAAAGTGTAGCACTTTTCTACACTCAATGTCGATTTGATTTACACCAGTGTGAAGCAAATGTAGTTTATCTACAAAAAAGAGATGTAGATGTCCTCTACACTGGTGTAAATTCAATCAGCAAACGAATACTAAAATCGAGTGTAGAAAAGTGCTATCTCATGCAATGATAGCGAATTTCGTGAACACAGCCGCAGGTTCTTGCGGCGATTGACTTCGTACTGGTTTCCACATCACACCACGAACATGTGCTACCCTCAACAAGTCCACGTAATTCAAATCAATAAGAAATTCCAAAGTGAACAAACAATATTTGAGGTGAATTTCCTCCCAGAGAAATAATAAAGAAAAATTATAATGAATAATGGAGAAGAGAAAATATCGAACACCCACAATTCCATATTTTCCGAGATTTTCAATGAGAAAATCTTTATTCAGGCAATCAAATGCCTTAAATAGATCGATGAATAATCCTGAGACTAACATTCCTTTTTCCAGGAACTTCAAAATATTATTAGTGAATTGAAATATATAGCCGTTTGGGTGGACCGATTTTTCAAAAATCCATGTTGAGACGGATGGAAAAGATCATAAATATTGTAATATATCAGAAGTCTAGTCACCACTGCTAGCTCAAATACTTTCGAAAAACTATTCAACAGGCTTATAGGCCTATAGTTTTTCCAGTCCTCAGGATCCCCATACTTGAATATTGGAATTATCACCGATAGCTTCAGCTGCTCAGGAAACACCCCAAACCTTCACTATATGACACAATATTGAAGAGATAGCATCAACACTCAATTGAACAATTTTAACTGGAATTTCGCCAATTCCAGAACTTGAATTGCTTTTCAGTTTCCTAAATATCTCAACAATCTCCTCTATGGTAAAGGGCTTCACGTAAAAAGATGTATTGGTTTCAATATTGCAAGCAAATTTTGAATTATTGAGATTTTTCATCATGTTCGGGATCAATTGAACCAATAATTCATTGTAATCATCCGCTGTTTCCTGAGGTGATTTAGAAGTTTTATTTTTAAAACTGCCTTCATTCCTAATTTCATTGCATATTTTCCACATGGCTTTAGTCTTATTATCCGAGGTTTTAATTTCTAGCATCAATGAGTATCCAGTGTAATATATTTCAAGGGAAAATGTATATTGAAAATATTTATGAATTCATTCGAGAAGCTTTGCCATTGCTTATTATCCTGGAAGCTGATGACGTTTTGTTTATTTGTTGAAGCACTGGAACCGACTGGTGACGCTTGAAGAAAATCCTATTAACAGCTACTCCTTCCGGCCAAAAATCTGCACTCATGGCATCCTGCAAATATTCTGCCGGAAATGGAACTTTGAATGATGAATATATCTCCGGTTGTCTTGATTTCAATTTTTCACATTTAAAGTCTGGTATATGCGGTTTGAAAACATCACACAGCTTATTCTCTGTAGTGTCAGGATTTAGTCGGAATACATGAATGTATGACATTATCATTTTAGGTACCACTGAGTTAGTTTTCTGAGTACCAATTATTGGTTTTGAGGATTTTCTTGTTGCGCTTGTATTGCTTTGGTGACTCTTTGGAGCGAATGTATCCAGTTTGATGTTGTTCGTTTTCCTCTTCTTCTTCACTACCACATTCCATTTTGACTATCAAACAATATAGCATATGTATGAGTTTTAACAAAGGTAAGTGTAATGAGGTACCTCATAAGCCCGTTAATTGAAAACACACAACTCATAATAACAGTTTTATGATTTTCAATTTGAAGCGCGAAATCAGAATACTCTTCCTTGTATTTTATATAAATATCGACAAGAAAATGCACATCCTGAGGGACAAAACATAAGTAAGACGTTGATTGTTCCTTTTCTTATCGAATAATTATCGATGTTCAGAAAATACTCTTTCCAATTACTTTATCCTAATTTTTTTTTCTTTACAGAATGGACGCTTTCCTGTTTAACGCCTTCGGAATTAGTTCCGAACCACTTGGCCAACTCAGTAGAAAGGACATCGAAAAGAATTTGGGTTTGGAAGAAGACAAAATTTTTGCTGACTCGAACAAGATCTATCAACCTGATTCATCTTTGTCTGAAAACTCCGGAGTGAGATTCGAATCACAGCAATCAGCTTCCCAACTCAGCGAAAAGGTTTTGTGTTCGGAAAAAGTCAAAGTCTCTACCGAATCTTACAAAATGAACCAATATGATTATTCATTGTATGATGACATCTTCGGAATGAGTTTAGCATCTCAGCAATCAATACCCCAACTAAGCAATGAGGAAATGGAAATGATTTGTTGTCTGGAAGAAGCCAAAACCTCTGTTGATTCGAACAAGATCAATCAACCTGCTTCTTCCTTGACTAACACTTTCGGGAAGAATCTCGGATCACAGCAATCAACTCCTCAGCTCAGCGATGAGGAATTCGAAAGGATTTTGTGTGTGGAGAAAGCCAAAATTTTTGCCGAATCGAACAAAAAACAATCTGATTATTCATTTTCTGACATCTTAGGAAAAACTTCAGAACCTCAGCCATCACCACAACAACACAGCAATGAGGAATTGGAAATGATTGTGCGTCTGGCAGAAGCTAAAATCTTCGCTGACTCGAACAAGATCTGTCAGCCTGATTCTTCCTTGTCTTACAACTCCGAAATGGGATTCGAATCACAGGAACTCAGCGAAAAGGTTTTGTGTTCGGAAAAAGCCTCTGCCCAAACGAATAAAATGTACCAATATGATTATTCATTGTCTGATGACATCTTCGGAATGAGTTTAGAATCTCAGCAATCAATATCCCAACTAAGCAATGAGGAAATGGAAATGATTTGTTGTCTGGAAGAAGCCAAAACCTCTGTTGATTCGAACAAGATCAATCAACCTGCTTCTTCCTTGACTAACACTTTCGGGAAGAATCTCGGATCACAGCAATCAACTCCTCATCTCAGCGATGAGGAATTCGAAAGAATTTTGTGTGTGGAGAAAGCCAAAGTATCTGCCGAAGGGAACAGAATGAATCAATCTGATTATTCATTGTTTGACATCTTCGGAATAACTTCAGAACTTCAGCCATCACCACAACAACTCAGCAATGAGGAATTGGAAATGATTTTGCGTCTGGAAGAAACCAAAAGCTTTGCTGAATCGAACAATATCAATCAACCTGATTTTTCCTTGTCTAATAAACACGGAGTGAGTTTCGAATCAGAGCAATCATTTTCCCAACACTGCGAAAAGGTTTTGTGTTCGGAAAAAGCCAAAGTCTCTTCCGCATCGAACAACTTCGACAACTTCGGAATGATTCATGGTCAACTCACTGATGTCGAATTTGAAAGGATTTTGGGATTGGGTGAATCAAATGTCTCTGCCGAATCGGCCACGCTGATAAATCGATCTCATTCCGACCAATATATGACGGATTGGAATTCGCTTTTTGAGCAGGAGCCAATAAAAATAGATGATATGTTTAATGGACATAGTTCCCATCAAGCACCGGACACTCAACTCCAAAATTCGATTATTTCACCAGATTCGGGCATCTGTGATGAAGGATTAGCGGAATCCGATTCATCTTCATCAATTCCACCTACCTATTCCCAAATTTTCGAAGTGAAAGATCAATGTTTACAACAGAAGGAATGTTACCGAACATCGGTACCCAAGTCCACACCCTACGTCTTCAAAACGAATTCGGGTTTATGGAAAAATCGCAATTACGAAATAGTTGAAAGTGTGAGGCCAACAAGTATGATACCAAAAAGGTGAGTGATTTCTACCATATACTACCACTTATATTCAAAACAAATTATATGCAGGTCGTTCCACACTTCGCGCCACCTGACGATTAATGTTCATTTTCTAACTGATGATTATTCTAACCGAAAATTGTGTATTACATGCATTTTCAAATCAGATACGTGGAAAATGCTTTGTTGGACAATTCAAGCAGATAACGTCATTCTTAAAACATAATAATTTTTTGTTAATTGAAACTTGATATAAATCCGAAATAAATTGAATATATATAAAAATATATATCAAAACAATTGAAGAATTTTGGTAGACCCGTAATGATACTTCTTTAACGTATTTTCGGAATTGCATGAACAATTCTTTCAGTTTTGTTTTAGTAATCATATTTTTTCATCACGAAATTTCGAAGAGACTTCAAAATTTTCACCAAAGCCGCAATATAGCGGTTCATTCCAGAAATAATACAGAGAATAACGAATTTATATTTTTGCAGTGACGTTATCAAGCCAAAAGTGAGAATAAGAGAAGGTGTCCGGAAACTGCAAAAACAGAAGGTAAGTTTTGTACTATTATTAGGTATGAATTCAATAATTATTCTTATTCGTGTGTTTCTGCTGACTGAGGTTCTACACGAAAGTTATTTCAACTCTAATTCATATTTTCAGAACTACAAGAAACATAAATCTTAACTTTTACTAAGTATGAATAAAAGATAAATTTTTAATGGGAAATAAACAATAAAAAATTTGTCGGCAGATAGAAATTCAATTTCAATGGAAAGCTCCGAAACATTCATCTATACAGCGGGTATTGAAATTTTTTTAATTCAAATATATAAAATAGAACTCATCAAAATATCTAAATAATTTAACTAAAAATCACCTATATGAATCACTCAAGATGCCGAAGCTATCATTAATCTCACTTCTAGACTACTTTGTGTAGGTTGTAATTGATATCGATTCTCGTTCATTTGTTGCGAGATGCCTGTTACAATCATAAAATATTTGGGAAATTTGTTGCATAGTAAAAGGAGGGATAAACAACGTGGAAATATTGTGACAGGATATAGTGATATTAGTGCTTCCGTACCTTTACTCCATTTTTGACGCCTTGCGAGAGTGTGCAGACATCTAAATTATATGCATTTTCAACTGCTGAAATGAGAACAAACACGCGAACATCCAAAGTTGCCATTTAATTTCATTTCCAATCATAAACCATACACCCAGCATTGTTCTAAGCGAATCCATATTTCAGATTCAATCATAGGGAGAATATTTTTATTATTTTCATAATGAAATGAAATAATTATTGTCGATAATGCAGATCACAGACGGATGTATTTTATGGAGGTTTATTCCAACTTCGTCATTTTGACTGTTTTGCATGAGCAGGTGATTTTAAGGGAAACAGTTTATTTCATTCTTCTTTAAATTCTGCTGTGAAAAGAGAAACACTAACCTTGTAGTTATATATAAGAAATTTAGTATAGATTCTCCACGAGTATATGGGGGGTGTTCGAATTTGAGTAGAGATCTCGTTCACACTTCTTTGAGTTATCAATCGAGGGTTCGATCCTGTTTGGGATAATCTTCCGGACTGTACAAATCAAAAACAATAACGATTCACATTATGGCTTGATCAACTGAGACATAGAGAATATACGGAAAGAATATCTGCATTCTTGGATGTTGGAAACACGAATCTAATTAAATACGAAATGGTGGAGAAAGAAAATGGTTGTCGAATAATGTACTTTAATCATTATTACACGCACGAGGTATCAGAGAATCTTTGGAAACGAAGCTCTTTGTAGACAAGTACCGGGTACTAGATGTACCTATGCATCTGAACATTTTCATTTTTATTTACTCATCATTCGAATTGACGCGTCCTTCATCAAGTTTTAGGTTTTCATTTTTATAAATAATAAAATGAATTTCCTTGGAATTTTCAGGTATTCAAGTGTTCCAAATGCGAATTCTCTTCATACTTCAGGGATATTCTGGACCAGCATATCCACAGAACACATTTACAACCAAATCAAGAGTAAGTAGAGAACAATTCAGAATTCAAAATTTATAATATGTAGTACCTAACTATTTTATACACTTTATGTGAAAGAAATTCAACAGGTGAAAATAATTAGAGGCATGTGTCATATTTAATACATACATTACTTATAATGCTTTCAATACTTTCAATCAATTCTAAACAAATATGTTTATATATCTATGCCAGTACGATGTGGGTGATTGTCTTTCAGAAATCTCTGACGTTACCACATTTTCGTGTCATCGGAAAAATGTGGCTAACATATTTTTTAAAGAAAAGCCTCGTGATTGTACTCGTAGATACTCGATAAGCTTCGTTTTGCTGTCAATTTCAAACTTCGATATCCTGATCGTCCCTTCAGTATTCAATTCATTCATTTCATCGAAGAATGCATTATCGATCACCATTATTTTTTTTTGTGATGGCCTCTTTCGACGAAGAACCTAAAATTCTTTTTTTTTTTCTTTCTTCCTTGTTGTATAAATAGCTAATAGTTCAGTCAAGTCGAAAGAGCGCTTCGAATGAAACCTCATTATGAATTATTCTTAAGCCGATTAGATACATGGCAGAACAGACTTTTTCCGCCGACCTCTTAATAATATAATCTCATAAAATCTCATTTCGAAGCGTTGGGTATGAAGAAGAGGAAAGAAAAAGTCTATAAAGCATTTCAGTGGTGGAACCTTGTATTCAAATCATCCGGTTACATGTTTTGGTTTACGTCATTGTCAAACCAAAAATTCTGAAAAGTTGTTACTTGTAAGTGCAAAATATGAGGTTGAGCAAACTTAGAAAAGGTGAAAAATAATAATGTTACGTTTCAGTTAAATCTCTCTCTGAAACTCACGATTTTTTAAGTTCCATTGTCATATATATAATTGTTATGTTTGCATATTTAAAAATTTTATTTATTATTTCAGATGCAAGCAGATACAATCGAATGAACGTGTTAATTTTACTATCAACGGAAAAGAAAAAGCACCCCATTCCTCTGTTGCTAATAGGGCGTCTATGTAAGTAAATATAATAAATTTTTATAATTATTTTTCAGAAATTTCAAATATTTTAAATTGTACTGTAATCAATTGTTATTGTTCATGTTGAAAATAGGTTGCTCATATTGATGTACATTTTTGTGAGATACTTAGAATTATCTGGAGAAATTAAAGAATAGCATTTTTCGTAATCGCTTCGCTTACCGAGTGACACTTTGGATCGGAAGTTGGCATGAAATTTACATTCGCAATAGACTTCGTAATCGATAGGGAACATGAGCTTTAAAGTTTGCTTTGTATCGTATCTGTCATAATGGAAATAAATAGCGTTGTGAAGTATAGGGCGAATGGAAGTATTGTACAACTTTAACTAAATTGAGTCCAAGCAACATATAAGGGGAAGAATTGAGAATCCATGTTGCGTTTTTAAAGTGAGTTGAATCAATATATCATCAGATATCACTTTATCATTGCCCCTACAAAATACTTCTTCCAAATAACCTGTTGAATATTCCTTATATGCGCACACTGAACATTGAACACATAGGCACACGAATAGCGACGAATAGTCAGTTCGGCTCTGTAATCCGATGTGAGAATAATCTTTTGATTCCAGCATTAGAAACAAAACAACATAAAATACTTCGCAAGATGTATGTATAAAAATTATTTGGTATTATCGAATTGACTACTTATTGACAACTTAGAAAACAAGGATTCACAACCATTTCACCATGATTCCTTAGACTTGTAAGCTCACCTAAATGTTTTTCCGAATGCACTGTTTTTTGAAACATCAACTGAACTACGGGTCTTTCGTGAGATTTTAAAAGGAACGAGAATAGTTCATCATAACTTATTATATTCTCTTTCAGAAGGAGTAAGAAATTTACCTGCACAGATTGTTCATTTCCGACGACAGATTTGAGAATATTTCTGAATCACATATTTGTGATACATAAGTACCGCTGGTACAAATGTCCAATCTGCCGTGTTTGCACGACATCTCCAAATGCAAGCATGGAGCATTTTCGAAAAAATCCTGATCACATGATACCATATGGGAAAAGAAACTCACAGAAAAAGATAATTCAACCGAGACGAGAAAAAAAATACAGGTACAAGTCGGATGAGAACTTGAACATCGAGGTGAAGAAGGAAGGTAACAAAGAAAAGTGAGTATACATCTATCAAAAATTTACATTTCCGCATAATCATCATATCATATCATATCAAATTATTTTGTCTTCTCTCAAAATGGGTTTTTATTTTATTATAAATATAAAACAGTTTATTGTGCATGGAATTTTGTAGCCACTTCAATCAAAAATCACTGAGTGAATATTTTACTATTTATTTTTGCTTTTTCAGGATTGTTATAACACCCAAACCTCATTGTTTCAAGAAGGGGAATAAAATAGAAAAAAAATTCTACTGTGAGGTTTGTGAATTTAAAACACTTAGCTACAGTACACTGATGGTACATAAGAATAGGAATCATAATTTGGCTATGAGATGCCCAGGGTGTTTTCGTCACTTAAATTCGATAGCTGAATTGATAAAACATTTAATGGATAGTCCCAATCATATGACGACTTATCTCAGATGCAACATTTGTGATTTTGGAACCTACGATGAACGGGCATTAACGATTCATAAGAAGAGGAAACATTTTTAATCAATTCATGACGGAAGTGAACGAAGATCCGTGAAGGTGAAAATATCTAATGTGAGTAGAAAGTATTATTCCTGGAATCGAAAAGAAGAAAATGAGAAAAGTATGGACGTCACTGACACAATCGAAGTAGATTCTTACGTTTGCATATAAACTAGAAGATTTCAAATAACCGACTTTGCAATAGAGGCAAACGAGAAATATGAAGTGAAACAACGTCTGAACTTGGGTACCTAAAACATATTGTATAATGAACCAAAATTTAACCCACATTATTTCACTACTGATTAATCGATCGGCCAAGGAGAATTACGAGAGAAAATATGGACCATAACTGAACGAAAGAGAAAAATTACGACATTTCTTTGATAGTGCTGTTCGAACATCCATGAAAGTGAAAAAGTATAATTATTGAAAATAAATTTTACGAAATTTCAGAGTTGTTTTATTTGACTTCACAAGAAAGGTGAAATTTCTTCTGAGATAGCACATAATATGGCTAGTAAGGGTAGGCAATAAAGGCAGACCTATCCTTTACCTAAAAAAAGCCTAAAATCTTTAGGCTATTTCGCCTTTGTGGAATCTACTAAGTAATGGAGATAATTTTTTTCACCCATCATGCCTATCCTACATTTCTTTTCAATGTATTATGTAATCGAAGAATATTTGATTGAAACTTCTCATCAAACATTCAGCGATCTCTACCAGCACCTGCAATCCTACTGCTACCTATACGTGAGAGCCATAAATTAGAAAAGAACCATTAGTAACAGACGAATGTTATTAGCGAATCGTACACCCCGACTGTTTCGCCTTTTCGAGTAGTCAGGTACATAATTTCGAAAAATTTCGAAGTAGTTAGGTTGAACAGTGGGTAATCATCCTCTCCAAAAGAAGCAATTTTTTGGCATTTATTTGCATTCAATTTTTTGGCGTTTTTTCGAATTCATGACATATCTTTATTTCCTATTTTTACTATTATTATTGGACCAAAAAATATGGGCAGTCCAGGGTTCAGTCCTCTATAGCATTCTGATAATATATACCGAAACACAGAACACGGCCTTATCACCAGGTGAAATGGACTCGAAGGCACAACTCAGTTTAGCAAGGCTGTGGTCAATTTCAAAAATAGAATAATAAAAACATCCCTTCCATTATCAAATTCCAGCTGCTCCGTAAGCCCCAACCGTTTACAAAATTGACCACAAAATTCACGGTTTTACCTCCGGTGCATTTAACAACAAGGTAATATACCTGAGAAACAATATCAAATATCGTGGAATTTTGTGTTCCTTATTCTCGTGTGGTCAAATCGCATAAACTTCTTCCGCAACTATTTTCAAACCGAATCAATGTCTTCCTCTTTATTTTAGATCCGTTATATGTTAAAGTTTGTGACTTAAATATAAAGTTTCTTCTTTGTTTCTGTTCTCATTATCTATCGCAGATGGTAAAAAATTTTCACCTCATTTATAGTGATAGTGGAAGCTGAAAGTTTGAATGACTTTAAATTTTCTCATTTTATGTATTGCTCTATACCTACATAGAGTCCAACACTCCAAACGTTATTTTCAGAAGGATGTTAAATATCTTATATCTGAATCAAGTTTTCTACAAGAATCGAGTACCATCCGTCACGGTTCATGAAACTTTGTCGACTATTTGGATATAAATCTAAGTGCAAGTGCAAGGTGAAGTGTAATTGGCCATTGAGAAACGGGAGGAGGAAGTTTGATGAAAGGTTGTTGATTTAATTTTGATTCTTTCAAAAATATACTACTAAAGCGAAATTTCTTTCGTTATCGGTAATCAGCACCAATCCTTCACTATAATTTTTGGCATCAATGTTTGAAGAAAGTTCTTTTCATTACAAAATTTGCCAGAACATCAACTGTACCTACTACTTTCCTCGGTAATGAGAATTTTAATTCCGTTTCAGTAAATAACTGCATTGCAAAATAGGGGATAATTTCAAGGAATCAACTATGTAATTATTGTGTTCAGGAATAAGGAATAAAAAAATATATAATTATAACATCAGCTGTTCCATTCAAAACTAGATTGGAGTTTAAACAATATTCAATATAAAACACATCAAGACTATGAGAACACACTCAAAAATAGAACAGCTGTTCGCTGAATCGAAAGTCTATTAGACTGCTTTAATTCTTGAAAATATTTGTTTCTAGATTAAATAGATTTAGAATATTAACTCGTCAGTTCATTTCATTGTTACAACAGGCTCCATAAAGAAGAAACAAAATAATTACGGAACCTATCTTTTAATACATCGATAATCCTTCAAATTCCAAATTTCCTGTTGTAGTGATGTTATAATGCCGATTATAACATCCGAAAAACGAGTAGATTACCTACTTTTTTACCGATACATGAGGAACTGAATGAAAGAGCAGAATAATATAAATCGATATCCAATGGCCAAGCGGCAAGAGAAAACACCACAAACGTTAAAAGAAATAGATCGCGTGAAGCTGATGCACGAAGGATGCAGGCCTGCAGGATAAAGCAGAACAACAAATCAGCCGATCAAAGACAAGCTTGGTTAACGTAATTTGCACTAGGAAGATATGCTTGTATTTCATTACTTTTATGCAACAAATATTTATTAGTTGGAAGTTGCACATAAAACTCAGATATTTTCGAACTATATAAGATCGAATGAAATAAGACACTTCTTCGTGTTAATAAATTGTTATATTTGAGGTGAACATACCAAGATGCGCCGAAACATGTATCCTCTACTAAAATATATTTTTTTTTGTCATATGAAAATGCGATTGTAACTTCATTGATATTTGTATTTAAGCTGTTAATTTTATTTTAAGCTTTTGTATTCGATAAATTTCATTCATAATAAATAATGATTATTATCACTCAATTTATATGGTTTTAACAAACTATGAATTTGTATGTAAATAAACGTTTCTCTCAGTGTAAAGAAGGTAAGTAGCACTGACCGCCAACTGCTTATCCGGCCTAATTAGTCTATTCAAGGATGTAGGAACATGATAGAGTTAGAGTTAGTAGATAAGATTCATTGTTAAGTCTTCGAATAAACCGGAAAAATGTCAATGGGGTACCATACATATCTTCGTATGATACATGAAAAAACAGAGATAAGAACCTTACAAAAAACTGTCTGTTTGTCCGTACAAGAGTAATGATGATGTATTTGTGTGAAGAATTAGTAATAGGATTCATTGAACAGAATTATGGAAATAGCCCATAAAGTCCTACCTACCTACTTTCAGGTATATACAGCTTTACCAGATACATTTTGAATGTCGACATTTACCATTTACTATGCGCGCTTGGAATTTTCAGGGCAGTTCTTGTTTGTTCATGGAAAGAGTTCGGTAGAGTTATAGGCATCTTCAATTTTTTCTCTCTATAAATTAGTTGGGCATCTCAGAAAACGCTCGACAGATGAAATCGAAATTTGTCATTACTTTTCGGAACAATAACTTTGAACCAAGTTCTAATTCACACTCTCCACACTCTCATCTGAATTGTATTGTTGAAAGCAGTAATCTCAAGAAAAGTCTTGTGGGAAAAGGCGAAGCAGCGATGAGTGAATCCGGTACCTGGAGTAGTGACCACTCCGACATTACTAACAGTTCGAAATAAAAAGTTAATGCAGTACCTACCTTATTGTCATTTTTGAAGGGGATTTTGAGATTTTCGTCCAATAAATCTTTTTTTTCAGTTGGTAGTTGTTTTATCTCAATTTTGAGGATTGGTTTTCGAGACTGGATTCAAGTGTGTTAATTATTATCAATTTTAGGTCAATAAATGTCATGAAGTAAAAAAATTCCGAGTATGTTACCTTCTCCATTATATACAATGGCTAAAATTGCAACATTGATGCTAAGGAAACTTGTCCAAGTTGAACTGGGAATCAGAAATGATTTTCTGAATGAATATTGTGTGAATGTTATGGAAATTCATATGTATATCCAATTTCTAGATGAAAAAATTCCTGTCTGATGGTAACAGATTTGTTTTTTATGTAAATCCTTTAATTTTGAAGTTTTTTATCCAGGTTATTCAATTCACCTCCTATTCTTCGTAACTGATTTGAAATGTACAATGTACAAAAGCTTCATCATGCTATAAAAAGCCGAGTTACATATGTCCTTAAACATTGACCAAAAGTTCATTTCATCGTGGAAAATGATGAAAACTGACATCTTCACAAGAAATTCGTTATCGAAGATTTGCTCGAAGGATACAAATTATGAAAACTTCACGAAGCTTTTCCCATTATCACGAAATAGATAAATATATTTTCAACTGATTAAGACATATTTCTTATGAAAGATCTCATTGAAACACCAAAATATTCTCCGTTTCTCGATGTATACAAACATAAGTGCATTAACTTTTTATTTACAAAAATTGACACCAGGGGGCGTATCGCTTGTTTTGAATTCCCAATCACATACATATCATATTCTATTCCACACGTTAGCTTTCAAATGAAAATATTTATATTCAAAAAGTTATTCAGAGATCCATGGACACAAAACTGTCCTTCAGATCAAATAGATTAAATCGATCCATTGCAAGGAATTTCAAAGTTATTATATAATTACATATATGTAGGTAGGTATAATTATTTATATTCTCATATAAAATAAAGAATAAATTGAATTCCTTATATAACTACACAGTAACAAATACTTAATTAGTAATGTAAGATTACAATGGATTATAATATCTAACATAAAGATATAAATTTTTTGAATCAAACACATTTTATGTATCTTACTCCTAGTCACAGTTCAAGAAACTTCAACGAATATCATAATTTTCCATGTTGACTCTAATAATAGCTTTCAGTACATTAAGCAGTTGCAAATTGAACAAAACAAAATGGCGTAATTATCACGTCATGTCTTCTTAGGCATTGCGCATGTCTGAAACTTCTATGGAAGTTACTTCTTGAAATGTCGGGATCAGTTTGAAGTGTTCTATCGAGACATTGACATTATAAAACAGTGACTTTATAGCTTTTCGGTTCAGTTTGTGATTACTATTGGAATTTTTCTATTGCGAGTTGCGACGGATATGTGAGTATGAATATGAATTTCTATAATTTTTCCTCTTTCATTTTCTAATTACGACTAATTTTAATATCCTGAAGAGGTAATATAGAATATAACCGAAATCCCCAATAAAATTCTATCCCGGCATTTCCTAGGGAAGCGCGGTTTCAATGTGCAATTCTGAAACAACATACAGAGTGAGTCTTTGAGAATATGAATTTCTATAATTTTTCCTCTTTCATTTTCTAATTGCGACTAATTTTCAATATCCTGTAGAGGTAATATAGAATATAACCGAAATCTCCAAATAAATTCTTTCCCGGCATTTCCAAGGGAAGCGCGGTTTCAATGTGCAATCCTGAAACAACACACAGGGTGAGTCTTTGTGTACGAAACGTACAATAAACACCCAAAATTAAATATATCAAAAATTCATAAACTCAATTCAACCAAATATTTCCATTCGAAATTATTCAGATCTTTCTCTTTTTCATAATTGTAATTTCCTGTGTAAGTCGGCCAGGTGAGACAAAGGATTGCAATAGTTTATTTTAATATCTAACATTTCTTAATCCAACTGCAGCAATTTTGCAAGTAAAGAAAAATGTACTGAATATGCAAAATGGAAGATGATTTCGATTATGTGGTCTTGACGTCATTATACAATTTGACTATATACAGTTTGTTAGATTAGGAAATAAACGTTCATTATCAAGTGATCCGCATTATCAATCTCAATCCTCGAGTCCCTAAGTTTTCACCAACCCAGAACTCTTAGAACTTGAGGTACAATTGAGATTCCACCCCAACAATTTGACTCGTACAAATATTTCAACAGTAGATTCTTGAGATCAAAGTAAACATTTTTTCTTCTACCATTTTTCCAAATTGGCTCGGTTTAAAAGATACAGGCTGTTGAAAAACCATAAGAAAAGTTATTTTTAGTGTTATCTCACAAACTGTTTTTGGATTAAATGAATTTCGGAATATGGTGTTTCATTTATCTGATGATATTAACCACGTCTTCCAGTTTTCTCATTATGACCATAATAGAATAGAATTTCATTACTCCTTCAAGACATACAAGTATGTAAAGGATGATATAATGAAAAGAACAGATACTATTCCCTACAAAAGATATTATCCCCTAAGAATTCTAGTTCTAGTTTATCTGAGCGTACATCTTGAAAATGGGACGAATTCAATTGGATGGAAATAAATTGTATTATAAAGCATATGGCGAAAGAAAGTATTGAATAATAACACAAGTGTCTTAACTAATTGTGCGATATTTTCGAAACGACTTGAGATATTCGAACGAGATTTGACGAGAAGGCACGCCTCATTACGTTGGACAACTCGTCTTCAGTAACAAGGTACAGTTGCTCCCTTGTTTTCTACCTACCTCTAGGATGCACCACGTTTTAGTCAAAAATGACAGATCGAAAAATCAAGTTTTCTAATTGTTTCATGAAAATGCAGCAGAAATTCAGAACACAATTATTTATAACAATAGATATCATCACGAGAATAAAGCTTTTCAAATCACAAAAATTTTTGAAGATACCATCTCCAGCTAGGATATAAGGGTTCAGTCTTTTCTTTATCTAGAATGTTTGGTAAACAAAGTATTTCCGAACGTGGTACCATAGAACATTGCCGATTTCAGAGTGAATATGTTTACAATGTTCAGAAAACTGTGTACCACTCGAAAGCTTGTAACTCTTCACATGAAACTCTGAGAAAAGCAAACGATTTTCTCAATGAAAACCGCCAAAAAATCAGTATTACTTATTCAATAATCAAATACCAATCATTAGGTTCATTATTTTCTCTAATCCTTTCTTTCAAAAATAAGCTACCTCGCTTTGTCAACTACTATTAGTGTTATATAGAGTTTCTCGATCTAGGTATGACCGCATAAGTGTTCTATGCATTCAAGTAAAATTGATTCTCAAATACTTCTCGGAATTCTTAATTTTCCTTAGAAACTTAGGCATATTCGTGATTCCGAAAGGGTGTGTTTTCTACCTGCTACTCTTATCTTCGGACAATTTTTCATTCATTGCTGTCATATTTGTATTCTAATGTAGACAACATTCTTCATTTATGGCTGTCGAAAAATATTTTAAAAGGAAGTTTGATTATATATTTCTTATCTACATTTATCTGTTAGGATTTTAAGAAATATTATAAATGAAAGAACTAAGCAGGTATATACTGAAGAATTGCTCAGAAAATATATTTTCCATTCTAGGGGCGGTATATTTCGATGACTTCAGAGAAATAATACTTTGAAGTGGTACCGATTCCACATATGTGATGAGAATAAAAAACTCATTCTTAATAACTGTAATGACATAGTTTTAAAAAATATATTAATCTAACTTTTTTATTGCATGAGACGAATATGTTTTATTTTTGGCTCCCGCATGACGGACAAAATCAATATTCAATTTTATTCCTGTCAAAAATTGCCGGAAAAAAATGAATAGCATGGATAGTGAGCACTGTGAGCAATAAAAACATGTCGAATATTGTTGAAAAAAAAAGGTAGGGAAAATTTGTACTAGGATTCATTTACCGCGTTCGGCAATACCATCCGAGAGCGGACGAATATTTTAGTCACGTGACAACAGATCATAGGTTATCATAGGAATCCTTTGTTCAATAGAACGTTTATCCTGCATCTGGATACAGTAAACGAACGATTCATACCAATCCGAAATGTCTAAGGTAATTGCCGAACGCGGTAATTGATCAGAATGATGGCAATAGCCCATAAAGTCCTAATTAACTAGTTTTAGGTATATACAGCTTTTTCAGATAAATTTTTAATGTCGACATTTACTATGCGCCTTTGGAATTTTCAGGGTAGTTCTAGTTTGTTCATGGAAAGAGTTCGGCAGAGTTTTAGGCATCTTCAATTTAATCGGTTTTCTTTCTTCGGTACATGGATGACCGCTCCGATTATGAGTTTGAATAAGCGCGTTATTAAGATTTCATCGACACATGAACCTGATAGTGAACCAAATTATCACGTCATTTCTTCTTAGGCATTGCGCATGTCTGAAACTTTTATGGAAGTTACTTCGTAAAATGTTGGGATCAGTTTGAAGTGTTCTATCGAGACATTGACATTATGAAACAGTGACTTTATAGCTTTTCGGTTCAGTTTGTGATTACTATTGGAATTTTTCTATTGCGAGTTGCGACGGATATGTGAGTATGAATATGAATTTCTATAATTTTTCCTCTTTCATTTTCTAATTACGACTAATTTTGATATCCTGTAGAGGTAATATAGAATATAACCGAAATCTCCAAATAAATTCTATCCCGGCATTTCCAAGGGTAGTGCGGTTTCAATGTGCGATCCTGTAACAACATACAGGGTGAGTCTTTGTGTACGAAACGTACAATAAATACCCAAAATTAGATATATCAAAAATTCATAAACTCAATTCAACCAAATATTTCCATTCGAAATTATTTAGATCATTCTCTCTTTCATAATTGTTATTTCATGTGTAAGTCGGCCAGGTGAGACAAAGGAATGCAATATTTTTTTTTAATATCTAACATTCCCTAATCCAACTGCAGCAATTTTGCAAGTAAAGAAAAATGTACTGAATATGCAAAATGTAAGTCGATTTCGATTATGTGGTCTTGACGTCATTATACAATTTTACCATATATAGTTTGTTAGATTAGGAAATAAACGTTCATTATCAAGTGATCCGCATTATCAATCTCAATCCTCGAGTCCCTAAGTTTTCACCAACCCAGAACTCTTAGAACTTGAGGTACAATTGAGATACCACCCCAACACTTTGACTCGTACAAATATTTCAACAGTAGATTCTTGAGATCAAAGTAAACATTTTTTCCTCTACCATTTTTCCAAATTGGCTCGGTTTAAAAGATACAGGCTGTTGAAAAACCATAAGAAAAGTTATTTTTAGTGCTATCTCACAAACTTTTTTTGGATTAAATGAATTTCGGAATATAGTGTTTCATTTATCTGATGATATTAACCACGTCTTCCAGTTTTCTCATTATGACCATAATAGAATAGAATTTCATTACTCCTTCAAGACATACAAGTATGTAAAGGATGATATAATGAAAAGAACAGATACTATTCCCCACAAAAGATATTATCCCCTAAGAATTCTAGTTCTAGTTTATCTGAGCGTACATCTTAAAAATGGGACGAATTCAATTCTCCGTTTTCGAATTAGGATGGAAATAAATTGTATTATAAAGCATATGGCGAAGGAAAGTATTGAATAATAACACAAGTGTCTTAACTAATTGTGCGATATTTTCGAAACGACTTGAGATATTCGAGATTTGACGAGAAGGCACACCTCATTACGTTGGACAACTCGTCTTCAGCAACTAGGTACCTCCCTTGTTTTGTACCTACCTCTAGGATGTACTACGTTTTAGTCAAAAATGACAGATCGAAAAATCAAGTTTTCTAATTGTTTCATGAAAATGCAGCAGAAATTCAGAACACAATTATCTATAACAATAGATATCATCACAAGAAAAATCTAGAGTGTTTGGTAAACAAAGTATTTCCGAACGTGGTACTATAGAACATTGCCGATTTCAAATAACTCATAGTGAATATGTTTACAATGTTTAGAAAACTGTGTACCACTCGAAAGCTAGTAACTCTTCACATAAAACTCTGATAAAAGCAAACGATTTCCCGATGAAAACCGCCAAAAATTCAGTATTACTTATTCAATAATCAAATACCAATCATTAGGTTCATTATTTTCTCTAATCCTTTCTTTCAAAAATTAGCTGCCTCGCTTTGTTAACTACTATTAGTGTTATAAACTACTATTAGTGTTATATAAAGAGTTTCTCGACCTAGGTATGACCGCATATGTGTTCTATGCATTCAAGTGAAATTGATTCTCAAATACTTCTCGGAATTCTTAATTTTCCTTAGAAACTTAGGCATATTCGTGATTCCGAGAGGGTGTGTTTTCTACCTGCTACTCTTATCTTCGGACAATTTTTCATTCATTGCTGTCATATTTGTATTCTAATGTAGACAATATTCTTCTTTTATGGCTGTCGAAAAATATTTTAAAAGGAAGTTTGATTATATATTTCTTATCTACATTTATCTGTTAGGATTTTAAGAAATATTATAAATGAAAGAACTAAGCAGATATATACTGAAGAATTGCTTAGAAAATATATTTTCCATTCTAGGGGCGGTATATTTCGATGACTTCAGAGAAATAATACTTTGAAGTGGTAGCGATTCCACATATTTGATGAGAATAAAAAACTCATTCTTAATAACTGTAATGACATATTTTTAAAAAATATATTAATATAACTTTTTTATTGCATGAGACGAATATGTTTTACTACGCTCCTTTGGAATTTTCAGGGTAGTTCTAGTTTGTTCATGGAAAGAGTTCGGCAGAGTTTTAGGCATCTTCAATTTAATCGGTTTTCTTTCTTCGGTACCTGGATGACCGCTCCGATTATGAGTTTGAATAAGCGCGTTATGATAATTTCATCGACACATGAACCTGATAGTGGACCAAATGAAATGAGAAATGATGAGTATGAATCACATGCATATCATATCCTTTCTCATTTTCATCGAGAACATGTTAGCTTTCAAATGAAAATATTTATATTCAAAAAGTTATTGAGAAATCCATGGACACTAAACAGTCCTCCAAATCGAATAAATCGAAGAAATTACATAAGAATTATATAATTATTATGCATAATCATTCATATTCTCATAGAGTATAAAAAATAATTAAATTTCTGCAATTTCCTTATATAACTACACAGTAACAAATACTTAATTAGTAATGTAAGATTACAATGGATTATAATATTTGACATAAAAATATAAATATTTTTGAATCATATATATTTTATGTTTACTCTTTACTCCTAGTCCAGAAAATTCGAAGAATATCATTATATTCCATGTGACTCTAAGCATAGCTTTCAGTACATTTAGCAGTAGCAAATTGAACACAACAAAATGGCGTCATTATCATGTCATGTCTTCTTACGCATTGCGCATGTCTGAAAATCCTATATAAAGTTACTGCCTAAAATGTCAGGATCAGTTTGAAGTATTCTTTCGGGACTTTGACATTACAAAACTGTGATTTTATATTCTATCGTTGTAGTTTGTGATTACTAGTGGAATTTTTCTATTGCAACGGATATGTGAGTATAATTATGAAGTCTTATATTTTATCTTCTTTTATTTTCCAATTACGCCGTAATTACTTTGTATATTATTCTAATACTACTAATATCAAACCCTGTTCTTAATTTGCTAATATAATTTAGCAGATTTCGTAAAAATTAATTTGACAACTGCAAATGACAGTTATTGTCATTTCAAAATTGATTGAATCCCCATTCTCCCATCTATAACTAAGCGAGGAACAGATCAGATGAAAAGTGTTTAGTGACTACTGTCTTGTTTCTGTGCACTCCGTTCTAATGAAAGTATTTCTTTATTCGTGACAGAAAATTTGGAAATTTTGTGAAATTCTTCACTAACGTGCTAAATCAATAATAGGTACTTCTCGATATGTTGATGCTCAAATCTTCTGATAAAACTTTCCTCACGCTGATTTACCTAGCCTGATTACTTATGATGTCTTCCATAATCATAAATTTTCTCATTTCTTTCTTGTCTCCAATGTTAATTCTTCAATTTGACTCTCATATGGTTGTTATCTGTATTATTCAAATTCTTGCATTATATATACGTGAATCATGGAATTTATTATAACTATTTCCTTCCCATTTCATTTATCTCTCAATAAAAAAATTTGTTCAATTTGCCAAAATCGAAACTTCAGTGACTATATATATATATATATATATATATATATACGCACATTGATTTTCCATTCAAAAACAATAACTGAACAAAAGAATTCTTTCAGCCGAGCCGAGATACCTCTTCTCTTGAGATTTTGTGAGTTTATTGTTACACCATTTTTACGTTAATTAAGACTCGGCTTACAACTTTGAACTGAAATGAGACGGGTCACAACAGAAATTTTGTGAATTTTATTAGTGAGTGTTTGAACTTATATTCATTCATTTTGAACTGGTGTCTTGGGCTGTCCTCGGATCGAACGTATCGTAATAAATTATACCTATCATGAAAATCGGTCACGTAATAATAATTGAATTTTTCGCGGTATAATTCAGAAATCGGGGAGTAATTCTATAGTTTAATTTATGGCGAAACTAACAAAGCAATCTATATTGGCCGTAGGATGATTCATCCTTGTGCATTGGAGTAAATGGTGATACCAAGGTATGATTTGTAGACAATGTTATACCGCATGAACTCAAAAATAAAATTCTGGTTATAGGCGCTACTGTGGGAATCATTATAATCGATTCTAAATCTTTTTTGTTTGTTTATAATCCGAAATTTGCACAATGGAAGAATCCCATGTTTACAGGTGATGTTGATTTTTTATTACTCTGTATTGTTGGAAATTCGAATTTCTAGCTGCTATCAAAACCAGTAAGCGCGACCGTTGACACTTGCCAATAAGTCAACTCGCGAGCCAATGAAAATCGTACTAGTGGCGGTCTTCTAGAGGTACTAAGGTAGCCAATGATCATAAAGACTGTGGGGACCTGCCAATCACTTGCCTCGCGCTGCTAGTGATGGAGTGGCTGAATGAGAAAGTAACCTCATTATGCATAACATAATGTTATTATGTCGTTCAAAAGATTACAAAGTAAGGATCGAAAGAATGGCTCAATTGGCTATTGAAAATGGCGGTCAGTTTTGCAGTTGAGAAAGACTATGTGGATGTGGAGGGAAGAAACAAGAACTCTTTTTTGCAAGAACTGATTATCGCAGATGAGGAATGAAGCAATTCGTCATCATTGTGCGCCTATATGCCATCACATACCTACATATGTAGACTTTTTTACATTACTTTTAATTCCTTATCAATCGACCACGTACCCGCACTAGTCCAACCTCAATTGAGAGGCACCTAAAGGCGGGATGTGATGTGATGTCACTGTCGGGTATGAGTCTCTGAGCCCACTCGTTCATCTTCTCTATATCCTTTTTGTTGAAAATTTTTTTGTCTCTTAGTTCTAATCTTAGGTTCCAGTACTTTTTTTTTATGTTTCGTTACGCTTCGACCCTGTGATCCAGCCTGCAGTATATCATGATGTGTTCCATGTCATCACGCCCTGTTTTGCACTCGCACTCTCCATCTGTGGGTCTCAATTTAAAGATGCTTAGGTAGGCTAACATGTGTCCATGCCCAGTCAACAACTGAGTTGCTTTGAATGTCGACCCGAGTCTCTCATTGCCTAGATCTCTAAAATTCTCTTGGCTCGTTCCAGAATCGCATCTTTTCATTCTTTTCAATCTGTTACGTCAATACCGTCCAATAAAAGCGCAGATCTACGTCTATCTACGAATCAGAGCAAAGTCTGCTCGCTCTCTTTCCTCCGAGATGTAATTCTGGAACTCTACATCTCATTGTCTCGAATCTTTCCCACACAAGTTGCCATTCGTCAATCATGCTTCACATTTAAATATTTCGTCTTTCTTTCTTGTCTGCCGTGAAGGGGGGAGGGGAAATAGCAGAGTAGATTTCGTGCAGGAAGGTCAGGCACCGATAATGTATTCTGTCTACAACAGGTTATTGAGAAAAGGGCAGCTAGAAACATAGAAACACATATAAAATTCGTGGACGTTTAAAAAGCGTATGATACCGTTGCAATTACAAAACTGTTGGAAGTACTGGAGCAGTCTAATATAAATCATACGTACATACAGGCATTGAAAGAACTATATATAGACTCAAAATCTAAGGTTGAATCAGGCAGATATGTTACCAAGGAGTTTTCAGTAACGAAAGGCAATGACAAGGATGCTGTATCTCACCAACCCTCTTCAAAATATACATATCCAAAGCTTTGAACAAAGCTGATTCTTTTCTTATTATTAATGATGTTTTCACTTTGTCCTCACCCAAATCAATCATCAGCTTGTCCTCTTTCAATCTGTTGGAACGAAAAACCATAATGTCCGTCTTCTTTCTATTCAAACTGAAATTGTTCCTTGATAGCCACGTTGGTATATAACTTCGCATTTCAGCTGCAGTTCACTTATATTACGTTCCGCTATTGAATATTTGGAATCATCCACAAAATTCGTCGACTCGGTATCTTCGATCGAATCTGCAACTTCACACATATCATTTATCATTAGGTCCTTTCGTTTGCATAAAAAGTGTAGCACTTTTCTACACTCAATGTCGATTTGATTTACACCAGTGTGAAGCAAATGTAGTTTATCTACAAAAAAGAGATGTAGATGTCCTCTACACTGGTGTAAATTCAATCAGCAAACGAATACTAAAATCGAGTGTAGAAAAGTGCTATCTCATGCAATGATAGCGATTTTCGTGAACACTTCGTAGAGGTTCTTGCGGCGATTGACTTCGTACTGGTTTCCACATCACACCACGAACATGTGCTACCCTCAACAAGTCCACGTAATTCAAATCAATAAGAAATTCCAAAGTGAACAAACAATATTTGAGGTGAATTTCCTCCCAGAGAAATAATAAAGAAAAATTATAATGAATAATGGAGAAGAGAAAATATCGAACACCCACAATTCCATATTTTCCGAGATTTTCAATGAGAAAATCTTTATTCAGGCAATCAAATGCCTTAAATAGATCGATGAATAATCCTGAGACTAACATTCCTTTTTCCAGGAACTTCAAAATATTATTAGTGAATTGAAATATATAGCCGTTTGGGTGGACCGATTTTTCAAAAATCCATGTTGAGACGGATGGAAAAGATCATGAATATTGTAATATATCAGAAGTCTAGTCACCACTTCTAGCTCAAATACTTTCGAAAAACTATTCAACAGGCTTATAGGCCTATATTTTTTCCAGTCCTCAGGATCCCCATACTTGAATATTGGAATTATCACCGATAGCTTCAGCTGCTCAGGAAACACCCCAAACCTTCACTATATGACACAATATTGAAGAGATAGCATCAACACTCAATTGAACAATTTTAACTGGAATTTCGCCAATTCCAGAACTTGAATTGCTTTTCAGTTTCCTAAATATCTCAACAATCTCCTCTATGGTAAAGGGCTTCACGTAAAAAGATGTATTGGTTTCAATATTGCAAGCAAATTTTGAATTATTGAGATTTTTATTCATGTTCGGGATCAATTGAACCAATAATTCATTGTAATCATCCGCTGTTTCCTGAGGTGATTTAGAAGTTGTATTTTCAAAACTGCCTTCATTCCTAATTTCATTGCATATTTTCCACATGGCTTTAGTCTTATTATCCGAGGTTTCAATTTCTAGCATCAATGAGTATCCAGTGTAATATATTTCAACGGAAAATGTATATTGAAAATATTTATGAAGTCATTCGAGAAGCTTTGCCATTGCTTATTATCCTGGAAGCTGATGACGTTTTGTTTATTTGTTGAAGCACTGGAACCGACTGGTGACGCTTGAAGAAAATCCTATTAACAGCTACTCCTTCCGGCCAAAAATCTGCACTCATGGCATCCTGCAAATATTCTGCCGGAAATGGAACTTTGAATGATGAATATATCTCCGGTTGTCTTGATTTCAATTTTTCACATTTAAAGTCTGGTATATGCGGTTTGAAAAAATCACACAGCTTATTCTCTGTAGTGTCAGGATTTAGTCGGAATACATGAATGTATGACATTATCATTTTAGGTACCACTGAGTTAGTTTTCTGAGTACCAATTATTGGTTTTGGGGATTTTCTTGTTGCGCTTGTATTGCTTTGGTGACTCTTTGGAGCGAATGTATCCAGTATGATGTTGTTCGTTTTCCTCTTCTTCTTCACTACCACATTCCATTTTGACTATCAAACAATATAGCATATGTATGAGTTTTAACAAAGGTAAGTGAATGAGGTACCTCATAAGCCCGTTAATTGAAAACACACAACTCATAATAACAGTTTTATGATTTTCAATTTGAAGCGCGAAATCAGAATACTCTTCCTTGTATTTTATATAAATATCGACAAGAAAATGAACATCCTGAGGGACAAAACATAAGTAAGACGTTGATTGTTCCTTTTCTTATCGAATAATTATCGATGTTCAGAAAATACTCTTTCCAATTACTTTATCCTAATTTTTTTTTCTTTACAGAATGGACGCTTTCCTGTTTAACGCCTTCGGAATTAGTTCCGAACCACTTGGCCAACTCAGTAGAAAGGACATCGAAAAGAATTTGGGTTTGGAAGAAGACAAAATTTTTGCTGAGTCGAACAAGATCTATCAACCTGATTCCTCTTTGTCTAAAAACTCCGGAGTGAGATTCGAATCACAGCAATCAGCTTCCCAACTCAGCGAAAAGGTTTTGTGTTCGGAAAAAGCCAAAGTCTCTACCGAATCTTACAAAATGAAACAATATGATTATTCATTGTATGATGACATCTTCGGAATGAGTTTAGCATCTCAGCAATCAATACCCCAACTAAGCAATGAGGAAATGGAAATGATTTGTTGTCTGGAAGAAGCCAAAACCTCTGTTGATTCGAACAAGATCAATCAACCTGCTTCTTCCTTGACTAACACTTTCGGGAAGAATCTCGGATCACAGCAATCAACTCCTCATCTCAGCGATGAGGAATTCGAAAGGATTTTGTGTGTGGAGAAAGCCAAAATTTTTGCCGAATCGAACAAAAAACAATCTGATTATTCATTTTCTGACATCTTAGGAAAAACTTCAGAACCTCAGCCATCACCACAACAACACAGCAATGAGGAATTGGAAATGATTGTGCGTCTGGCAGAAGCTAAAATCTTCGCTGACTCGAACAAGATCTGTCAGCCTGATTCTTCCTTGTCTTACAACTCCGGAATGGGATTCGAATCACAGGAACTCAGCGAAAAGGTTTTGTGTTCGGAAAAAGCCTCTGCCCAAACGAATAAAATGTACCAATATAATTATTCATTGTCTGATGACATCTTCGGAATGAGTTTAGAATCTCAGCAATCAATACCCCAACTAAGCAATGAGGAAATGGAAATGATTTGTTGTCTGGAAGAAGCCAAAACCTCTGTTGATTCGAACAAGATCAATCAACCTGCTTCTTCCTTGACTAACACTTTCGGGAAGAATCTCGGATCACAGCAATCAACTCCTCACCTCAGCGATGAGGAATTCGAAAGAATTTTGTGTGTGGAGAAAGCCAAAGTATCTGCCGAAGGGAACAGAATGAATCAATCTGATTATTCATTGTTTGACATCTTCGGAATAACTTCAGAACTTCAGCCATCACCACAACAACTCAGCAATGAGGAATTGGAAAAGATTTTGCGTCTGGAAGAAACCGAAAGCTTTGCTGAATCGAACAATATCAATCAACCTGATTTTTCCTTGTCTAATAAACACGGAGTGAGTTTCGAATCAGAGCAATCATTTTCCCAACACTGCGAAAAGGTTTTGTGTTCGGAAAAAGCCAAAGTCTCTTCCGCATCGAACAACTTCGACAACTTCGGAATGATTCATGGTCAACTCACTGATGTCGAATTTGAAAGGATTTTGGGATTGGGTGAATCAAATGTCTCTGCCGAATCGGCCACGCAGATAAATCGATCTCATTCCGACCAATATATGACGGATTGGAATTCGCTTTTTGAGCAGGAGCCAATAAAAATAGATGATATGTTTAATGGACATAGTTCCCATCAAGCACCGGACACTCAACTCCAAAATTCGATTATTTCACCAGATTCGGGCATCTGTGATGAAGGATTAGCGGAATCCGATTCATCTTCATCAACTCCACCTACCTATTCCCAAATTTTCGAAGTGAAAGATCAATGTTTACAACAGAAGGAATGTTACCGAACATCGGTACCCAAGTCCACACCCTACGTCTTCAAAACGAATTCGGGTTTATGGAAAAATCGCAATTACGAAATAGTTGAAAGGGTGAGGCCAACAAGTATGATACCAAAAAGGTGAGTGATTTCTACCATATACTACCACTTATATTCAAAACAAATTATATGCAGGTCGTTCCACACTTCGCGCCACCTGACGATTAATGTTCATTTTCTAACTGATGATTATTCTAACCGAAAATTGTGTATTACATGCATTTTCAAATCAGATACGTGGAAAATGCTTTGTTGGACAATTCAAGCAGATAACGTCATTCTTAAAACATAATAATTTTTTGTTAATTGAAACTTGATATAAATCCGAAATAAATTGAATATATATAAATATATATATCAAAACAATTGAAGAATTTTGGTAGACCCGTAATGATACTTCTTTAACGTATTTTCGGAATTGCATGAACAATTCTTTCAGTTTTGTTTTAGTAATCATATTTTTTTATCACGAAATTTCGAAGAGACTTCAAAATTTTCACCAAAGCCGCAATATAGTGGTTCATTCCAGAAATAATACAGAGAATAACGAATTTATATTTTTGCAGTGACGTTATCAAGCCGAAAGTGAGAATAAGAGAAGGTGTCCGGAAACTGCAAAAACAGAAGGTAAGTTTTGTACTATTATTAGGTATGAATTCAATTATTATTCTTATTCGTGTGTTTCTGCTGACTGAGGTTCTACACGAAAGTTATTTCAACTCTAATTCATATTTTCAAAACTACAAGAAACATAAATCTTAACTTTTACTAAGTATGAATAAAAGATAAATTTTTAATGGGAAATAAACAATAAAAAATTTGTCGACAGATAGAAATTCAATTTCAATGGAAAGCTCCGAAACATTCATCTATACAGCGGGTATTGAAATTTTTTTAATTCAAATATATAAAATAGAACTCATCAAAATATCTAAATAATTCAACCAAAAATCACCTATATGAATCACTCAAGATGCCGAAGCTATCATTCCTCTCACTTCTAGACTACTTTGTGTAGGTTGTAATTGATATCGATTCTCGTTCATTTGTTGCGAGATGCCTGTTACAATCATAAAATATTGGGGAAATTTGTTTCATAGTAAAAGGAGGGATAAACAACGTGGAAATATTGTGACAGGTTATAGTGATATTAGTGCTTCCGTACCTTTACTCCATTTTTGACGCCTTGCGAGAGTGTGCTGACATCTAAATTATATGCATTTTCAACTGCTGAAATGAGAACAAACACGCGAACATCCAAAGTTGCCATTTAATTTCATTTCCAATCATAAACCATACACCCAGCATTGTTCTAAGCGAATCCATATTTCAGATTCAATCATAGGGAGAATATTTTTATTATTTTCATAATGAAATGAAATAATTATTGTCGATAATGCAGATCACAGACGGATGTATTTTATGGAGGTTTATTCCAACTTCGTCATTTTGACTGTTTTGCATGAGCAGGTGATTTTAAGGGAAACAGTTTATTTCATTCTTTTTTAAATTCTGCTGTGAAAAGAGAAACACTAACCTTGTAGTTATATATAAGAAATTTAGTATAGATTCTCCACGAGTATATGGGGGGTGTTCGAATTTGAGTAGAGATCTCGTTCACACTTCTTTGAGTTATCAATCGAGGGGTCGATCCTGTTTGGGATAATCTTCCGGACTGTACAAATCAAAAACAATAACGATTCACATTATGGCTTGATCAACTGAGACATAGAGAATATACGGAAAGAATATCTGCATTCTTGGAAGTTGGAAACACAAATCTAATTAAATACGAAATGGTGGAGAAAGAAAATGGTTGTCGAATAATGTACTTTAATCATTATTACACGCACGACGTATCAGAGAATCTTTGGAAACGAAGTTCTTTGTAGACAAGTACCGGGTACTAGATGTACCTATGCATCTGAACATTTTCATTTTTATTTACTCATCATTCGAATTGACGCGTCCTTCATCAAGTTTTAGGTTTTCATTTTTATAAATAATAAAATGAATTTCCTTGGAATTTTCAGGTATTCAAGTGTTCCAAATGCGAATTCTCTTCATACTTCAGGGATATTCTGGACCAGCATATCCACAGAACACATTTACAACCAAATCAAGAGTAAGTAGAGAACAATTCAGAATTCAAAATTTATAATATGTAGTACCTAACTATTTTATACACTTTATGTGAAAGAAATTCAACAGGTGAAAATAATTAGAGGCAAGTGTCATATTTAATACATACATTACTTATAATGCTTTCAATACTTTCAATCAATTCTAAACAAATATGTTTATATATCTATGCCAGTACGATGTGGGTGATTGTCTTTCAGAAATCTCTGACGTTACCACATTTTCGTGTCATCGGAAAAATGTGGCTAACATATTTTTCAAAGAAAAGCCTCGTGATTGTACTCGTAGATACTCGATAAGCTTCGTTTTGCTGTCAATTTCAAACTTCGATATCCTGATCGTCCCTTCAGTATTCTATTCATTCATTTCATCGAAGAATGCACTATCGATCACCATTCTTTTTTTTTGTGATGGCCTCTTTCGACGAAGAACCTAAAATTCATTGAACTTGTTGTATAAATAGCTAATATTTCAGTCAAGTCGAAAGAGCGCTTCGAATGAAACCTCATTATGAATTATTCTTAAGCCGATTAGATACATGGCAGAACAGACTTTTTCCGCCGACCTCTTAATAATATAATCTCATAAAATCTCATTTTGAAGCGTTGGGTATGAAGAAGAGGAAAGAAAAAGTCTATAAAGCATTTCAGTGGTGGAACCTTGTATTCAAATCATCCGGTTACATGTTTTGGTTTACGTCATTGTCAAATCAAAAATTCTGAAAAGTTGTTACTTGTAAGTGCAAAATATGAGGTTGAGCAAACTTAGAAAAGGTGAAAAATAATAATGTTACGTTTCCGTTAAATCTCTCTCTGAAACTCACGATTTTTTAAGTTCCATTGTCATATATATAATTGTTATGTTTGCATATTTAAAAATTTTATTTATTATTTCAGATGCAAGCAGATACAATCGAATGAACGTGTTAATTTTACTATCAACGGAAAAGAAAAAGCACCCCATTCTTTTGTTGCTAATAGGGCGTCTATGTAAGTAAATATAATAAATTTTTATAATTACTTTTCAGAAATTTCAAATATTTTAAATTGTACTGTAATCAATTGTTATTGTTCTTGTTGAAAATAGGTTGCTCACATTGATGTACATTTTTGTGAGATACTTAGAATTATCTGGAGAAATTAAAGAATAGCATTTTTCGTAATCGCTTCGCTTACCGAGTGACACTTTGGATCGGAAGTTGGCATGAAATTTACATTCGCAATAGACTTCGTAATCGATAGGGAACATGAGCTTTAAAGTTTGCTTTGTATCGTATCTGTCATAATGGAAATAAATAGCGTTGTGAAGTATAGGGCGAATGGAAGTATTGTACAACTTTAACTAAATTGAGTCCAAGCAACATATAAGGGGAAGAATTGAGAATCCATGTTGCGTTTTTAAAGTGAGTTGAATCAATATATCATCAGATATCACTTTATCATTGCCCCTACAAAATACTTCTTCCAAATAACCTGTTGAATATTGCTTATATGCGCACACTCAACATTAAACACATAGGCACACGAATAGCGACGAATAGTCAGTTCGGCTCTGTAATCCGATGTGAGAATAATCTTTTGATTCCAGCATTAGAAACAAAACAACATAAAATACTTCGCAAGATGTATGTATAAAAATTATTTGGTATTATCGAATTGACTACTTATTGACAACTTAGAAAACAAGGATTCACAACCATTTCACCATGATTCCTTAGACTTGTAAGCTCACCTAAATGTTTTTTCGAATGCACTGTTTTTTGAAACATCAACTGAACTACGGGTCTTTCGTGAGATTTTAAAAGGAACGAGAATAGTTCATCATAACTTATTATATTCTCTTTCAGAAGGAGTAAGAAATTTACCTGCACAGATTGTTCATTTCCGACGACAGATTTGAGAATATTTCTGAATCACATATTTGTGATACATAAATACCGCTGGTACAAATGTCCAATCTGCCGTGTTTGCACGACATCTCCAAATGCAAGCATGGAGCATTTTCGAAAAAATCCTGATCACATGATACCATATGGGAAAAGAAACTCACAGAAAAAGATAATTCAACCGAGACGAGAAAAAAAATACAGGTACAAGTCGGATGAGAACTTGAACATCGAGGTGAAGAAAGAAGGTAACAAAGAAAAGTGAGTATAGATCTATCAAAAATTTACATTTCCGCATAATCATCATATCATATCATATCAAATTATTTTGTCTTCTCTCAAAATGGGTTTTTATTTTATTATAAATATAAAACAGTTTATTGTGCTTGGAATTTTGTAGCCACTTCAATCAAAAATCACTGAGTGAATATTTTACTATTTATTTTTGCTTTTTCAGGATTGTTATAACACCCAAACCTCATTGTTTCAAGAAGGGGAATAAAATAGAAAAAAAATTCTACTGTGAGGTTTGTGAATTTAAAACACTTAGCTACAGTACACTGATGGTACATAAGAATAGGAATCATAATTTGGCTATGAGATGCCCAGGGTGTTTTCGTCACTTAAATTCGATAGCTGAATTGATAAAACATTTAATGGATAGTCCCAATCATATGACGACTTATCTCAGATGCAACATTTGTGATTTTGGAACCTACGATGAACGGGCATTAACGATTCATAAGAAGAGGAAACATTTTTAATCAATTCAAGACGGAAGTGAACGAAGATCCGTGAAGGTGAAAATATCTAATGTGTGTAGAAAGTATTATTTCTGGAATCAAAAAGAAGAAAATGAGAAAAGTATGGACGTCACTGACACAATCGAAGTAGATTCTTACGTTTGCATATAAACTAGAAGATTTCAAATAACCGACTTTGCAATAGAGGCAAACGAGAAATATGAAGTGAAACAACGTCTGAACTTGGGTACCTAAAACATATTGTATAATGAATGACGAGAGAAAATATGGACCATAACTGAACGAAAGAGAAAAATTACGACTTTTCTTTGATAGTGCTGTTCGAACATCCATGAAAGTGAAAAAGTATAATTATTGAAAATAAATTTTACGAAATTTCAGAGTTGTTTTATTTGACTTCACAAGAAAGGTGAAATTTCTTCTGAGATAGCACATAATATGGCTAGTAAGGGTAGGCAATAAAGGCAGACCTATCCTTTACCTAAAAAAAGCCTAAAATCTTTAGGCTATTTCGCCTTTGTGGAATCTACTAAGTAATGGAGATAATTTTTTTCACCCATCATGCCTATCCTACATTTCTTTTCAATGTATTATGTAATCGAAGAATATTTGATTGAAACTTCTCATCAAACATTCAGCGATCTCTACCAGCACCTGCAATCCTACTGCTACCTATACGTGAGAGCCATAAATTAGAAAAGAACCATTAGTAACAGACGAATGTTATTAGCGAATCGTACACCCCGACTGTTTCGCCTTTTCGAGTAGTCAGGTACATAATTTCGAAAAATTTCGAAGTAGTTAGGTTGAACAGTGGGTAATCATCCTCTCCAAAAGAAGCAATTTTTTGGCATTTATTTGCATTCAATTTTTTGGCGTTTTTTCGAATTCATGACATATCTTTATTTCCTATTTTTACTATTATTATTGGACCAAAAAATATGGGCAGTCCAGGGTTCAGTCCTCTATAGCATTCTGATAATATATACCGAAACACAGAACACGGCCTTATCACCAGGTGAAATGGACTCGAAGGCACAACTCAGTTTAGCAAGGCTGTGGTCAATTTCAAAAATAGAATAATAAAAACATCCCTTCCATTATCAAATTTCAGCTGCTCCGTAAGCCCCAACCGTTTACAAAATTGACCACAAAATTCACGGTTTTACCTCCGGTGCATTTAACAACAAGAGTAATATACCTGAGAAACAATTTCAAATATCGTGGAATTTTGTGTTCCTTATTCTCGTGTGGTCAAATCGCATAAACTTCTTCCGCAACTATTTTCAAACCGAATCAATGTCTTCCTCTTTATTTTAGATCCGTTATATGTTAAAGTTTGTGACTTAAATATAAAGTTTCTTCTTTGTTTCTGTTCTCATTATCTATCGCAGATGGTAAAAATTTTCACCTCATTTATAGTGATAGTGGAAGCTGAAAGTTTGAATGACTTTGAATTTTCTCATTTTATGTATTGCTCTATACCTACATAGAGTCCAACACTCCAAACGTTATTTTCAGAAGGATGTTAAATATCTTATATCTGAATCAAGTTTTCTACAAGAATCGAGTACCATCCGTCACGGTTCATGAAACTTTGTCGACTATTTGGATATAAATCTAAGTGCAAGTGTAAGGTGAAGTGTAATTGGCCATTGAGAAACGGGAGGAGGAAGTTTGATGAAAGGTTGTTGATTTAATCTTGATTCTTTCAAAAATATACTACTAAAGCGAAATTTCTTTCGTTATCGGTAATCAGCACCAATCCTTCACTATAATTTTTGGCATCAATGTTTGAAGAAAGTTCTTTTCATTACAAAATTTGCCAGAACATCAACTGTACCTACTACTTTCCTCGGTAATGAGAATTCTAATTCCGTTTCAGTAAATAACTGCATTGCAAAATAGGGGATAATTTCAAGGAATCAACTATGTAATTATTGTGTTCAGGAATAAGGAATAAAAAAATATATAATTATAATATCAGCTGTTCCATTCAAAACTAGATTGGAGTTTAAACAATATTCAATATAAAACACATCAAGACTATGAGAACACACTCAAAAATAGAACAGCTGTTCGCTGAATCGAAAGTCTATTAGACTGCTTTAATTCTTGAAAATATTTGTTTCTAGATTAAATAGATTTAGAATATTAACTCGTCAGTTCTTTTCATTGTTACAACAGGCTCCATAAAGAAGAAACAAAATAATTACGGAACCTATCTTTTAATACATCGATAATCCTTCAAATTCCAAATTTCCTGTTGTAGTGATGTTATAATGCCGATTATAACATCCGAAAAACGAGTAGATTACCTACTTTTTTACCGATACATGAGGAACTGAATGAAAGAGCAGAATAATATAAATCGATATCAGCAATGGCCAAGCGGCAAGAGAAAACACCACAAACGTTAAAAGAAATAGATCGCGTGAAGCTGATGCACGAAGGATGCAGGCCTGCAGGATAAAGCAGAACAACAAATCAGCCGATCAAAGACAAGCTTGGTTAACGTAATTTGCACTAGGAAGATATGCTTGTATTTCATTACTTTTATGCAACAAATATTTATTAGTTGGAAGTTGCACATAAAACTCAGATATTTTCGAACTATATAAGATCGAATGAAATAAGACACTTCTTCGTGTTAATAAATTGTTGCGCCGAAACATGTATCTTCTACTAAAATATATTTTTTTTTGTCATATGAAAATGCGATTGTAACTTCATTGATATTTGTATTTAAGTTGTTAATTTTATTTTAAGCTTTTGTATTCGATAAATTTCATTCATAATAAATAATGATTATTATCACTCAATTTATATGGTTTTAACAAACTATGAATTTGTATGTAAATAAACGTTTCTCTCAGTGTAAAGAAGGTAAGTAGCACTGACCGCCAACTGCTTATCTGGCCTAATTAGTCTATTCAAGGATGTAGGAACATGATAGAGTTAGAGTTAGTAGATAAGATTCATTGTTAAGTCTTCGAATAAACCGGAAAAATGTCAATGGGGTACCATACATATCTTCGTATGATACATGAAAAAACAGAGATAAGAACCTTACAAAAAACTGTCTGTTTGTCCGTACAAGTGTAATGATGATGTATTTGTGTGAAGAATTAGTAATAGGATTCATTGAACAGAATTATGGAAATAGCCCATAAAGTCCTACCTACCTACTTTCAGGTATATACAGCTTTACCAGATACATTTTGAATGTCGACATTTACCATTTACTATGCGCGCTTGGAATTTTCAGGGCAGTTCTTGTTTGTTCATGGAAAGAGTTCGGTAGAGTTATAGGCATCTTCAATTTTTTCTCTCTATAAATTAGTTGGGCATCTCAGAAAACGCTCGACAGATGAAATCGAAATTTGTCATTACTTTTCGGAACAATATCTTTGAACCAAGTTCTAATTCACACTCTCATCTGAATTGTATTGTTGAAAGCAGTAATCTCAAGAAAAGTCTTGTGGGGAAAGGCGTAGCAGCGATGAGTGAATCCGGTACCTGGAGTAGTGACCGCTCCGACATTACTAACAGTTCGAAATAAAAAGTTAATGCAGTACCTACCTTATTGTCATTTTTGAAGGGGATTTTGAGATTTTCGTTCAATAAATCTTTTTTTTCAGTTGGTAGTTGTTTTTTCTCAATTTTGAGGATTGGTTTTCGAGACTGGATTCAAGTGTGTTAATTATTATCAATTTTAGGTCAATAAATGTCATGAAGTAAAAAAATTCCGAGTATGTTACCTTCTCCATTATATACAATGGCTAAAATTGCAACATTGATGCTAAGGAAACTTGTCCAAGTTGAACTGGGAATCAGAAATGATTTTCTGAATGAATTTTGTGTGAATGTTATGGAAATTCATATGTATATCCACTTTCTAGATGAAAAAATTCCTGTCTGAGGGTAACAGATTTGTTTTTTATGTAAATCCTTTAATTTTGAGGTTTTTTATCCAGGTTATTCAATTCACCTCCTATTCTTCGTAACTGATTTGAAATGTACAATGTACAAAAGCTTCATTATGCTATAAAAAGACGAGTTACATATGTCCTTAAACATTGACCAAAAGTTCATTTCATCGTGGAAAATGATGAAAACTGACATCTTCACAAGAAATTCGTTATCGAAGATTTGCTCGAAGGATACAAATTATGAAAACTTCACGAAGCTTTTCCCATTATCACGAAATAGATAAATATATTTTCAACTGATTAAGACATATATCTTATGAAAGATCTCATTGAAACACCAAAATATTCTCCGTTTCTCGATGTATACAAACATAAGTGCATTAACTTTTTATTTACAAAAATTGACACCAGGGGGCGTATCGCTTGTTTTGAATTCCCAATCACATACATATCATATCCTATTCCACACGTTAGCTTTTAAATGAAAATATTTATATTCAAAAAGTTATTCAGAGATCCATGGACACAAAACTGTCCTTCAGATCAAATAGATTAAATCGATCCATTGCAAGGAATTTCAAAGTTATTATATAATTACATATATGTAGGTAGGTATAATTATTTATATTCTCATATAAAATAGGGAATAAATTGAATTCCTTATATAACTACACAGTAACAAATACTTAATTAGTAATGTAAGATTACAATGGATTATAATATCTAACATAAAGATATAAATTTTTGAATCAAACACATTTTATGTATCTTACTCCTAGTCACAGTTCAAGAAACTTCAACGAATATCATAATTTTCCATGTTGACTCTAATAATAGCTTTCAGTACATTAAGCAGTTGCAAATTGTACAAAACAAAATGGCGTAATTATCACGTCATGTCTTCTTAGGCATTGCGCATGTCTGAAACTTCTATGGAAGTTACTTCTTAAAATGTCGGGATCAGTTTGAAGTGTTCTATGGAGACATTGACATTATAAAACAGTGACTTTATAGCTTTTCGGTTCAGTTTGTGATTACTACTGGAATTTTTCTATTGCGAGTTGCGACGGATATGTGAGTATGAATATGAATTTCTATAATTTTTCCTCTTTCATTTTCTAATTACGACTAATTTTAATATCCTGTAGAGGTAATATAGAATATAACCGAAATCCCCAATAAAATTCTATCCCGGCATTTCCAAGGGAAGCGCGGTTTCAATGTGCAATCCTGAAACAACATACAGAGTGAGTCTTTGAGAATATGAATTTCTATAATTTTTCCTCTTTCATTTTCTAATTACGACTAATTTTCAATATCTTGTAGAGGTAATATAGAATATAACCGAAATCTCCAAATAAATTCTTTCCCGGCATTTCCAAGGGAAGCGCGGTTTCAATGTGCAATCCTGAAACAACACACATGGTGAGTCTTTGTGTACGAAACGTACAATAAACACCCACTGTGTAAGTCGGCCAGGTGAGACAAAGGATTGCAATAGTTTGTTTTAATATCTAACATTTCTTAATCCAACTGCAGCAATTTTGCAAGTAAAGAAAAATGTACTGAATATGCAAAATGGAAGTCGATTTCGATTATGTGGTCTTGACGTCATTATACAATTTGACTATATACAGTTTGTTAGATTAGGAAATAAACGTTCATTATCAAGTGATCCGCATTATCAATCTCAATCCTCGAGTCCCTAAGTTTTCACCAACCCAGAACTCTTAGAACTTGAGGTACAATTGAGATTCCACCCCAACAATTTGACTCGTACAAATATTTCAACAGTAGATTCTTGAGATCAAAGTAAACATTTTTTCCTCTACCATTTTTCCAAATTGGCTCGGTTTAAAAGATACAGGCTGTTGAAAAACCATAAGAAAAGTTATTTTTAGTGTTATCTCACAAACTGTTTTTAGATTAAATGAATTTCGGAATATAGTGTTTCATTTATCTGATGATATTAACCACGTCTTCCAGTTCTCTCATTATGACCATAATAGAATAGAATTTCATTACTCCTCCAAGACATACAAGTATGTAAAGGATGATATAATGAAAAGAACAGATACTATTCCCTACAAAAGATATTATCCCCTAAGAATTCTAGTTCTAGTTTATCTGAGCGTACATCTTGAACATGGGACGAATTCAATTCTCCGTTTTCGAATTAGGATGGAAATAAATTGTATTATAAAGCATATGGCGAAGGAAAGTATTGAATAATAACACAAGTGTCTTAACTAATTGTGCGATATTTTCGAAACGACTTGAGATATTCGAACGAGATTTGACGAGAAGGCACGCCTCATTACGTTGGACAACTCGTCTTCAGCAACAAGGTACAGTTGCTCCCTTGTTTTCCACCTACCTCTAGGATGCACCACGTTTTAGTCAAAAATGACAGATCGAAAAATCAAGTTTTCTAATTGTTTCATGAAAATGCAGCAGAAATTCAGAACACAATTATTTATAACAATAGATATCATCACGAGAAAAAAGCTTTTCAAATCACAAAAATTTTTGAAGATACCATCTCCAGCTAGGATATAAGGGTTCAGTCTTTTCTTTATCTAGAATGTTTGGTAAACAAAGTATTTCCGAACGTGGTACTATAGAACATTGCCGATTTCAGAGTGAATATGTTTACAATGTTTAGAAAACTGTGTACCACTCGAAAGCTTGTAACTCTTCACATGAAACTCTGAGAAAAGCAAACGATTTTCTCAATGAAAACCGCCAAAAATTCAGTATTACTTATTCAATAATCAAATACCAATCATTAGGTTCATTATTTTCTCTAATCCTTTCTTTCAAAAATAAGCTACCTCGCTTTGTCAACTACTATTAGTGTTATATAGAGTTTCTCGATCTAGGTATGACCGCATAAGTGTTCTATGCATTCAAGTAAAATTGATTCTCAAATACTTCTCGGAATTCTTAATTTTCCTTAGAAACTTAGGCATATTCGTGATTCCGAAAGGGTGTGTTTTCTACCTGCTACTCTTATCTTCGGACAATTTTTCATTCATTGCTGTCATATTTGTATTCTAATGTAGACAACATTCTTCATTTATGGCTGTCGAAAAATATTTTAAAAGGAAGTTTGATTATATATTTCTTATCTACATTTATCTGTTAGGATTTGAGAGAAATATTATAAATAAAAGAACTAAGCAGGTATATACTGAAGAATTGCTCAGAAAATATATTTTCCATTCTAGGGGCGGTATATTTCGATGACTTCAGAGAAATAATACTTTGAAGTGGTACCGATTCCACATATGTGATGAGAATAAAAAACTCATTCTTAATAACTGTAATGACATATTTTAAAAAAATATATTAATCTAACTTTTTTATTGCATGAGACGAATATGTTTTATTTTTGGCTCACATGACGGACATTAAATCAATATTCAATTTTATTCCTGTCAAAAATTGCCGGAAAAAAATGAATAGCATGGATAGTGAGCACTGTGAGCAATAAAAACATGTCGAATATTGTTGAAAAAAAAAAGGTAGGGAAAATTTGTACTAGGATTCATTTACCGCGTTCGGCAATACCATCCGAGAGCGGACGAATATTTTAGTCACGTGACAACAGATCATAGGTTATCATAGGAATCCTTTGTTCAATAGAACGTTTATCCTGCATCTGGATACAGTAAACGAACGATTCATACCAATCCGAAATGTCTGAGGTAATTGCCGAACGCGGTAATTGATCAGAATGATGGCAATAGCCCATAAAGTCCTAATTAACTAGTTTTAGGTATATACAGCTTTTTCAGATAAATTTTTAATGTCGACATTTACTATGCGCCTTTGGAATTTTCAGGGTAGTTCTAGTTTGTTCATGGAAAGAGTTCGGCAGAGTTTTAGGCATCTTCAGTTTAATCGGTTTTCTTTCTTCGGTACATGGATGACCGCTCCGATTATGAGTTTGAATAAGCGCGTTATTAAGATTTCATCGACACATGAACCTGATAGTGGACCAAATTATCACGTCATTTCTTCTTAGGCATTGCGCATGTCTGAAACTTTTATGGAAGTTACTTCGTAAAATGTTGGGATCAGTTTGAAGAGTTCTATCGAGACATTGACATTATGAAACAGTGACTTTATAGCTTTTCGGTTCAGTTTGTGATTACTATTGGAATTTTTCTATTGCGAGTTGCGACGGATATGTGAGTATGAATATGAATTTCTATAATTTTTCCTCTTTCATTTTCTAATTACGACTAATTTTGATATCCTGTAGAGGTAATATAGAATATAACCGAAATCTCCAAATAAATTCTATCCCGGCATTTCCAAGGGAAGTGCGGTTTCAATGTGCGATCCTGAAACAACATACAAGGTGAGTCTTTGTGTACGAAACGTACAATAAATACCCAAAATTAGATATATCAAAAATTCATAAACTCAATTCAACCAAATATTTCCATTCGAAATTATTTAGATCATTCTCTCTTTCATAATTGTTATTTCATGTGTAAGTCGGCCAGGTGAGACAAAGGATTGCAATATTTTTTTTTAATATCTAACATTCTCTAATCCAACTGCAGCAATTTTGCAAGTAAAGAAAAATGTACTGAATATGCAAAATGTAAGTCGATTTCGATTATGTGGTCTTGACGTCATTATACAATTTTACCATATATAGTTTGTTAGATTAGGAAATAAACGTTCATTATCAAGTGATCCGCATTATCAATCTCAATCCGCGAGTCCCTAAGTTTTCACCAACCCAGAACTCTTAGAACTTGGGGTACAATTGAGATACCACCCCAACACTTTGACTCGTAAAAATATTTCAACAGTAGATTCTTGAGATCAAAGTAAACATTTTTTCCTCTACCATTTTTCCAAATTGGCTCGGTTTAAAAGATACAGGCTGTTGAAAAACCATAAGAAAAGTTATTTTTAGTGCTATCTCACAAACTTTTTTTGGATTAAATGAATTTCGGAATATAGTGTTTCATTTATCTGATGATATTAACCACGTCTTCCAGTTTTCTCATTATGACCATAATAGAATAGAATTTCATTACTCCTTCAAGACATACAAGTATGTAAAGGGTGATATAATGAAAAAAACAGATACTATTCCCCACAAAAGATATTATCCCCTAAGAATTCTAGTTCTAGTTTATCTGAGCGTACATCTCAAAAATGGGACGAATTCAATTCTCCGTTTTCGAATTAGGATGGAAATAAATTGTATTATAAAGCATATGGCGAAGGAAAGTATTGAATAATAACACAAGTGTCTTAACTAATTGTGCGATATTTTCGAAACGACTTGAGATATTCGAGATTTGACGAGAAGGCACACCTCATTACGTTGGACAACTCGTCTTCAGCAACTAGGTACCTCCCTTGTTTTGTACCTACCTCTAGGATGCACCACGTTTTAGTCAAAAATGACAGATCGAAAAATCAAGTTTTCTAATTGTTTCATGAAAATGCAGCAGAAATTCAGATTACAATTATTTATAACAATAGATATCATCACAAGAAAAATCTAGAGTGTTTGGTAAACAAAGTATTTCCGAACGTGGTACTATAGAACATTGCCGATTTCAAATAACTCAGAGTGAATATGTTTACAATGTTTAGAAAACTGTGTACCACTCGAAAGCTAGTAACTCTTCACATGAAACTCTGATAAAAGCAAACGATTTCCCGATGAAAACCGCCAAAAATTCAGTATTACTTATTCAATAATCAAATACCAATCATTAGGTTCATTATTTTCTCTAATCCTCTCTTTCAAAAATTAGCTGCCTCGCTTTGTTAACTACTATTAGTGTTATAAACTACTATTAGTGTTATATAAAGAGTTTCTCGATCTAGGTATGACCGCATATGTGTTCTATGCATTCAAGTGAAATTGATTCTAAAATACTTCTCGGAATTCTTAATTTTCCTTAGAAACTTAGGCATATTCGTGATTCCGAGAGGGTGTGTTTTCTACCTGCTACTCTTATCTTCGGACAATTTTTCATTCATTGCTGTCATATTTGTATTCTAATGTAGACAATATTCTTCTTTTATGGCTGTCGAAAAATATTTTAAAAGGAAGTTTGATTATATATTTCTTATCTACATTTATCTGTTAGGATTTTAAGAAATATTATAAATGAAAGAACTAAGCAGGTATATACTGAAGAATTGCTTAGAAAATATATTTTCCATTCTAGGGGCGTTATATTTCGATGACTTCAGAGAAATAATACTTTGAAGTGGTACCGATTCCACATATGTGATGAGAATAAAAAACTCATTCTTAATAACTGTAATGACATATTTTTAAAAAATATATTAATATAACTTTTTTATTGCATGAGACGAATATGTTTTACTACGCTCCTTTGGAATTTTCAGGGTAGTTCTAGTTTGTTCATGGAAAGAGTTCGGCAGAGTTTTAGGCATCTTCAATTTAATCGGTTTTCTTTCTTCGGTACCTGGATGACCGCTCCGATTATGAGTTTGAATAAGCGCGTTATGATAATTTCATCGACACATGAACCTGATAGTGGACCAAATGAAATGAGAAATGATCAGTATGAATCACATGCATATCATATCCTTTCTCATTTTCATCGAGAACATGTTAGCTTTCAAATGAAAATATTTATATTCAAAAAGTTATTGAGAAATCCATGGACACTAAACAGTCCTCCAAATCGAATAAATCGAAGAAATTACATAAGAATTATATAATTATTATGCATAATCATTCATATTCTCATAGAGTATAAAAAATAATTAAATTTCTGCAATTTCCTTATATAACTACACAGTAACAAATACTTAATTAGTAATGTAAGATTACAATGGATTATAATATTTGACATAAAAATATAAATATTTTTGAATCATATATATTTTATGTTTACTCTTTACTCCTAGTCCAGAAAATTCGAAGAATATCATTATATTCCATGTGACTCTAAGCATAGCTTTCAGTACATTTAGCAGTAGCAAATTGAACACAACAAAATGGCGTCATTATCATGTCATGTCTTCTTACGCATTGCGCATGTCTGAAAATCCTATATAAAGTTACTGCCTAAAATGTCAGGATCAGTTTGAAGTATTCTTTCGGGACTTTGACATTACAAAACTGTGATTTTATATCCTATCGTTGTAGTTTGTGATTACTAGTGGAATTTTTCTATTGCAACGGATGTGTGAGTATAATTATGAAGTCTTATATTTTATCTTCTTTTATTTTCCAATAACGCCGTAATTACTTTGTATATTATTCTAATACTACTAATATCAAACCCTGTTCTTAATTTGCTAATATAATTTAGCAGATTTCGTAAAAATTAATTTGACAACTGCAAATGACAGTTATTGTCATTTCAAAATTGATTGAATCCCCATTCTCCCATCTATAACTAAGCGAGGAACAGATCAGATGAAAAGTGTTTAGTGACTACTGTCTTGTTTCTGTGCACTCCGTTCTAATGAAAGTATTTGTGTATTCGTGACAGAAAATTTGGAAATTTTGTGAAATTCTTCACTAACGTGCTAAATCAATAATAGGTACTTCTCGATATGTTGATGCTCAAATCTTCTGATAAAACTTTCCTCACGCTGATTTACCTAGCCTGATTACTTATGATGTCTTCCATAATCATAAGTTTTCTCATTTCTTTCTTGTCTCCAATGTTAATTCTTCAATTTGACTCTCATATGGTTGTTATCTGTATTATTCAAATTCTTGCATTATATATACGTGAATCATGGAATTTATTATAACTATTTCCTTCCCATTTCATTTATCTCTCAATAAAAAAATTTGTTCAATTTGCCAAAATCAAAACTTCAGTGACTATGATATATACGCACATTGATTTTCCATTCAAAAACAATAACTGAACAAAAGAATTCTTTCAGCCGAGCCGAGATACCTCTTCTCTTGAGATTTTGTGAGTGCTATTATTGTTACACCATTTTTACGTTAATTGACTCGGCTTACAACTTTGAACTGAAATGAGACGGGTCACAACAAAAATTTTGTGAATTTTATTAGTGAGTGTTTGAACTTATATTCATTCATTTTGAACTGGTGTCTTGGGCTGTCCTCGGATCGAACGTATCGTAATAAATTATACCTATCATGAAAATCGGTCACGTAATAATAATTGAATTTTTCGCGGTATAATTCAGAAATCGGGGAGTAATTCTATAGTTTAATTTATGGCGAAACTAACAAAGCAATCTATATTGGCCGTAGGATGATTCATCCTTGTGCATTGGAGTAAATGGTGATACCAAGGTATGATTTGTAGACAATGTTATACCGCATGAACTCAAAAATAAAATTCTGGTTATAGGCGCTACTGTGGGAATCATTATAACCGATTCTAAATCTTTTTTGTTTGTTTATAATCCGAAATTTGCACAATGGAAGAATCCCATGTTTACAGGTGATGTTGATTTTTTATTATTTCTGTATTGTTGGAAATTCGAATTTCTAGCTGCTATCAAAACCAGTAAGCGCGACCGTTGACACTTGCCAATAAGTCAACTCGCGAGCCAATGAAAATCGTACTAGTGGCGGTCTTCTATAGGTACTAAGGTAGCCAATGATCATAAAGAGTGTGGGGACCTGCCAATCACTTGCCTCGCGCTGCTAGTGATGGAGTGGATGAATGAGAAAGTTACCTCATTATGCATAACATAATGTTATTATGTCGTTCAAAAGATTACAAAGTAAGGATCGAAAGAATGGCTCAATTGGCTATTGAAAATGGCGGTCAGTTTTGCAGTTGAGAAAGACTATGTGGATGTGGAGGGAAGAAACAAGAACTCTTTTTTGCAAGAACTGATTATCGCAGATGAGGAATGAAGCAATTCGTCAACATTGTGCGCCTATATGCCATCACATACCTACATATGTAGACTTTTTTACATTACTTTTAATTCCTTATCAATCGACCACGTACCCGCACTAGTCCAACCTCAATTGAGAGGCACCTAAAGGCGGGATGTGATGTGATGTCACTGTCGGGTATGAGTCTCTGAGCCCACTCGTTCATCTTCTCTATATCCTTTTTGTTGAAAATTTTTTTGTCTCTTAGTTCTAATCTTAGGTTTCAGTACTTTTTTTTTATGTTTCGTTACGCTTCGACCCTGTGATCCAGCCTGCAGTATATCATGATGTGTTCCATGTCATCACGCCCTGTTTTGCACTCGCACTCTCCATCTGTGGGTCTCAATTTAAAGATGCTTAGGTAGGCTAACATGTGTCCATGCCCAGTCAACAACTGAGTTGCTTTGAATGTCGACCCGAGTCTCTCATTGCCTAGATCTCTAAAATTCTCTTGGCTCGTTCCAGAATCGCATCTTTTCATTCTTTTCAATCTGTTACGTCAATACCGTCCAATAAAAGCGCAGATCTACGTCTATCTACGAATCAGAGCAAAGTCTGCTCGCTCTCTTTCCTCCGAGATGTAATTCTGGAACTCTACATCTCATTGTCTCGCCTCTTTCCCACACAAGTTGCCATTCGTCAATCATGCTTCACATTTAAATATTTCGTTTTTCTTTCTTGTCTGCCGTGAAGAGGGGAGGGGGAATAGCAGAGTAGATTTCGTGCAGGAAGGTCATGCACCGATAATGTATTCTGTCTACATCAGGTTATTGAGAAAAGGGCAGCTAGAAACATAGAAACACATATAAAATTCGTGGACCTTTAAAAAGCGTATGATACCGTTGCAATTACAAAACTGTTGGAAGTACTGGAGCAGTCTAATATAAATCATACGTACATACAGGCATTGAAAGAACTATATATAGACTCAAAATCTAAGGTTGAATCAGGCAGATATGTTACCAAGGAGTTTTCAGTAACGAAAGGCAATGACAAGGATGCTGTATCTCACCAACCCTCTTCAAAATATACATATCCAAAGCTTTGAACAAAGCTGATTCTTTTCTTATTATTAATGATGTTTTCACTTTGTCCTCACCCAAATCAATCATCAGCTTGTCCTCTTTCAATCTGTTGGAACGAAAAACCATAATGTCCGTCTTCTTTCTATTCAAACTGAAATTGTTCCTTGATAGCCACGTTGGTATATAACTTCGCATTTCAGCTGCAGTTCACTTATATTACGTTCCGCTATTGAATATTTGGAATCATCCACAAAATTCGTCGACTCGGTATCTTCGATCGAATCTGCAACTTCACACATATCATTTATCATTAGGTCCTTTCGTTTGCATAAAAAGTGTAGCACTTTTCTACACTCAATGTCGATTTGATTTACACCAGTGTGAAGCAAATGTAGTTTATCTACAAAAAAGAGATGTAGATGTCCTCTACACTGGTGTAAATTCAATCAGCAAACGAATACTAAAATCGAGTGTAGAAAAGTGCTATCTCATGCAATGATAGCGAATTTCGTGAACACTTCGTAGAGGTTCTTGCGGGGATTGACTTCGTACTGGTTTCCACATCACACCACGAACATATGCTACCCTCAACAAGTCCACGTAATTCAAATCAATAAGAAATTCCAAAGTGAACAAACAATATTTGAGGTGAATTTCCTCCCAGAGAAATAATAAAGAAAAATTATAATGAATAATGGAGAAGAGAAAATATCGAACACCCACAATTCCATATTTTCCGAGATTTTCAATGAGAAAATCTTTATTCAGGCAATCAAATGCCTTAAATAGATCGATGAATAATCCTGAGACTAACATTCCTTTTTCCAGGAACTTCAAAATATTATTAGTGAATTGAAATATATAGCCGTTTGGGTGGACCGATTTTTCAAAAATCCATGTTGAGACGGATGGAAAAGATCATGAATATTGTAATATATCAGAAGTCTAGTCACCCTGCTAGCTCAAATACTTTCGAAAAACTATTCAACAGGCTTATAGGCCTATAGTTTTTCCAGTCCTCAGGATCCCCATACTTGAATATTGGAATTATCACCGATAGCTTCAGCTGCTCAGGAAACACCCCAAACCTTCACTATATGACACAATATTGAAGAGATAGCATCAACACTCAATTGAACAATTTTAACTGGAATTTCGCCAATTCCAGAACTTGAATTGCTTTTCAGTTTCCTAAATATCTCAACAATCTCCTCTATGGATAGATAGATATAGATTGATATATATTTATTTTGTTCGAAGTACACAACAAAATGTACAAGAAAAAACGTCAAACAAAGATACATTAAAGAGAAATCGACTTTTCAGCCTTACAAAAATCAAAGTATTCCTTAATATTATAGGGTTCACACCTCAAAATAAAAGAATTCAGTTTACACAGCAGTAGTTTCTCTGTATTTATATCACGAAATTGCCTTGGCAATGCATTAAACATTTTCATGCACATGTACATAGCATTATGCTGTGTCAAAGTGAACTTATGAGCTGGATAGAGATAACAGTCTATTTGCCTTGTCTTTACATTTTTATTTCGATATGGCTCAAAAATCTCCCGATGCTGAATTAAAAACTTGAGGGAACTGTACACGTACAATCCTGTTAAAGTATGAATATTGCAAGCCCGAAAAACACCCCTACACGACTGCCTGTATTTCATGTTCATAATAGATCTTAAAGCATACTTTTGTTTTACAAAAAGGCTGTCAGTGAAGGAACTGTTTCCCCAGCAAACGATACCATATGACAAATTAGATTGAAAAGCAGCATAGTAAAAAATCTTTAAGGTAGGCAGATCAACAGACTTCTTGAGAACATTAATGGCATATAAAGCCGAGTTCAATTTTTTATTTAAGTGATGTATATGTACATCCCATCTCAACTCACAATCTACATGAACACCAAGGAACCTGGTAGATTCCGAGATCTTCACTTGACTTCCATCCAGAAAAATTTCACTTGGGAATTGAAATTTTGACCTTGAAGAGTGAAAAACTACACATTCTGTTTTTTGTGCATTTAATTTAAGCTTGTTTGATGTGCACCAATTTTCAACACTTAAAAAGGCATTATTCAGTTCTTCATTCAATTGAGAGGCGTTACATAAGATCTTGATAATATTTGTGTCATCAACATAGATGATTGCATTCAACAATTGGTCAATATTGCGAGGTAAGTCGTTTATATATATAATGAACAATAAAGAGCCTAAAATGCTACCCTGAATTACTCCATTAATGATATCCTCATCTTCAGAAATAAAGCTTTTATCATCGATAGTAATAGAAAATTTTTTTTTTCGCCCTTGTAGGTAGCTTTGTATAAGTTTTAGTTGGTTATCCCTTATACCATATGCTTCAAGTTTACTTAATAGTCTACTATGGTCTACTGAATCGAAAGCTTTGGAAATATCCAGAAATAGGCCAACTGGAACCTCACCCTTTTCAATTGCTGTAATAACAGTTTGAGTCAATTCAAAAATTGCTGTACTTGTATTCTTGTTGTTCATAAAACCGTGTTGAGATGAGCAAAAGATGCCATATTTCTTGAAAAATTTAATAAGGCGATCAGATAGAACTTTCTCAAAGATTTTTGCAAAAGTTGTTATAATATTAATAGGTCGGTAGTTGTTAAAATCATCTTTACAGCCAGATTTATATAGTGGTGTTATCATTGATAGCTTCAAAGCAGATGGAAAAATACCAGATACAAATGCACAATTCATAATATACCTGATTGGCTGAACAATAAAGTGAATAGCCTTCTTTATTACAATGCTAGGAATTTGATCATAGCCTGATGAAAATGAGTTTTTCAATTGTTGCACTATGCTAAGAATTTCATTAGCTTCAATATCAAAAACAAAGAATGTCTTGTCTAGACGTCTCAACCCGCTTCCAACATCACGATGTGAAAAAGAAGCCGTACATCTAGAGGCGTTTACAAAATGTTCATTGAAGTCCCGTACTACCATTTGCGGGCAACCAGTTGGAAATATGCTTTGCCTAGGCTGATTTCTACCTGTTAGTGACTTTATTATTCCCCAAGTTGTCTTGGTTTTATTTCCGGAGGTTAGGATTCTGTCTCTGATTATCTTCTGCTTCAATTTTGTGATTTCAAAATCGTATTGCTTTTTACATACTTTATATTCTTTCTTCAACTCAGGTCTATGCTGTGAGATCACATATAAAACATCAAGCCTTTGCCTTAGGGCAACTATATGAGGATCAGATCTACACATAATCCTGTAGTCATTATTAATCGGATTACTACTAGATGATTTCACCGTCACTAGAGGAAATGAAGATTGAAACATTAGAATGAAATTACTAAAAAAGAAATTCCACATTTCATTTACCTCAGACTGTTCGAACTTATACAGATCTGACCAGTCAAAGGCTGACAACTCATCAACAAAATCATTCAAATTTACATCATTAAACTTCCTGATAACCCTCTTACTTGCATTTCTATGGTAACTGCCTTTTATATCAAAAGACACTATCTGTGCAGAATGATCAGATAGATGTGGCTGGACAACCTCAACATTACAGCCATCAACATCAGCAAAAACATTATCAAGACAGGCAGTTCCTCTAGTCGGTTCCTTAACTAACATTTTCAAATTAAAACTTTCAGTTATTGTCAACATGATGTTGGTGTTCTTATTATGTAGCTTGAGAAAATCAAAGTTAAAATCACCAGTGAGAACAAGTATATCACTCTTAGCGGCATTAATCAATATCAAAAGTTCATGGAGTTTTTCAAAAAAGATGTCAGGATCAGCAAGAGGTGCTGTGTTTGGTCTATAGACACATATAAGAACCAGTTTAAGGTTATCTTTTATGTAGCATTCAATCGCACAACATTCAATAATACCCAGAACAGTGAACCTTGCAATGTCTAACTTATCCTTACACTTATATCCTATTCTAGAATAAATCGCAATTCCACCATGTTTTCCTTCCTCTCTGCAGTGACTGGCCGCAATCTTATAGCCTGCGATACAGAAGTTCTCAAGTTGTTCTCTGCTCTGCCAGTGTTCCGTTATTGCGAAGAAGTCCGGTTCATTTTCATTGACGAAGTAAAGAAGTCCATTATAAGCTGTATTCAAGCATTGTATATTAATATGAAATATTTTAATACCTTTTGATGAAAAGACTTTATTCGTTGTCGGATTAAATAGTGTTTGTTCCATTGATTCTTTTCCGAAAAAAGTTTCGAAAGTTGAAGTCTCTGATTAAGACTCCATCGGGCCAAAAACTCTTTTCCATGACTGCCCTATATTGTTCTTCATTTTCAACACCTACTGTAAATGAGGAATTATTTCCCTTCGTTTCCAACTTCTTAACTTCAATGGTCCTTGTATTTAAACCTTCCTGTAGGTAGTTTTCAATTACAGATACATCCACTTGCTTCCCTGATACTCTACCAACATAAATCCACCTCTTGCGGGCAACCCCGGCAAAGGCAGCCCCATATGATCTAGCACCATCACAAATGATCCCCCTTGGTCCTTGAGATTTCCTGCCTTTACGTTTTTTGACTTCAGTCCATTCAGTTGTTTGAGAATTATTTGATTGTGAGTCTGAAGATGAAATTTGTTTATTTTTCGCACCTTCTTTCACATCGGAATTGTAGGTTAGGTCAGATCTATTTATGACAGCTCCCTCAACCACAGAACTATATGTCGACGTTGTTGATTTTTCATCACGATCAGAAGGAAGTTTTTTTGTGTGCGATCCATGTTTTGTTACAAGTGTTTCAGCTTTTTTTTTGCTTCCCCACAATCTTTCGTTCTTTCTTCCATAACCTTAATTTTTTCGTTCAACAGTGCATTATTTTCAATCAGAATTAGATTTTTACTTTGTACCTCGGCCAGAAGTTTTTCCAGAAATTCATTTCTCACTCTCAGGATTTCCAGCTCGATATTCGTATCACTTTCTGAAGAAATTTCGTCCATATTTCCCGATGCAACATGTACACAAACCGCAGATATCTTGTTCGCGGACAGTGTCAGGCACGCAGGGTGAAATTTATTCATACATTTAATGCACTTCGCATAAACAACCACTTTTCTAGCGCATTGATAACAAATAGTCTCATCTTTCGCGTAATCTTTAACGATTTTATCTCCGTGTTCCGAAGACTCAACTCCACTTTCCGCCATCTTGACATAACATGATATGGTAAAGGGCTTCACGTAAAAAGATGTATTGGTTTCAATATTGCAAGCAAATTTTGAATTATTGAGATTTTTCATCATGTTCGGGATCAATTGAACCAATAATTCATTGTAATCATCCGCTGTTTCCTGAGGTGATTTAGAAGTTGTATTTTCAAAACTGCCTTCATTCCTAATTTCATTGCATATTTTCCACATGGCTTTAGTCTTATTATCCGAGGTTTTAATTTCTAGCATCAATGAGTATCCAGTGTAATATATTTCAAGGGAAAATGTATATTGAAAATATTTATGAAGTCATTCGAGAAGCTTTGCCATTGCTTATTATCCTGGAAGCTGATGACGTTTTGTTTATTTGTTGAAGCACTGGAACCGACTGGTGACGCTTGAAGAAAATCCTATTAACAGCTACTCCTTCCGGCCAAAAATCTGCACTCATGGCATCCTGCAAATATTCTGCCGGAAATGGAACTTTGAATGATGAATATATCTCCGGTTGCCTTGATTTCAATTTTTCACATTTAAAGTCTGGTATATGCGGTTTGAAAAAATCACACAGCTTATTCTCTGTAGTGTCAGGATTTAGTCGGAATACATGAATGTATGACATTATCATTTTAGGTACCACTGAGTTAGTTTTCTGAGTACCAATTATTGGTTTTGGGGATTTTCTTGTTGCGCTTGTATTGCTTTGGTGACTCTTTGTAGCGAATGTATCCAGTATGATGTTGTTCGTTTTCCTCTTCTTCTTCACTACCACATTCCATTTTGACTATCAAACAATATAGCATATGTATGAGTTTTAACAAAGGTAAGTGAATGAGGTACCTCATAAGCCCGTTAATTGAAAACACACAACTCATAATAACAGTTTTATGATTTTCAATTTGAAGCGCGAAATCAGAATACTCTTCCTTGTATTTAATATAAATATCGACAAGAAAATGAACATCCTGAGGGACAAAACATGAGTAAGACGTTGATTGTTCCTTTTCTTATCGAATAATTATCGATGTTCAGAAAATACTCTTTCCAATTACTTTATCCTAATTTTTTTTTCTTTACAGAATGGACGCTTTCCTGTTTAACGCCTTCGGAATTAGTTCCGAACCACTTGGCCAACTCAGTAGAAAGGACATCGAAAAGAATTTGGGTTTGGAAGAAGACAAAATTTTTGCTGACTCGAACAAGATCTATCAACCTGATTCATCTTTGTCTAAAAACTCCGGAGTGAGATTCGAATCACAGCAATCAGCTTCCCAACTCAGCGAAAAGGTTTTGTGTTCGGAAAAAGCCAAAGTCTCTACCGAATCTTACAAAATGAACCAATATGATTATTCATTGTATGATGACATCTTCGGAATGAGTTTAGCATCTCAGCAATCAATACCCCAACTAAGCAATGAGGAAATGGAAATGATTTGTTGTCTGGAAGAAGCCAAAACCTCTGTTGATTCGAACAAGATCAATCAACCTGCTTCTTCCTTGACTAACACTTTCGGGAAGAATCTCGGATCACAGCAATCAACTCCTCATCTCAGCGATGAGGAATTCGAAAGGATTTTGTGTGTGGAGAAAGCCAAAATTTTTGCCGAATCGAACAAAAAACAATCTGATTATTCATTTTCTGACATCTTAGGAAAAACTTCAGAACCTCAGCCATCACCACAACAACACAGCAATGAGGAATTGGAAATGATTGTGCGTCTGGCAGAAGCTAAAATCTTCGCTGACTCGAACAAGATCTGTCAGCCTGATTCTTCCTTGTCTTACAACTCCGGAATGGGATTCGAATCACAGGAACTCAGCGAAAAGGTTTTGTGTTCGGAAAAAGCCTCTGCCCAAACGAATAAAATGTACCAATATGATTATTCATTGTCTGATGACATCTTCGGAATGAGTTTAGAATCTCAGCAATCAATACCCCAACTAAGCAATGAGGAAATGGAAATGATTTGTTGTCTGGAAGAAGCCAAAACCTCTGTTGATTCGAACAAGATCAATCAACCTGCTTCTTCCTTGACTAACACTTTCGGGAAGAATCTCGGATCACAGCAATCAACTCCTCATCTCAGCGATGAGGAATTCGAAAGAATTTTGTGTGTGGAGAAAGCCAAAGTATCTGCCGAAGGGAACAGAATGAATCAATCTGATTATTCATTGTTTGACATCTTCGGAATAACTTCAGAACTTCAGCCATCACCACAACAACTCAGCAATGAGGAATTGGAAATGATTTTGCGTCTGGAAGAAACCAAAAGCTTTGCTGAATCGAACAATATCAATCAACCTGATTTTTCCTTGTCTAATAAACACGGAGTGAGTTTCGAATCAGAGCAATCATTTTCCCAACACTGCGAAAAGGTTTTGTGTTCGGAAAAAGCCAAAGTCTCTTCCGCATCGAACAACTTCGACAACTTCGGAATGATTCATGGTCAACTCACTGATGTCGAATTTGAAAGGATTTTGGGATTGGGTGAATCAAATGTCTCTGCCGAATCGGCCACGCAGATAAATCGATCTCATTCCGACCAATATATGACGGATTGGAATTCGCTTTTTGAGCAGGAGCCAATAGAAATAGATGATATGTTTAATGGACATAGTTCCCATCAAGCACCGGACACTCAACTCCGAAATTCGATTATTTCACCAGATTCGGGCATCTGTGATGAAGGATTAGCGGAATCCGATTCATCTTCATCAACTCCACCTACCTATTCCCAAATTTTCGAAGTGAAAGATCAATGTTTACAACAGAAGGAATGTTACCGAACATCGGTACCCAAGTCCACACCCTACGTCTTCAAAACGAATTCGGGTTTATGGAAAAATCGCAATTACGAAATAGTTGAAAGTGTGAGGCCAACAAGTATGATACCAAAAAGGTGAGTGATTTCTACCATATACTACCACTTATATTCAAAACAAAATATATGCAGGTCGTTCCACACTTCGCGCCACCTGACGATTAATGTTCATTTTCTAACTGATGATTATTCTAACCGAAAATTGTGTATAACATGCATTTTCGAATCAGATACGTGGAAAATGCTTTGTTGGACAATTCAAGCAGATAACGTCATTCTTAAAACATAATAATTTTTTGTTAATTGAAACTTGATATAAATCCGAAATAAATTGAATATATATAAATATATATATCAAAACAATTGAAGAATTTTGGTAGACCCGTAATGATACTTCTTTAACGTATTTTCGGAATTGCATGAACAATTCTTTCAGTTTTGTTTTAGTAATCATATTTTTTTATCACGAAATTTCGAAGAGACTTCAAAATTTTCACCAAAGCCGCAATATAGCGGTTCATTCCAGAAATAATACAGAGAATAACGAATTTATATTTTTGCAGTGACGTTATCAAGCCAAAAGTGAGAATAAGAGAAGGTGTCCGGAAACTGCAAAAACAGAAGGTAAGTTTTGTACTATTATTAGGTATGAATTCAATTATTATTCTTATTCGTGTGTTTCTGCTGACTGAGGTTCTACACGAAAGTTATTTCAACTCTAATTCATATTTTCAGAACTACAAGAAACATAAATCTTAACTTTTACTAAGTATGAATAAAAGATAAATTTTTAATGGGAAATAAACAATAAAAAATTTGTCGGCAGATAGAAATTCAATTTCAATGGAAAGCTCCGAAACATTCATCTATACAGCGGGTATTGAAATTTTTTTAATTCAAATATATAAAATAGAACTCATCAAAATATCTAAATAATTTAACTAAAAATCACCTATATGAATCACTCAAGATGCCGAAGCTAGCATTCCTCTCACTTCTAGACTACTTTGTGTAGGTTGTAATTGATATCGATTCTCGTTCATTTGTTGCGAGATGCCTGTTACAATCATAAAATATTTGGGAAATTTGTTGCATAGTAAAAGGAGGGATAAACAACGTGGAAATATTGTGACAGGATATAGTGATATTAGTGCTTCCGTACCTTTACTCCATTTTTGACGCCTTGCGAGAGTGTGCAGACATCTAAATTATATGCATTTTCAACTGCTGAAATGAGAACAAACACGCGAACATCCAAAGTTGCCATTTAATTTCATTTCCAATCATAAACCATACACCCAGCATTGTTCTAAGCGAATCCATATTTCAGATTCAATCATAGGGAGAATATTTTTATTATTTTCATAATGAAATGAAATAATTATTGTCGATAATGCAGATCACAGACGGATGTATTTTATGGAGGTTTATTCCAACTTCGTCATTTTGACTGTTTTGCATGAGCAGGTGATTTTAAGGGAAACAGTTTATTTCATTCTTCTTTAAATTCTGCTGTGAAAAGAGAAACACTAACCTTGTAGTTATATATAAGAAATTTAGTATAGATTCTCCACGAGTATATGGGGAGTGTTCGAATTTGAGTAGAGATCTCGTTCACACTTCTTTGAGTTATCAATCGAGGGTTCGATCCTGTTTGGGATAATCTTCCGGACTGTACAAATCAAAAACAATAACGATTCACATTATGGCTTGATCAACTGAGACATAGAGAATATACGGAAAGAATATCTGCATTCTTGGAAGTTGGAAACACGAATCTAATTAAATACGAAATGGTGGAGAAAGAAAATGGTTGTCGAATAATGTACTTTAATCATTATTACACGCACGACGTATCAGAGAATCTTTGGAAACGAAGCTCTTTGTAGACAAGTACCGGGTACTAGATGTACCTATGCATCTGAACATTTTCATTTTTATTTACTCGTCGTTCGAATTGACGCGTCCTTCATCAAGTTTTAGGTTTTCATTTTTATAAATAATAAAATGAATTTCCTTGGAATTTTCAGGTATTCAAGTGTTCCAAATGCGAATTCTCTTCATACTTCAGGGATATTCTGGACCAGCATATCCACAGAACACATTTACAACCAAATCAAGAGTAAGTAGAGAACAATTCAGAATTCAAAATTTATAATATGTAGTACCTAACTATTTTATACACTTTATGTGAAAGAAATTCAACAGGTGAAAATAATTAGAGGCATGTGTCATATTTAATACATACATTACTTATAATGCTTTCAATACTTTCAATCAATTCTAAACAAATATGTTTATATATCTATGCCAGTACGATGTGGGTGATTGTCTTTCAGAAATCTCTGACGTTACCACATTTTCGTGTCATCGGAAAAATGTGGCTAACATATTTTTTAAAGAAAAGCCTCGTGATTGTACTCGTAGATACTCGATAAGCTTCGTTTTGCTGTCAATTTCAAACTTCGATATCCTGATCGTCCCTTCAGTATTCAATTCATTCATTTCATCGAAGAATGCATTATCGATCACCATTATTTTTTTTTGTGATGGCCTCTTTCGACGAAGAACCTAAAATTCATTGAACTTGTTGTATAAATAGCTAATATTTCAGTCAAGTCGAAAGAGCGCTTCGAATGAAACCTCATTATGAATTATTCTTAAGCCGATTAGATACATGGCAGAACAGACTTTTTCCGCCGACCTCTTAATAATATAATCTCATAAAATCTCATTTTGAAGCGTTGGGTATGAAGAAGAGGAAAGAAAAAGTCTATAAAGCATTTCAGTGGTGGAACCTTGTATTCAAATCATCCGGTTACATGTTTTGGTTTACGTCATTGTCAAACCAAAAATTCTGAAAAGTTGTTACTTGTAAGTGCAAAATATGAGGTTGAGCAAACTTAGAAAAGGTAAAAAATAATAATGTTACGTTTCAGTTAAATCTCTCTCTGAAACTCACGATTTTTTAAGTTCCATTGTCATATATATAATTGTTATGTTTGCATATTTAAAAATTTTATTTATCATTTCAGATGCAAGCAGATACAATCGAATGAACGTGTTAATTTTACTATCAACGGAAAAGAAAAAGCACCCCATTCCTCTGTTGCTAATAGGGCGTCTATGTAAGTAAATATAATAAATTTTTATAATTATTTTTCAGAAATTTCAAATATTTTAAATTGTACTGTAATCAATTGTTATTGTTCATGTTGAAAATAGGTTGCTCATATTGATGTACATTTTTGTGAGATACTTAGAATTATCTGGAGAAATTAAAGAATAGCATTTTTCGTAATCGCTTCGCTTACCGAGTGACACTTTGGATCGGAAGTTGGCATGAAATTTACATTCGCAATAGACTTCGTAATCGATAGGGAACATGAGCTTTAAAGTTTGCTTTGTATCGTATCTGTCATAATGGAAATAAATAGCGTTGTGAAGTATAGGGCGAATGGAAGTATTGTACAACTTTAACTAAATTGAGTCCAAGCAACATATAAGGGGAAGAATTGAGAATCCATGTTGCGTTTTTAAAGTGAGTTGAATCAATATATCATCAGATATCACTTTATCATTGCCCCTACAAAATACTTCTTCCAAATAACCTGTTGAATATTCCTTATATGCGCACACTGAACATTGAACACATAGGCACACGAATAGCGACGAATAGTCAGTTCGGCTCTGTAATCCGATGTGAGAATAATCTTTTGATTCCAGCATTAGAAACAAAACAACATAAAATACTTCGCGAGATGTATGTATAAAAATTATTTGGTATTATCGAATTGACTACTTATTGACAACTTAGAAAACAAGGATTCACAACCATTTCACCATGATTCCTTAGACTTGTAAGCTCAACTAAATGTTTTTCCGAATGCATTGTTTTTTGAAACATCAACTGAACTACGGGTCTTTCGTGAGATTTTAAAAGGAACGAGAATAGTTCATCATAACTTATTATATTCTCTTTCAGAAGGAGTAAGAAATTTACCTGCACAGATTGTTCATTTCCGACGACAGATTTGAGAATATTTCTGAATCACATATTTGTGATACATAAATACCGCTGGTACAAATGTCCAATCTGCCGTGTTTGCACGACATCTCCAAATGCAAGCATGGAGCATTTTCGAAAAAATCCTGATCACATGATACCATATGGGAAAATAAACTCACAGAAAAAGATAATTCAACCGAGACGAGAAAAAAAATACAGGTACAAGTCGGATGAGAACTTGAACATCGAGGTGAAGAAAGAAGGTAACAAAGAAAAGTGAGTATACATCTATCAAAAATTCACATTTCCGCATAATCATCATATCATATCCTATCAAATTATTTTGTCTTCTCTCAAAATGGGTTTTTATTTTATTATAAATATAAAACAGTTTATTGTGCTTGGAATTTTGTAGCCACTTCAATCAAAAATCACTGAGTGAATATTTTACTATTTATTTTTGCTTTTTCAGGATTGTTATAACACCCAAACCTCATTGTTTCAAGAAGGGGAATAAAATAGAAAAAAAATTCTACTGTGAGGTTTGTGAATTTAAAACACTTAGCTACAGTACACTGATGGTACATAAGAATAGGAATCATAATTTGGCTATGAGATGCCCAGGGTGTTTTCGTCACTTAAATTCGATAGCTGAATTGATAAAACATTTAATGGATAGTCCCAATCATATGACGACTTATCTCAGATTTCATTTGTGATTTTGGAACCTACGATGAACGGGCATTAACGATTCATAAGAAGAGGAAACATTTTCAATCAATTCATGACGGAAGTGAACGAAGATCCGTGAAGGTGAAAATATCTAATGTGAGTAGAAAGTATTATTCCTGGAATCGAAAAGAAGAAAATGAGAAAAGTATGGACGTCACTGACACAATCGAAGTAGATTCTTACGTTTGCATATAAACTAGAAGATTTCAAATAACCGACTTTGCAATAGAGGCAAACGAGAAATATGAAGTGAAACAACGTCTGAACTTGGGTACCTAAAACATATTGTATAATGAACCAAAATTTAACCCACATTATTTCACTACTGATTAATCGATCGGCCAAGGAGAATTACGAGAGAAAATATGGACCATAACTGAACGAAAGAGAAAAATTACGACATTTCTTTGATAGTGCTGTTCGAACATCCATGAAAGTGAAAAAGTATAATTATTGAAAATAAATTTTACGAAATTTCAGAGTTGTTTTATTTGACTTCACAAGAAAGGTGAAATTTCTTCTGAGATAGCACATAATATGGCTAGTAAGGGTAGGCAATAAAGGCAGACCTATCCTTTACCTAAAAAGAGCCTAAAATCTTTAGGCTATTTCGCCTTTGTGGAATCTACTAAGTAATGGAGATAATTTTTTTCACCCATCATGCCTATCCTACATTTCTTTTCAATGTATTATGTAATCGAAGAATATTTGATTGAAACTTCTCATCAAACATTCAGCGATCTCTACCAGCACCTGCAATCCTACTGCTACCTATACGTGAGAGCCATAAATTAGAAAAGAACCATTAGTAACAGACGAATGTTATTAGCGAATCGTACACCCCGACTGTTTCGCCTTTTCGAGTAGTCAGGTACATAATTTCGAAAAATTTCGAAGTAGTTAGGTTGAACAGTGGGTAATCATCCTCTCCAAAAGAAGCAATTTTTTGGCATTTATTTGCATTCAATTTTTTGGCGTTTTTTCGAATTCATGACATATCTTTATTTCCTATTTTTACTATTATTATTGGACCAAAAAATATGGGCAGTCCAGGGTTCAGTCCTCTATAGCATTCTGATAATATATACCGAAACACAGAACACGGCCTTATCACCAGGTGAAATGGACTCGAAGGCACAACTCAGTTTAGCAAGGCTGTGGTCAATTTCAAAAATAGAATAATAAAAACATCCCTTCCATTATCAAATTCCAGCTGCTCCGTAAGCCCCAACCGTTTACAAAATTGACCACAAAATTCACGGTTTTACCTCCGGTGCATTTAACAACAAGAGTAATATACCTGAGAAACAATATCAAATATCGTGGAATTTTGTGTTCCTTATTCTCGTGTGGTCAAATCGCATAAACTTCTTCCGCAACTATTTTCAAACCGAATCAATGTCTTCCTCTTTATTTTAGATCCGTTATATGTTAAAGTTTGTGACTTAAATATAAAGTTTCTTCTTTGTTTCTGTTCTCATTATCTATCGCAGATGGTAAAAAATTTTCACCTCATTTATAGTGATAGTGGAAGCTGAAAGTTTGAATGACTTTGAATTTTCTCATTTTATGTATTGCTCTATACCTACATAGAGTCCAACACTCCAAACGTTATTTTCAGAAGGATGTTAAATATCTTATATCTGGATCAAGTTTTCTACAAGAATCGAGTACCATCCGTCACGGTTCATGAAACTTTGTCTACTATTTGGATATAAATCTAAGTGCAAGTGCAAGGTGAAGTGTAATTGGCCATTGAGAAACGGGAGGAGGAAGTTTGATGAAAGGTTGTTGATTTAATCTTGATTCTTTCAAAAATATACTACTAAAGCGAAATTTCTTTCGTTATCGGTAATCAGCACCAATCCTTCACTATAATTTTTGGCATCAATGTTTGAAGAAAGTTCTTTTCATTACAAAATTTGCCAGAACATCAACTGTACCTACTACTTTCCTCGGTAATGAGAATTTTAATTCCGTTTCAGTAAATAACTGCATTGCAAAATAGGGGATAATTTCAAGGAATCAACTATGTAATTATTGTGTTCAGGAATAAGGAACAAAAAAATATATAATTATAACATCAGCTGTTCCATTCAAAACTAGATTGGAGTTTAAACAATATTCAATATAAAACACATCAAGACTATGAGAACACACTCAAAAATAGAACAGCTGTTCGCTGAATCGAAAGTCTATTAGACTGCTTTAATTCTTGAAAATATTTGTTTCTAGATTGAATAGATTTAGAATATTAACTCGTCAGTTCATTTCATTGTTACAACAGGCTCCATAAAGAAGAAACAAAATAATTACGGAACCTATCTTTTAATACATCGATAATCCTTCAAATTCCAAATTTCCTGTTGTAGTGATGTTATAATGCCGATTATAACATCCGAAAAACGAGTAGATTACCTACTTTTTTACCGATACATAAGGAACTGAATGAAAGAGCAGAATAATATAAATCGATATCAGCAATGGCCAAGCGGCAAGAGAAAACACCACAAACGTTAAAAGAAATAGATCGCGTGAAGCTGATGCACGAAGGATGCAGGCCTGCAGGATAAAGCAGAACAACAAATCAGCCGATCAAAGACAAGCTTGGTTAACGTAATTTGCACTAGGAAGATATGCTTGTATTTCATTACTTTTATGCAACAAATATTTATTAGTTGGAAGTTGCACATAAAACTCAGATATTTTCGAACTATATAAGATCGAATGAAATAAGACACTTCTTCGTGTTAATAAATTGTTGCGCCGAAACATGTATCTTCTACTAAAATATATTTTTTTTTGTCATATGAAAATGCGATTGTAACTTCATTGATATTTGTATTTAAGCTGTTAATTTTATTTCAAGCTTTTGTATTCGATAAATTTCATTCATAATAAATAATGATTATTATCACTCAATTTATATGGTTTTAACAAACTATGAATTTGTATGTAAATAAACGTTTCTCTCAGTGTAAAGAAGGTAAGTAGCACTGACCGCCAACTGCTTATCTGGCCTAATTAGTCTATTCAAGGATGTAGGAACATGATAGAGTTAGAGTTAGTAGATAAGATTCATTGTTAAGTCTTCGAATAAACCGGAAAAATGTCAATGGGGTACCATACATATCTTCGTATGATACATGAAAAAACAGAGATAAGAACCTTACAAAAAACTGTCTGTTTGTCCGTACAAGTGTAATGATGATGTATTTGTGTGAAGAATTAGTAATAGGATTCATTGAACAGAATTATGGAAATAGCCCATAAAGTCCTACCTACCTACTTTCAGGTATATACAGCTTTACCAGATACATTTTGAATGTCGACATTTACCATTTACTATGCGCGCTTGGAATTTTCAGGGCAGTTCTTGTTTGTTCATGGAAAGAGTTCGGTAGAGTTATAGGCATCTTCAATTTTTTCTCTCTATAAATTAGTTGGGCATCTCAGAAAACGCTCGACAGATGAAATCGAAATTTGTCATTACTTTTCGGAACAATATCTTTGAACCAAGTTCTAATTCACACTCTCATCTGAATTGTATTGTTGAAAGCAGTAATCTCAAGAAAAGTCTTGTGGGAAAAGGCGAAGCAGCGATGAGTGAATCCGGTACCTGGAGTAGTGACCGCTCCGACATTACTAACAGTTCGAAATAAACAGTTAATGCAGTACCTACCTTATTGTCATTTTTGAAGGGGATTTTGAGATTTTCGTCCAATAAATCTTTTTTTTCAGTTGGTAGTTGTTTTATCTCAATTTTGAGGATTGGTTTTCGAGACTGGATTCAAGTGTGTTAATTATTATCAATTTTAGGTCAATAAATGTCATGAAGTAAAAAAATTCCGAGTATGTTACCTTCTCCATTATATACAATGGCTAAAATTGCAACATTGATGCTAAGAAAACTTGTCCAAGTTGAACTGGGAATCAGAAATGATTTTCTGAATGAATTTTGTGAGAATGTTATGGAAATTCATATGTATATCCACTTTCTAGATGAAAAAATTCCTGTCTGAGGGTAACAGATTTGTTTTTTATGTAAATCCTTTAATTTTGAGGTTTTTTATCCAGGTTATTCAATTCACCTCCTATTCTTCGTAACTGATTTGACATGTACAATGTACAAAAGCTTCATTATGCTATAAAAAGACGAGTTACATATGTCCTTAAACATTGACCAAAAGTTCATTTCATCGTGGAAAATGATGAAAACTGACATCTTCACAAGAAATTCGTTATCGAAGATTTGCTCGAAGGATACAAATTATGAAAACTTCACGAAGCTTTTCCCATTATCACGAAATAGATAAATATATTTTCAACTGATTAAGACATATTTCTTATGAAAGATCTCATTGAAACACCAAAATATTCTCCGTTTCTCGATGTATACAAACATAAGTGCATTAACTTTTTATTTACAAAAATTGACACCAGGGGGCGTATCGCTTGTTTTGAATTCCCAATCACATACATATCATATCCTATTCCACACGTTAGCTTTCAAATGAAAATATTTATATTCAAAAAGTTATTCAGAGATCCATGGACACAAAACTGTCCTTCAGATCAAATAGATTAAATCGATCTATTGCAAGGAATTTCAAAGTTATTATATAATTACATATATGTAGGTAGGTATAATTATTTATATTCTCATATAAAATAAAGAATAAATTGAATTCCTTATATAACTACACAGTAACAAATACTTAATTAGTAATGTAAGATTACAATGGATTATAATATCTAACATAAAGATATAAATTTTTTGAATCAAACACATTTTATGTATCTTACTCCTAGTCACAGTTCAAGAAACTTCAACGAATATCATAATTTTCCATGTTGACTCTAATAATAGCTTTCAGTACATTAAGCAGTTGCAAATTGAACAAAACAAAATGGCGTAATTATCACGTCATGTCTTCTTAGGCATTGCGCATGTCTGAAACTTCTATGGAAGTTACTTCTTAAAATGTCGGGATCAGTTTGAAGTGTTCTATCGAGACATTGACATTATGAAACAGTGACTTTATAGCTTTTCGGTTCAGTTTGTGATTAATATTGGAATTTTTCTATTGCGAGTTGCGACGGATATGTGAGTATGAATATGAATTTCTATAATTTTTCCTCTTTCATTTTCTAATTACGACTAATTTTAATATCCTGTAGAGGTAATATAGAATATAACCGAAATCCCCAATAAAATTCTATCCCGGCATTTCCAAGGGAAGCGCGGTTTCAATGTGCAATCCTGAAACAACATACAGAGTGAGTCTTTGAGAATATGAATTTCTATAATTTTTCCTCTTTCATTTTCTAATTACGACTAATTTTCAATATCCTGTAGAGGTAATATAGAATATAACCGAAATCTCCAAATAAATTCTTTCCCGGCATTTCCAAGGGAAGCGCGGTTTCAATGTGCAATCCTGAAACAACACACAGGGTGAGTCTTTGTGTACGAAACGTACAATAAACACCCAAAATTAAATATATCAAAAATTCATAAACTCAATTCAACCAAATATTTCCATTCGAAATTATTTAGATCTTTCTCTTTTTCATAATTGTAATTTCCTGTGTAAGTCGGCCAGGTGAGACAAAGGATTGCAATAGTTTGTTTTAATATCTAACATTTCTTAATCCAACTGCAGCAATTTTGCAAGTAAAGAAAAATGTACTGAATATGCAAAATGGAAGTCGATTTCGATTATGTGGTCTTGACGTCATTATACAATTTGACTATATACAGTTTGTTAGATTAGGAAATAAACGTTCATTATCAAGTGATCCGCATTATCAATCTCAATCCTCGAGTCCCTAAGATTTCACCAACCCAGAACTCTTAGAACTTGAGGTACAATTATGATTCCACCCCAACAATTTGACTCGTACAAATATTTCAACAGTAGATTCTTGAGATCAAAGTAAACATTTTTTCCTCTACCATTTTTCCAAATTGGCTCGGTTTAAAAGATACAGGCTGTTGAAAAACCATAAGAAAAGTTATTTTTAGTGTTATCTCACAAACTGTTTTTGGATTAAATGAATTTCGGAATATAGTGTTTCATTTATCTGATGATATTATCCACGTCTTCCAGTTTTCTCATTATGACCATAATAGAATAGAATTTCATTACTCCTTCAAGACATACAAGTATGTAAAGGATGATATAATGAAAAGAACAGATACTATTCCCTACAAAAGATATTATCCCCTAAGAATTCTAGTTCTAGTTTATCTGAGCGTACATCTTGAAAATGGGACGAATTCAATTCTCCGTTTTCGAATTAGGATGGAAATAAATTGTATTATAAAGCATATGGCGAAGGAAAGTATTGAATAATAACACAAGTGTCTTAACTAATTGTGCGATTTTTTCGAAACGACTTGAGATATTCGAACGAGATTTGACGAGAAGTCACACCTCATTACGTTGGACAACTCGTCTTCAGCAACAAGGTACAGTTGCTCCCTTGTTTTCTACCTACCTCTAGGATGCACCACGTTTTAGTCAAAAATGACAGATCGAAAAATCAAGTTTTCTAATTGTTTCATGAAAATGCAGCAGAAATTCAGAACACAATTATTTATAACAATAGATATCATCACGAGAAAAAAGCTTTTCAAATCACAAAAATTTTTGAAGATACCATCTCCAGCTAGGATATAAGGGTTCAGTCTTTTCTTTATCTAGAATGTTTGGTAAACAAAGTATTTCCGAACGTGGTACTATAGAACATTGCCGATTTCAGAGTGAATATGTTTACAATGTTTAGAAAACTGTGTACCACTCGAAAGCTTGTAACTCTTCACATGAAACTCTGAGAAAAGCAAACGATTTTCTCAATGAAAACCGCCAAAAATTCAGTATTACTTATTTAATAATCAAATACCAATCATTAGGTTCATTATTTTCTCTAATCCTTTCTTTCAAAAATAAGCTACCTCGCTTTGTCAACTACTATTAGTGTTATATAGAGTTTCCCGATCTAGGTATGACCGCATAAGTGTTCTATGCATTCAAGTAAAATTGATTCTCAAATATTTCTCGGAATTCTTAATTTTCCTTAGAAACTTAGGCATATTCGTGATTCCGAAAGGGTGTGTTTTCTACCTGCTACTCTTATCTTCGGACAATTTTTCATTCATTGCTGTCATATTTGTATTCTAATGTAGACAACATTCTTCATTTATGGCTGTCGAAAAATATTTTGAAAGGAAGTTTGATTATATATTTCTTATCTACATTTATCTGTTAGGATTTGAGAGAAATATTATAAATAAAAGAACTAAGCAGGTATATACTGAAGAATTGCTCAGAAAATATATTTTCCATTCTAGGGGCGGTATATTTCGATGACTTCAGAGAAATAATACTTTGAAGTGGTACCGATTCCACATATGTGATGAGAATAAAAAACTCATTCTTAATAACTGTAATGACATATTTTTAAAAAATATATTAATCTAACTTTTTTATTGCATGAGACGAATATGTTTTATTTTTGGCTCCCATGACGGACATTAAATCAATATTCAATTTTATTCCTGTCAAAAATTGCCGGAAAAAAATGAATAGCATGGATAGTGAGCACTGTGAGCAATAAAAACATGTCGAATATTGTTGAAAAAAAAGGTAGGGAAAATTTGTACTAGGATTCATTTACCGCGTTCGGCAATACCATCCGAGAGCGGACGAATATTTTAGTCACGTGACAACAGATCATAGGTTATCATAGGAATCCTTTGTTCAATAGAACGTTTATCCTGCATCTGGATACAGTAAACGAACGATTCATACCAATCCGAAATGTCTGAGGTAATTGCCGAACGCGGTAATTGATCAGAATGATGGCAATAGCCCATAAAGTCCTAATTAACTAGTTTTAGGTATATACAGCTTTTTCAGATAAATTTTTAATGTCGACATTTACTATGCGCCTTTGGAATTTTTGTGAAATTCTTCACTAACGTGCTAAATCAATATTAGGTACTTCTCGATATGTTGATGCTCAAATCTTCTGATAAAACTTTCCTCACGCTGATTTACCTAGCCTGATTACTTATGATGTCTTCCATAATCATAAATTTTCTCATTTCTTTCTTGTCTCCAATGTTAATTCTTCAATTTGACTCTCATATGGTTGTTATCTGTATTATTCAAATTCTTGCATTATATATACGTGAATCATGGAATTTATTATAACTATTTCCTTCCCATTTCATTTATCTCTCCATAAAAAAATTTGTTCAATTTGCCAAAATCAAAACTTCAGTAACTAAGATATATACGCACATTGATTTTCCATTCAAAAACAATAACTGAACAAAAGAATTCTTTCAGCCGAGCCGAGATACCTCTTCTCTTGAGATTTTGTGAGTGCTATTATTGTTACACCATTTTTACGTTAATAAAGACTCGGCTTACAACTTTGAACTGAAATGAGACGGGTCACAACAAAAATTTTGTGAATTTTATTAGTGAGTGTTTGAACTTATATTCATTCATTTTGAACTGGTGTCTTGGGCTGTCCTCGGATCGAACGTATCGTAATAAATTATACCTATCATGAAAATCGGTCACGTAATAATAATTGAATTTTTCGCGGTATAATTCAGAAATCGGGGAGTAATTCTATAGTTTAATTTATGGCGAAACTAACAAAGCAATCTATAATATATTGGCCGTAGGATGATTCATCCTTGTGCATTGGAGTAAATGGTGATACCAAGGTATGATTTGTAGACAATGTTATACCGCATGAACTCAAAAATAAAATTCGGGTTATAGGCGCTACTGTGGGAATCATTATAATCGATTCTAAATCTTTTTTGTTTGTTTATAATCCGAAATTTGCACAATGGAATAATCCCATGTTTACAGGTGATGTTGATTTTTTATTATTTCTGTATTGTTGGAAATTCGAATTTCTAGCTGCTATCAAAACCAGTAAGCGCGACCGTTGACACTTGCCAATAAGTCAACTCGCGAGCCAATGAACATCGTACTAGTGGCGGTCTTCTATAGGTACTAAGGTAGCCAATGATCATAAAGAGTGTGGGGACCTGCCAATCACTTGCCTTGCGCTGCTAGTGATGGAGTGGATGAATGAGAAAGTTACCTCATTATGCCTAACATAATGTTATTATGTCGTTCAAAAGATTACAAAGTAAGGATCGAAAGAATGGCTCAATTGGCTATTGAAAATGGCGGTCAGTTTTGCAGTTGAGAAAGACTATGTGGATGTGGAGGGAAGAAACAAGAACTCTTTTTTGCAAGAACTGATTATCGCAGATGAGGAATGAAGCAATTCGTCAACATTGTGCGCCTATATGCCATCACATACCTACATATGTAGACTTTTTTACATTACTTTTAATTCCTTATCAATCGACCACGTACCCGCACTAGTCCAACCTCAATTGAGAGGCACCTAAAGGCGGGATGTGATGTGATGTCACTGTCGGGTATGAGTCTCTGAGCCCACTCGTTCATCTTCTCTATATCCTTTTTGTTGAAATTTTTTTTGTCTCTTAGTTCTAATCTTAGGTTCCAGTACTTTGTTTTTATGTTTCGTTACGCTTCGACCCTGTGATCCAGCCTGCAGTATATCATGATGTGTTCCATGTCATCACGCCCTGTTTTGCACTCGCACTCTCCATCTGTGGGTCTCAATTTAAAGATGCTCAGGTAGGCTAACATGTGTCCATGCCCAGTCAACAACTGAGTTGCTTTGAATGTCGACCCGAGTCTCTCATTGCCTAGATCTCTAAAATTCTCTTGGCTCGTTCCAGAATCGCATCTTTTCATTCTTTTCAATCTGTTACGTCAATACCGTCCAATAAAAGCGCAGATCTACGTATATCTACGAATCAGAGCAAAGTCTGCTCGCTCTCTTTCCTCCGAGATGTAATTCTGGAACTCTACATCTCATTGTCTCGCCTCTTTCCCACACAAGTTGCCATTCGTCAATCATGCTTCACATTTAAATATTTCGTTTTTCTTTCTTGTCTGCCGTGAAGGGGGGAGGGGGAATAGCAGAGTAGATTTCGTGCAGGAAGGTCATGCACCGATAATGTATTCTGTCTACAACAGGTTATTGAGAAAAGGGCAGCTAGAAACATAGAAACACATATAAAATTCGTGGACCTTTAAAAAGCGTATGATACCGTTGCAATTACAAAACTGTTGGAAGTACTGGAGCAGTCTAATATAAATCATACGTACATACAGGCATTGAAAGAACTATATATAGACTCAAAATCTAAGGTTGAATCAGGCAGATATGTTACCAAGGAGTTTTCAGTAACGAAAGGCAATGACAAGGATGCTTTATCTCACCAACCCTCTTCAAAATATACATATCCAAAGCTTTGAACAAAGCTGATTCTTTTCTTATTATTAATGATGTTTTCACTTTGTCCTCACCCAAATCAATCATCAGCTTGTCCTCTTTCAATCTGTTGGAACGAAAAACCATAATGTCCGTCTTCTTTCTATTCAAACTGAAATTGTTCCTTGATAGCCACGTTGGTATATAACTTCGCATTTCAGCTGCAGTTCACTTATATTACGTTCCGCTATTGAATATTTGGAATCATCCACAAAATTCGTCGACTCGGTATCTTCGATCGAATCTGCAACTTCACACATATCATTTATCATTAGGTCCTTTCGTTTGCATAAAAAGTGTAGCACTTTTCTACACTCGATGTCGATTTGATTTACACCAGTGTGAAGGAAATGTAGTTTATCTACAAAAAAGAGATGTAGATGTCCTCTACACTGGTGTAAATTCAATCAGCAAACGAATACTAAAATCGAGTGTAGAAAAGTGCTATCTCATGCAATGATAGCGAATTTCGTGAACACTTCGTAGAGGTTCTTGCGGCGATTGACTTCGTACTGGTTTCCACATCACACCACGAACATGTGCTACCCTAAACAAGTCCACGTAATTCAAATCAATAAGGAATTCCAAAGTGAACAAACAATATTTGAGGTGAATTTCCTCCCAGAGAAATAATAAAGAAAAATTATAATGAATAATGGAGAAGAGAAAATATCGAACACCCACAATTCCATATTTTCCGAGATTTTCAATGAGAAAATCTTTATTCAGGCAATCAAATGCCTTAAATAGATCGATGAATAATCCTGAGACTAACATTCCTTTTTCCAGGAATTTCAAAATATTATTAGTGAATTGAAATATATAGCCGTTTGGGTGGACCGATTTTTCAAAAATCCATGTTGAGACGGATGGAAAAGATCATGAATATTGTAATATATCAGAAGTCTAGTCACCACTGCTAGCTCAAATACTTTCAAAAAACTATTCAACAGGCTTATAGGCCTATAGTTTTTCCAGTCCTCAGGATCCCCATACTTGAATATTGGAATTATCACCGATAGCTTCAGCTGCTCAGGAAACACCCCAAACCTTCACTATATGACACAATATTGAAGAGATAGCATCAACACTCAATTGAACAATTTTAACTGGAATTTCGCCAATTCCAGAACTTGAATTGCTTTTCAGTTTCCTAAATATCTCAACAATCTCCTCTATGGTAAAGGGCTTCACGTAAAAAGATGTATTGGTTTCAATATTGCAAGCAAATTTTGAATTATTGAGATTTTTCATCATGTTCGGGATCAATTGAACCAATAATTCATTGTAATCATCCGCTGTTTCCTGAGGTGATTTAGAAGTTGTATTTTTAAAACTGCCTTCATTCCTAATTTCATTGCATATTTTCCACATGGCTTTAGTCTTATTATCCGAGGTTTTAATTTCTAGCATCAATGAGTATCCAGTGTAATATATTTCAAGGGAAAATGTATATTGAAAATATTTATGAAGTCATTCGAGAAGCTTTGCCATTGCTTATTATCCTGGAAGCTGATGACGTTTTGTTTATTTGTTGAAGCACTGGAACCGACTGGTGACGCTTGAAGAAAATCCTATTAACAGCTACTCCTTCCGGCCAAAAATCTGCACTCATGGCATCCTGCAAATATTCTGCCGGAAATGGAACTTTGAATGATGAATATATCTCCGGTTGTCTTGATTTCAATTTTTCACATTTAAAGTCTGGTATATGCGGTTTGAAAACATAACACAGCTTATTCTCTGTAGTGTCAGGATTTAGTCGGAATACATGAATGTATGACATTATCATTTTAGGTACCACTGAGTTAGTTTTCTGAGTACCAATTATTGGTTTTGAGGATTTTCTTGTTGCGCTTGTATTGCTTTGGTGACTCTTTGGAGCGAATGTATCCAGTTTGATGTTGTTCGTTTTCCTCTTCTTCTTCACTACCACATTCCATTTTGACTATCAAACAATATAGCATATGTATGAGTTTTAACAAAGGTAAGTGTAATGAGGTACCTCATAAGCCCGTTAATTGAAAACACACAACTCATAATAACAGTTTTATGATTTTCAATTTGAAGCGCGAAATCAGAATACTCTTCCTTGTATTTTATATAAATATCGACAAGAAAATGAACATCCTGAGGGACAAAACATAAGTAAGACGTTGATTGTTCCTTTTCTTATCGAATAATTATCGATGTTCAGAAAATACTCTTTCCAATTACTTTATCCTAATTTTTTTTTCTTTACAGAATGGACGCTTTCCTGTTTAACGCCTTCGGAATTAGTTCCGAACCACTTGGCCAACTCAGTAGAAAGGACATCGAAAAGAATTTGGGTTTGGAAGAAGACAAAATTTTTGCTGACTCGAACAAGATCTATCAACCTGATTCATCTTTGTCTAAAAACTCCGGAGTGAGATTCGAATCACAGCAATCAGCTTCCCAACTCAGCGAAAAGGTTTTGTGTTCGGAAAAAGCCAAAGTCTCTACCGAATCTTACAAAATGAACCAATATGATTATTCATTGTATGATGACATCTTCGGAATGAGTTTAGCATCTCAGCAATCAATACCCCAACTAAGCAATGAGGAAATGGAAATGATTTGTTGTCTGGAAGAAGCCAAAACCTCTGTTGATTCGAACAAGATCAATCAACCTGCTTCTTCCTTGACTAACACTTTCGGGAAGAATCTCGGATCACAGCAATCAACTCCTCATCTCAGCGATGAGGAATTCGAAAGGATTTTGTGTGTAGAGAAAGCCAAAATTTTTGCCGAATCGAACAAAAAACAATCTGATTATTCATTTTCTGACATCTTAGGAAAAACTTCAGAACCTCAGCCATCACCACAACAACACAGCAATGAGGAATTGGAAATGATTGTGCGTCTGGCAGAAGCTAAAATCTTCGCTGACTCGAACAAGATCTGTCAGCCTGATTCTTCCTTGTCTTACAACTCCGAAATGGGATTCGAATCACAGGAACTCAGCGAAAAGGTTTTGTGTTCGGAAAAAGCCTCTGCCCAAACGAATAAAATGTACCAATATGATTATTCATTGTCTGATGACATCTTCGGAATGAGTTTAGCATCTCAGCAATCAATACCCCAACTAAGCAATGAGGAAATGGAAATGATTTGTTGTCTGGAAGAAGCCAAAACCTCTGTTGATTCGAACAAGATCAATCAACCTGCTTCTTCCTTGACTAACACTTTCGGGAAGAATCTCGGATCACAGCAATCAACTCCTCATCTCAGCGATGAGGAATTCGAAAGGATTTTGTGTGTGGAGAAAGCCAAAATTTTTGCCGAATCGAACAAAAAACAATCTGATTATTCATTTTCTGACATCTTAGGAAAAACTTCAGAACCTCAGCCATCACCACAACAACACAGCAATGAGGAATTGGAAATGATTGTGCGTCTGGCAGAAGCTAAAATCTTCGCTGACTCGAACAAGATCTGTCAGCCTGATTCTTCCTTGTCTTACAACTCCGAAATGGGATTCGAATCACAGGAACTCAGCGAAAAGGTTTTGTGTTCGGAAAAAGCCTCTGCCCAAACGAATAAAATGTACCAATATGATTATTCATTGTCTGATGACATCTTCGGAATGAGTTTAGAATCTCAGCAATCAATATCCCAACTAAGCAATGAGGAAATGGAAATGATTTGTTGTCTGGAAGAAGCCAAAACCTCTGTTGATTCGAACAAGATCAATCAACCTGCTTCTTCCTTGACTAACACTTTCGGGAAGAATCTCGGATCACAGCAATCAACTCCTCATCTCAGCGATGAGGAATTCGAAAGAATTTTGTGTGTGGAGAAAGCCAAAGTATCTGCCGAAGGGAACAGAATGAATCAATCTGATTATTCATTGTTTGACATCTTCGGAATAACTTCAGAACTTCAGCCATCACCACAACAACTCAGCAATGAGGAATTGGAAATGATTTTGCGTCTGGAAGAAACCAAAAGCTTTGCTGAATCGAACAATATCAATCAACCTGATTTTTCCTTGTCTAATAAACACGGAGTGAGTTTCGAATCAGAGCAATCATTTTCCCAACACTGCGAAAAGGTTTTGTGTTCGGAAAAAGCCAAAGTCTCTTCCGCATCGAACAACTTCGACAACTTCGGAATGATTCATGGTCAACTCACTGATGTCGAATTTGAAAGGATTTTGGGATTGGGTGAATCAAATGTCTCTGCCGAATCGGCCACGCTGATAAATCGATCTCATTCCGACCAATATATGACGGATTGGAATTCGCTTTTTGAGCAGGAGCCAATAAAAATAGATGATATGTTTAATGGACATAGTTCCCATCAAGCACCGGACACTCAACTCCAAAATTCGATTATTTCACCAGATTCGGGCATCTGTGATGAAGGATTAGCGGAATCCGATTCATCTTCATCAATTCCACCTACCTATTCCCAAATTTTCGAAGTGAAAGATCAATGTTTACAACAGAAGGAATGTTACCGAACATCGGTACCCAAGTCCACACCCTACGTCTTCAAAACGAATTCGGGTTTATGGAAAAATCGCAATTACGAAATAGTTGAAAGTGTGAGGCCAACAAGTATGATACCAAAAAGGTGAGTGATTTCTACCATATACTACCACTTATATTCAAAACAAATTATATGCAGGTCGTTCCACACTTCGCGCCACCTGACGATTAATGTTCATTTTCTAACTGATGATTATTCTAACCGAAAATTGTGTATTACATGCATTTTCAAATCAGATACGTGGAAAATGCTTTGTTGGACAATTCAAGCAGATAACGTCATTCTTAAAACATAATAATTTTTTGTTAATTGAAACTTGATATAAATCCGAAATAAATTGAATATATATAAAAATATATATCAAAACAATTGAAGAATTTTGGTAGACCCGTAATGATACTTCTTTAACGTATTTTCGGAATTGCATGAACAATTCTTTCAGTTTTGTTTTAGTAATCATATTTTTTCATCACGAAATTTCGAAGAGACTTCAAAATTTTCACCAAAGCCGCAATATAGCGGTTCATTCCAGAAATAATACAGAGAATAACGAATTTATATTTTTGCAGTGACGTTATCAAGCCAAAAGTGAGAATAAGAGAAGGTGTCCGGAAACTGCAAAAACAGAAGGTAAGTTTTGTACTATTATTAGGTATGAATTCAATTATTATTCTTATTCGTGTGTTTCTGCTGACTGAGGTTCTACACGAAAGTTATTTCAACTCTAATTCATATTTTCAGAACTACAAGAAACATAAATCTTAACTTTTACTATAGTCTATCCAAATCCGAGAGGCCAGCGTAAACAAACTGACCAACGCGTGATCTTATTTAAGGTACTCCTCTTATTGGTCAAAGCATCAGGAACGCCATGTTTGCAGGTGGGAGTAATGCAGTACCGCATTACGTTTGATTCATTGATTGTATGCGAATTGTTGTGCAGAACTGCAGAGATCATTCATTGCTTTTTCTTTCGTAAATTGGTTTATAGTTGTAGCAAGTTATTCAAGTTACAAGCATTTAAGATAATGTCAAGTACTGATACTGCTGAGGAATCGCGTGTTGACTAAAGTCCTCCAAAAAAGAGACGTCTGAAACGACACTTCAGTGCCGAGATAAAAGATATGATTTTGAATACTTATAAAATTGAGATTATTCAAAATGCAGGAATGTGTTTAAAGGACGTAGAACTCCGAGTTGCAGAGAGTTGGCATTGGAGCTCGAAGTGTTAGGAGAATTATTTCCGAATACATAAATTCCGGTGTTCTATCACAGCCGGCAACAAATCAAAATCGGAACACCAAATGGGAGTCCTTATCAGATTTCGATAAAAATGTAATACGGCGAAAAGTTCACGAGTTTTTCTTCAGAAATGAACACCCGACTATAGAGAAAGTATTAAAAATAGTTAATGAAGACTCGAACTTGCCAAATTTTAAGAAGAGTACCTTCTCTATAATATTGGAAAAACTTAATTTCAAATATGGACGTCGCCAACGCAACAGTTTTTTAATGAACCGTGACGACATTAAATGTTGGAGAAGAAACTATCTCACGAAAATTAGGACCTTCCGTGATGAAAACAGGAAGATTTACTGCTTGGATGGAACTTGGGTAAATACCGGTCATACTAAATCCAAAGTGTGGACCGATGAAACAGTTACATCTTCTCGGCAAGCGTTACTTGCTGGATTATCTACTGGATTAAAAATCCGTCTGGGAAGGTCTTGAATTTTGAGTTTAACCCTTTGGTTTCATAAAGCTTGATCAGAGAATCAACGATCGAGTGACGGATGAACGTCAATTAGTTTTCAGTCGATAAGTTGGTCATAAGCATTCTGAATATCATTCTTTCACCAAATAATTATCTATACACGCCCATTTGATGATTCTCAACTGCTACTCCTCCAATATATTCGGAAATATGAAAGTTTCAATGATTTCATTCCGGAAATCGAATGCCAAATCGTTGATCGAGCAATCAAAGTTTTGTGAAACTTGATGTAAGTACCTTTTTGGTGGAAAACAATTTCAACATTGTTTTTCAAATGAAGTGAATATATTTTTCCAGGCAAAGGGCAAAGAATTATAGTGTGTCATATTGGCAGTGACACTGGTTTTTAACTGGAGGACTCTGGACTTTCCAATCCAAAAAAACTGGTGACTACCATGAAGAAATGGATGGTCAGTCATTCGAAAAGTGGTCGAGGGTATAGTTCCTAAATTGGAGGAAAATTCTATAGTAGTTTTAGATAATGCTCCTTACCATTCAAGGAAAATGGAAAAAATTCCTAATTCACAATTCAGAAAGAGTGATATCCAACAATGGTTGAGGGAGAAAAATATTGATTTCACCCCTGACCTCATAAAAGCGCAATAGTTGCAGATAGTCAGGCAGAACAAAGAAAACTTTGAAAAATACATTGTGGATGAAACCGCAAAGGCCCAAAATATTACTGTACTTAGATTACCGCCCTACCACTGCGAACTGAACCCTATTGAATTGATTTGGGCCGATGTCAAGAATTTTGTGGCAGATAAAAACACCACATTTAAAATGGCTGACGTCCAAAATCTTTTTCAAGAGGCTCTCTCACGGGTTACTTCCGAAAGATGGAGAAAGTGCGTGAAACATGTCAAACAAATGAAGTGAATATATTTTTCCAGGCAAAGGGCAAAGAATTATAGTGTGTCATATTGGCAGTGACACTGGTTTTTAACTGGAGGACTCTGGACTTTCCAATCCAAAAAAACTGGTGACTACCATGAAGAAATGGATGGTCAGTCATTCGAAAAGTGGTCGAGGGTATAGTTCCTAAATTGGAGGAAAATTCTATAGTAGTTTTAGATAATGCTCCTTACCATTCAAGGAAAATGGAAAAAATTCCTAATTCACAATTCAGAAAGAGTGATATCCAACAATGGTTGAGGGAGAAAAATATTGATTTCACCCCTGACCTCATAAAAGCGCAATAGTTGCAGATAGTCAGGCAGAACAAAGAAAACTTTGAAAAATACATTGTGGATGAAACCGCAAAGGCCCAAAATATTACTGTACTTAGATTACCGCCCTACCACTGCGAACTGAACCCTATTGAATTGATTTGGGCCGATGTCAAGAATTTTGTGGCAGATAAAAACACCACATTTAAAATGGCTGACGTCCAAAATCTTTTTCAAGAGGCTCTCTCACGGGTTACTTCCGAAAGATGGAGAAAGTGCGTGAAACATGTCAAACAAAAAGTTGAGGTAGACATGTGGAAACTGGATAATATTATGGATGATATAACACCAGTCATCGTCAACTTAGAGGAAAGTTCTGCATCTTCTGACGACACTACGGGGTAGTCACTTTTACAAAAAAAATATTGTTACACATTTATATACATAGTATTTATTAAAGTGGGAACTTTAGATTAATTGTTCATTACTCAGACTCGTAGATAAGCATACACATTTTTCACCGAAACTGGAACACTCAAAAAGTTTTAAAATATAACGCTCTCGGAATTCAATTTATTAGTACACCTCTGCGTTATCACGTTCTTGACGCGTGATCACTTCATGCTGCAATGTTTACCGCTGGCCTCTTGGATTTGGATATACTATAAGTATGAATAAAAGATAAATTTTTAATGGGAAATAAACAATAAAAAATTTGTCGGCAGATAGAAATTCAATTTCAATGGAAAGCTCCGAAACATTCATCTATACAGCGGGTATTGAAATTTTTTTAATTCAAATATATAAAATAGAACTCATCAAAATATCTAAATAATTTAACTAAAAATCACCTATATGAATCACTCAAGATGCCGAAGCTATCATTCCTCTCACTTCTAGACTACTTTGTGTAGGTTGTAATTGATATCGATTCTCGTTCATTTGTTGCGAGATGCCTGTTACAATCATAAAATATTTGGGAAATTTGTTGCATAGTAAAAGGAGGGATAAACAACGTGGAAATATTGTGACAGGATATAGTGATATTAGTGCTTCCGTACCTTTACTCCATTTTTGACGCCTTGCGAGAGTGTGCAGACATCTAAATTATATGCATTTTCAACTGCTGAAATGAGAACAAACACGCGAACATCCAAAGTTGCCATTTAATTTCATTTCCAATCATAAACCATACACCCAGCATTGTTCTAAGCGAATCCATATTTCAGATTCAATCATAGGGAGAATATTTTTATTATTTTCATAATGAAATGAAATAATTATTGTCGATAATGCAGATCACAGACGGATGTATTTTATGGAGGTTTATTCCAACTTCGTCATTTTGACTGTTTTGCATGAGCAGGTGATTTTAAGGGAAACAGTTTATTTCATTCTTCTTTAAATTCTGCTGTGAAAAGAGAAACACTAACCTTGTAGTTATATATAAGAAATTTAGTATAGATTCTCCACGAGTATATGGGGGGTGTTCGAATTTGAGTAGAGATCTCGTTCACACTTCTTTGAGTTATCAATCGAGGGTTCGATCCTGTTTGGGATAATCTTCCGGACTGTACAAATCAAAAACAATAACGATTCACATTATGGCTTGATCAACTGAGACATAGAGAATATACGGAAAGAATATCTGCATTCTTGGAAGTTGGAAACACGAATCTAATTAAATACGAAATGGTGGAGAAAGAAAATGGTTGTCGAATAATGTACTTTAATCATTATTACACGCACGACGTATCAGAGAATCTTTGGAAACGAAGCTCTTTGTAGACAAGTACCGGGTACTAGATGTACCTATGCATCTGAACATTTTCATTTTTATTTACTCATCATTCGAATTGACGCGTCCTTCATCAAGTTTTAGGTTTTCATTTTTATAAATAATAAAATGAATTTCCTTGGAATTTTCAGGTATTCAAGTGTTCCAAATGCGAATTCTCTTCATACTTCAGGGATATTCTGGACCAGCATATCCACAGAACACATTTACAACCAAATCAAGAGTAAGTAGAGAACAATTCAGAATTCAAAATTTATAATATGTAGTACCTAACTATTTTATACACTTTATGTGAAAGAAATTCAACAGGTGAAAATAATTAGAGGCATGTGTCATATTTAATACATACATTACTTATAATGCTTTCAATACTTTCAATCAATTCTAAACAAATATGTTTATATATCTATGCCAGTACGATGTGGGTGATTGTCTTTCAGAAATCTCTGACGTTACCACATTTTCGTGTCATCGGAAAAATGTGGCTAACATATTTTTTAAAGAAAAGCCTCGTGATTGTACTCGTAGATACTCGATAAGCTTCGTTTTGCTGTCAATTTCAAACTTCGATATCCTGATCGTCCCTTCAGTATTCAATTCATTCGTTTCATCGAAGAATGCACTATCGATCACCATTATTTTTTTTTTGTGATGGCCTCTTTCGACGAAGAACCTAAAATTCATTGAACTTGTTGTATAAATAGCTAATATTTCAGTCAAGTCGAAAGAGCGCTTCGAATGAAACCTCATTATGAATTATTCTTAAGCCGATTAGATACATGGCAGAACAGACTTTTTCCGCCGACCTCTTAATAATATAATCTCATAAAATCTCATTTTGAAGCGTTGGGTATGAAGAAGAGGAAAGAAAAAGTCTATAAAGCGTTTCAGTGGTGGAACCTTGTATTCAAATCATCCGGTTACATGTTTTGGTTTACGTCATTGTCAAACCAAAAATTCTGAAAAGTTGTTACTTGTAAGTGCAAAATATGAGGTTGAGCAAACTTAGAAAAGGTGAAAAATAATAATGTTACGTTTCAGTTAAATCTCTCTCTGAAACTCACGATTTTTTGAGTTCCATTGTCATATATATAATTGTTATGTTTGCATATTTAAAAATTTTATTTATCATTTCAGATGCAAGCAGATACAATCGAATGAACGTGTTAATTTTACTATCAACGGAAAAGAAAAAGCACCCCATTCATCTGTTGCTAATAGGGCGTCTATGTAAGTAAATATAATAAATTTTTATAATTATTTTTCAGAAATTTCAAATATTTTAAATTGTACTGTAATCATGTTGTTCATGTTGAAAATAGGTTGCTCATATTGATGTACATTTTTGTGAGATACTTAGAATTATCTGGAGAAATTAAAGAATAGCATTTTTCGTAATCGCTTCGCTTACCGAGTGACACTTTGGATCGGAAGTTGGCATGAAATTTACATTCGCAATAGACTTCGTAATCGATAGGGAACATGAGCTTTAAAGTTTGCTTTGTATCGTATCTGTCATAATGGAAATAAATAGCGTTGTGAAGTATAGGGCGAATGGAAGTATTGTACAACTTTAACTAAATTGAGTCCAAGCAACATATAAGGGGAAGAATTGAGAATCCATGTTGCGTTTTTAAAGTGAGTTGAATCAATATATCATCAGATATCACTTTATCATTGCCCCTACAAAATACTTCTTCCAAATAACCTGTTGAATATTCCTTATATGCGCACACTGAACATTGAACACATAGGCACACGAATAGCGACGAATAGTCAGTTCGGCTCTGTAATCCGATGTGAGAATAATCTTTTGATTCCAGCATTAGAAACAAAACAACATAAAATACTTCGCAAGATGTATGTATAAAAATTATTTGGTATTATCGAATTGACTACTTATTGACAACTTAGAAAACAAGGATTCACAACCATTTCACCATGATTCCTTAGACTTGTAAGCTCACCTAAATGTTTTTCCGAATGCACTGTTTTTTGAAACATCAACTGAACTACGGGTCTTTCGTGAGATTTTAAAAGGAACGAGAATAGTTCATCATAACTTATTATATTCTCTTTCAGAAGGAGTAAGAAATTTACCTGCACAGATTGTTCATTTCCGACGACAGATTTGAGAATATTTCTGAATCACATATTTGTGATACATAAGTACCGCTGGTACAAATGTCCAATCTGCCGTGTTTGCACGACATCTCCAAATGCAAGCATGGAGCATTTTCGAAAAAATCCTGATCACATGATACCATATGGGAAAAGAAACTCACAGAAAAAGATAATTCAACCGAGACGAGAAAAAAAATACAGGTACAAGTCGGATGAGAACTTGAACATCGAGGTGAAGAAGGAAGGTAACAAAGAAAAGTGAGTATACATCTATCAAAAATTTACATTTCCGCATAATCATCATATCATATCATATCAAATTATTTTGTCTTCTCTCAAAATGGGTTTTTATTTTATTATAAATATAAAACAGTTCATTGTGCTTGGAATTTTGTAGCCACTTCAATCAAAAATCACTGAGTGAATATTTTACTATTTATTTTTGCTTTTTCAGGATTGTTATAACACCCAAACCTCATTGTTTCAAGAAGGGGAATAAAATAGAAAAAAAATTCTACTGTGAGGTTTGTGAATTTAAAACACTTAGCTACAGTACACTGATGGTACATAAGAATAGGAATCATAATTTGGCTATGAGATGCCCAGGGTGTTTTCGTCACTTAAATTCGATAGCTGAATTGATAAAACATTTAATGGATAGTCCCAATCATATGACGACTTATCTCAGATGCAACATTTGTGATTTTGGAACCTACGATGAACGGGCATTAACGATTCATAAGAAGAGGAAACATTTTTAATCAATTCATGACGGAAGTGAACGAAGATCCGTGAAGGTGAAAATATCTAATGTGAGTAGAAAGTATTATTCCTGGAATCGAAAAGAAGAAAATGAGAAAAGTATGGACGTCACTGACACAATCGAAGTAGATTCTTACGTTTGCATATAAACTAGAAGATTTCAAATAACCGACTTTGCAATAGAGGCAAACGAGAAATATGAAGTGAAACAACGTCTGAACTTGGGTACCTAAAACATATTGTATAATGAACCAAAATTTAACCCACATTATTTCACTACTGATTAATCGATCGGCCAAGGAGAATTACGAGAGAAAATATGGACCATAACTGAACGAAAGAGAAAAATTACGACATTTCTTTGATAGTGCTGTTCGAACATCCATGAAAGTGAAAAAGTATAATTATTGAAAATAAATTTTACGAAATTTCAGAGTTGTTTTATTTGACTTCACAAGAAAGGTGAAATTTCTTCTGAGATAGCACATAATATGGCTAGTAAGGGTAGGCAATAAAGGCAGACCTATCCTTTACCTAAAAAAAGCCTAAAATCTTTAGGCTATTTCGCCTTTGTGGAATCTACTAAGTAATGGAGATAATTTTTTTCACCCATCATGCCTATCCTACATTTCTTTTCAATGTATTATGTAATCGAAGAATATTTGATTGAAACTTCTCATCAAACATTCAGCGATCTCTACCAGCACCTGCAATCCTACTGCTACCTATACGTGAGAGCCATAAATTAGAAAAGAACCATTAGTAACAGACGAATGTTATTAGCGAATCGTACACCCCGACTGTTTCGCCTTTTCGAGTAGTCAGGTACATAATTTCGAAAAATTTCGAAGTAGTTAGGTTGAACAGTGGGTAATCATCCTCTCCAAAAGAAGCAATTTTTTGGCATTTATTTGCATTCAATTTTTTGGCGTTTTTTCGAATTCATGACATATCTTTATTTCCTATTTTTACTATTATTATTGGACCAAAAAATATGGGCAGTCCAGGGTTCAGTCCTCTATAGCATTCTGATAATATATACCGAAACACAGAACACGGCCTTATCACCAGGTGAAATGGACTCGAAGGCACAACTCAGTTTAGCAAGGCTGTGGTCAATTTCAAAAATAGAATAATAAAAACATCCCTTCCATTATCAAATTCCAGCTGCTCCGTAAGCCCCAACCGTTTACAAAATTGACCACAAAATTCACGGTTTTACCTCCGGTGCATTTAACAACAAGGTAATATACCTGAGAAACAATATCAAATATCGTGGAATTTTGTGTTCCTTATTCTCGTGTGGTCAAATCGCATAAACTTCTTCCGCAACTATTTTCAAACCGAATCAATGTCTTCCTCTTTATTTTAGATCCGTTATATGTTAAAGTTTGTGACTTAAATATAAAGTTTCTTCTTTGTTTCTGTTCTCATTATCTATCGCAGATGGTAAAAAATTTTCACCTCATTTATAGTGATAGTGGAAGCTGAAAGTTTGAATGACTTTAAATTTTCTCATTTTATGTATTGCTCTATACCTACATAGAGTCCAACACTCCAAACGTTATTTTCAGAAGGATGTTAAATATCTTATATCTGAATCAAGTTTTCTACAAGAATCGAGTACCATCCGTCACGGTTCATGAAACTTTGTCGACTATTTGGATATAAATCTAAGTGCAAGTGCAAGGTGAAGTGTAATTGGCCATTGAGAAACGGGAGGAGGAAGTTTGATGAAAGGTTGTTGATTTAATTTTGATTCTTTCAAAAATATACTACTAAAGCGAAATTTCTTTCGTTATCGGTAATCAGCACCAATCCTTCACTATAATTTTTGGCATCAATGTTTGAAGAAAGTTCTTTTCATTACAAAATTTGCCAGAACATCAACTGTACCTACTACTTTCCTCGGTAATGAGAATTTTAATTCCGTTTCAGTAAATAACTGCATTGCAAAATAGGGGATAATTTCAAGGAATCAACTATGTAATTATTGTGTTCAGGAATAAGGAATAAAAAAATATATAATTATAACATCAGCTGTTCCATTCAAAACTAGATTGGAGTTTAAACAATATTCAATATAAAACACATCAAGACTATGAGAACACACTCAAAAATAGAACAGCTGTTCGCTGAATCGAAAGTCTATTAGACTGCTTTAATTCTTGAAAATATTTGTTTCTAGATTAAATAGATTTAGAATATTAACTCGTCAGTTCATTTCATTGTTACAACAGGCTCCATAAAGAAGAAACAAAATAATTACGGAACCTATCTTTTAATACATCGATAATCCTTCAAATTCCAAATTTCCTGTTGTAGTGATGTTATAATGCCGATTATAACATCCGAAAAACGAGTAGATTACCTACTTTTTTACCGATACATGAGGAACTGAATGAAAGAGCAGAATAATATAAATCGATATCCAATGGCCAAGCGGCAAGAGAAAACACCACAAACGTTAAAAGAAATAGATCGCGTGAAGCTGATGCACGAAGGATGCAGGCCTGCAGGATAAAGCAGAACAACAAATCAGCCGATCAAAGACAAGCTTGGTTAACGTAATTTGCACTAGGAAGGTATGCTTGTATTTCATTACTTTTATGCAACAAATATTTATTAGTTGGAAGTTGCACATAAAACTCAGATATTTTCGAACTATATAAGATCGAATGAAATAAGACACTTCTTCGTGTTAATAAATTGTTATATTTGAGGTGAACATACCAAGATGCGCCGAAACATGTATCCTCTACTAAAATATATTTTTTTTTGTCATATGAAAATGCGATTGTAACTTCATTGATATTTGTATTTAAGCTGTTAATTTTATTTTAAGCTTTTGTATTCGATAAATTTCATTCATAATAAATAATGATTATTATCACTCAATTTATATGGTTTTAACAAACTATGAATTTGTATGTAAATAAACGTTTCTCTCAGTGTAAAGAAGGTAAGTAGCACTGACCGCCAACTGCTTATCCGGCCTAATTAGTCTATTCAAGGATGTAGGAACATGATAGAGTTAGAGTTAGTAGATAAGATTCATTGTTAAGTCTTCGAATAAACCGGAAAAATGTCAATGGGGTACCATACATATCTTCGTATGATACATGAAAAAACAGAGATAAGAACCTTACAAAAAACTGTCTGTTTGTCCGTACAAGAGTAATGATGATGTATTTGTGTGAAGAATTAGTAATAGGATTCATTGAACAGAATTATGGAAATAGCCCATAAAGTCCTACCTACCTACTTTCAGGTATATACAGCTTTACCAGATACATTTTGAATGTCGACATTTACCATTTACTATGCGCGCTTGGAATTTTCAGGGCAGTTCTTGTTTGTTCATGGAAAGAGTTCGGTAGAGTTATAGGCATCTTCAATTTTTTCTCTCTATAAATTAGTTGGGCATCTCAGAAAACGCTCGACAGATGAAATCGAAATTTGTCATTACTTTTCGGAACAATAACTTTGAACCAAGTTCTAATTCACACTCTCCACACTCTCATCTGAATTGTATTGTTGAAAGCAGTAATCTCAAGAAAAGTCTTGTGGGAAAAGGCGAAGCAGCGATGAGTGAATCCGGTACCTGGAGTAGTGACCACTCCGACATTACTAACAGTTCGAAATAAAAAGTTAATGCAGTACCTACCTTATTGTCATTTTTGAAGGGGATTTTGAGATTTTCGTCCAATAAATCTTTTTTTTCAGTTGGTAGTTGTTTTATCTCAATTTTGAGGATTGGTTTTCGAGACTGGATTCAAGTGTGTTAATTATTATCAATTTTAGGTCAATAAATGTCATGAAGTAAAAAAATTCCGAGTATGTTACCTTCTCCATTATATACAATGGCTAAAATTGCAACATTGATGCTAAGGAAACTTGTCCAAGTTGAACTGGGAATCAGAAATGATTTTCTGAATGAATATTGTGTGAATGTTATGGAAATTCATATGTATATCCACTTTCTAGATGAAAAAATTCCTCTCTGATGGTAACAGATTTGTTTTTTATGTAAATCCTTTAATTTTGAAGTTTTTTATCCAGGTTATTCAATTCACCTCCTATTCTTCGTAACTGATTTGAAATGTACAATGTACAAAAGCTTCATCATGCTATAAAAAGCCGAGTTACATATGTCCTTAAACATTGACCAAAAGTTCATTTCATCGTGGAAAATGATGAAAACTGACATCTTCACAAGAAATTCGTTATCGAAGATTTGCTCGAAGGATACAAATTATGAAAACTTCACGAAGCTTTTCCCATTATCACGAAATAGATAAATATATTTTCAACTGATTAAGACATATTTCTTATGAAAGATCTCATTGAAACACCAAAATATTCTCCGTTTCTCGATGTATACAAACATAAGTGCATTAACTTTTTATTTACAAAAATTGACACCAGGGGGCGTATCGCTTGTTTTGAATTCCCAATCACATACATATCATATTCTATTCCACACGTTAGCTTTCAAATGAAAATATTTATATTCAAAAAGTTATTCAGAGATCCATGGACACAAAACTGTCCTTCAGATCAAATAGATTAAATCGATCCATTGCAAGGAATTTCAAAGTTATTATATAATTACATATATGTAGGTAGGTATAATTATTTATATTCTCATATAAAATAAAGAATAAATTGAATTCCTTATATAACTACACAGTAACAAATACTTAATTAGTAATGTAAGATTACAATGGATTATAATATCTAACATAAAGATATAAATTTTTTGAATCAAACACATTTTATGTATCTTACTCCTAGTCACAGTTCAAGAAACTTCAACGAATATCATAATTTTCCATGTTGACTCTAATAATAGCTTTCAGTACATTAAGCAGTTGCAAATTGAACAAAACAAAATGGCGTAATTATCACGTCATGTCTTCTTAGGCATTGCGCATGTCTGAAACTTCTATGGAAGTTACTTCTTGAAATGTCGGGATCAGTTTGAAGTGTTCTATCGAGACATTGACATTATAAAACAGTGACTTTATAGCTTTTCGGTTCAGTTTGTGATTACTACTGGAATTTTTCTATTGCGAGTTGCGACGGATATGTGAGTATGAATATGAATTTCTATAATTTTTCCTCTTTCATTTTCTAATTACGACTAATTTTAATATCCTGAAGAGGTAATATAGAATATAACCGAAATCCCCAATAAAATTCTATCCCGGCATTTCCTAGGGAAGCGCGGTTTCAATGTGCAATTCTGAAACAACATACAGAGTGAGTCTTTGAGAATATGAATTTCTATAATTTTTCCTCTTTCATTTTCTAATTGCGACTAATTTTCAATATCCTGTAGAGGTAATATAGAATATAACCGAAATCTCCAAATAAATTCTTTCCCGGCATTTCCAAGGGAAGCGCGGTTTCAATGTGCAATCCTGAAACAACACACAGGGTGAGTCTTTGTGTACGAAACGTACAATAAACACCCAAAATTAAATATATCAAAAATTCATAAACTCAATTCAACCAAATATTTCCATTCGAAATTATTCAGATCTTTCTCTTTTTCATAATTGTAATTTCCTGTGTAAGTCGGCCAGGTGAGACAAAGGATTGCAATAGTTTATTTTAATATCTAACATTTCTTAATCCAACTGCAGCAATTTTGCAAGTAAAGAAAAATGTACTGAATATGCAAAATGGAAGATGATTTCGATTATGTGGTCTTGACGTCATTATACAATTTGACTATATACAGTTTGTTAGATTAGGAAATAAACGTTCATTATCAAGTGATCCGCATTATCAATCTCAATCCTCGAGTCCCTAAGTTTTCACCAACCCAGAACTCTTAGAACTTGAGGTACAATTGAGATTCCACCCCAACAATTTGACTCGTACAAATATTTCAACAGTAGATTCTTGAGATCAAAGTAAACATTTTTTCTTCTACCATTTTTCCAAATTGGCTCGGTTTAAAAGATACAGGCTGTTGAAAAACCATAAGAAAAGTTATTTTTAGTGTTATCTCACAAACTGTTTTTGGATTAAATGAATTTCGGAATATAGTGTTTCATTTATCTGATGATATTAACCACGTCTTCCAGTTTTCTCATTATGACCATAATAGAATAGAATTTCATTACTCCTTCAAGACATACAAGTATGTAAAGGATGATATAATGAAAAGAACAGATACTATTCCCTACAAAAGATATTATCCCCTAAGAATTCTAGTTCTAGTTTATCTGAGCGTACATCTTGAAAATGGGACGAATTCAATTGGATGGAAATAAATTGTATTATAAAGCATATGGCGAAAGAAAGTATTGAATAATAACACAAGTGTCTTAACTAATTGTGCGATATTTTCGAAACGACTTGAGATATTCGAACGAGATTTGACGAGAAGGCACGCCTCATTACGTTGGACAACTCGTCTTCAGTAACAAGGTACAGTTGCTCCCTTGTTTTCTACCTACCTCTAGGATGCACCACGTTTTAGTCAAAAATGACAGATCGAAAAATCAAGTTTTCTAATTGTTTCATGAAAATGCAGCAGAAATTCAGAACACAATTATTTATAACAATAGATATCATCACGAGAAAAAAGCTTTTCAAATCACAAAAATTTTTGAAGATACCATCTCCAGCTAGAATATAAGGGTTCAGTCTTTTCTTTATCTAGAATGTTTGGTAAACAAAGTATTTCCGAACGTGGTACCATAGAACATTGCCGATTTCAGAGTGAATATGTTTACAATGTTCAGAAAACTGTGTACCACTCGAAAGCTTGTAACTCTTCACATGAAACTCTGAGAAAAGCAAACGATTTTCTCAATGAAAACCGCCAAAAAATCAGTATTACTTATTCAATAATCAAATACCAATCATTAGGTTCATTATTTTCTCTAATCCTTTCTTTCAAAAATAAGCTACCTCGCTTTGTCAACTACTATTAGTGTTATATAGAGTTTCTCGATCTAGGTATGACCGCATAAGTGTTCTATGCATTCAAGTAAAATTGATTCTCAAATACTTCTCGGAATTCTTAATTTTCCTTAGAAACTTAGGCATATTCGTGATTCCGAAAGGGTGTGTTTTCTACCTGCTACTCTTATCTTCGGACAATTTTTCATTCATTGCTGTCATATTTGTATTCTAATGTAGACAACATTCTTCATTTATGGCTGTCGAAAAATATTTTAAAAGGAAGTTTGATTATATATTTCTTATCTACATTTATCTGTTAGGATTTTAAGAAATATTATAAATGAAAGAACTAAGCAGGTATATACTGAAGAATTGCTCAGAAAATATATTTTCCATTCTAGGGGCGGTATATTTCGATGACTTCAGAGAAATAATACTTTGAAGTGGTACCGATTCCACATATGTGATGAGAATAAAAAACTCATTCTTAATAACTGTAATGACATAGTTTAAAAAAATATATTAATCTAACTTTTTTATTGCATGAGACGAATATGTTTTATTTTTGGCTCCCGCATGACGGACAAAATCAATATTCAATTTTATTCCTGTCAAAAATTGCCGGAAAAAAATGAATAGCATGGATAGTGAGCACTGTGAGCAATAAAAACATGTCGAATATTGTTGAAAAAAAAAGGTAGGGAAAATTTGTACTAGGATTCATTTACCGCGTTCGGCAATACCATCCGAGAGCGGACGAATATTTTAGTCACGTGACAACAGATCATAGGTTATCATAGGAATCCTTTGTTCAATAGAACGTTTATCCTGCATCTGGATACAGTAAACGAACGATTCATACCAATCCGAAATGTCTAAGGTAATTGCCGAACGCGGTAATTGATCAGAATGATGGCAATAGCCCATAAAGTCCTAATTAACTAGTTTTAGGTATATACAGCTTTTTCAGATAAATTTTTAATGTCGACATTTACTATGCGCCTTTGGAATTTTCAGGGTAGTTCTAGTTTGTTCATGGAAAGAGTTCGGCAGAGTTTTAGGCATCTTCAATTTAATCGGTTTTCTTTCTTCGGTACATGGATGACCGCTCCGATTATGAGTTTGAATAAGCGCGTTATTAAGATTTCATCGACACATGAACCTGATAGTGAACCAAATTATCACGTCATTTCTTCTTAGGCATTGCGCATGTCTGAAACTTTTATGGAAGTTACTTCGTAAAATGTTGGGATCAGTTTGAAGTGTTCTATCGAGACATTGACATTATGAAACAGTGACTTTATAGCTTTTCGGTTCAGTTTGTGATTACTATTGGAATTTTTCTATTGCGAGTTGCGACGGATATGTGAGTATGAATATGAATTTCTATAATTTTTCCTCTTTCATTTTCTAATTACGACTAATTTTGATATCCTGTAGAGGTAATATAGAATATAACCGAAATCTCCAAATAAATTCTATCCCGGCATTTCCAAGGGTAGTGCGGTTTCAATGTGCGATCCTGTAACAACATACAGGGTGAGTCTTTGTGTACGAAACGTACAATAAATACCCAAAATTAGATATATCAAAAATTCATAAACTCAATTCAACCAAATATTTCCATTCGAAATTATTTAGATCATTCTCTCTTTCATAATTGTTATTTCATGTGTAAGTCGGCCAGGTGAGACAAAGGAATGCAATATTTTTTTTTAATATCTAACATTCCCTAATCCAACTGCAGCAATTTTGCAAGTAAAGAAAAATGTACTGAATATGCAAAATGTGAGTCGATTTCGATTATGTGGTCTTGACGTCATTATACAATTTTACCATATATAGTTTGTTAGATTAGGAAATAAACGTTCATTATCAAGTGATCCGCATTATCAATCTCAATCCTCGAGTCCCTAAGTTTTCACCAACCCAGAACTCTTAGAACTTGAGGTACAATTGAGATACCACCCCAACACTTTGACTCGTACAAATATTTCAACAGTAGATTCTTGAGATCAAAGTAAACATTTTTTCCTCTACCATTTTTCCAAATTGGCTCGGTTTAAAAGATACAGGCTGTTGAAAAACCATAATAAAAGTTATTTTTAGTGCTATCTCACAAACTTTTTTTGGATTAAATGAATTTCGGAATATAGTGTTTCATTTATCTGATGATATTAACCACGTCTTCCAGTTTTCTCATTATGACCATAATAGAATAGAATTTCATTACTCCTTCAAGACATACAAGTATGTAAAGGATGATATAATGAAAAGAACAGATACTATTCCCCACAAAAGATATTATCCCCTAAGAATTCTAGTTCTAGTTTATCTGAGCGTACATCTTAAAAATGGGACGAATTCAATTCTCCGTTTTCGAATTAGGATGGAAATAAATTGTATTATAAAGCATATGGCGAAGGAAAGTATTGAATAATAACACAAGTGTCTTAACTAATTGTGCGATATTTTCGAAACGACTTGAGATATTCGAGATTTGACGAGAAGGCACACCTCATTACGTTGGACAACTCGTCTTCAGCAACTAGGTACCTCCCTTGTTTTGTACCTACCTCTAGGATGCACCACGTTTTAGTCAAAAATGACAGATCGAAAAATCAAGTTTTCTAATTGTTTCATGAAAATGCAGCAGAAATTCAGAACACAATTATCTATAACAATAGATATCATCACAAGAAAAATCTAGAGTGTTTGGTAAACAAAGTATTTCCGAACGTGGTACTATAGAACATTGCCGATTTCAAATAACTCATAGTGAATATGTTTACAATGTTTAGAAAACTGTGTACCACTCGAAAGCTAGTAACTCTTCACATAAAACTCTGATAAAAGCAAACGATTTCCCGATGAAAAACGCCAAAAATTCAGTATTACTTATTCAATAATCAAATACCAATCATTAGGTTCATTATTTTCTCTAATCCTTTCTTTCAAAAATTAGCTGCCTCGCTTTGTTAACTACTATTAGTGTTATAAACTACTATTAGTGTTATATAAAGAGTTTCTCGACCTAGGTATGACCGCATATGTGTTCTATGCATTCAAGTGAAATTGATTCTCAAATACTTCTCGGAATTCTTAATTTTCCTTAGAAACTTAGGCATATTCGTGATTCCGAGAGGGTGTGTTTTCTACCTGCTACTCTTATCTTCGGACAATTTTTCATTCATTGCTGTCATATTTGTATTCTAATGTAGACAATATTCTTCTTTTATGGCTGTCGAAAAATATTTTAAAAGGAAGTTTGATTATATATTTCTTATCTACATTTATCTGTTAGGATTTTAAGAAATATTATAAATGAAAGAACTAAGCAGGTATATACTGAAGAATTGCTTAGAAAATATATTTTCCATTCTAGGGGCGGTATATTTCGATGACTTCAGAGAAATAATACTTTGAAGTGGTAGCGATTCCACATATTTGATGAGAATAAAAAACTCATTCTTAATAACTGTAATGACATATTTTTAAAAAATATATTAATATAACTTTTTTATTGCATGAGACGAATATGTTTTACTACGCTCCTTTGGAATTTTCAGGGTAGTTCTAGTTTGTTCATGGAAAGAGTTCGGCAGAGTTTTAGGCATCTTCAATTTAATCGGTTTTCTTTCTTCGGTACCTGGATGACCGCTCCGATTATGAGTTTGAATAAGCGCGTTATGATAATTTCATCGACACATGAACCTGATAGTGGACCAAATGAAATGAGAAATGATGAGTATGAATCACATGCATATCATATCCTTTCTCATTTTCATCGAGAACATGTTAGCTTTCAAATGAAAATATTTATATTCAAAAAGTTATTGAGAAATCCATGGACACTAAACAGTCCTCCAAATCGAATAAATCGAAGAAATTACATAAGAATTATATAATTATTATGCATAATCATTCATATTCTCATAGAGTATAAAAAATAATTAAATTTCTGCAATTTCCTTATATAACTACACAGTAACAAATACTTAATTAGTAATGTAAGATTACAATGGATTATAATATTTGACATAAAAATATAAATATTTTTGAATCATATATATTTTATGTTTACTCTTTACTCCTAGTCCAGAAAATTCGAAGAATATCATTATATTCCATGTGACTCTAAGCATAGCTTTCAGTACATTTAGCAGTAGCAAATTGAACACAACAAAATGGCGTCATTATCATGTCATGTCTTCTTACGCATTGCGCATGTCTGAAAATCCTATATAAAGTTACTGCCTAAAATGTCAGGATCAGTTTGAAGTATTCTTTCGGGACTTTGACATTACAAAACTGTGATTTTATATCCTATCGTTGTAGTTTGTGATTACTAGTGGAATTTTTCTATTGCAACGGATATGTGAGTATAATTATGAAGTCTTATATTTTATCTTCTTTTATTTTCCAATTACGCCGTAATTACTTTGTATATTATTCTAATACTACTAATATCAAACCCTGTTCTTAATTTGCTAATATAATTTAGCAGATTTCGTAAAAATTAATTTGACAACTGCAAATGACAGTTATTGTCATTTCAAAATTGATTGAATCCCCATTCTCCCATCTATAACTAAGCGAGGAACAGATCAGATGAAAAGTGTTTAGTGACTACTGTCTTGTTTCTGTGCACTCCGTTCTAATGAAAGTATTTCTTTATTCGTGACAGAAAATTTGGAAATTTTGTGAAATTCTTCACTAACGTGCTAAATCAATAATAGGTACTTCTCGATATGTTGATGCTCAAATCTTCTGATAAAACTTTCCTCACGCTGATTTACCTAGCCTGATTACTTATGATGTCTTCCATAATCATAAATTTTCTCATTTCTTTCTTGTCTCCAATGTTAATTCTTCAATTTGACTCTCATATGGTTGTTATCTGTATTATTCAAATTCTTGCATTATATATACGTGAATCATGGAATTTATTATAACTATTTCCTTCCCATTTCATTTATCTCTCAATAAAAAAATTTGTTCAATTTGCCAAAATCGAAACTTCAGTGACTATATATATATATATATATATATATACGCACATTGATTTTCCATTCAAAAACAATAACTGAACAAAAGAATTCTTTCAGCCGAGCCGAGATACCTCTTCTCTTGAGATTTTGTGAGTTTATTGTTACACCATTTTTACGTTAATTAAGACTCGGCTTACAACTTTGAACTGAAATGAGACGGGTCACAACAGAAATTTTGTGAATTTTATTAGTGAGTGTTTGAACTTATATTCATTCATTTTGAACTGGTGTCTTGGGCTGTCCTCGGATCGAACGTATCGTAATAAATTATACCTATCATGAAAATCGGTCACGTAATAATAATTGAATTTTTCGCGGTATAATTCAGAAATCGGGGAGTAATTCTATAGTTTAATTTATGGCGAAACTAACAAAGCAATCTATATTGGCCGTAGGATGATTCATCCTTGTGCATTGGAGTAAATGGTGATACCAAGGTATGATTTGTAGACAATGTTATACCGCATGAACTCAAAAATAAAATTCTGGTTATAGGCGCTACTGTGGGAATCATTATAATCGATTCTAAATCTTTTTTGTTTGTTTATAATCCGAAATTTGCACAATGGAAGAATCCCATGTTTACAGGTGATGTTGATTTTTTATTACTCTGTATTGTTGGAAATTCGAATTTCTAGCTGCTATCAAAACCAGTAAGCGCGACCGTTGACACTTGCCAATAAGTCAACTCGCGAGCCAATGAAAATCGTACTAGTGGCGGTCTTCTAGAGGTACTAAGGTAGCCAATGATCATAAAGACTGTGGGGACCTGCCAATCACTTGCCTCGCGCTGCTAGTGATGGAGTGGCTGAATGAGAAAGTAACCTCATTATGCATAACATAATGTTATTATGTCGTTCGAAAGATTACAAAGTAAGGATCGAAAGAATGGCTCAATTGGCTATTGAAAATGGCGGTCAGTTTTGCAGTTGAGAAAGACTATGTGGATGTGGAGGGAAGAAACAAGAACTCTTTTTTGCAAGAACTGATTATCGCAGATGAGGAATGAAGCAATTCGTCATCATTGTGCGCCTATATGCCATCACATACCTACATATGTAGACTTTTTTACATTACTTTTAATTCCTTATCAATCGACCACGTACCCGCACTAGTCCAACCTCAATTGAGAGGCACCTAAAGGCGGGATGTGATGTGATGTCACTGTCGGGTATGAGTCTCTGAGCCCACTCGTTCATCTTCTCTATATCCTTTTTGTTGAAAATTTTTTTGTCTCTTAGTTCTAATCTTAGGTTCCAGTACTTTTTTTTTATGTTTCGTTACGCTTCGACCCTGTGATCCAGCCTGCAGTATATCATGATGTGTTCCATGTCATCACGCCCTGTTTTGCACTCGCACTCTCCATCTGTGGGTCTCAATTTAAAGATGCTTAGGTAGGCTAACATGTGTCCATGCCCAGTCAACAACTGAGTTGCTTTGAATGTCGACCCGAGTCTCTCATTGCCTAGATCTCTAAAATTCTCTTGGCTCGTTCCAGAATCGCATCTTTTCATTCTTTTCAATCTGTTACGTCAATACCGTCCAATAAAAGCGCAGATCTACGTCTATCTACGAATCAGAGCAAAGTCTGCTCGCTCTCTTTCCTCCGAGATGTAATTCTGGAACTCTACATCTCATTGTCTCGAATCTTTCCCACACAAGTTGCCATTCGTCAATCATGCTTCACATTTAAATATTTCGTCTTTCTTTCTTGTCTGCCGTGAAGGGGGGAGGGGAAATAGCAGAGTAGATTTCGTGCAGGAAGGTCAGGCACCGATAATGTATTCTGTCTACAACAGGTTATTGAGAAAAGGGCAGCTAGAAACATAGAAACACATATAAAATTCGTGGATGTTTAAAAAGCGTATGATACCGTTGCAATTACAAAACTGTTGGAAGTACTGGAGCAGTCTAATATAAATCATACGTACATACAGGCATTGAAAGAACTATATATAGACTCAAAATCTAAGGTTGAATCAGGCAGATATGTTACCAAGGAGTTTTCAGTAACGAAAGGCAATGACAAGGATGCTGTATCTCACCAACCCTCTTCAAAATATACATATCCAAAGCTTTGAACAAAGCTGATTCTTTTCTTATTATTAATGATGTTTTCACTTTGTCCTCACCCAAATCAATCATCAGCTTGTCCTCTTTCAATCTGTTGGAACGAAAAACCATAATGTCCGTCTTCTTTCTATTCAAACTGAAATTGTTCCTTGATAGCCACGTTGGTATATAACTTCGCATTTCAGCTGCAGTTCACTTATATTACGTTCCGCTATTGAATATTTGGAATCATCCACAAAATTCGTCGACTCGGTATCTTCGATCGAATCTGCAACTTCACACATATCATTTATCATTAGGTCCTTTCGTTTGCATAAAAAGTGTAGCACTTTTCTACACTCAATGTCGATTTGATTTACACCAGTGTGAAGCAAATGTAGTTTATCTACAAAAAAGAGATGTAGATGTCCTCTACACTGGTGTAAATTCAATCAGCAAACGAATACTAAAATCGAGTGTAGAAAAGTGCTATCTCATGCAATGATAGCGATTTTCGTGAACACTTCGTAGAGGTTCTTGCGGCGATTGACTTCGTACTGGTTTCCACATCACACCACGAACATGTGCTACCCTCAACAAGTCCACGTAATTCAAATCAATAAGAAATTCCAAAGTGAACAAACAATATTTGAGGTGAATTTCCTCCCAGAGAAATAATAAAGAAAAATTATAATGAATAATGGAGAAGAGAAAATATCGAACACCCACAATTCCATATTTTCCGAGATTTTCAATGAGAAAATCTTTATTCAGGCAATCAAATGCCTTAAATAGATCGATGAATAATCCTGAGACTAACATTCCTTTTTCCAGGAACTTCAAAATATTATTAGTGAATTGAAATATATAGCCGTTTGGGTGGACCGATTTTTCAAAAATCCATGTTGAGACGGATGGAAAAGATCATGAATATTGTAATATATCAGAAGTCTAGTCACCACTTCTAGCTCAAATACTTTCGAAAAACTATTCAACAGGCTTATAGGCCTATATTTTTTCCAGTCCTCAGGATCCCCATACTTGAATATTGGAATTATCACCGATAGCTTCAGCTGCTCAGGAAACACCCCAAACCTTCACTATATGACACAATATTGAAGAGATAGCATCAACACTCAATTGAACAATTTTAACTGGAATTTCGCCAATTCCAGAACTTGAATTGCTTTTCAGTTTCCTAAATATCTCAACAATCTCCTCTATGGTAAAGGGCTTCACGTAAAAAGATGTATTGGTTTCAATATTGCAAGCAAATTTTGAATTATTGAGATTTTTATTCATGTTCGGGATCAATTGAACCAATAATTCATTGTAATCATCCGCTGTTTCCTGAGGTGATTTAGAAGTTGTATTTTCAAAACTGCCTTCATTCCTAATTTCATTGCATATTTTCCACATGGCTTTAGTGTTATTATCCGAGGTTTCAATTTCTAGCATCAATGAGTATCCAGTGTAATATATTTCAACGGAAAATGTATATTGAAAATATTTATGAAGTCATTCGAGAAGCTTTGCCATTGCTTATTATCCTGGAAGCTGATGACGTTTTGTTTATTTGTTGAAGCACTGGAACCGACTGGTGACGCTTGAAGAAAATCCTATTAACAGCTACTCCTTCCGGCCAAAAATCTGCACTCATGGCATCCTGCAAATATTCTGCCGGAAATGGAACTTTGAATGATGAATATATCTCCGGTTGTCTTGATTTCAATTTTTCACATTTAAAGTCTGGTATATGCGGTTTGAAAAAATCACACAGCTTATTCTCTGTAGTGTCAGGATTTAGTCGGAATACATGAATGTATGACATTATCATTTTAGGTACCACTGAGTTAGTTTTCTGAGTACCAATTATTGGTTTTGGGGATTTTCTTGTTGCGCTTGTATTGCTTTGGTGACTCTTTGGAGCGAATGTATCCAGTATGATGTTGTTCGTTTTCCTCTTCTTCTTCACTACCACATTCCATTTTGACTATCAAACAATATAGCATATGTATGAGTTTTAACAAAGGTAAGTGAATGAGGTACCTCATAAGCCCGTTAATTGAAAACACACAACTCATAATAACAGTTTTATGATTTTCAATTTGAAGCGCGAAATCAGAATACTCTTCCTTGTATTTTATATAAATATCGACAAGAAAATGAACATCCTGAGGGACAAAACATAAGTAAGACGTTGATTGTTCCTTTTCTTATCGAATAATTATCGATGTTCAGAAAATACTCTTTCCAATTACTTTATCCTAATTTTTTTTTCTTTACAGAATGGACGCTTTCCTGTTTAACGCCTTCGGAATTAGTTCCGAACCACTTGGCCAACTCAGTAGAAAGGACATCGAAAAAATTTGGGTTTGGAAGAAGACAAAATTTTTGCTGAGTCGAACAAGATCTATCAACCTGATTCCTCTTTGTCTAAAAACTCCGGAGTGAGATTCGAATCACAGCAATCAGCTTCCCAACTCAGCGAAAAGGTTTTGTGTTCGGAAAAAGCCAAAGTCTCTACCGAATCTTACAAAATGAAACAATATGATTATTCATTGTATGATGACATCTTCGGAATGAGTTTAGCATCTCAGCAATCAATACCCCAACTAAGCAATGAGGAAATGGAAATGATTTGTTGTCTGGAAGAAGCCAAAACCTCTGTTGATTCGAACAAGATCAATCAACCTGCTTCTTCCTTGACTAACACTTTCGGGAAGAATCTCGGATCACAGCAATCAACTCCTCATCTCAGCGATGAGGAATTCGAAAGGATTTTGTGTGTGGAGAAAGCCAAAATTTTTGCCGAATCGAACAAAAAACAATCTGATTATTCATTTTCTGACATCTTAGGAAAAACTTCAGAACCTCAGCCATCACCACAACAACACAGCAATGAGGAATTGGAAATGATTGTGCGTCTGGCAGAAGCTAAAATCTTCGCTGACTCGAACAAGATCTGTCAGCCTGATTCTTCCTTGTCTTACAACTCCGGAATGGGATTCGAATCACAGGAACTCAGCGAAAAGGTTTTGTGTTCGGAAAAAGCCTCTGCCCAAACGAATAAAATGTACCAATATAATTATTCATTGTCTGATGACATCTTCGGAATGAGTTTAGAATCTCAGCAATCAATACCCCAACTAAGCAATGAGGAAATGGAAATGATTTGTTGTCTGGAAGAAGCCAAAACCTCTGTTGATTCGAACAAGATCAATCAACCTGCTTCTTCCTTGACTAACACTTTCGGGAAGAATCTCGGATCACAGCAATCAACTCCTCACCTCAGCGATGAGGAATTCGAAAGAATTTTGTGTGTGGAGAAAGCCAAAGTATCTGCCGAAGGGAACAGAATGAATCAATCTGATTATTCATTGTTTGACATCTTCGGAATAACTTCAGAACTTCAGCCATCACCACAACAACTCAGCAATGAGGAATTGGAAATGATTTTGCGTCTGGAAGAAACCGAAAGCTTTGCTGAATCGAACAATATCAATCAACCTGATTTTTCCTTGTCTAATAAACACGGAGTGAGTTTCGAATCAGAGCAATCATTTTCCCAACACTGCGAAAAGGTTTTGTGTTCGGAAAAAGCCAAAGTCTCTTCCGCATCGAACAACTTCGACAACTTCGGAATGATTCATGGTCAACTCACTGATGTCGAATTTGAAAGGATTTTGGGATTGGGTGAATCAAATGTCTCTGCCGAATCGGCCACGCAGATAAATCGATCTCATTCCGACCAATATATGACGGATTGGAATTCGCTTTTTGAGCAGGAGCCAATAAAAATAGATGATATGTTTAATGGACATAGTTCCCATCAAGCACCGGACACTCAACTCCAAAATTCGATTATTTCACCAGATTCGGGCATCTGTGATGAAGGATTAGCGGAATCCGATTCATCTTCATCAACTCCACCTACCTATTCCCAAATTTTCGAAGTGAAAGATCAATGTTTACAACAGAAGGAATGTTACCGAACATCGGTACCCAAGTCCACACCCTACGTCTTCAAAACGAATTCGGGTTTATGGAAAAATCGCAATTACGAAATAATTGAAAGGGTGAGGCCAACAAGTATGATACCAAAAAGGTGAGTGATTTCTACCATATACTACCACTTATATTCAAAACAAATTATATGCAGGTCGTTCCACACTTCGCGCCACCTGACGATTAATGTTCATTTTCTAACTGATGATTATTCTAACCGAAAATTGTGTATTACATGCATTTTCAAATCAGATACGTGGAAAATGCTTTGTTGGACAATTCAAGCAGATAACGTCATTCTTAAAACATAATAATTTTTTGTTAATTGAAACTTGATATAAATCCGAAATAAATTGAATATATATAAATATATATATCAAAACAATTGAAGAATTTTGGTAGACCCGTAATGATACTTCTTTAACGTATTTTCGGAATTGCATGAACAATTCTTTCAGTTTTGTTTTAGTAATCATATTTTTTTATCACGAAATTTCGAAGAGACTTCAAAATTTTCACCAAAGCCGCAATATAGTGGTTCATTCCAGAAATAATACAGAGAATAACGAATTTATATTTTTGCAGTGACGTTATCAAGCCGAAAGTGAGAATAAGAGAAGGTGTCCGGAAACTGCAAAAACAGAAGGTAAGTTTTGTACTATTATTAGGTATGAATTCAATTATTATTCTTATTCGTGTGTTTCTGCTGACTGAGGTTCTACACGAAAGTTATTTCAACTCTAATTCATATTTTCAAAACTACAAGAAACATAAATCTTAACTTTTACTAAGTATGAATAAAAGATAAATTTTTAATGGGAAATAAACAATAAAAAATTTGTCGACAGATAGAAATTCAATTTCAATGGAAAGCTCCGAAACATTCATCTATACAGCGGGTATTGAAATTTTTTTAATTCAAATATATAAAATAGAACTCATCAAAATATCTAAATAATTTAACCAAAAATCACCTATATGAATCACTCAAGATGCCGAAGCTATCATTCCTCTCACTTCTAGACTACTTTGTGTAGGTTGTAATTGATATCGATTCTCGTTCATTTGTTGCGAGATGCCTGTTACAATCATAAAATATTGGGGAAATTTGTTTCATAGTAAAAGGAGGGATAAACAACGTGGAAATATTGTGACAGGTTATAGTGATATTAGTGCTTCCGTACCTTTACTCCATTTTTGACGCCTTGCGAGAGTGTGCTGACATCTAAATTATATGCATTTTCAACTGCTGAAATGAGAACAAACACGCGAACATCCAAAGTTGCCATTTAATTTCATTTCCAATCATAAACCATACACCCAGCATTGTTCTAAGCGAATCCATATTTCAGATTCAATCATAGGGAGAATATTTTTATTATTTTCATAATGAAATGAAATAATTATTGTCGATAATGCAGATCACAGACGGATGTATTTTATGGAGGTTTATTCCAACTTCGTCATTTTGACTGTTTTGCATGAGCAGGTGATTTTAAGGGAAACAGTTTATTTCATTCTTTTTTAAATTCTGCTGTGAAAAGAGAAACACTAACCTTGTAGTTATATATAAGAAATTTAGTATAGATTCTCCACGAGTATATGGGGGGTGTTCGAATTTGAGTAGAGATCTCGTTCACACTTCTTTGAGTTATCAATCGAGGGGTCGATCCTGTTTGGGATAATCTTCCGGACTGTACAAATCAAAAACAATAACGATTCACATTATGGCTTGATCAACTGAGACATAGAGAATATACGGAAAGAATATCTGCATTCTTGGAAGTTGGAAACACAAATCTAATTAAATACGAAATGGTGGAGAAAGAAAATGGTTGTCGAATAATGTACTTTAATCATTATTACACGCACGACGTATCAGAGAATCTTTGGAAACGAAGTTCTTTGTAGACAAGTACCGGGTACTAGATGTACCTATGCATCTGAACATTTTCATTTTTATTTACTCATCATTCGAATTGACGCGTCCTTCATCAAGTTTTAGGTTTTCATTTTTATAAATAATAAAATGAATTTCCTTGGAATTTTCAGGTATTCAAGTGTTCCAAATGCGAATTCTCTTCATACTTCAGGGATATTCTGGACCAGCATATCCACAGAACACATTTACAACCAAATCAAGAGTAAGTAGAGAACAATTCAGAATTCAAAATTTATAATATGTAGTACCTAACTATTTTATACACTTTATGTGAAAGAAATTCAACAGGTGAAAATAATTAGAGGCAAGTGTCATATTTAATACATACATTACTTATAATGCTTTCAATACTTTCAATCAATTCTAAACAAATATGTTTATATATCTATGCCAGTACGATGTGGGTGATTGTCTTTCAGAAATCTCTGACGTTACCACATTTTCGTGTCATCGGAAAAATGTGGCTAACATATTTTTCAAAGAAAAGCCTCGTGATTGTACTCGTAGATACTCGATAAGCTTCGTTTTGCTGTCAATTTCAAACTTCGATATCCTGATCGTCCCTTCAGTATTCTATTCATTCATTTCATCGAAGAATGCACTATCGATCACCATTCTTTTTTTTTGTGATGGCCTCTTTCGACGAAGAACCTAAAATTCATTGAACTTGTTGTATAAATAGCTAATATTTCAGTCAAGTCGAAAGAGCGCTTCGAATGAAACCTCATTATGAATTATTCTTAAGCCGATTAGATACATGGCTGAACAGACTTTTTCCGCCGACCTCTTAATAATATAATCTCATAAAATCTCATTTTGAAGCGTTGGGTATGAAGAAGAGGAAAGAAAAAGTCTATAAAGCATTTCAGTGGTGGAACCTTGTATTCAAATCATCCGGTTACATGTTTTGGTTTACGTCATTGTCAAATCAAAAATTCTGAAAAGTTGTTACTTGTAAGTGCAAAATATGAGGTTGAGCAAACTTAGAAAAGGTGAAAAATAATAATGTTACGTTTCAGTTAAATCTCTCTCTGAAACTCACGATTTTTTAAGTTCCATTGTCATATATATAATTGTTATGTTTGCATATTTAAAAATTTTATTTATTATTTCAGATGCAAGCAGATACAATCGAATGAACGTGTTAATTTTACTATCAACGGAAAAGAAAAAGCACCCCATTCTTTTGTTGCTAATAGGGCGTCTATGTAAGTAAATATAATAAATTTTTATAATTACTTTTCAGAAATTTCAAATATTTTAAATTGTACTGTAATCAATTGTTATTGTTCATGTTGAAAATAGGTTGCTCACATTGATGTACATTTTTGTGAGATACTTAGAATTATCTGGAGAAATTAAAGAATAGCATTTTTCGTAATCGCTTCGCTTACCGAGTGACACTTTGGATCGGAAGTTGGCATGAAATTTACATTCGCAATAGACTTCGTAATCGATAGGGAACATGAGCTTTAAAGTTTGCTTTGTATCGTATCTGTCATAATGGAAATAAATAGCGTTGTGAAGTATAGGGCGAATGGAAGTATTGTACAACTTTAACTAAATTGAGTCCAAGCAACATATAAGGGGAAGAATTGAGAATCCATGTTGCGTTTTTAAAGTGAGTTGAATCAATATATCATCAGATATCACTTTATCATTGCCCCTACAAAATACTTCTTCCAAATAACCTGTTGAATATTGCTTATATGCGCACACTCAACATTAAACACATAGGCACACGAATAGCGACGAATAGTCAGTTCGGCTCTGTAATCCGATGTGAGAATAATCTTTTGATTCCAGCATTAGAAACAAAACAACATAAAATACTTCGCAAGATGTATGTATAAAAATTATTTGGTATTATCGAATTGACTACTTATTGACAACTTAGAAAACAAGGATTCACAACCATTTCACCATGATTCCTTAGACTTGTAAGCTCACCTAAATGTTTTTTCGAATGCACTGTTTTTTGAAACATCAACTGAACTACGGGTCTTTCGTGAGATTTTAAAAGGAACGAGAATAGTTCATCATAACTTATTATATTCTCTTTCAGAAGGAGTAAGAAATTTACCTGCACAGATTGTTCATTTCCGACGACAGATTTGAGAATATTTCTGAATCACATATTTGTGATACATAAATACCGCTGGTACAAATGTCCAATCTGCCGTGTTTGCACGACATCTCCAAATGCAAGCATGGAGCATTTTCGAAAAAATCCTGATCACATGATACCATATGGGAAAAGAAACTCACAGAAAAAGATAATTCAACCGAGACGAGAAAAAAAATACAGGTACAAGTCGGATGAGAACTTGAACATCGAGGTGAAGAAAGAAGGTAACAAAGAAAAGTGAGTATACATCTATCAAAAATTTACATTTCCGCATAATCATCATATCATATCATATCAAATTATTTTGTCTTCTCTCAAAATGGGTTTTTATTTTATTATAAATATAAAACAGTTTATTGTGCTTGGAATTTTGTAGCCACTTCAATCAAAAATCACTGAGTGAATATTTTACTATTTATTTTTGCTTTTTCAGGATTGTTATAACACCCAAACCTCATTGTTTCAAGAAGGGGAATAAAATAGAAAAAAAATTCTACTGTGAGGTTTGTGAATTTAAAACACTTAGCTACAGTACACTGATGGTACATAAGAATAGGAATCATAATTTGGCTATGAGATGCCCAGGGTGTTTTCGTCACTTAAATTCGATAGCTGAATTGATAAAACATTTAGTGGATAGTCCCAATCATATGACGACTTATCTCAGATGCAACATTTGTGATTTTGGAACCTACGATGAACGGGCATTAACGATTCATAAGAAGAGGAAACATTTTTAATCAATTCATGACGGAAGTGAACGAAGATCCGTGAAGGTGAAAATATCTAATGTGAGTAGAAAGTATTATTCCTGGAATCGAAAAGAAGAAAATGAGAAAAGTATGGACGTCACTGACACAATCGAAGTAGATTCTTACGTTTGCATATAAACTAGAAGATTTCAAATAACCGACTTTGCAATAGAGGCAAACGAGAAATATGAAGTGAAACAACGTCTGAACTTGGGTACCTAAAACATATTTTATAATGAACCAAAATTTAACCCACATTATTTCACTACTGATTAATCGATCGGCCAAGGAGAATTACGAGAGAAAATATGGACCATAACTGAACGAAAGAGAAAAATTACGACTTTTCTTTGATAGTGCTGTTCGAACATCCATGAAAGTGAAAAAGTATAATTATTGAAAATAAATTTTACGAAATTTCAGAGTTGTTTTATTTGACTTCACAAGAAAGGTGAAATTTCTTCTGAGATAGCACATAATATGGCTAGTAAGGGTAGGCAATAAAGGCAGACCTATCCTTTACCTAAAAAAAGCCTAAAATCTTTAGGCTATTTCGCCTTTGTGGAATCTACTAAGTAATGGAGATAATTTTTTTCACCCATCATGCCTATCCTACATTTCTTTTCAATGTATTATGTAATCGAAGAATATTTGATTGAAACTTCTCATCAAACATTCAGCGATCTCTACCAGCACCTGCAATCCTACTGCTACCTATACGTGAGAGCCATAAATTAGAAAAGAACCATTAGTAACAGACGAATGTTATTAGCGAATCGTACACCCCGACTGTTTCGCCTTTTCGAGTAGTCAGGTACATAATTTCGAAAAATTTCGAAGTAGTTAGGTTGAACAGTGGGTAACCATCCTCTCCAAAAGAAGCAATTTTTTGGCATTTATTTGCATTCAATTTTTTGGCGTTTTTTCGAATTCATGACATATCTTTATTTCCTATTTTTACTATTATTATTGGACCAAAAAATATGGGCAGTCCAGGGTTCAGTCCTCTATAGCATTCTGATAATATATACCGAAACACAGAACACGGCCTTATCACCAGGTGAAATGGACTCGAAGGCACAACTCAGTTTAGCAAGGCTGTGGTCAATTTCAAAAATAGAATAATAAAAACATCCCTTCCATTATCAAATTTCAGCTGCTCCGTAAGCCCCAACCGTTTACAAAATTGACCACAAAATTCACGGTTTTACCTCCGGTGCATTTAACAACAAGAGTAATATACCTGAGAAACAATTTCAAATATCGTGGAATTTTGTGTTCCTTATTCTCGTGTGGTCAAATCGCATAAACTTCTTCCGCAACTATTTTCAAACCGAATCAATGTCTTCCTCTTTATTTTAGATCCGTTATATGTTAAAGTTTGTGACTTAAATATAAAGTTTCTTCTTTGTTTCTGTTCTCATTATCTATCGCAGATGGTAAAAATTTTCACCTCATTTATAGTGATAGTGGAAGCTGAAAGTTTGAATGACTTTGAATTTTCTCATTTTATGTATTGCTCTATACCTACATAGAGTCCAACACTCCAAACGTTATTTTCAGAAGGATGTTAAATATCTTATATCTGAATCAAGTTTTCTACAAGAATCGAGTACCATCCGTCACGGTTCATGAAACTTTGTCGACTATTTGGATATAAATCTAAGTGCAAGTGTAAGGTGAAGTGTAATTGGCCATTGAGAAACGGGAGGAGGAAGTTTGATGAAAGGTTGTTGATTTAATCTTGATTCTTTCAAAAATATACTACTAAAGCGAAATTTCTTTCGTTATCGGTAATCAGCACCAATCCTTCACTATAATTTTTGGCATCAATGTTTGAAGAAAGTTCTTTTCATTACAAAATTTGCCAGAACATCAACTGTACCTACTACTTTCCTCGGTAATGAGAATTCTAATTCCGTTTCAGTAAATAACTGCATTGCAAAATAGGGGATAATTTCAAGGAATCAACTATGTAATTATTGTGTTCAGGAATAAGGAATAAAAAAATATATAATTATAATATCAGCTGTTCCATTCAAAACTAGATTGGAGTTTAAACAATATTCAATATAAAACACATCAAGACTATGAGAACACACTCAAAAATAGAACAGCTGTTCGCTGAATCGAAAGTCTATTAGACTGCTTTAATTCTTGAAAATATTTGTTTCTAGATTAAATAGATTTAGAATATTAACTCGTCAGTTCATTTCATTGTTACAACAGGCTCCATAAAGAAGAAACAAAATAATTACGGAACCTATCTTTTAATACATCGATAATCCTTCAAATTCCAAATTTCCTGTTGTAGTGATGTTATAATGCCGATTATAACATCCGAAAAACGAGTAGATTACCTACTTTTTTACCGATACATGAGGAACTGAATGAAAGAGCAGAATAATATAAATCGATATCAGCAATGGCCAAGCGGCAAGAGAAAACACCACAAACGTTAAAAGAAATATATCGCGTGAAGCTGATGCACGAAGGATGCAGGCCTGCAGGATAAAGCAGAACAACAAATCAGCCGATCAAAGACAAGCTTGGTTAACGTAATTTGCACTAGGAAGATATGCTTGTATTTCATTACTTTTATGCAACAAATATTTATTAGTTGGAAGTTGCACATAAAACTCAGATATTTTCGAACTATATAAGATCGAATGAAATAAGACACTTCTTCGTGTTAATAAATTGTTGCGCCGAAACATGTATCTTCTACTAAAATATATTTTTTTTTGTCATATTAAAATGCGATTGTAACTTCATTGATATTTGTATTTAAGCTGTTAATTTTATTTCAAGCATTTGTATTCGATAAATTTCATTCATAATAAATAATGATTATTATCACTCAATTTATATGGTTTTAACAAACTATGAATTTGTATGTAAATAAACGTTTCTCTCAGTGTAAAGAAGGTAAGTAGCACTGACCGCCAACTGCTTATCTGGCCTAATTAGTCTATTCAAGGATGTAGGAACATGATAGAGTTAGAGTTAGTAGATAAGATTCATTGTTAAGTCTTCGAATAAACCGGAAAAATGTCAATGGGGTACCATACATATCTTCGTATGATACATGAAAAAACAGAGATAAGAACCTTACAAAAAACTGTCTGTTTGTCCGTACAAGTGTAATGATGATGTATTTGTGTGAAGAATTAGTAATAGGATTCATTGAACAGAATTATGGAAATAGCCCATAAAGTCCTACCTACCTACTTTCAGGTATATACAGCTTTACCAGATACATTTTGAATGTCGACATTTACCATTTACTATGCGCGCTTGGAATTTTCAGGGCAGTTCTTGTTTGTTCATGGAAAGAGTTCGGTAGAGTTATAGGCATCTTCAATTTTTTCTCTCTATAAATTAGTTGGGCATCTCAGAAAACGCTCGACAGATGAAATCGAAATTTGTCATTACTTTTCGGAACAATATCTTTGAACCAAGTTCTAATTCACACTCTCATCTGAATTGTATTGTTGAAAGCAGTAATCTCAAGAAAAGTCTTGTGGGAAAAGGCGTAGCAGCGATGAGTGAATCCGGTACCTGGAGTAGTGACCGCTCCGACATTACTAACAGTTCGAAATAAAAAGTTAATGCAGTACCTACCTTATTGTCATTTTTGAAGGGGATTTTGAGATTTTCGTTCAATAAATCTTTTTTTTCAGTTGGTAGTTGTTTTTTCTCAATTTTGAGGATTGGTTTTCGAGACTGGATTCAAGTGTGTTAATTATTATCAATTTTAGGTCAATAAATGTCATGAAGTAAAAAAATTCCGAGTATGTTACCTTCTCCATTATATACAATGGCTAAAATTGCAACATTGATGCTAAGGAAACTTGTCCAAGTTGAACTGGGAATCAGAAATGATTTTCTGAATGAATTTTGTGTGAATGTTATGGAAATTCATATGTATATCCACTTTCTAGATGAAAAAATTCCTGTCTGAGGGTAACAGATTTGTTTTTTATGTAAATCCTTTAATTTTGAGGTTTTTTATCCAGGTTATTCAATTCACCTCCTATTCTTCGTAACTGATTTGAAATGTACAATGTACAAAAGCTTCATTATGCTATAAAAAGACGAGTTACATATGTCCTTAAACATTGACCAAAAGTTCATTTCATCGTGGAAAATGATGAAAACTGACATCTTCACAAGAAATTCGTTATCGAAGATTTGCTCGAAGGATACAAATTATGAAAACTTCACGAAGCTTTTCCCATTATCACGAAATAGATAAATATATTTTCAACTGATTAAGACATATATCTTATGAAAGATCTCATTGAAACAACAAAATATTCTCCGTTTCTCGATGTATACAAACATAAGTGCATTAACTTTTTATTTACAAAAATTGACACCAGGGGGCGTATCGCTTGTTTTGAATTCCCAATCACATACATATCATATCCTATTCCACACGTTAGCTTTTAAATGAAAATATTTATATTCAAAAAGTTATTCAGAGATCCATGGACACAAAACTGTCCTTCAGATCAAATAGATTAAATCGATCCATTGCAAGGAATTTCAAAGTTATTATATAATTACATATATGTAGGTAGGTATAATTATTTATATTCTCATATAAAATAGGGAATAAATTGAATTCCTTATATAACTACACAGTAACAAATACTTAATTAGTAATGTAAGATTACAATGGATTATAATATCTAACATAAAGATATAAATTTTTGAATCAAACACATTTTATGTATCTTACTCCTAGTCACAGTTCAAGAAACTTCAACGAATATCATAATTTTCCATGTTGACTCTAATAATAGCTTTCAGTACATTAAGCAGTTGCAAATTGAACAAAACAAAATGGCGTAATTATCACGTCATGTCTTCTTAGGCATTGCGCATGTCTGAAACTTCTATGGAAGTTACTTCTTAAAATGTCGGGATCAGTTTGAAGTGTTCTATGGAGACATTGACATTATAAAACAGTGACTTTATAGCTTTTCGGTTCAGTTTGTGATTACTATTGGAATTTTTCTATTGCGAGTTGCGACGGATATGTGAGTATGAATATGAATTTCTATAATTTTTCCTCTTTCATTTTCTAATTACGACTAATTTTAATATCCTGTAGAGGTAATATAGAATATAACCGAAATCCCCAATAAAATTCTATCCCGGCATTTCCAAGGGAAGCGCGGTTTCAATGTGCAATCCTGAAACAACATACAGAGTGAGTCTTTGAGAATATGAATTTCTATAATTTTTCCTCTTTCATTTTCTAATTACGACTAATTTTCAATATCTTGTAGAGGTAATATAGAATATAACCGAAATCTCCAAATAAATTCTTTCCCGGCATTTCCAAGGGAAGCGCGGTTTCAATGTGCAATCCTGAAACAACACACATGGTGAGTCTTTGTGTACGAAACGTACAATAAACACCCACTGTGTAAGTCGGCCAGGTGAGACAAAGGATTGCAATAGTTTGTTTTAATATCTAACATTTCTTAATCCAACTGCAGCAATTTTGCAAGTAAAGAAAAATGTACTGAATATGCAAAATGGAAGTCGATTTCGATTATGTGGTCTTGACGTCATTATACAATTTGACTATATACAGTTTGTTAGATTAGGAAATAAACGTTCATTATCAAGTGATCCGCATTATCAATCTCAATCCTCGAGTCCCTAAGTTTTCACCAACCCAGAACTCTTAGAACTTGAGGTACAATTGAGATTCCACCCCAACAATTTGACTCGTACAAATATTTCAACAGTAGATTCTTGAGATCAAAGTAAACATTTTTTCCTCTACCATTTTTCCAAATTGGCTCGGTTTAAAAGATACAGGCTGTTGAAAAACCATAAGAAAAGTTATTTTTAGTGTTATCTCACAAACTGTTTTTAGATTAAATGAATTTCGGAATATAGTGTTTCATTTATCTGATGATATTAACCACGTCTTCCAGTTCTCTCATTATGACCATAATAGAATAGAATTTCATTACTCCTCCAAGACATACAAGTATGTAAAGGATGATATAATGAAAAGAACAGATACTATTCCCTACAAAAGATATTATCCCCTAAGAATTCTAGTTCTAGTTTATCTGAGCGTACATCTTGAACATGGGACGAATTCAATTCTCCGTTTTCGAATTAGGATGGAAATAAATTGTATTATAAAGCATATGGCGAAGGAAAGTATTGAATAATAACACAAGTGTCTTAACTAATTGTGCGATATTTTCGAAACGACTTGAGATATTCGAACGAGATTTGACGAGAAGGCACGCCTCATTACGTTGGACAACTCGTCTTCAGCAACAAGGTACAGTTGCTCCCTTGTTTTCCACCTACCTCTAGGATGCACCACGTTTTAGTCAAAAATGACAGATCGAAAAATCAAGTTTTCTAATTGTTTCATGAAAATGCAGCAGAAATTCAGAACACAATTATTTATAACAATAGATATCATCACGAGAAAAAAGCTTTTCAAATCACAAAAATTTTTGAAGATACCATCTCCAGCTAGGATATAAGGGTTCAGTCTTTTCTTTATCTAGAATGTTTGGTAAACAAAGTATTTCCGAACGTGGTACTATAGAACATTGCCGATTTCAGAGTGAATATGTTTACAATGTTTAGAAAACTGTGTACCACTCGAAAGCTTGTAACTCTTCACATGAAACTCTGAGAAAAGCAAACGATTTTCTCAATGAAAACCGCCAAAAATTCAGTATTACTTATTCAATAATCAAATACCAATCATTAGGTTCATTATTTTCTCTAATCCTTTCTTTCAAAAATAAGCTACCTCGCTTTGTCAACTACTATTAGTGTTATATAGAGTTTCTCGATCTAGGTATGACCGCATAAGTGTTCTATGCATTCAAGTAAAATTGATTCTCAAATACTTCTCGGAATTCTTAATTTTCCTTAGAAACTTAGGCATATTCGTGATTCCGAAAGGGTGTGTTTTCTACCTGCTACTCTTATCTTCGGACAATTTTTCATTCATTGCTGTCATATTTGTATTCTAATGTAGACAACATTCTTCATTTATGGCTGTCGAAAAATATTTTAAAAGGAAGTTTGATTATATATTTCTTATCTACATTTATCTGTTAGGATTTGAGAGAAATATTATAAATAAAAGAACTAAGCAGGTATATACTGAAGAATTGCTCAGAAAATATATTTTCCATTCTAGGGGCGGTATATTTCGATGACTTCAGAGAAATAATACTTTGAAGTGGTACCGATTCCACATATGTGATGAGAATAAAAAACTCATTCTTAATAACTGTAATGACATATTTTAAAAAAATATATTAATCTAACTTTTTTATTGCATGAGAAGAATATGTTTTATTTTTGGCTCACATGACGGACATTAAATCAATATTCAATTTTATTCCTGTCAAAAATTGCCGGAAAAAAATGAATAGCATGGATAGTGAGCACTGTGAGCAATAAAAACATGTCGAATATTGTTGAAAAAAAAAAGGTAGGGAAAATTTGTACTAGGATTCATTTACCGCGTTCGGCAATACCATCCGAGAGCGGACGAATATTTTAGTCACGTGACAACAGATCATAGGTTATCATAGGAATCCTTTGTTCAATAGAACGTTTATCCTGCATCTGGATACAGTAAACGAACGATTCATACCAATCCGAAATGTCTGAGGTAATTGCCGAACGCGGTAATTGATCAGAATGATGGCAATAGCCCATAAAGTCCTAATTAACTAGTTTTAGGTATATACAGCTTTTTCAGATAAATTTTTAATGTCGACATTTACTATGCGCCTTTGGAGTTTTCAGGGTAGTTCTAGTTTGTTCATGGAAAGAGTTCGGCAGAGTTTTAGGCATCTTCAGTTTAATCGGTTTTCTTTCTTCGGTACATGGATGACCGCTCCGATTATGAGTTTGAATAAGCGCGTTATTAAGATTTCATCGACACATGAACCTGATAGTGGACCAAATTATCACGTCATTTCTTCTTAGGCATTGCGCATGTCTGAAACTTTTATGGAAGTTACTTCGTAAAATGTTGGGATCAGTTTGAAGAGTTCTATCGAGACATTGACATTATGAAACAGTGACTTTATAGCTTTTCGGTTCAGTTTGTGATTACTATTGGAATTTTTCTATTGCGAGTTGCGACGGATATGTGAGTATGAATATGAATTTCTATAATTTTTCCTCTTTCATTTTCTAATTACGACTAATTTTGATATCCTGTAGAGGTAATATAGAATATAACCGAAATCTCCAAATAAATTCTATCCCGGCATTTCCAAGGGAAGTGCGGTTTCAATGTGCGATCCTGAAACAACATACAAGGTGAGTCTTTGTGTACGAAACGTACAATAAATACCCAAAATTAGATATATCAAAAATTCATAAACTCAATTCAACCAAATATTTCCATTCGAAATTATTTAGATCATTCTCTCTTTCATAATTGTTATTTCATGTGTAAGTCGGCCAGGTGAGACAAAGGATTGCAATATTTTTTTTTAATATCTAACATTCTCTAATCCAACTGCAGCAATTTTGCAAGTAAAGAAAAATGTACTGAATATGCAAAATGTAAGTCGATTTCGATTATGTGGTCTTGACGTCATTATACAATTTTACCATATATAGTTTGTTAGATTAGGAAATAAACGTTCATTATCAAGTGATCCGCATTATCAATCTCAATCCGCGAGTCCCTAAGTTTTCACCAACCCAGAACTCTTAGAACTTGGGGTACAATTGAGATACCACCCCAACACTTTGACTCGTACAAATATTTCAACAGTAGATTCTTGAGATCAAAGTAAACATTTTTTCCTCTACAATTTTTCCAAATTGGCTCGGTTTAAAAGATACAGGCTGTTGAAAAACCATAAGAAAAGTTATTTTTAGTGCTATCTCACAAACTTTTTTTGGATTAAATGAATTTCGGAATATAGTGTTTCATTTATCTGATGATATTAACCACGTCTTCCAGTTTTCTCATTATGACCATAATAGAATAGAATTTCATTACTCCTTCAAGACATACAAGTATGTAAAGGGTGATATAATGAAAAAAACAGATACTATTCCCCACAAAAGATATTATCCCCTAAGAATTCTAGTTCTAGTTTATCTGAGCGTACATCTCAAAAATGGGACGAATTCAATTCTCCGTTTTCGAATTAGGATGGAAATAAATTGTATTATAAAGCATATGGCGAAGGAAAGTATTGAATAATAACACAAGTGTCTTAACTAATTGTGCGATATTTTCGAAACGACTTGAGATATTCGAGATTTGACGAGAAGGCACACCTCATTACGTTGGACAACTCGTCTTCAGCAACTAGGTACCTCCCTTGTTTTGTACCTACCTCTAGGATGCACCACGTTTTAGTCAAAAATGACAGATCGAAAAATCAAGTTTTCTAATTGTTTCATGAAAATGCAGCAGAAATTCAGATTACAATTATTTATAACAATAGATATCATCACAAGAAAAATCTAGAGTGTTTGGTAAACAAAGTATTTCCGAACGTGGTACTATAGAACATTGCCGATTTCAAATAACTCAGAGTGAATATGTTTACAATGTTTAGAAAACTGTGTACCACTCGAAAGCTAGTAACTCTTCACATAAAACTCTGATAAAAGCAAACGATTTCCCGATGAAAACCGCCAAAAATTCAGTATTACTTATTCAATAATCAAATACCAATCATTAGGTTCATTATTTTCTCTAATCCTCTCTTTCAAAAATTAGCTGCCTCGCTTTGTTAACTACTATTAGTGTTATAAACTACTATTAGTGTTATATAAAGAGTTTCTCGATCTAGGTATGACCGCATATGTGTTCTATGCATTCAAGTGAAATTGATTCTAAAATACTTCTAGTCCGGGAGGCAGGGCCTTTTTTTTCAAGGAATTTCATCCCGGCTGAATTTAATACTTTAGGTTGTAGTCACATTGCAAATGACGAAACCAACCGTCAGCTGGTCAAGTAGCGGTGGGTGCGCGCGTGGGAGGCGGCGGAACTTGGGAAAAAATGCAAAATTTCAAGTGATTTATCCCGGCTGAAATTTTTTATATGTAATATTAATATTGAATAGAAACAAAATAGTGAAGTCAGCCGATAGGCGGAGGGTGGAAAATACGTCAGTCGAGCGCGTGAACTGGGGAAAAAAATTTGAAAATCAAGTTATTTCATCCCGAATGAAAACACCTCCATATGATTCCTTACATATATCGAAATATAAAAATGACCGTCAGCTGCGTGTCTAGCGGGGGAAAGACCGTCAGTCAGATCATTGAAAATTCCGCGCGCCGTATAAATGCATGAGCGCGCTCATACATTTTTGCTCTGACTGACGGTCTTTCCCCCGCTAGACACGCAGCTGACGGTCATTTTTATATTTCCATATATGTAAGAAATCATATGGAGGTGTTTTCATTCGGGATGAAATCACTTGACTCTCAAATTTTTTCCCCAAGTTCACGTGCTCGACTGACGTATTTTACACCCTCCGCCGATCGGCTGACTATGTTTCTGATTAATATCAATATTACATATAGAAAATTTCAGCCCTGATAAAATCACTTGGAATTTTGCATTTGGCAGTTCCGCCATCTCCCACGCCCGCACCCACCACACTTATTTTCAAAGAAGCACTCGTTGAATTTTTAATGGACGATTGGTTAAATGATCACATGGCATCGTAGATTGGGAATAAAACAGTTTTCGTAAACTATATGGAATGCCACAAATATGAAGTTGAACAAGGTAAAATTCAACGATCATCGGATCCATTGTTAACGTGTCCAGGTCACGAAGAAGCAGAGATGGTTTTCCATGTCTGTCACTTGAAATCTGATGTTCATGTAACTCCATATGATTTCTTACATATATGGAAATATAAAAATGACCGTCAGCTGCATGTCTAGCGGGGGAAAGACCGTCAGTCAGAGCAAAAATGTATGAGCGCGTCCATGCATTTATACGGCGCGCGGAATTTTCAATGGTCTGACTGATGTCTTTTTTCTCATAAGTTAATAAAGCCTACGGATATTTTAACATTTATATTTATTGAAACTATGATTTCGATCAATATCAAATGGGTTTGTTACGATTAACCCATGATACTTGTAGGTAAAGCAGCAACATCATATAACATACTTAATTATAGTATAGTATATTTATTCCATTTCTACAATTAATTTACTTATCACAGATATGTCAAAATAAAATAGAAACATGTCAAATCAACAACAAAAAAATATATCTCAGGAGCAATTTTTTTTTTCTAAATTTTCTCTAAATTCTTCCAAGTTATAAGGTTAACACTGAAGTATGTAGCTGTAGCTGTGAATCCTTCTCCGAAAAAGGTCAAACTGATCGATGCCTTGCAAATTTCTTGGTAAGCCATTGAATAATTTCATCGCTACATAATGGACATTTTTCTCCCTTAAAGTTGAGGAGTGTATGGGATAAAAGTAAGGTTCAGTTCTTCTTGTGTTATTACCATTCTTACAGTCCTCAAAGTAATACTGGTGCTTGTGGAGAAATAGAAGTAGTCTTATATGTAGAGACCATAAACTGTCAGAATGTTGTTTTTTCTAAAGTGACCCCGAGACGATTCTCTGTGTCCAAGTGATAGTATAGATCTTATTGCACATATGCAATTAATCATTCATATTTTTATTAATTCGTTATCAACATAATCAACATTCAAATAAATCGGTAGGTACAGGTAAATGTGCTTGGCTCCAAAGGTGGACGATGTATGCCGTTCGAAAGCAATGTTGGTTCAGTTCAGCCTTAGAGGGCGGGAATAACAATCCGTCAATTTTTTTTTCCAAGTTAAGTGGATTTCAATCATCTTAACTGCCGTATGCTCTATTGAATGTTTACACATGAGCAGTGTTAATATCATCAAATTCTGTAAATCCATATATTCTACAAAAATAGCATTCCAAGTACAGTAGAATCCGCTTATAATGACATTGAGGGGAAATGAAAAACACGTCATAATAACCGGAAGTCACAAAAAGCAAAATTGATGATATATTTTATGGATTCAATTCGAGAGAAAAAACGACAAATTATATGTTTCGTTTATTGAAAAAATTTAAAATTATCAGCTTCTTTCACAAAAACAACTAAATATGAAGAACTTTTTCGTTTAAAAAAAAATCAGATATATCTCGTATCCTATCAAACCTCGTCGCATGAAAAGGGGTGGGGTGGCTTGAGAAAACGATCGAGATGTCACTATAACCGGAGAAATTTTCTACAAATAACGTTGTTGTATCTGAAATCATGTCATTGTAAGCGACATGTCATTATAAGCGAAGTTATTAAATCCGAATCCTGTTGAAAGGAGTTTTGAATGAAACCAAACTTAACAGTGCAATTGCGTCATCATAAGCGATTGGTCAATATATCCGGCGTCATAATAATCGGATTCTACTGTATGTGAACAATTGATCGAGGTTACAATTGGGAATTTGTGAAAAGTCACTCACTGCTTGGATGTACGTTGGAAACTTCCGGAGAATTTCAAACGTTTTTTTTTTGCCTTTACGGTAAAATGCTGAGTTGAAATTGTATCCACTGAAGGCATGAAATCCTGGCAATACAGAGCACAAATTTGGACCCGATGATGCAAACAATTTGATGACATCAATGAATGTCTGAATATTGCCGGTCCAACATGCATCGAGATTTGGACGTTCTTCTCGATGAAATTCATATTTCCCAACATAATGATCAATATATCTGTATCAGAACATCGCATTGTTACATGAACATCAGATTTCAAGTGACAGACATGGAAAACCATCTCTGCTTCTTCGTTACCTGGACACGTTAACAATGGATCCGATGATCGTTGAATTTTACCTTCTTCAACTTCATATTTGTGGCATTCCATATAGTTTACGAAAACTGTTTTATTCCCAATCCACGATGCCATGTGATCATTTAACCAATCGTCCATTAAAAATTCAACGAGCGCTTCTTTGAAAATAAATGTGGTGGGTGCGGGCGTGGGAGACGGCGGAACTTGGGAAAAAATGCAAAATTTCAAGTGATTTTATCAGGGCTGAAATTTTCTATATGTAATATTGATGTTAATCAGAAACATGATAGTGAAGTCAGCCGATCGGCGGAGGATGTAAAATACGTCAGTCGAGCACGTGAACTAGGGAAAAAAATTTGAAAGTCAAGTGATTTAATCCCGAATGAAAACACCACCATATGATTCCTTACATATATCGAAATATAAAAATGACCGTCAGCTGCGTGTCTAGCGGGGGAAAGACCGTCAGTCAGATCATTGAAAATTCCGCGCGCCGTATAAATGCATGGACGCGCTCATACATTTTTGCTCTGACTGACGGTCTTTCCCCCGCTTGACACGCAGCTGACGGTCATTTTTATATTTCGATATATGTAAGGAATCATATGGAGGTGTTTTCAAATATGAAGTTGAACAAGGTAAAATTCAACGATCATCGGATCCATTGTTAACGTGTCCAGGTCACGAAGAAGCAGAGATGGTTTTCCATGTCTGTCACTTGAAATCTGATGTTCATGTAACTCCATATGATTTCTTACATATATGGAAATATAAAAATGACCGTCAGCTGCATGTCTAGAGGGGGAAAGACCGTCAGTCAGAGCAAAAATGTATGAGCGCGTCCATGCATTTATACGGCGCGCGGAATTTTCAATGATCTGACTGACGGTCTTTCCCCCGCTAGACACGCAGCTGACGGTCATTTTTATATTTCGATATATGTAAGGAATCATATGGAGGTGTTTTCATTCGGGATGAAATCACTTGATTTCCCAATTTTTTTCCCCTGTTCACGCGCTCGACTGACGTATTTTCCACCCTCCGCCTATCGGCTGACTTCACTATTTTGTTTCTATTTAACATTAATATTACATATAAAAAATTTCAGCCGGGATAAAATCACTTGAAATTTTGCATTTTTTCCTAAGTTCCGCCGCCTCCCACGCCCGCACCCACCGATGGTATTGAAGCTGACGGTCGGTTTCGTCATTTGCAATGTGACTACAACCTACAGTATTAAATTCAGCCGGGATGAAATTCCTTGAAAAAAAAGCCCCTGCCTCCCGGACTATTCTCGGAATTCTTAATTTTCCTTAGAAACTTAGGCATATTCGTGATTCCGAGAGGGTGTGTTTTCTACCTGCTACTCTTATCTTCGGACAATTTTTCATTCATTGCTGTCATATTTGTATTCTAATGTAGACAATATTCTTCTTTTATGGCTGTCGAAAAATATTTTAAAAGGAAGTTTGATTATATATTTCTTATCTACATTTATCTGTTAGGATTTTAAGAAATATTATAAATGAAAGAACTAAGCAGGTATATACTGAAGAATTGCTTAGAAAATATATTTTCCATTCTAGGGGCGTTATATTTCGATGACTTCAGAGAAATAATACTTTGAAGTGGTACCGATTCCACATATGTGATGAGAATAAAAAACTCATTCTTAATAACTGTAATGACATATTTTTAAAAAATATATTAATATAACTTTTTTATTGCATGAGACGAATATGTTTTACTACGCTCCTTTGGAATTTTCAGGGTAGTTCTAGTTTGTTCATGGAAAGAGTTCGGCAGAGTTTTAGGCATCTTCAATTTAATCGGTTTTCTTTCTTCGGTACCTGGATGACCGCTCCGATTATGAGTTTGAATAAGCGCGTTATGATAATTTCATCGACACATGAACCTGATAGTGGACCAAATGAAATGAGAAATGATGAGTATGAATCACATGCATATCATATCCTTTCTCATTTTCATCGAGAACATGTTAGCTTTCAAATGAAAATATTTATATTCAAAAAGTTATTGAGAAATCCATGGACACTAAACAGTCCTCCAAATCGAATAAATCGAAGAAATTACATAAGAATTATATAATTATTATGCATAATCATTCATATTCTCATAGAGTATAAAAAATAATTAAATTTCTGCAATTTCCTTATATAACTACACAGTAACAAATACTTAATTAGTAATGTAAGATTACAATGGATTATAATATTTGACATAAAAATATAAATATTTTTGAATCATATATATTTTATGTTTACTCTTTACTCCTAGTCCAGAAAATTCGAAGAATATCATTATATTCCATGTGACTCTAAGCATAGCTTTCAGTACATTTAGCAGTAGCAAATTGAACACAACAAAATGGCGTCATTATCATGTCATGTCTTCTTACGCATTGCCCATGTCTGAAAATCCTATATAAAGTTACTGCCTAAAATGTCAGGATCAGTTTGAAGTATTCTTTCGGGACTTTGACATTACAAAACTGTGATTTTATATCCTATCGTTGTAGTTTGTGATTACTAGTGGAATTTTTCTATTGCAACGGATGTGTGAGTATAATTATGAAGTCTTATATTTTATCTTCTTTTATTTTCCAATAACGCCGTAATTACTTTGTATATTATTCTAATACTACTAATATCAAACCCTGTTCTTAATTTGCTAATATAATTTAGCAGATTTCGTAAAAATTTATTTGACAACTGCAAATGACAGTTATTGTCATTTCAAAATTGATTGAATCCCCATTCTCCCATCTATAACTAAGCGAGGAACAGATCAGATGAAAAGTGTTTAGTGACTACTGTCTTGTTTCTGTGCACTCCGTTCTAATGAAAGTATTTGTGTATTCGTGACAGAAAATTTGGAAATTTTGTGAAATTCTTCACTAACGTGCTAAATCAATAATAGGTACTTCTCGATATGTTGATGCTCAAATCTTCTGATAAAACTTTCCTCACGCTGATTTACCTAGCCTGATTACTTATGATGTCTTCCATAATCATAAATTTTCTCATTTCTTTCTTGTCTCCAATGTTAATTCTTCAATTTGACTCTCATATGGTTGTTATCTGTATTATTCAAATTCTTGCATTATATATACGTGAATCATGGAATTTATTATAACTATTTCCTTCCCATTTCATTTATCTCTCAATAAAAAAATTTGTTCAATTTGCCAAAATCAAAACTTCAGTGACTATGATATATACGCACATTGATTTTCCATTCAAAAACAATAACTGAACAAAAGAATTCTTTCAGCCGAGCCGAGATACCTCTTCTCTTGAGATTTTGTGAGTGCTATTATTGTTACACCATTTTTACGTTAATTGACTCGGCTTACAACTTTGAACTGAAATGAGACGGGTCACAACAAAAATTTTGTGAATTTTATTAGTGAGTGTTTGAACTTATATTCATTCATTTTGAACTGGTGTCTTGGGCTGTCCTCGGATCGAACGTATCGTAATAAATTATACCTATCATGAAAATCGGTCACGTAATAATAATTGAATTTTTCGCGGTATAATTCAGAAATCGGGGAGTAATTCTATAGTTTAATTTATGGCGAAACTAACAAAGCAATCTATATTGGCCGTAGGATGATTCATCCTTGTGCATTGGAGTAAATGGTGATACCAAGGTATGATTTGTAGACAATGTTATACCGCATGAACTCAAAAATAAAATTCTGGTTATAGGCGCTACTGTGGGAATCATTATAATCGATTCTAAATCTTTTTTGTTTGTTTATAATCCGAAATTTGCACAATGGAAGAATCCCATGTTTACAGGTGATGTTGATTTTTTATTATTTATGTATTGTTGGAAATTCGAATTTCTAGCTGCTATCAAAACCAGTAAGCGCGACCGTTGACACTTGCCAATAAGTCAACTCGCGAGCCAATGAAAATCGTACTAGTGGCGGTCTTCTATAGGTACTAAGGTAGCCAATGATCATAAAGAGTGTGGGGACCTGCCAATCACTTGCCTCGCGCTGCTAGTGATGGAGTGGATGAATGAGAAAGTTACCTCATTATGCATAACATAATGTTATTATGTCGTTCAAAAGATTACAAAGTAAGGATCGAAAGAATGGCTCAATTGGCTATTGAAAATGGCGGTCAGTTTTGCAGTTGAGAAAGACTATGTGGATGTGGAGGGAAGAAACAAGAACTCTTTTTTGCAAGAACTGATTATCGCAGATGAGGAATGAAGCAATTCGTCAACATTGTGCGCCTATATGACATCACATACCTACATATGTAGACTTTTTTACATTACTTTTAATTCCTTATCAATCGACCACGTACCCGCACTAGTCCAACCTCAATTGAGAGGCACCTAAAGGCGGGATGTGATGTGATGTCACTGTCGGGTATGAGTCTCTGAGCCCACTCGTTCATCTTCTCTATATCCTTTTTGTTGAAAATTTTTTTGTCTCTTAGTTCTAATCTTAGGTTTCAGTACTTTTTTTTTATGTTTCGTTACGCTTCGACCCTGTGATCCAGCCTGCAGTATATCATGATGTGTTCCATGTCATCACGCCCTGTTTTGCACTCGCACTCTCCATCTGTGGGTCTCAATTTAAAGATGCTTAGGTAGGCTAACATGTGTCCATGCCCAGTCAACAACTGAGTTGCTTTGAATGTCGACCCGAGTCTCTCATTGCCTAGATCTCTAAAATTCTCTTGGCTCGTTCCAGAATCGCATCTTTTCATTCTTTTCAATCTGTTACGTCAATACCGTCCAATAAAAGCGCAGATCTACGTCTATCTACGAATCAGAGCAAAGTCTGCTCGCTCTCTTTCCTCCGAGATGTAATTCTGGAACTCTACATCTCATTGTCTCGCCTCTTTCCCACACAAGTTGCCATTCGTCAATCATGCTTCACATTTAAATATTTCGTTTTTCTTTCTTGTCTGCCGTGAAGAGGGGAGGGGGAATAGCAGAGTAGATTTCGTGCAGGAAGGTCATGCACCGATAATGTATTCTGTCTACAACAGGTTATTGAGAAAAGGGCAGCTAGAAACATAGAAACACATATAAAATTCGTGGACCTTTAAAAAGCGTATGATACCGTTGCAATTACAAAACTGTTGGAAGTACTGGAGCAGTCTAATATAAATCATACGTACATACAGGCATTGAAAGAACTATATATAGACTCAAAATCTAAGGTTGAATCAGGCAGATATGTTACCAAGGAGTTTTCAGTAACGAAAGGCAATGACAAGGATGCTGTATCTCACCAACCCTCTTCAAAATATACATATCCAAAGCTTTGAACAAAGCTGATTCTTTTCTTATTATTAATGATGTTTTCACTTTGTCCTCACCCAAATCAATCATCAGCTTGTCCTCTTTCAATCTGTTGGAACGAAAAACCATAATGTCCGTCTTCTTTCTATTCAAACTGAAATTGTTCCTTGATAGCCACGTTGGTATATAACTTCGCATTTCAGCTGCAGTTCACTTATATTACGTTCCGCTATTGAATATTTGGAATCATCCACAAAATTCGTCGACTCGGTATCTTCGATCGAATCTGCAACTTCACACATATCATTTATCATTAGGTCCTTTCGTTTGCATAAAAAGTGTAGCACTTTTCTACACTCAATGTCGATTTGATTTACACCAGTGTGAAGCAAATGTAGTTTATCTACAAAAAAGAGATGTAGATGTCCTCTACACTGGTGTAAATTCAATCAGCAAACGAATACTAAAATCGAGTGTAGAAAAGTGCTATCTCATGCAATGATAGCGAATTTCGTGAACACTTCGTAGAGGTTCTTGCGGCGATAGACTTCGTACTGGTTTCCACATCACACCACGAACATATGCTACCCTCAACAAGTCCACGTAATTCAAATCAATAAGAAATTCCAAAGTGAACAAACAATATTTGAGGTGAATTTCCTCCCAGAGAAATAATAAAGAAAAATTATAATGAATAATGGAGAAGAGAAAATATCGAACACCCACAATTCCATATTTTCCGAGATTTTCAATGAGAAAATCTTTATTCAGGCAATCAAATGCCTTAAATAGATCGATGAATAATCCTGAGACTAACATTCCTTTTTCCAGGAACTTCAAAATATTATTAGTGAATTGAAATATATAGCCGTTTGGGTGGACCGATTTTTCAAAAATCCATGTTGAGACGGATGGAAAAGATCATGAATATTGTAATATATCAGAAGTCTAGTCACCCTGCTAGCTCAAATACTTTCGAAAAACTATTCAACAGGCTTATAGGCCTATAGTTTTTCCAGTCCTCAGGATCCCCATACTTGAATATTGGAATTATCACCGATAGCTTCAGCTGCTCAGGAAACACCCCAAACCTTCACTATATGACACAATATTGAAGAGATAGCATCAACACTCAATTGAACAATTTTAACTGGAATTTCGCCAATTCCAGAACTTGAATTGCTTTTCAGTTTCCTAAATATCTCAACAATCTCCTCTATGGATAGATAGATATAGATTGATATATATTTATTTTGTTCGAAGTACACAACAAAATGTACAAGAAAAAACGTCAAACAAAGATACATTAAAGAGAAATCGACTTTTCAGCCTTACAAAAATCAAAGTATTCCTTAATATTATAGGGTTCACACCTCAAAATAAAAGAATTCAGTTTACACAGCAGTAGTTTCTCTGTATTTATATCACGAAATTGCCTTGGCAATGCATTAAACATTTTCATGCACATGTACATAGCATTATGCTGTGTCAAAGTGAACTTATGAGCTGGATAGAGATAACAGTCTATTTGCCTTGTCTTTACATTTTTATTTCGATATGGCTCAAAAATCTCCCGATGCTGAATTAAAAACTTGAGGGAACTGTACACGTACAATCCTGTTAAAGTATGAATATTGCAAGCCCGAAAAACACCCCTACACGACTGCCTGTATTTCATGTTCATAATAGATCTTAAAGCATACTTTTGTTTTACAAAAAGGCTGTCAGTGAAGGAACTGTTTCCCCAGCAAACGATACCATATGACAAATTAGATTGAAAAGCAGCATAGTAAAAAATCTTTAAGGTAGGCAGATCAACAGACTTCTTGAGAACATTAATGGCATATAAAGCCGAGTTCAATTTTTTATTTAAGTGATGTATATGTACATCCCATCTCAACTCACAATCTACATGAACACCAAGGAACCTGGTAGATTCCGAGATCTTCACTTGACTTCCATCCAGAAAAATTTCACTTGGGAATTGAAATTTTGACCTTGAAGAGTGAAAAACTACACATTCTGTTTTTTGTGCATTTAATTTAAGCTTGTTTGATGTGCACCAATTTTCAACACTTAAAAAGGCATTATTCAGTTCTTCATTCAATTGAGAGGCGTTACATAAGATCTTGATAATATTTGTGTCATCAACATAGATGATTGCATTCAACAATTGGTCAATATTGCGAGGTAAGTCGTTTATATATATAATGAACAATAAAGAGCCTAAAATGCTACCCTGAATTACTCCATTAATGATATCCTCATCTTCAGAAATAAAGCTTTTATCATCGATAGTAATAGAAAATTTTTTTTTTCGCCCTTGTAGGTAGCTTTGTATAAGTTTTAGTTGGTTATCCCTTATACCATATGCTTCAAGTTTACTTAATAGTCTACTATGGTCTACTGAATCGAAAGCTTTGGAAATATCCAGAAATAGGCCAACTGGAACCTCACCCTTTTCAATTGCTGTAATAACAGTTTGAGTCAATTCAAAAATTGCTGTACTTGTATTCTTGTTGTTCATAAAACCGTGTTGAGATGAGCAAAAGATGCCATATTTCTTGAAAAATTTAATAAGGCGATCAGATAGAACTTTCTCAAAGATTTTTGCAAAAGTTGTTATAATATTAATAGGTCGGTAGTTGTTAAAATCATCTTTACAGCCAGATTTATATAGTGGTGTTATCATTGATAGCTTCAAAGCAGATGGAAAAATACCAGATACAAATGCACAATTCATAATATACCTGATTGGCTGAACAATAAAGTGAATAGCCTTCTTTATTACAATGCTAGGAATTTGATCATAGCCTGATGAAAATGAGTTTTTCAATTGTTGCACTATGCTAAGAATTTCATTAGCTTCAATATCAAAAACAAAGAATGTCTTGTCTAGACGTCTCAACCCGCTTCCAACATCACGATGTGAAAAAGAAGCCGTACATCTAGAGGCGTTTACAAAATGTTCATTGAAGTCCCGTACTACCATTTGCGGGCAACCAGTTGGAAATATGCTTTGCCTAGGCTGATTTCTACCTGTTAGTGACTTTATTATTCCCCAAGTTGTCTTGGTTTTATTTCCGGAGGTTAGGATTCTGTCTCTGATTATCTTCTGCTTCAATTTTGTGATTTCAAAATCGTATTGCTTTTTACATACTTTATATTCTTTCTTCAACTCAGGTCTATGCTGTGAGATCACATATAAAACATCAAGCCTTTGCCTTAGGGCAACTATATGAGGATCAGATCTACACATAATCCTGTAGTCATTATTAATCGGATTACTACTAGATGATTTCACCGTCACTAGAGGAAATGAAGATTGAAACATTAGAATGAAATTACTAAAAAAGAAATTCCACATTTCATTTACCTCAGACTGTTCGAACTTATACAGATCTGACCAGTCAAAGGCTGACAACTCATCAACAAAATCATTCAAATTTACATCATTAAACTTCCTGATAACCCTCTTACTTGCATTTCTATGGTAACTGCCTTTTATATCAAAAGACACTATCTGTGCAGAATGATCAGATAGATGTGGCTGGACAACCTCAACATTACAGCCATCAACATCAGCAAAAACATTATCAAGACAGGCAGTTCCTCTAGTCGGTTCCTTAACTAACATTTTCAAATTAAAACTTTCAGTTATTGTCAACATGATGTTGGTGTTCTTATTATGTAGCTTGAGAAAATCAAAGTTAAAATCACCAGTGAGAACAAGTATATCACTCTTAGCGGCATTAATCAATATCAAAAGTTCATGGAGTTTTTCAAAAAAGATGTCAGGATCAGCAAGAGGTGCTGTGTTTGGTCTATAGACACATATAAGAACCAGTTTAAGGTTATCTTTTATGTAGCATTCAATCGCACAACATTCAATAATACCCAGAACAGTGAACCTTGCAATGTCTAACTTATCCTTACACTTATATCCTATTCTAGAATAAATCGCAATTCCACCATGTTTTCCTTCCTCTCTGCAGTGACTGGCCGCAATCTTATAGCCTGCGATACAGAAGTTCTCAAATTGTTCTCTGCTCTGCCAGTGTTCCGTTATTGCGAAGAAGTCCGGTTCATTTTCATTGACGAAGTAAAGAAGTCCATTATAAGCTGTATTCAAGCATTGTATATTAATATGAAATATTTTAATACCTTTTGATGAAAAGACTTTATTCGTTGTCGGATTAAATAGTGTTTGTTCCATTGATTCTTTTCCGAAAAAAGTTTCGAAAGTTGAAGTCTCTGATTAAGACTCCATCGGGCCAAAAACTCTTTTCCATGACTGCCCTATATTGTTCTTCATTTTCAACACCTACTGTAAATGAGGAATTATTTCCCTTCGTTTCCAACTTCTTAACTTCAATGGTCCTTGTATTTAAACCTTCCTGTAGGTAGTTTTCAATTACAGATACATCCACTTGCTTCCCTGATACTCTACCAACATAAATCCACCTCTTGCGGGCAACCCCGGCAAAGGCAGCCCCATATGATCTAGCACCATCACAAATGATCCCCCTTGGTCCTTGAGATTTCCTGCCTTTACGTTTTTTGACTTCAGTCCATTCAGTTGTTTGAGAATTATTTGATTGTGAGTCTGAAGATGAAATTTGTTTATTTTTCGCACCTTCTTTCACATCGGAATTGTAGGTTAGGTCAGATCTATTTATGACAGCTCCCTCAACCACAGAACTATATGTCGACGTTGTTGATTTTTCATCACGATCAGAAGGAAGTTTTTTTGTGTGCGATCCATGTTTTGTTACAAGTGTTTCAGCTTTTTTTTTGCTTCCCCACAATCTTTCGTTCTTTCTTCCATAACCTTAATTTTTTCGTTCAACAGTGCATTATTTTCAATCAGAATTAGATTTTTACTTTGTACCTCGGCCAGAAGTTTTTCCAGAAATTCATTTCTCACTCTCAGGATTTCCAGCTCGATATTCGTATCACTTTCTGAAGAAATTTCGTCCATATTTCCCGATGCAACATGTACACAAACCGCAGATATCTTGTTCGCGGACAGTGTCAGGCACGCAGGGTGAAATTTATTCATACATTTAATGCACTTCGCATAAACAACCACTTTTCTAGCGCATTGATAACAAATAGTCTCATCTTTCGCGTAATCTTTAACGATTTTATCTCCGTGTTCCGAAGACTCAACTCCACTTTCCGCCATCTTGACATAACATGATATGGTAAAGGGCTTCACGTAAAAAGATGTATTGGTTTCAATATTGCAAGCAAATTTTGAATTATTGAGATTTTTCATCATGTTCGGGATCAATTGAACCAATAATTCATTGTAATCATCCGCTGTTTCCTGAGGTGATTTAGAAGTTGTATTTTCAAAACTGCCTTCATTCCTAATTTCATTGCATATTTTCCACATGGCTTTAGTCTTATTATCCGAGGTTTTAATTTCTAGCATCAATGAGTATCCAGTGTAATATATTTCAAGGGAAAATGTATATTGAAAATATTTATGAAGTCATTCGAGAAGCTTTGCCATTGCTTATTATCCTGGAAGCTGATGACGTTTTGTTTATTTGTTGAAGCACTGGAACCGACTGGTGACGCTTGAAGAAAATCCTATTAACAGCTACTCCTTCCGGCCAAAAATCTGCACTCATGGCATCCTGCAAATATTCTGCCGGAAATGGAACTTTGAATGATGAATATATCTCCGGTTGCCTTGATTTCAATTTTTCACATTTAAAGTCTGGTATATGCGGTTTGAAAAAATCACACAGCTTATTCTCTGTAGTGTCAGGATTTAGTCGGAATACATGAATGTATGACATTATCATTTTAGGTACCACTGAGTTAGTTTTCTGAGTACCAATTATTGGTTTTGGGGATTTTCTTGTTGCGCTTGTATTGCTTTGGTGACTCTTTGGAGCGAATGTATCCAGTATGATGTTGTTCGTTTTCCTCTTCTTCTTCACTACCACATTCCATTTTGACTATCAAACAATATAGCATATGTATGAGTTTTAACAAAGGTAAGTGAATGAGGTACCTCATAAGCCCGTTAATTGAAAACACACAACTCATAATAACAGTTTTATGATTTTCAATTTGAAGCGCGAAATCAGAATACTCTTCCTTGTATTTAATATAAATATCGACAAGAAAATGAACATCCTGAGGGACAAAACATGAGTAAGACGTTGATTGTTCCTTTTCTTATCGAATAATTATCGATGTTCAGAAAATACTCTTTCCAATTACTTTATCCTAATTTTTTTTTTCTTTACAGAATGGACGCTTTCCTGTTTAACGCCTTCGGAATTAGTTCCGAACCACTTGGCCAACTCAGTAGAAAGGACATCGAAAAGAATTTGGGTTTGGAAGAAGACAAAATTTTTGCTGACTCGAACAAGATCTATCAACCTGATTCATCTTTGTCTAAAAACTCCGGAGTGAGATTCGAATCACAGCAATCAGCTTCCCAACTCAGCGAAAAGGTTTTGTGTTCGGAAAAAGCCAAAGTCTCTACCGAATCTTACAAAATGAACCAATATGATTATTCATTGTATGATGACATCTTCGGAATGAGTTTAGCATCTCAGCAATCAATACCCCAACTAAGCAATGAGGAAATGGAAATGATTTGTTGTCTGGAAGAAGCCAAAACCTCTGTTGATTCGAACAAGATCAATCAACCTGCTTCTTCCTTGACTAACACTTTCGGGAAGAATCTCGGATCACAGCAATCAACTCCTCATCTCAGCGATGAGGAATTCGAAAGGATTTTGTGTGTGGAGAAAGCCAAAATTTTTGCCGAATCGAACAAAAAACAATCTGATTATTCATTTTCTGACATCTTAGGAAAAACTTCAGAACCTCAGCCATCACCACAACAACACAGCAATGAGGAATTGGAAATGATTGTGCGTCTGGCAGAAGCTAAAATCTTCGCTGACTCGAACAAGATCTGTCAGCCTGATTCTTCCTTGTCTTACAACTCCGGAATGGGATTCGAATCACAGGAACTCAGCGAAAAGGTTTTGTGTTCGGAAAAAGCCTCTGCCCAAACGAATAAAATGTACCAATATGATTATTCATTGTCTGATGACATCTTCGGAATGAGTTTAGAATCTCAGCAATCAATACCCCAACTAAGCAATGAGGAAATGGAAATGATTTGTTGTCTGGAAGAAGCCAAAACCTCTGTTGATTCGAACAAGATCAATCAACCTGCTTCTTCCTTGACTAACACTTTCGGGAAGAATCTCGGATCACAGCAATCAACTCCTCATCTCAGCGATGAGGAATTCGAAAGAATTTTGTGTGTGGAGAAAGCCAAAGTATCTGCCGAAGGGAACAGAATGAATCAATCTGATTATTCATTGTTTGACATCTTCGGAATAACTTCAGAACTTCAGCCATCACCACAACAACTCAGCAATGAGGAATTGGAAATGATTTTGCGTCTGGAAGAAACCAAAAGCTTTGCTGAATCGAACAATATCAATCAACCTGATTTTTCCTTGTCTAATAAACACGGAGTGAGTTTCGAATCAGAGCAATCATTTTCCCAACACTGCGAAAAGGTTTTGTGTTCGGAAAAAGCCAAAGTCTCTTCCGCATCGAACAACTTCGACAACTTCGGAATGATTCATGGTCAACTCACTGATGTCGAATTTGAAAGGATTTTGGGATTGGGTGAATCAAATGTCTCTGCCGAATCGGCCACGCAGATAAATCGATCTCATTCCGACCAATATATGACGGATTGGAATTCGCTTTTTGAGCAGGAGCCAATAGAAATAGATGATATGTTTAATGGACATAGTTCCCATCAAGCACCGGACACTCAACTCCGAAATTCGATTATTTCACCAGATTCGGGCATCTGTGATGAAGGATTAGCGGAATCCGATTCATCTTCATCAACTCCACCTACCTATTCCCAAATTTTCGAAGTGAAAGATCAATGTTTACAACAGAAGGAATGTTACCGAACATCGGTACCCAAGTCCACACCCTACGTCTTCAAAACGAATTCGGGTTTATGGAAAAATCGCAATTACGAAATAGTTGAAAGTGTGAGGCCAACAAGTATGATACCAAAAAGGTGAGTGATTTCTACCATATACTACCACTTATATTCAAAACAAAATATATGCAGGTCGTTCCACACTTCGCGCCACCTGACGATTAATGTTCATTTTCTAACTGATGATTATTCTAACCGAAAATTGTGTATAACATGCATTTTCGAATCAGATACGTGGAAAATGCTTTGTTGGACAATTCAAGCAGATAACGTCATTCTTAAAACATAATAATTTTTTGTTAATTGAAACTTGATATAAATCCGAAATAAATTGAATATATATAAATATATATATCAAAACAATTGAAGAATTTTGGTAGACCCGTAATGATACTTCTTTAACGTATTTTCGGAATTGCATGAACAATTCTTTCAGTTTTGTTTTAGTAATCATATTTTTTTATCACGAAATTTCGAAGAGACTTCAAAATTTTCACCAAAGCCGCAATATAGCGGTTCATTCCAGAAATAATACAGAGAATAACGAATTTATATTTTTGCAGTGACGTTATCAAGCCAAAAGTGAGAATAAGAGAAGGTGTCCGGAAACTGCAAAAACAGAAGGTAAGTTTTGTACTATTATTAGGTATGAATTCAATTATTATTCTTATTCGTGTGTTTCTGCTGACTGAGGTTCTACACGAAAGTTATTTCAACTCTAATTCATATTTTCAGAACTACAAGAAACATAAATCTTAACTTTTACTAAGTATGAATAAAAGATAAATTTTTAATGGGAAATAAACAATAAAAAATTTGTCGGCAGATAGAAATTCAATTTCAATGGAAAGCTCCGAAACATTCATCTATACAGCGGGTATTGAAATTTTTTTAATTCAAATATATAAAATAGAACTCATCAAAATATCTAAATAATTTAACTAAAAATCACCTATATGAATCACTCAAGATGCCGAAGCTAGCATTCCTCTCACTTCTAGACTACTTTGTGTAGGTTGTAATTGATATCGATTCTCGTTCATTTGTTGCGAGATGCCTGTTACAATCATAAAATATTTGGGAAATTTGTTGCATAGTAAAAGGAGGGATAAACAACGTGGAAATATTGTGACAGGATATAGTGATATTAGTGCTTCCGTACCTTTACTCCATTTTTGACGCCTTGCGAGAGTGTGCAGACATCTAAATTATATGCATTTTCAACTGCTGAAATGAGAACAAACACGCGAACATCCAAAGTTGCCATTTAATTTCATTTCCAATCATAAACCATACACCCAGCATTGTTCTAAGCGAATCCATATTTCAGATTCAATCATAGGGAGAATATTTTTATTATTTTCATAATGAAATGAAATAATTATTGTCGATAATGCAGATCACAGACGGATGTATTTTATGGAGGTTTATTCCAACTTCGTCATTTTGACTGTTTTGCATGAGCAGGTGATTTTAAGGGAAACAGTTTATTTCATTCTTCTTTAAATTCTGCTGTGAAAAGAGAAACACTAACCTTGTAGTTATATATAAGAAATTTAGTATAGATTCTCCACGAGTATATGGGGGGTGTTCGAATTTGAGTAGAGATCTCGTTCACACTTCTTTGAGTTATCAATCGAGGGTTCGATCCTGTTTGGGATAATCTTCCGGACTGTACAAATCAAAAACAATAACGATTCACATTATGGCTTGATCAACTGAGACATAGAGAATATACGGAAAGAATATCTGCATTCTTGGAAGTTGGAAACACGAATCTAATTAAATACGAAATGGTGGAGAAAGAAAATGGTTGTCGAATAATGTACTTTAATCATTATTACACGCACGACGTATCAGAGAATCTTTGGAAACGAAGCTCTTTGTAGACAAGTACCGGGTACTAGATGTACCTATGCATCTGAACATTTTCATTTTTATTTACTCGTCATTCGAATTGACGCGTCCTTCATCAAGTTTTAGGTTTTCATTTTTATAAATAATAAAATGAATTTCCTTGGAATTTTCAGGTATTCAAGTGTTCCAAATGCGAATTCTCTTCATACTTCAGGGATATTCTGGACCAGCATATCCACAGAACACATTTACAACCAAATCAAGAGTAAGTAGAGAACAATTCAGAATTCAAAATTTATAATATGTAGTACCTAACTATTTTATACACTTTATGTGAAAGAAATTCAACAGGTGAAAATAATTAGAGGCATGTGTCATATTTAATACATACATTACTTATAATGCTTTCAATACTTTCAATCAATTCTAAACAAATATGTTTATATATCTATGCCAGTACGATGTGGGTGATTGTCTTTCAGAAATCTCTGACGTTACCACATTTTCGTGTCATCGGAAAAATGTGGCTAACATATTTTTTAAAGAAAAGCCTCGTGATTGTACTCGTAGATACTCGATAAGCTTCGTTTTGCTGTCAATTTCAAACTTCGATATCCTGATCGTCCCTTCAGTATTCAATTCATTCATTTCATCGAAGAATGCATTATCGATCACCATTATTTTTTTTTGTGATGGCCTCTTTCGACGAAGAACCTAAAATTCATTGAACTTGTTGTATAAATAGCTAATATTTCAGTCAAGTCGAAAGAGCGCTTCGAATGAAACCTCATTATGAATTATTCTTAAGCCGATTAGATACATGGCAGAACAGACTTTTTCCGCCGACCTCTTAATAATATAATCTCATAAAATCTCATTTTGAAGCGTTGGGTATGAAGAAGAGGAAAGAAAAAGTCTATAAAGCATTTCAGTGGTGGAACCTTGTATTCAAATCATCCGGTTACATGTTTTGGTTTACGTCATTGTCAAACCAAAAATTCTGAAAAGTTGTTACTTGTAAGTGCAAAATATGAGGTTGAGCAAACTTAGAAAAGGTGAAAAATAATAATGTTACGTTTCAGTTAAATCTCTCTCTGAAACTCACGATTTTTTAAGTTCCATTGTCATATATATAATTGTTATGTTTGCATATTTAAAAATTTTATTTATCATTTCAGATGCAAGCAGATACAATCGAATGAACGTGTTAATTTTACTATCAACGGAAAAGAAAAAGCACCCCATTCCTCTGTTGCTAATAGGGCGTCTATGTAAGTAAATATAATAAATTTTTATAATTATTTTTCAGAAATTTCGAATATTTTAAATTGTACTGTAATCAATTGTTATTGTTCATGTTGAAAATAGGTTGCTCATATTGATGTACATTTTTGTGAGATACTTAGAATTATCTGGAGAAATTAAAGAATAGCATTTTTCGTAATCGCTTCGCTTACCGAGTGACACTTTGGATCGGAAGTTGGCATGAAATTTACATTCGCAATAGACTTCGTAATCGATAGGGAACATGAGCTTTAAAGTTTGCTTTGTATCGTATCTGTCATAATGGAAATAAATAGCGTTGTGAAGTATAGGGCGAATGGAAGTATTGTACAACTTTAACTAAATTGAGTCCAAGCAACATATAAGGGGAAGAATTGAGAATCCATGTTGCGTTTTTAAAGTGAGTTGAATCAATATATCATCAGATATCACTTTATCATTGCCCCTACAAAATACTTCTTCCAAATAACCTGTTGAATATTCCTTATATGCGCACACTGAACATTGAACACATAGGCACACGAATAGCGACGAATAGTCAGTTCGGCTCTGTAATCCGATGTGAGAATAATCTTTTGATTCCAGCATTAGAAACAAAACAACATAAAATACTTCGCGAGATGTATGTATAAAAATTATTTGGTATTATCGAATTGACTACTTATTGACAACTTAGAAAACAAGGATTCACAACCATTTCACCATGATTCCTTAGACTTGTAAGCTCAACTAAATGTTTTTCCGAATGCATTGTTTTTTGAAACATCAACTGAACTACGGGTCTTTCGTGAGATTTTAAAAGGAACGAGAATAGTTCATCATAACTTATTATATTCTCTTTCAGAAGGAGTAAGAAATTTACCTGCACAGATTGTTCATTTCCGACGACAGATTTGAGAATATTTCTGAATCACATATTTGTGATACATAAATACCGCTGGTACAAATGTCCAATCTGCCGTGTTTGCACGACATCTCCAAATGCAAGCATGGAGCATTTTCGAAAAAATCCTGATCACATGATACCATATGGGAAAAGAAACTCACAGAAAAAGATAATTCAACCGAGACGAGAAAAAAAATACAGGTACAAGTCGGATGAGAACTTGAACATCGAGGTGAAGAAAGAAGGTAACAAAGAAAAGTGAGTATACATCTATCAAAAATTCACATTTCCGCATAATCATCATATCATATCCTATCAAATTATTTTGTCTTCTCTCAAAATGGGTTTTTATTTTATTATAAATATAAAACAGTTTATTGTGCTTGGAATTTTGTAGCCACTTCAATCAAAAATCACTGAGTGAATATTTTACTATTTATTTTTGCTTTTTCAGGATTGTTATAACACCCAAACCTCATTGTTTCAAGAAGGGGAATAAAATAGAAAAAAAATTCTACTGTGAGGTTTGTGAATTTAAAACACTTAGCTACAGTACACTGATGGTACATAAGAATAGGAATCATAATTTGGCTATGAGATGCCCAGGGTGTTTTCGTCACTTAAATTCGATAGCTGAATTGATAAAACATTTAATGGATAGTCCCAATCATATGACGACTTATCTCAGATTTCATTTGTGATTTTGGAACCTACGATGAACGGGCATTAACGATTCATAAGAAGAGGAAACATTTTCAATCAATTCATGACGGAAGTGAACGAAGATCCGTGAAGGTGAAAATATCTAATGTGAGTAGAAAGTATTATTCCTGGAATCGAAAAGAAGAAAATGAGAAAAGTATGGACGTCACTGACACAATCGAAGTAGATTCTTACGTTTGCATATAAACTAGAAGATTTCAAATAACCGACTTTGCAATAGAGGCAAACGAGAAATATGAAGTGAAACAACGTCTGAACTTGGGTACCTAAAACATATTGTATAATGAACCAAAATTTAACCCACATTATTTCACTACTGATTAATCGATCGGCCAAGGAGAATTACGAGAGAAAATATGGACCATAACTGAACGAAAGAGAAAAATTACGACATTTCTTTGATAGTGCTGTTCGAACATCCATGAAAGTGAAAAAGTATAATTATTGAAAATAAATTTTACGAAATTTCAGAGTTGTTTTATTTGACTTCACAAGAAAGGTGAAATTTCTTCTGAGATAGCACATAATATGGCTAGTAAGGGTAGGCAATAAAGGCAGACCTATCCTTTACCTAAAAAGAGCCTAAAATCTTTAGGCTATTTCGCCTTTGTGGAATCTACTAAGTAATGGAGATAATTTTTTTCACCCATCATGCCTATCCTACATTTCTTTTCAATGTATTATGTAATCGAAGAATATTTGATTGAAACTTCTCATCAAACATTCAGCGATCTCTACCAGCACCTGCAATCCTACTGCTACCTATACGTGAGAGCCATAAATTAGAAAAGAACCATTAGTAACAGACGAATGTTATTAGCGAATCGTACACCCCGACTGTTTCGCCTTTTCGAGTAGTCAGGTACATAATTTCGAAAAATTTCGAAGTAGTTAGGTTGAACAGTGGGTAATCATCCTCTCCAAAAGAAGCAATTTTTTGGCATTTATTTGCATTCAATTTTTTGGCGTTTTTTCGAATTCATGACATATCTTTATTTCCTATTTTTACTATTATTATTGGACCAAAAAATATGGGCAGTCCAGGGTTCAGTCCTCTATAGCATTCTGATAATATATACCGAAACACAGAACACGGCCTTATCATCAGGTGAAATGGACTCGAAGGCACAACTCAGTTTAGCAAGGCTGTGGTCAATTTCAAAAATAGAATAATAAAAACATCCCTTCCATTATCAAATTCCAGCTGCTCCGTAAGCCCCAACCGTTTACAAAATTGACCACAAAATTCACGGTTTTACCTCCGGTGCATTTAACAACAAGAGTAATATACCTGAGAAACAATATCAAATATCGTGGAATTTTGTGTTCCTTATTCTCGTGTGGTCAAATCGCATAAACTTCTTCCGCAACTATTTTCAAACCGAATCAATGTCTTCCTCTTTATTTTAGATCCGTTATATGTTAAAGTTTGTGACTTAAATATAAAGTTTCTTCTTTGTTTCTGTTCTCATTATCTATCGCAGATGGTAAAAAATTTTCACCTCATTTATAGTGATAGTGGAAGCTGAAAGTTTGAATGACTTTGAATTTTCTCATTTTATGTATTGCTCTATACCTACATAGAGTCCAACACTCCAAACGTTATTTTCAGAAGGATGTTAAATATCTTATATCTGAATCAAGTTTTCTACAAGAATCGAGTACCATCCGTCACGGTTCATGAAACTTTGTCGACTATTTGGATATAAATCTAAGTGCAAGTGCAAGGTGAAGTGTAATTGGCCATTGAGAAACGGGAGGAGGAAGTTTGATGAAAGGTTGTTGATTTAATCTTGATTCTTTCAAAAATATACTACTAAAGCGAAATTTCTTTCGTTATCGGTAATCAGCACCAATCCTTCACTATAATTTTTGGCATCAATGTTTGAAGAAAGTTCTTTTCATTACAAAATTTGCCAGAACATCAACTGTACCTACTACTTTCCTCGGTAATGAGAATTTTAATTCCGTTTCAGTAAATAACTGCATTGCAAAATAGGGGATAATTTCAAGGAATCAACTATGTAATTATTGTGTTCAGGAATAAGGAACAAAAAAATATATAATTATAACATCAGCTGTTCCATTCAAAACTAGATTGGAGTTTAAACAATATTCAATATAAAACACATCAAGACTATGAGAACACACTCAAAAATAGAACAGCTGTTCGCTGAATCGAAAGTCTATTAGACTGCTTTAATTCTTGAAAATATTTGTTTCTAGATTGAATAGATTTAGAATATTAACTCGTCAGTTCATTTCATTGTTACAACAGGCTCCATAAAGAAGAAACAAAATAATTACGGAACCTATCTTTTAATACATCGATAATCCTTCAAATTCCAAATTTCCTGTTGTAGTGATGTTATAATACCGATTATAACATCCGAAAAACGAGTAGATTACCTACTTTTTTACCGATACATAAGGAACTGAATGAAAGAGCAGAATAATATAAATCGATATCAGCAATGGCCAAGCGGCAAGAGAAAACACCACAAACGTTAAAAGAAATAGATCGCGTGAAGCTGATGCACGAAGGATGCAGGCCTGCAGGATAAAGCAGAACAACAAATCAGCCGATCAAAGACAAGCTTGGTTAACGTAATTTGCACTAGGAAGATATGCTTGTTTTTCATTACTTTTATGCAACAAATATTTATTAGTTGGAAGTTGCACATAAAACTCAGATATTTTCGAACTATATAAGATCGAATGAAATAAGACACTTCTTCGTGTTAATAAATTGTTGCGCCGAAACATGTATCTTCTACTAAAATATATTTTTTTTTGTCATATGAAAATGCGATTGTAACTTCATTGATATTTGTATTTAAGCTGTTAATTTTATTTCAAGCTTTTGTATTCGATAAATTTCATTCATAATAAATAATGATTATTATCACTCAATTTATATGGTTTTAACAAACTATGAATTTGTATGTAAATAAACGTTTCTCTCAGTGTAAAGAAGGTAAGTAGCACTGACCGCCAACTGCTTATCTGGCCTAATTAGTCTATTCAAGGATGTAGGAACATGATAGAGTTAGAGTTAGTAGATAAGATTCATTGTTAAGTCTTCGAATAAACCGGAAAAATGTCAATGGGGTACCATACATATCTTCGTATGATACATGAAAAAACAGAGATAAGAACCTTACAAAAAACTGTCTGTTTGTCCGTACAAGTGTAATGATGATGTATTTGTGTGAAGAATTAGTAATAGGATTCATTGAACAGAATTATGGAAATAGCCCATAAAGTCCTACCTACCTACTTTCAGGTATATACAGCTTTACCAGATACATTTTGAATGTCGACATTTACCATTTACTATGCGCGCTTGGAATTTTCAGGGCAGTTCTTGTTTGTTCATGGAAAGAGTTCGGTAGAGTTATAGGCATCTTCAATTTTTTCTCTCTATAAATTAGTTGGGCATCTCAGAAAACGCTCGACAGATGAAATCGAAATTTGTCATTACTTTTCGGAACAATATCTTTGAACCAAGTTCTAATTCACACTCTCATCTGAATTGTATTGTTGAAAGCAGTAATCTCAAGAAAAGTCTTGTGGGAAAAGGCGAAGCAGCGATGAGTGAATCCGGTACCTGGAGTAGTGACCGCTCCGACATTACTAACAGTTCGAAATAAAAAGTTAATGCAGTACCTACCTTATTGTCATTTTTGAAGGGGATTTTGAGATTTTCGTCCAATAAATCTTTTTTTTCAGTTGGTAGTTGTTTTATCTCAATTTTGAGGATTGGTTTTCGAGACTGGATTCAAGTGTGTTAATTATTATCAATTTTAGGTCAATAAATGTCATGAAGTAAAAAAATTCCGAGTATGTTACCTTCTCCATTATATACAATGGCTAAAATTGCAACATTGATGCTAAGAAAACTTGTCCAAGTTGAACTGGGAATCAGAAATGATTTTCTGAATGAATTTTGTGAGAATGTTATGGAAATTCATATGTATATCCACTTTCTAGATGAAAAAATTCCTGTCTGAGGGTAACAGATTTGTTTTTTATGTAAATCCTTTAATTTTGAGGTTTTTTATCCAGGTTATTCAATTTACCTCCTATTCTTCGTAACTGATTTGACATGTACAATGTACAAAAGCTTCATTATGCTATAAAAAGACGAGTTACATATGTCCTTAAACATTGACCAAAAGTTCATTTCATCGTGGAAAATGATGAAAACTGACATCTTCACAAGAAATTCGTTATCGAAGATTTGCTCGAAGGATACAAATTATGAAAACTTCACGAAGCTTTTCCCATTATCACGAAATAGATAAATATATTTTCAACTGATTAAGACATATTTCTTATGAAAGATCTCATTGAAACACCAAAATATTCTCCGTTTCTCGATGTATACAAACATAAGTGCATTAACTTTTTATTTACAAAAATTGACACCAGGGGGCGTATCGCTTGTTTTGAATTCCCAATCACATACATATCATATCCTATTCCACACGTTAGCTTTCAAATGAAAATATTTATATTCAAAAAGTTATTCAGAGATCCATGGACACAAAACTGTCCTTCAGATCAAATAGATTAAATCGATCCATTGCAAGGAATTTCAAAGTTATTATATAATTACATATATGTAGGTAGGTATAATTATTTATATTCTCATATAAAATAAAGAATAAATTGAATTCCTTATATAACTACACATTAACAAATACTTAATTAGTAATGTAAGATTACAATGGATTATAATATCTAACATAAAGATATAAATTTTTTGAATCAAACACATTTTATGTATCTTACTCCTAGTCACAGTTCAAGAAACTTCAACGAATATCATAATTTTCCATGTTGACTCTAATAATAGCTTTCAGTACATTAAGCAGTTGCAAATTGAACAAAACAAAATGGCGTAATTATCACGTCATGTCTTCTTAGGCATTGCGCATGTCTGAAACTTCTATGGAAGTTACTTCTTAAAATGTCGGGATCAGTTTGAAGTGTTCTATCGAGACATTGACATTATAAAACAGTGACTTTATAGCTTTTCGGTTCAGTTTGTGATTACTACTGGAATTTTTCTATTGCGAGTTGCGACGGATATGTGAGTATGAATATGAATTTCTATAATTTTTCCTCTTTCATTTTCTAATTACGACTAATTTTAATATCCTGTAGAGGTAATATAGAATATAACCGAAATCCCCAATAAAATTCTATCCCGGCATTTCCAAGGGAAGCGCGGTTTCAATGTGCAATCCTGAAACAACATACAGAGTGAGTCTTTGAGAATATGAATTTCTATAATTTTTCCTCTTTCATTTTCTAATTACGACTAATTTCAATATCCTGTAGAGGTAATATAGAATATAACCGAAATCTCCAAATAAATTCTTTCCCGGCATTTCCAAGGGAAGCGCGGTTTCAATGTGCAATCCTGAAACAACACACAGGGTGAGTCTTTGTGTACGAAACGTACAATAAACACCCAAAATTAAATATATCAAAAATTCATAAACTCAATTCAACCAAATATTTCCATTCGAAATTATTTAGATCTTTCTCTTTTTCATAATTGTAATTTCCTGTGTAAGTCGGCCAGGTGAGACAAAGGATTGCAATAGTTTGTTTTAATATCTAACATTTCTTAATCCAACTGCAGCAATTTTGCAAGTAAAGAAAAATGTACTGAATATGCAAAATGGAAGTCGATTTCGATTATGTGGTCTTGACGTCATTATACAATTTGACTATATACAGTTTGTTAGATTAGGAAATAAACGTTCATTATCAAGTGATCCGCATTATCAATCTCAATCCTCGAGTCCCTAAGTTTTCACCAACCCAGAACTCTTAGAACTTGAGGTACAATTATGATTCCACCCCAACAATTTGACTCGTACAAATATTTCAACAGTAGATTCTTGAGATCAAAGTAAACATTTTTTCCTCTACCATTTTTCCAAATTGGCTCGGTTTAAAAGATACAGGCTGTTGAAAAACCATAAGAAAAGTTATTTTTAGTGTTATCTCACAAACTGTTTTTGGATTAAATGAATTTCGGAATATAGTGTTTCATTTATCTGATGATATTAACCACGTCTTCCAGTTTTCTCATTATGACCATAATAGAATAGAATTTCATTACTCCTTCAAGACATACAAGTATGTAAAGGATGATATAATGAAAAGAACAGATACTATTCCCTACAAAAGATATTATCCCCTAAGAATTCTAGTTCTAGTTTATCTGAGCGTACATCTTGAAAATGGGACGAATTCAATTCTCCGTTTTCGAATTAGGATGGAAATAAATTGTATTATAAAGCATATGGCGAAGGAAAGTATTGAATAATAACACAAGTGTCTTAACTAATTGTGCGATTTTTTCGAAACGACTTGAGATATTCGAACGAGATTTGACGAGAAGTCACACCTCATTACGTTGGACAACTCGTCTTCAGCAACAAGGTACAGTTGCTCCCTTGTTTTCTACCTACCTCTAGGATGCACCACGTTTTAGTCAAAAATGACAGATCGAAAAATCAAGTTTTCTAATTGTTTCATGAAAATGCAGCAGAAATTCAGAACACAATTATTTATAACAATAGATATCATCACGAGAAAAAAGCTTTTCAAATCACAAAAATTTTTGAAGATACCATCTCCAGCTAGGATATAAGGGTTCAGTCTTTTCTTTATCTAGAATGTTTGGTAAACAAAGTATTTCCGAACGTGGTACTATAGAACATTGCCGATTTCAGAGTGAATATGTTTACAATGTTTAGAAAACTGTGTACCACTCGAAAGCTTGTAACTCTTCACATGAAACTCTGAGAAAAGCAAACGATTTTCTCAATGAAAACCGCCAAAAATTCAGTATTACTTATTCAATAATCAAATACCAATCATTAGGTTCATTATTTTCTCTAATCCTTTCTTTCAAAAATAAGCTACCTCGCTTTGTCAACTTCTATTAGTGTTATATAGAGTTTCCCGATCTAGGTATGACCGCATAAGTGTTCTATGCATTCAAGTAAAATTGATTCTCAAATATTTCTCGGAATTCTTAATTTTCCTTAGAAACTTAGGCATATTCGTGATTCCGAAAGGGTGTGTTTTCTACCTGCTACTCTTATCTTCGGACAATTTTTCATTCATTGCTGTCATATTTGTATTCTAATGTAGACAACATTCTTCATTTATGGCTGTCGAAAAATATTTTAAAAGGAAGTTTGATTATATATTTCTTATCTACATTTATCTGTTAGGATTTGAGAGAAATATTATAAATAAAAGAACTAAGCAGGTATATACTGAAGAATTGCTCAGAAAATATATTTTCCATTCTAGGGGCGGTATATTTCGATGACTTCAGAGAAATAATACTTTGAAGTGGTACCGATTCCACATATGTGATGAGAATAAAAAACTCATTCTTAATAACTGTAATGACATATTTTTAAAAAATATATTAATCTAACTTTTTTATTGCATGAGACGAATATGTTTTATTTTTGGCTCCCATGACGGACATTAAATCAATATTCAATTTTATTCCTGTCAAAAATTGCCGGAAAAAAATGAATAGCATGGATAGTGAGCACTGTGAGCAATAAAAACATGTCGAATATTGTTGAAAAAAAAGGTAGGGAAAATTTGTACTAGGATTCATTTACCGCGTTCGGCAATACCATCCGAGAGCGGACGAATATTTTAGTCACGTGACAACAGATCATAGGTTATCATAGGAATCCTTTGTTCAATAGAACGTTTATCCTGCATCTGGATACAGTAAACGAACGATTCATACCAATCCGAAATGTCTGAGGTAATTGCCGAACGCGGTAATTGATCAGAATGATGGCAATAGCCCATAAAGTCCTAATTAACTAGTTTTAGGTATATACAGCTTTTTCAGATAAATTTTTAATGTCGACATTTACTATGCGCCTTTGGAATTTTTGTGAAATTCTTCACTAACGTGCTAAATCAATATTAGGTACTTCTCGATATGTTGATGCTCAAATCTTCTGATAAAACTTTCCTCACGCTGATTTACCTAGCCTGATTACTTATGATGTCTTCCATAATCATAAATTTTCTCATTTCTTTCTTGTCTCCAATGTTAATTCTTCAATTTGACTCTCATATGGTTGTTATCTGTATTATTCAAATTCTTGCATTATATATACGTGAATCATGGAATTTATTATAACTATTTCCTTCCCATTTCATTTATCTCTCCATAAAAAAATTTGTTCAATTTGCCAAAATCAAAACTTCAGTAACTAAGATATATACGCACATTGATTTTCCATTCAAAAACAATAACTGAACAAAAGAATTCTTTCAGCCGAGCCGAGATACCTCTTCTCTTGAGATTTTGTGAGTGCTATTATTGTTACACCATTTTTACGTTAATAAAGACTCGGCTTACAACTTTGAACTGAAATGAGACGGGTCACAACAAAAATTTTGTGAATTTTATTAGTGAGTGTTTGAACTTATATTCATTCATTTTGAACTGGTGTCTTGGGCTGTCCTCGGATCGAACGTATCGTAATAAATTATACCTATCATGAAAATCGGTCACGTAATAATAATTGAATTTTTCGCGGTATAATTCAGAAATCGGGGAGTAATTCTATAGTTTAATTTATGGCGAAACTAACAAAGCAATCTATAATATATTGGCCGTAGGATGATTCATCCTTGTTCATTGGAGTAAATGGTGATACCAAGGTATGATTTGTAGACAATGTTATACCGCATGAACTCAAAAATAAAATTCTGGTTATAGGCGCTACTGTGGGAATCATTATAATCGATTCTAAATCTTTTTTGTTTGTTTATAATCCGAAATTTGCACAATGGAATAATCCCATGTTTACAGGTGATGTTGATTTTTTATTATTTCTGTATTGTTGGAAATTCGAATTTCTAGCTGCTATCAAAACCAGTAAGCGCGACCGTTGACACTTGCCAATAAGTCAACTCGCGAGCCAATGAACATCGTACTAGTGGCGGTCTTCTATAGGTACTAAGGTAGCCAATGATCATAAAGAGTGTGGGGACCTGCCAATCACTTGCCTTGCGCTGCTAGTGATGGAGTGGATGAATGAGAAAGTTACCTCATTATGCCTAACATAATGTTATTATGTCGTTCAAAAGATTACAAAGTAAGGATCGAAAGAATGGCTCAATTGGCTATTGAAAATGGCGGTCAGTTTTGCAGTTGAGAAAGACTATGTGGATGTGGAGGGAAGAAACAAGAACTCTTTTTTGCAAGAACTGATTATCGCAGATGAGGAATGAAGCAATTCGTCAACATTGTGCGCCTATATGCCATCACATACCTACATATGTAGACTTTTTTACATTACTTTTAATTCCTTATCAATCGACCACGTACCCGCACTAGTCCAACCTCAATTGAGAGGCACCTAAAGGCGGGATGTGATGTGATGTCACTGTCGGGTATGAGTCTCTGAGCCCACTCGTTCATCTTCTCTATATCCTTTTTGTTGAAATTTTTTTTGTCTCTTAGTTCTAATCTTAGGTTCCAGTACTTTGTTTTTATGTTTCGTTACGCTTCGACCCTGTGATCCAGCCTGCAGTATATCATGATGTGTTCCATGTCATCACGCCCTGTTTTGCACTCGCACTCTCCATCTGTGGGTCTCAATTTAAAGATGCTTAGGTAGGCTAACATGTGTCCATGCCCAGTCAACAACTGAGTTGCTTTGAATGTCGACCCGAGTCTCTCATTGCCTAGATCTCTAAAATTCTCTTGGCTCGTTCCAGAATCGCATCTTTTCATTCTTTTCAATCTGTTACGTCAATACCGTCCAATAAAAGCGCAGATCTACGTATATCTACGAATCAGAGCAAAGTCTGCTCGCTCTCTTTCCTCCGAGATGTAATTCTGGAACTCTACATCTCATTGTCTCGCCTCTTTCCCACACAAGTTGCCATTCGTCAATCATGCTTCACATTTAAATATTTCGTTTTTCTTTCTTGTCTGCCGTGAAGGGGGGAGGGGGAATAGCAGAGTAGATTTCGTGCAGGAAGGTCATGCACCGATAATGTATTCTGTCTACAACAGGTTATTGAGAAAAGGGCAGCTAGAAACATAGAAACACATATAAAATTCGTGGACCTTTAAAAAGCGTATGATACCGTTGCAATTACAAAACTGTTGGAAGTACTGGAGCAGTCTAATATAAATCATACGTACATACAGGCATTGAAAGAACTATATATAGACTCAAAATCTAAGGTTGAATCAGGCAGATATGTTACCAAGGAGTTTTCAGTAACGAAAGGCAATGACAAGGATGCTGTATCTCACCAACCCTCTTCAAAATATACATATCCAAAGCTTTGAACAAAGCTGATTCTTTTCTTATTATTAATGATGTTTTCACTTTGTCCTCACCCAAATCAATCATCAGCTTGTCCTCTTTCAATCTGTTGGAACGAAAAACCATAATGTCCGTCTTCTTTCTATTCAAACTGAAATTGTTCCTTGATAGCCACGTTGGTATATAACTTCGCATTTCAGCTGCAGTTCACTTATATTACGTTCCGCTATTGAATATTTGGAATCATCCACAAAATTCGTCGACTCGGTATCTTCGATCGAATCTGCAACTTCACACATATCATTTATCATTAGGTCCTTTCGTTTGCATAAAAAGTGTAGCACTTTTCTACACTCGATGTCGATTTGATTTACACCAGTGTGAAGGAAATGTAGTTTATCTACAAAAAAGAGATGTAGATGTCCTCTACACTGGTGTAAATTCAATCAGCAAACGAATACTAAAATCGAGTGTAGAAAAGTGCTATCTCATGCAATGATAGCGAATTTCGTGAACACTTCGTAGAGGTTCTTGCGGCGATTGACTTCGTACTGGTTTCCACATCACACCACGAACATGTGCTACCCTAAACAAGTCCACGTAATTCAAATCAATAAGGAATTCCAAAGTGAACAAACAATATTTGAGGTGAATTTCCTCCCAGAGAAATAATAAAGAAAAATTATAATGAATAATGGAGAAGAGAAAATATCGAACACCCACAATTCCATATTTTCCGAGATTTTCAATGAGAAAATCTTTATTCAGGCAATCAAATGCCTTAAATAGATCGATGAATAATCCTGAGACTAACATTCCTTTTTCCAGGAATTTCAAAATATTATTAGTGAATTGAAATATATAGCCGTTTGGGTGGACCGATTTTTCAAAAATCCATGTTGAGACGGATGGAAAAGATCATGAATATTGTAATATATCAGAAGTCTAGTCACCACTGCTAGCTCAAATACTTTCGAAAAACTATTCAACAGGCTTATAGGCCTATAGTTTTTCCAGTCCTCAGGATCCCCATACTTGAATATTGGAATTATCACCGATAGCTTCAGCTGCTCAGGAAACACCCCAAACCTTCACTATATGACACAATATTGAAGAGATAGCATCAACACTCAATTGAACAATTTTAACTGGAATTTCGCCAATTCCAGAACTTGAATTGCTTTTCAGTTTCCTAAATATCTCAACAATCTCCTCTATGGTAAAGGGCTTCACGTAAAAAGATGTATTGGTTTCAATATTGCAAGCAAATTTTGAATTATTGAGATTTTTCATCATGTTCGGGATCAATTGAACCAATAATTCATTGTAATCATCCGCTGTTTCCTGAGGTGATTTAGAAGTTGTATTTTTAAAACTGCCTTCATTCCTAATTTCATTGCATATTTTCCACATGGCTTTAGTCTTATTATCCGAGGTTTTAATTTCTAGCATCAATGAGTATCCAGTGTAATATATTTCAAGGGAAAATGTATATTGAAAATATTTATGAAGTCATTCGAGAAGCTTTGCCATTGCTTATTATCCTGGAAGCTGATGACGTTTTGTTTATTTGTTGAAGCACTGGAACCGACTGGTGACGCTTGAAGAAAATCCTATTAACAGCTACTCCTTCCGGCCAAAAATCTGCACTCATGGCATCCTGCAAATATTCTGCCGGAAATGGAACTTTGAATGATGAATATATCTCCGGTTGTCTTGATTTCAATTTTTCACATTTAAAGTCTGGTATATGCGGTTTGAAAACATAACACAGCTTATTCTCTGTAGTGTCAGGATTTAGTCGGAATACATGAATGTATGACATTATCATTTTAGGTACCACTGAGTTAGTTTTCTGAGTACCAATTATTGGTTTTGAGGATTTTCTTGTTGCGCTTGTATTGCTTTGGTGACTCTTTGGAGCGAATGTATCCAGTTTGATGTTGTTCGTTTTCCTCTTCTTCTTCACTACCACATTCCATTTTGACTATCAAACAATATAGCATATGTATGAGTTTTAACAAAGGTAAGTGTAATGAGGTACCTCATAAGCCCGTTAATTGAAAACACACAACTCATAATAACAGTTTTATGATTTTCAATTTGAAGCGCGAAATCAGAATACTCTTCCTTGTATTTTATATAAATATCGACAAGAAAATGAACATCCTGAGGGACAAAACATAAGTAAGACGTTGATTGTTCCTTTTCTTATCGAATAATTATCGATGTTCAGAAAATACTCTTTCCAATTACTTTATCCTAATTTTTTTTTCTTTACAGAATGGACGCTTTCCTGTTTAACGCCTTCGGAATTAGTTCCGAACCACTTGGCCAACTCAGTAGAAAGGACATCGAAAAGAATTTGGGTTTGGAAGAAGACAAAATTTTTGCTGACTCGAACAAGATCTATCAACCTGATTCATCTTTGTCTAAAAACTCCGGAGTGAGATTCGAATCACAGCAATCAGCTTCCCAACTCAGCGAAAAGGTTTTGTGTTCGGAAAAAGCCAAAGTCTCTACCGAATCTTACAAAATGAACCAATATGATTATTCATTGTATGATGACATCTTCGGAATGAGTTTAGCATCTCAGCAATCAATACCCCAACTAAGCAATGAGGAAATGGAAATGATTTGTTGTCTGGAAGAAGCCAAAACCTCTGTTGATTCGAACAAGATCAATCAACCTGCTTCTTCTTTGACTAACACTTTCGGGAAGAATCTCGGATCACAGCAATCAACTCCTCATCTCAGCGATGAGGAATTCGAAAGGATTTTGTGTGTGGAGAAAGCCAAAATTTTTGCCGAATCGAACAAAAAACAATCTGATTATTCATTTTCTGACATCTTAGGAAAAACTTCAGAACCTCAGCCATCACCACAACAACACAGCAATGAGGAATTGGAAATGATTGTGCGTCTGGCAGAAGCTAAAATCTTCGCTGACTCGAACAAGATCTGTCAGCCTGATTCTTCCTTGTCTTACAACTCCGAAATGGGATTCGAATCACAGGAACTCAGCGAAAAGGTTTTGTGTTCGGAAAAAGCCTCTGCCCAAACGAATAAAATGTACCAATATGATTATTCATTGTCTGATGACATCTTCGGAATGAGTTTAGAATCTCAGCAATCAATATCCCAACTAAGCAATGAGGAAATGGAAATGATTTGTTGTCTGGAAGAAGCCAAAACCTCTGTTGATTCGAACAAGATCAATCAACCTGCTTCTTCCTTGACTAACACTTTCGGGAAGAATCTCGGATCACAGCAATCAACTCCTCATCTCAGCGATGAGGAATTCGAAAGAATTTTGTGTGTGGAGAAAGCCGAAGTATCTGCCGAAGGGAACAGAATGAATCAATCTGATTATTCATTGTTTGACATCTTCGGAATAACTTCAGAACTTCAGCCATCACCACAACAACTCAGCAATGAGGAATTGGAAATGATTTTGCGTCTGGAAGAAACCAAAAGCTTTGCTGAATCGAACAATATCAATCAACCTGATTTTTCCTTGTCTAATAAACACGGAGTGAGTTTCGAATCAGAGCAATCATTTTCCCAACACTGCGAAAAGGTTTTGTGTTCGGAAAAAGCCAAAGTCTCTTCCGCATCGAACAACTTCGACAACTTCGGAATGATTCATGGTCAACTCACTGATGTCGAATTTGAAAGGATTTTGGGATTGGGTGAATCAAATGTCTCTGCCGAATCGGCCACGCTGATAAATCGATCTCATTCCGACCAATATATGACGGATTGGAATTCGCTTTTTGAGCAGGAGCCAATAAAAATAGATGATATGTTTAATGGACATAGTTCCCATCAAGCACCGGACACTCAACTCCAAAATTCGATTATTTCACCAGATTCGGGCATCTGTGATGAAGGATTAGCGGAATCCGATTCATCTTCATCAATTCCACCTACCTATTCCCAAATTTTCGAAGTGAAAGATCAATGTTTACAACAGAAGGAATGTTACCGAACATCGGTACCCAAGTCCACACCCTACGTCTTCAAAACGAATTCGGGTTTATGGAAAAATCGCAATTACGAAATAGTTGAAAGTGTGAGGCCAACAAGTATGATACCAAAAAGGTGAGTGATTTCTACCATATACTACCACTTATATTCAAAACAAATTATATGCAGGTCGTTCCACACTTCGCGCCACCTGACGATTAATGTTCATTTTCTAACTGATGATTATTCTAACCGAAAATTGTGTATTACATGCATTTTCAAATCAGATACGTGGAAAATGCTTTGTTGGACAATTCAAGCAGATAACGTCATTCTTAAAACATAATAATTTTTTGTTAATTGAAACTTGATATAAATCCGAAATAAATTAAATATATATAAAAATATATATCAAAACAATTGAAGAATTTTGGTAGACCCGTAATGATACTTCTTTAACGTATTTTCGGAATTGCATGAACAATTCTTTCAGTTTTGTTTTAGTAATCATATTTTTTCATCACGAAATTTCGAAGAGACTTCAAAATTTTCACCAAAGCCGCAATATAGCGGTTCATTCCAGAAATAATACAGAGAATAACGAATTTATATTTTTGCAGTGACGTTATCAAGCCAAAAGTGAGAATAAGAGAAGGTGTCCGGAAACTGCAAAAACAGAAGGTAAGTTTTGTACTATTATTAGGTATGAATTCAATTATTATTCTTATTCGTGTGTTTCTGCTGACTGAGGTTCTACACGAAAGTTATTTCAACTCTAATTCATATTTTCAGAACTACAAGAAACATAAATCTTAACTTTTACTATAGTCTATCCAAATCCGAGAGGCCAGCGTAAACAAACTGACCAACGCGTGATCTTATTTAAGGTACTCCTCTTATTGGTCAAAGCATCAGGAACGCCATGTTTGCAGGTGGGAGTAATGCAGTACCGCATTACGTTTGATTCATTGATTGTATGCGAATTGTTGTGCAGAACTGCAGAGATCATTCATTGCTTTTTCTTTCGTAAATTGGTTTATAGTTGTAGCAAGTTATTCAAGTTACAAGCATTTAAGATAATGTCAAGTACTGATACTGCTGAGGAATCGCGTGTTGACTAAAGTCCTCCAAAAAAGAGACGTCTGAAACGACACTTCAGTGCCGAGATAAAAGATATGATTTTGAATACTTATAAAATTGAGATTATTCAAAATGCAGGAATGTGTTTAAAGGACGTAGAACTCCGAGTTGCAGAGAGTTGGCATTGGAGCTCGAAGTGTTAGGAGAATTATTTCCGAATACATAAATTCCGGTGTTCTATCACAGCCGGCAACAAATCAAAATCGGAACACCAAATGGGAGTCCTTATCAGATTTCGATAAAAATGTAATACGGCGAAAAGTTCACGAGTTTTTCTTCAGAAATGAACACCCGACTATAGAGAAAGTATTAAAAATAGTTAATGAAGACTCAAACTTGCCAAATTTTAAGAAGAGTACCTTCTCTATAATATTGGAAAAACTTAATTTCAAATATGGACGTCGCCAACGCAACAGTTTTTTAATGAACCGTGACGACATTAAATGTTGGAGAAGAAACTATCTCACGAAAATTAGGACCTTCCGTGATGAAAACAGGAAGATTTACTGCTTGGATGGAACTTGGGTAAATACCGGTCATACTAAATCCAAAGTGTGGACCGATGAAACAGTTACATCTTCTCGGCAAGCGTTACTTGCTGGATTATCTACTGGATTAAAAATCCGTCTGGGAAGGTCTTGAATTTTGAGTTTAACCCTTTGGTTTCATAAAGCTTGATCAGAGAATCAACGATCGAGTGACGGATGAACGTCAATTAGTTTTCAGTCGATAAGTTGGTCATAAGCATTCTGAATATCATTCTTTCACCAAATAATTATCTATACACGCCCATTTGATGATTCTCAACTGCTACTCCTCCAATATATTCGGAAATATGAAAGTTTCAATGATTTCATTCCGGAAATCGAATGCCAAATCGTTGATCGAGCAATCAAAGTTTTGTGAAACTTGATGTAAGTACCTTTTTGGTGGAAAACAATTTCAACATTGTTTTTCAAATGAAGTGAATATATTTTTCCAGGCAAAGGGCAAAGAATTATAGTGTGTCATATTGGCAGTGACACTGGTTTTTAACTGGAGGACTCTGGACTTTCCAATCCAAAAAAACTGGTGACTACCATGAAGAAATGGATGGTCAGTCATTCGAAAAGTGGTCGAGGGTATAGTTCCTAAATTGGAGGAAAATTCTATAGTAGTTTTAGATAATGCTCCTTACCATTCAAGGAAAATGGAAAAAATTCCTAATTCACAATTCAGAAAGAGTGATATCCAACAATGGTTGAGGGAGAAAAATATTGATTTCACCCCTGACCTCATAAAAGCGCAATAGTTGCAGATAGTCAGGCAGAACAAAGAAAACTTTGAAAAATACATTGTGGATGAAACCGCAAAGGCCCAAAATATTACTGTACTTAGATTACCGCCCTACCACTGCGAACTGAACCCTATTGAATTGATTTGGGCCGATGTCAAGAATTTTGTGGCAGATAAAAACACCACATTTAAAATGGCTGACGTCCAAAATCTTTTTCAAGAGGCTCTCTCACGGGTTACTTCCGAAAGATGGAGAAAGTGCGTGAAACATGTCAAACAAATGAAGTGAATATATTTTTCCAGGCAAAGGGCAAAGAATTATAGTGTGTCATATTGGCAGTGACACTGGTTTTTAACTGGAGGACTCTGGACTTTCCAATCCAAAAAAACTGGTGACTACCATGAAGAAATGGATGGTCAGTCATTCGAAAAGTGGTCGAGGGTATAGTTCCTAAATTGGAGGAAAATTCTATAGTAGTTTTAGATAATGCTCCTTACCATTCAAGGAAAATGGAAAAAATTCCTAATTCACAATTCAGAAAGAGTGATATCCAACAATGGTTGAGGGAGAAAAATATTGATTTCACCCCTGACCTCATAAAAGCGCAATAGTTGCAGATAGTCAGGCAGAACAAAGAAAACTTTGAAAAATACATTGTGGATGAAACCGCAAAGGCCCAAAATATTACTGTACTTAGATTACCGCCCTACCACTGCGAACTGAGCCCTATTGAATTGATTTGGGCCGATGTCAAGAATTTTGTGGCAGATAAAAACACCACATTTAAAATGGCTGACGTCCAAAATCTTTTTCAAGAGGCTCTCTCACGGGTTACTTCCGAAAGATGGAGAAAGTGCGTGAAACATGTCAAACAAAAAGTTGAGGTAGACATGTGGAAACTGGATAATATTATGGATGATATAACACCAGTCATCGTCAACTTAGAGGAAAGTTCTGCATCTTCTGACGACACTACGGGGTAGTCACTTTTACAAAAAAAATATTGTTACACATTTATATACATAGTATTTATTAAAGTGGGAACTTTAGATTAATTGTTCATTACTCAGACTCGTAGATAAGCATACACATTTTTCACCGAAACTGGAACACTCAAAAAGTTTTAAAATATAACGCTCTCGGAATTCAATTTATTAGTACACCTCTGCGTTATCACGTTCTTGACGCGTGATCACTTCATGCTGCAATGTTTACCGCTGGCCTCTTGGATTTGGATATACTATAAGTATGAATAAAAGATAAATTTTTAATGGGAAATAAACAATAAAAAATTTGTCGGCAGATAGAAATTCAATTTCAATGGAAAGCTCCGAAACATTCATCTATACAGCGGGTATTGAAATTTTTTTAATTCAAATATATAAAATAGAACTCATCAAAATATCTAAATAATTTAACTAAAAATCACCTATATGAATCACTCAAGATGCCGAAGCTATCATTCCTCTCACTTCTAGACTACTTTGTGTAGGTTGTAATTGATATCGATTCTCGTTCATTTGTTGCGAGATGCCTGTTACAATCATAAAATATTTGGGAAATTTGTTGCATAGTAAAAGGAGGGATAAACAACGTGGAAATATTGTGACAGGATATAGTGATATTAGTGCTTCCGTACCTTTACTCCATTTTTGACGCCTTGCGAGAGTGTGCAGACATCTAAATTATATGCATTTTCAACTGCTGAAATGAGAACAAACACGCGAACATCCAAAGTTGCCATTTAATTTCATTTCCAATCATAAACCATACACCCAGCATTGTTCTAAGCGAATCCATATTTCAGATTCAATCATAGGGAGAATATTTTTATTATTTTCATAATGAAATGAAATAATTATTGTCGATAATGCAGATCACAGACGGATGTATTTTATGGAGGTTTATTCCAACTTCGTCATTTTGACTGTTTTGCATGAGCAGGTGATTTTAAGGGAAACAGTTTATTTCATTCTTCTTTAAATTCTGCTGTGAAAAGAGAAACACTAACCTTGTAGTTATATATAAGAAATTTAGTATAGATTCTCCACGAGTATATGGGGGGTGTTCGAATTTGAGTAGAGATCTCGTTCACACTTCTTTGAGTTATCAATCGAGGGTTCGATCCTGTTTGGGATAATCTTCCGGACTGTACAAATCAAAAACAATAACGATTCACATTATGGCTTGATCAACTGAGACATAGAGAATATACGGAAAGAATATCTGCATTCTTGGAAGTTGGAAACACGAATCTAATTAAATACGAAATGGTGGAGAAAGAAAATGGTTGTCGAATAATGTACTTTAATCATTATTACACGCACGACGTATCAGAGAATCTTTGGAAACGAAGCTCTTTGTAGACAAGTACCGGGTACTAGATGTACCTATGCATCTGAACATTTTCATTTTTATTTACTCATCATTCGAATTGACGCGTCCTTCATCAAGTTTTAGGTTTTCATTTTTATAAATAATAAAATGAATTTCCTTGGAATTTTCAGGTATTCAAGTGTTCCAAATGCGAATTCTCTTCATACTTCAGGGATATTCTGGACCAGCATATCCACAGAACACATTTACAACCAAATCAAGAGTAAGTAGAGAACAATTCAGAATTCAAAATTTATAATATGTAGTACCTAACTATTTTATACACTTTATGTGAAAGAAATTCAACAGGTGAAAATAATTAGAGGCATGTGTCATATTTAATACATACATTACTTATAATGCTTTCAATACTTTCAATCAATTCTAAACAAATATGTTTATATATCTATGCCAGTACGATGTGGGTGATTGTCTTTCAGAAATCTCTGACGTTACCACATTTTCGTGTCATCGGAAAAATGTGGCTAACATATTTTTTAAAGAAAAGCCTCGTGATTGTACTCGTAGATACTCGATAAGCTTCGTTTTGCTGTCAATTTCAAACTTCGATATCCTGATCGTCCCTTCAGTATTCAATTCATTCGTTTCATCGAAGAATGCACTATCGATCACCATTATTTTTTTTTTGTGATGGCCTCTTTCGACGAAGAACCTAAAATTCATTGAACTTGTTGTATAAATAGCTAATATTTCAGTCAAGTCGAAAGAGCGCTTCGAATGAAACCTCATTATGAATTATTCTTAAGCCGATTAGATACATGGCAGAACAGACTTTTTCCGCCGACCTCTTAATAATATAATCTCATAAAATCTCATTTTGAAGCGTTGGGTATGAAGAAGAGGAAAGAAAAAGTCTATAAAGCATTTCAGTGGTGGAACCTTGTATTCAAATCATCCGGTTACATGTTTTGGTTTACGTCATTGTCAAACCAAAAATTCTGAAAAGTTGTTACTTGTAAGTGCAAAATATGAGGTTGAGCAAACTTAGAAAAGGTGAAAAATAATAATGTTACGTTTCAGTTAAATCTCTCTCTGAAACTCACGATTTTTTGAGTTCCATTGTCATATATATAATTGTTATGTTTGCATATTTAAAAATTTTATTTATCATTTCAGATGCAAGCAGATACAATCGAATGAACGTGTTAATTTTACTATCAACGGAAAAGAAAAAGCACCCCATTCATCTGTTGCTAATAGGGCGTCTATGTAAGTAAATATAATAAATTTTTATAATTATTTTTCAGAAATTTCAAATATTTTAAATTGTACTGTAATCATGTTGTTCATGTTGAAAATAGGTTGCTCATATTGATGTACATTTTTGTGAGATACTTAGAATTATCTGGAGAAATTAAAGAATAGCATTTTTCGTAATCGCTTCGCTTACCGAGTGACACTTTGGATCGGAAGTTGGCATGAAATTTACATTCGCAATAGACTTCGTAATCGATAGGGAACATGAGCTTTAAAGTTTGCTTTGTATCGTATCTGTCATAATGGAAATAAATAGCGTTGTGAAGTATAGGGCGAATGGAAGTATTGTACAACTTTAACTAAATTGAGTCCAAGCAACATATAAGGGGAAGAATTGAGAATCCATGTTGCGTTTTTAAAGTGAGTTGAATCAATATATCATCAGATATCACTTTATCATTGCCCCTACAAAATACTCCTTCCAAATAACCTGTTGAATATTCCTTATATGCGCACACTGAACATTGAACACATAGGCACACGAATAGCGACGAATAGTCAGTTCGGCTCTGTAATCCGATGTGAGAATAATCTTTTGATTCCAGCATTAGAAACAAAACAACATAAAATACTTCGCAAGATGTATGTATAAAAATTATTTGGTATTATCGAATTGACTACTTATTGACAACTTAGAAAACAAGGATTCACAACCATTTCACCATGATTCCTTAGACTTGTAAGCTCACCTAAATGTTTTTCCGAATGCACTGTTTTTTGAAACATCAACTGAACTACGGGTCTTTCGTGAGATTTTAAAAGGAACGAGAATAGTTCATCATAACTTATTATATTCTCTTTCAGAAGGAGTAAGAAATTTACCTGCACAGATTGTTCATTTCCGACGACAGATTTGAGAATATTTCTGAATCACATATTTGTGATACATAAATACCGCTGGTACAAATGTCCAATCTGCCGTGTTTGCACGACATCTCCAAATGCAAGCATGGAGCATTTTCGAAAAAATCCTGATCACATGATACCATATGGGAAAAGAAACTCACAGAAAAAGATAATTCAACCGAGACGAGAAAAAAAATACAGGTACAAGTCGGATGAGAACTTGAACATCGAGGTGAAGAAGGAAGGTAACAAAGAAAAGTGAGTATACATCTATCAAAAATTTACATTTCCGCATAATCATCATATCATATCATATCAAATTATTTTGTCTTCTCTCAAAATGGGTTTTTATTTTATTATAAATATAAAACAGTTTATTGTGCTTGGAATTTTGTAGCCACTTCAATCAAAAATCACTGAGTGAATATTTTACTATTTATTTTTGCTTTTTCAGGATTGTTATAACACCCAAACCTCATTGTTTCAAGAAGGGGAATAAAATAGAAAAAAAATTCTACTGTGAGGTTTGTGAATTTAAAACACTTAGCTACAGTACACTGATGGTACATAAGAATAGGAATCATAATTTGGCTATGAGATGCCCAGGGTGTTTTCGTCACTTAAATTCGATAGCTGAATTGATAAAACATTTAATGGATAGTCCCAATCATATGACGACTTATCTCAGATGCAACATTTGTGATTTTGGAACCTACGATGAACGGGCATTAACGATTCATAAGAAGAGGAAACATTTTTAATCAATTCAAGACGGAAGTGAACGAAGATCCGTGAAGGTGAAAATATCTAATGTGTGTAGAAAGTATTATTTCTGGAATCAAAAAGAAGAAAATGAGAAAAGTATGGACGTCACTGACACAATCGAAGTAGATTCTTACGTTTGCATATAAACTAGAAGATTTCAAATAACCGACTTTGCAATAGAGGCAAACGAGAAATATGAAGTGAAACAACGTCTGAACTTGGGTACCTAAAACATATTGTATAATGAACCAAAATTTAACACACATTATTTCACTACTGATTAATCGATCGGCCAAGGAGAATGACGAGAGAAAATATGGACCATAACTGAACGAAAGAGAAAAATTACGACTTTTCTTTGATAGTGCTGTTCGAACATCCATGAAAGTAAAAAAGTATAATTATTGAAAATAAATTTTACGAAATTTCAGAGTTGTTTTATTTGACTTCACAAGAAAGGTGAAATTTCTTCTGAGATAGCACATAATATGGCTAGTAAGGGTAGGCAATAAAGGCAGACCTATCCTTTACCTAAAAAAAGCCTAAAATCTTTAGGCTATTTCGCCTTTGTGGAATCTACTAAGAATTGGAGATAATTTTTTTCACCCATCATGCCTATCCTACATTTCTTTTCAATGTATTATGTAATCGAAGAATATTTGATTGAAACTTCTCATCAAACATTCAGCGATCTCTACCAGCACCTGCAATCCTACTACTACCTATACGTGAGAGCCATAAATTAGAAAAGAACCATTAGTAACAGACGAATGTTATTAGCGAATCGTACACCCCGACTGTTTCGCCTTTTCGAGTAGTCAGGTACATAATTTCGAAAAATTTCGAAGTAGTTAGGTTGAACAGTGGGTAATCATCCTCTCCAAAAGAAGCAATTTTTTGGCATTTATTTGCATTCAATTTTTTGGCGTTTTTTCGAATTCATGACATATCTTTATTTCCTATTTTTACTATTATTATTGGACCAAAAAATATGGGCAGTCCAGGGTTCAGTCCTCTATAGCATTCTGATAATATATACCGAAACACAGAACACGGCCTTATCACCAGGTGAAATGGACTCGAAGGCACAACTCAGTTTAGCAAGGCTGTGGTCAATTTCAAAAATAGAATAATAAAAACATCCCTTCCATTATCAAATTCCAGCTGCTCCGTAAGCCCCAACCGTTTACAAAATTGACCACAAAATTCACGGTTTTACCTCCGGTGCATTTAACAACAAGAGTAATATACCTGAGAAACAATATCAAATATCGTGGAATTTTGTGTTCCTTATTCTCGTGTGGTCAAATCGCATAAACTTCTTCCGCAACTATTTTCAAACCGAATCAATGTCTTCCTCTTTATTTTAGATCCGTTATATGTTAAAGTTTGTGACTTAAATATAAAGTTTCTTCTTTGTTTCTGTTCTCATTATCTATCGCAGATGGTAAAAAATTTTCACCTCATTTATAGTGATAGTGGAAGCTGAAAGTTTGAATGACTTTGAATTTTCTCATTTTATGTATTGCTCTATACCTACATAGAGTCCAACACTCCAAACGTTATTTTCAGAAGGATGTTAAATATCTTATATCTGAATCAAGTTTTCTACAAGAATCGAGTACCATCCGTCACGGTTCATGAAACTTTGTCGACTATTTGGATATAAATCTAAGTGCAAGTGCAAGGTGAAGTGTAATTGGCCATTGAGAAACGGGAGGAGGAAGTTTGATGAAAGGTTGTTGATTTAATCTTGATTCTTTCAAAAATATACTACTAAAGCGAAATTTCTTTCGTTATCGGTAATCAGCACCAATCCTTCACTATAATTTTTGGCATCAATGTTTGAAGAAAGTTCTTTTCATTACAAAATTTGCCAGAACATCAACTGTACCTACTACTTTCCTCGGTAATGAAAATTTTAATTCCGTTTCAGTAAATAACTGCATTGCAAAATAGGGGATAATTTCAAGGAATCAACTATGTAATTATTGTGTTCAGGAATAAGGAACAAAAAAATATATAATTATAACATCAGCTGTTCCATTCAAAACTAGATTGGAGTTTAAACAATATTCAATATAAAACACATCAAGACTATGAGAACACACTCAAAAATAGAACAGCTGTTCGCTGAATCGAAAGTCTATTAGACTGCTTTAATTCTTGAAAATATTTGTTTCTAGATTAAATAGATTTAGAATATTAACTCGTCAGTTCATTTCATTGTTACAACAGGCTCCATAAAGAAGAAACAAAATAATTACGGAACCTATCTTTTAATACATCGATAATCCTTCAAATTCCAAATTTCCTGTTGTAGTGATGTTATAATGCCGATTATAACATCCGAAAAACGAGTAGATTACCTACTTTTTTACCGATACATGAGGAACTGAATGAAAGAGCAGAATAATATAAATCGATATCAGCAATGGCCAAGCGGCAAGAGAAAACACCACAAACGTTAAAAGAAATAGATCGCGTGAAGCTGATGCACGAAGGATGCAGGCCTGCAGGATAAAGCAGAACAACAAATCAGCCGATCAAAGACAAGCTTGGTTAACGTAATTTGCACTAGGAAGATATGCTTGTATTTCATTACTTTTATGCAACAAATATTTATTAGTTGGAAGTTGCACATAAAACTCAGATATTTTCGAACTATATAAGATCGAATGAAATAAGACACTTCTTCGTGTTAATAAATTGTTGCGCCGAAACATGTATCTTCTACTAAAATATATTTTTTTTTGTCATATGAAAATGCGATTGTAACTTCATTGATATTTGTATTTAAGCTGTTAATTTTATTTCAAGCTTTTGTATTCGATAAATTTCATTCATAATAAATAATGATTATTATCACTCAATTTATATGGTTTTAACAAACTATGAATTTGTATGTAAATAAACGTTTCTCTCAGTGTAAAGAAGGTAAGTAGCACTGACCGCCAACTGCTTATCTGGCCTAATTAGTCTATTCAAGGATGTAGGAACATGATAGAGTTAGAGTTAGTAGATAAGATTCATTGTTAAGTCTTCGAATAAACCGGAAAAATGTCAATGGGGTACCATACATATCTTCGTATGATACATGAAAAAACAGAGATAAGAACCTTACAAAAAACTGTCTGTTTGTCCGTACAAGTGTAATGATGATGTATTTGTGTGAAGAATTAGTAATAGGATTCATTGAACAGAATTATGGAAATAGCCCATAAAGTCCTACCTACCTACTTTCAGGTATATACAGCTTTACCAGATACATTTTGAACGTCGACATTTACCATTGACTATGCGCGCTTGGAATTTTCAGGGCAGTTCTTGTTTGTTCATGGAAAGAGTTCGGTAGAGTTATAGGCATCTTCAATTTTTTCTCTCTATAAATTAGTTGGGCATCTCAGAAAACGCTCGACAGATGAAATCGAAATTTGTCATTACTTTTCGGAACAATATCTTTGAACCAAGTTCTAATTCACACTCTCATCTGAATTGTATTGTTGAAAGCAGTAATCTCAAGAAAAGTCTTGTGGGAAAAGGCGAAGCAGCGATGAGTGAATCCGGTACCTGGAGTAGTGACCGCTCCGACATTACTAACAGTTCGAAATAAAAAGTTAATGCAGTAGCTACCTTATTGTCATTTTTGAAGGGGATTTTGAGATTTTCGTCCAATAAATCTTTTTTTTCAGTTGGTAGTTGTTTTATCTCAATTTTGAGGATTGGTTTTCGAGACTGGATTCAAGTGTGTTAATTATTATCAATTTTAGGTCAATAAATGTCATGAAGTAAAAAAATTCCGAGTATGTTACCTTCTCCATTATATACAATGGCTAAAATTGCAACATTGATGCTAAGAAAACTTGTCCAAGTTGAACTGGGAATCAGAAATGATTTTCTGAATGAATTTTGTGTGAATGTTATGGAAATTTATATGTATATCCACTTTCTAGATGAAAAAATTCCTGTCTGAGGGTAACAGATTTGTTTTTTATGTAAATCCTTTAATTTTGAGGTTTTTTATCCAGGTTATTCAATTCACCTCCTATTCTTCGTAACTGATTTGACATGTACAATGTACAAAAGCTTCATTATGCTATAAAAAGACGAGTTACATATGTCCTTAAACATTGACCAAAAGTTCATTTCATCGTGGAAAATGATGAAAACTGACATCTTCACAAGAAATTCGTTATCGAAGATTTGCTCGAAGGATACAAATTATGAAAACTTCACGAAGCTTTTCCCATTATCACGAAATAGATAAATATATTTTCAACTGATTAAGACATATTTCTTATGAAAGATCTCATTGAAACACCAAAATATTCTCCGTTTCTCGATGTATACAAACATAAGTGCATTAACTTTTTATTTACAAAAATTGACACCAGGGGGCGTATCGCTTGTTTTGAATTCCCAATCACATACATATCATATCCTATTCCACACGTTAGCTTTCAAATGAAAATATTTATATTCAAAAAGTTATTCAGAGATCCATGGACACAAAACTGTCCTTCAGATCAAATAGATTAAATCGATCTATTGCAAGGAATTTCAAAGTTATTATATAATTACATATATGTAGGTAGGTATAATTATTTATATTCTCATATAAAATAAAGAATAAATTGAATTCCTTATATAACTACACAGTAACAAATACTTAATTAGTGATGTAAGATTACAATGGATTATAATATCTAACATAAAGATATAAATTTTTTGAATCAAACACATTTTATGTATCTTACTTCTAGTCACAGTTCAAGAAACTTCAACGAATATCATAATTTTCCATGTTGACTCTAATAATAGCTTTCAGTACATTAAGCAGTTGCAAATTGAACAAAACAAAATGGCGTAATTATCACGTCATGTCTTCTTAGGCATTGCGCATGTCTGAAACTTCTATGGAAGTTACTTCTTAAAATGTCGGGATCAGTTTGAAGTGTTCTATCGAGACATTGACATTATAAAACAGTGACTTTATAGCTTTTCGGTTCAGTTTGTGATTACTATTGGAATTTTTCTATTGCGAGTTGCGACGGATATGTGAGTATGAATATGAATTTCTATAATTTTTCCTCTTTCATTTTCTAATTACGACTAATTTTAATATCCTGTAGAGGTAATATAGAATATAACCGAAATCCCCAATAAAATTCTATCCCGGCATTTCCAAGGGAAGCGCGGTTTCAATGTGCAATCCTGAAACAACACACAGGGTGAGTCTTTGTGTACGAAACGTACAATAAACACCCAAAATTAAATATATCAAAAATTCATAAACTCAATTCAACCAAATATTTCCATTCGAAATTATTTAGATCTTTCTCTTTTTCATAATTGTAATTTCCTGTGTAAGTCGGCCAGGTGAGACAAAGGATTGCAATAGTTTGTTTTAATATCTAACATTTCTTAATCCAACTGCAGCAATTTTGCAAGTAAAGAAAAATGTACTGAATATGCAAAATGGAAGTCGATTTCGATTATGTGGTCTTGACGTCATTATACAATTTGACTATATACAGTTTGTTAGATTAGGAAATAAACGTTCATTATCAAGTGATCCGCATTATCAATCTCAATCCTCGAGTCCCTAAGTTTTCACCAACCCAGAACTCTTAGAACTTGAGGTACAATTATGATTCCACCCCAACAATTTGACTCGTACAAATATTTCAACAGTAGATTCTTGAGATCAAAGTAAACATTTTTTCCTCTACCATTTTTCCAAATTGGCTCGGTTTAAAAGATACAGGCTGTTGAAAAACCATAAGAAAAGTTATTTTTAGTGTTATCTCACAAACTGTTTTTGGATTAAATGAATTTCGGAATATAGTGTTTCATTTATCTGATGATATTAACCACGTCTTCCAGTTTTCTCATTATGACCATAATAGAATAGAATTTCATTACTCCTTCAAGACATACAAGTATGTAAAGGATGATATAATGAAAAGAACAGATACTATTCCCTACAAAAGATATTATCCCCTAAGAATTCTAGTTCTAGTTTATCTGAGCGTACATCTTGAAAATGGGACGAATTCAATTCTCCGTTTTCGAATTAGGATGGAAATAAATTGTATTATAAAGCATATGGCGAAGGAAAGTATTGAATAATAACACAAGTGTCTTAACTAATTGTGCGATTTTTTCGAAACGACTTGAGATATTCGAACGAGATTTGACGAGAAGGCACACCTCATTGCGTTGGATAACTCGTCTTCAGCAACAAGGTACAGTTGCTCCCTTGTTTTCTACCTACCTCTAGGATGCACCACGTTTTAGTCAAAAATGACAGATCGAAAAATCAAGTTTTCTAATTGTTTCATGAAAATGCAGCAGAAATTCAGAACACAATTATTTATAACATTAGATATCATCACGAGAAAAAAGCTTTTCAAATCACAAAAATTTTTGAAGATACCATCTCCAGCTAGGATATAAGGGTTCAGTCTTTTCTTTATCTAGAATGTTTGGTAAACAAAGTATTTCCGAACGTGGTACTATAGAACATTGCCGATTTCAGAGTGAATATGTTTACAATGTTTAGAAAACTGTGTACCACTCGAAAGCTTGTAACTCTTCACATGAAACTCTGAGAAAAGCAAACGATTTTCTCAATGAAAACCGCCAAAAATTCAGTATTACTTATTCAATAATCAAATACCAATCATTAGGTTCATTATTTTCTCTAATCCTTTCTTTCAAAAATAAGCTACCTCGCTTTGTCAACTACTATTAGTGTTATATAGAGTTTCTCGATCTAGGTATGACCGCATAAGTGTTCTATGCATTCAAGTAAAATTGATTCTCAAATATTTCTCGGAATTCTTAATTTTCCTTAGAAACTTAGGCATATTCGTGATTCCGAAAGGGTGTGTTTTCTACCTGCTACTCTTATCTTCGGACAATTTTTCATTCATTGCTGTCATATTTGTATTCTAATGTAGACAACATTCTTCATTTATGGCTGTCGAAAAATATTTTAAAAGGAAGTTTGATTATATATTTCTTATCTACATTTATCTGTTAGGATTTGAGAGAAATATTATAAATAAAAGAACTAAGCAGGTATATACTGAAGAATTGCTCAGAAAATATATTTTCCATTCTAGGGGCGGTATATTTCGATGACTTCAGAGAAATAATACTTTGAAGTGGTACCGATTCCACATATGTGATGAGAATAAAAAACTCATTCTTAATAACTGTAATGACATATTTTTAAAAAATATATTAATCTAACTTTTTTATTGCATGAGACGAATATGTTTTATTTTTGGCTCCCATGACGGACATTAAATCAATATTCAATTTTATTCCTGTCAAAAATTGCCGGAAAAAAATGAATAGCATGGATAGTGAGCACTGTGAGCAATGAAAACATGTCGAATATTGTTGAAAAAAAAAAGGTAGGGAAAATTTGTACTAGGATTCATTTACCGCGTTCGGCAATACCATCCGAGAGCGGACGAATATTTTAGTCACGTGACAACAGATCATAGGTTATCATAGGAATCCTTTGTTCAATAGAACGTTTATCCTGCATCTGGATACAGTAAACGAACGATTCATACCAATCCGAAATGTCTGAGGTAATTGCCGAACGCGGTAATTGATCAGAATGATGGCAATAGCCCATAAAGTCCTAATTAACTAGTTTTAGGTATATACAGCTTTTTCAGATAAATTTTTAATGTCGACATTTACTATCGCCTTTGGAATTTTCAGGGTAGTTCTAGTTTGTTCATGGAAAGAGTTCGGCAGAGTTTTAGGCATCTTCAATTTAATCGGTTTTCTTTCTTCGGTACATGGATGACCGCTCCGATTATGAGTTTGAATAAGCGCGTTATTAAGATTTCATCGACACATGAACCTGATAGTGGACCAAATTATCACGTCATTTCTTCTTAGGCATTGCGCATGTCTGAAACTTTTATGGAAGTTACTTCGTAAAATGTTGGGATCAGTTTGAAGTGTTCTATCGAGACATTGACATTATGAAACAGTGACTTTATAGCTTTTCGGTTCAGTTTGTGATTACTATTGGAATTTTTCTATTGCGAGTTGCGACGGATATGTGAGTATGAATATGAATTTCTATAATTTTTCCTCTTTCATTTTCTAATTACGACTAATTTTGATATCCTGTAGAGGTAATATAGAATATAACCGAAATCTCCAAATAAATTCTATCCCGGCATTTCCAAGGGAAGTGCGGTTTCAATGTGCGATCCTGAAACAACATACAGGGTGAGTCTTTGTGTACGAAACGTACAATAAATACCCAAAATTAGATATATCAAAAATTCATAAACTCAATTCAACCAAATATTTCCATTCGAAATTATTTAGATCATTCTCTCTTTCATAATTGTTATTTCATGTGTAAGTCGGCCAGGTGAGACAAAGGATTGCAATATTTCTTTTTTAATATCTAACATTCCCTAATCCAACTGCAGCAATTTTGCAAGTAAAGAAAAATGTACTGAATATGCAAAATGTAAGTCGATTTCGATTATGTAATCTTGACGTCATTATACAATTTTACCATATATAGTTTGTTAGATTAGGAAATAAACGTTCATTATCAAGTGATCCGCATTATCAATCTCAATCCTCGAGTCCCTAAGTTTTCACCAACCCAGAACTCTTAGAACTTGAGGTACAATTGAGATACCACCCCAACACTTTGACTCGTACAAATATTTCAACAGTAGATTCTTGAGATCAAAGTAAACATTTTTTCCTCTACCATTTTTCCAAATTGGCTCGGTTTAAAAGATACAAGCTGTTGAAAAACCATAAGAAAAGTTATTTTTAGTGCTATCTCACAAACTTTTTTTGGATTAAATGAATTTCGGAATATAGTGTTTCATTTATCTGATGATATTAACCACGTCTTCCAGTTTTCTCATTATGACCATAATAGAATAGAATTTCATTACTCCTTCAAGACATACAAGTATACAGGGTGTGGAGTAATGAATGGATAATATTGAGCCTGGGGGTAGAGGACTCTATGGCGGTTCAGAAAAATATATTTTACGTTTAGTAAAAGTGCCTTGGTTTTCGAGATATTGGAGATTTTCGAAAATTAAAGAGAATTACACTCTTCGCCACTCGTTTTGCAGGCAAGACTTTAAATGAAGGAATTTTTTCAAACTGTTTTTTGGATAGTATTCCTGGATAGATGATCTATCGAATGTAATTCATTATTTTTGAGGCGCATGAATAGTTCTTCATGAAAAGAAGATCTAACTCAACTTTTCCGTTTTGCTATTTTTTTTTTTCATAAGTTCAACCTAGCGCGGTGTAAAAAATAATATGGTTACCTGAGAGCCAATGCAAGAAAAAACATGCTAGTTTCATTGAGATTCCGAAATGGTATAACTCTCTGTATTCTCACAATTTAATACAAAATAAATTCCTATTGCAATCAGTTGAGGCCTAGTTTAATGTAAACAGTGTTTTTTAAATTTTTATCAGCAAAAATGAGAAATGCAAGCAGAATGAAGCAATCGTCTATAAGAAGGAATAGAGCACTTACTGAAGCTCATGGTGGCCTCTTGGAAAATCTTTTGTGATATTTAATTCAATGAAAAGTTACTCATTTTAAAATTGTAGATACCCATGCAATACAGCTATGATTTATTAGAAAGTGTAGACTATAGAGCATGTATCAGAACTCATGGTGAGCAAATTAAGCATCATTTGTGATTTGTGAAACTTCATTCAATGAAAAGATATTTTAAAATTGTTATTTTCTCTCGTTTTCTTTTATCATTGAACCCCAACGTTGTGAAATAAATATTTTCCAGTTAATTTCAAATTATGCATTAAATTTTAGCATTTTTGTAACAAGGGTCTTGACTCAATGCAATAAAAATTACCAAATTTTCAGCTTTTTTTCTTAATTACAAAAGTGCTAGAATTCACTTCGTTACTTGAAATTTGCTTAACAACTATTAACTTTATAACTATACGGCTTAACAATCAAAGAATACGAGGGAAAAAAACCAATTTTAAAATATTGAATCGAGTTTTACAAAAAGTGTTCAAAGTGTGTATCAGGAGCTGTAATAGATGCTCTACAACTTCTTATGAATAATTGCTTCATTCTGCTTGCAAGTCTCATTTCAGTTGCTAAAAATTAAAGAAAAAGGCTTACGTCAAACTCTGCCTTGACTCATTGTAATAGAAATTTATTTTGTATTAAATGCTGATAATAGAGTGAGTTATACCATTTCAGAATCTCAGTGAAACAGGCATGTTTTACCTTGCTTTGGCACTCAAGTAACCATATTATTTTTCACACCACGCTGGGTTGAACTTAGGAAAAAAAATAAGCAAGACGGAAAATTTTAGTTAATTCTTTTATTTATGAAAAACTATTCATACGCCTCAAAAATAATAATTTACATTCGATAGCGCATCTATCCAGGAATACTATCCAAAAAACAGTTTGAAAAAATTCCTTCATTTGGAGTCTTGCCTGCAAAAATAGTGGCGAAGGGTGTGATTTTCTTGAATTTTCGAAAATCTCGAATATCTCGAAAACCAAGGCACTTTTACTGAACGTAAAATATATTTTTCTGAACCGCCATAGAGTTCTCTACCTGCAGGCTCCATATTATCTATTCATTACGCCACACCCTGTATAAAGGATGATATAATGAAAAGAACAGATACTATTCCCCACAAAAGATATTATCCCCTAAGAATTCTAGTTCTAGTTTATCTGAGCGTACATCTTAAAAATGGGACTAATTCAATTCTCCGTTTTCGAATTAGGATGGAAATAAATTGTATTATAAAGCATATGGCGAAGGAAAGTATTGAATAATAACACAAGTGTCTTAACTAATTGTGCGATATTTTCGAAACGACTTGAGATATTCGAGATTTGACGAGAAGGCACACCTCATTACGTTGGACAACTCGTCTTCAGCAACTAGGTACCTCCCTTGTTTTGTACCTACCTCTAGGATGTACTACGTTTTAGTCAAAAATGACAGATCGAAAAATCAAGTTTTCTAATTGTTTCATGAAAATGCAGCAGAAATTCAGAACACAATTATTTATAACAATAGATATCATCACAAGAAAAATCTAGAGTGTTTGGTAAACAAAGTATTTCCGAACGTGGTACTATAGAACATTGCCGATTTCAAATAACTCAGAGTGAATATGTTTACAATGTTTAGAAAACTGTGTACCACTCGAAAGCTAGTAACTCTTCACATAAAACTCTGATAAGAGCAAACGATTTCCCGATGAAAAACGCCAAAAATTCAGTATTACTTATTCAATAATCAAATACCAATCATTAGATTCATTATTTTCTCTAATCCTTTCTTTCAAAAATTAGCTGCCTCGCTTTGTTAACTACTATTAGTGTTATAAACTACTATTAGTGTTATATGAAGAGTTTCTCGATCTAGGTATGACCGCATATGTGTTCTATGCATTCAAGTGAAATTGATTCTCAAATACTTCTCGGAATTCTTAATTTTCCTTAGAAACTTAGGCATATTCGTGATTCCGAGAGGGTGTGTTTTCTACCTGCTACTCTTATCTTCGGACAATTTTTCATTCATTGCTGTCATATTTGTATTCTAATGTAGACAATATTCTTCTTTTATGGCTGTTGAAAAATATTTTAAAAGGAAGTTTGATTATATATTTCTTATCTACATTTATCTGTTAGGATTTTAAGAAATATTATAAATGAAAGAACTAAGCAGGTATATACTGAAGAATTGCTTAGAAAATATATTTTCCATTCTAGGGGCGGTATATTTCGATGACTTCAGAGAAATAATGCTTTGAAGTGGTACCGATTCCACATATGTGATAAAAAACTCATTCTTAATAACTGTAATGACATATTTTTAAAAAATATATTAATATAACTTTTTTATTGCATGAGACGAATATGTTTTACTACGCGCCTTTGGAATTTTCAGGGTAGTTCTAGTTTGTTCATGAAAAGAGTTCGGCAGAGTTTTAGGCATCTTCAATTTAATCGGTTTTCTTTCTTCGGTACCTGGATTATGAGTTTGAATAAGCGCGTTATTATAATTTCATCGACACATGAACCTGATAGTGGACCAAATGAAATGAGAAATGATGAGTATGAATCACATGCATATCATATCCTTTCTCATTTTCATCGAGAACATGTTAGCTTTCAAATGAAAATATTTATATTCAAAAAGTTATTGAGAAATCCATGGACACTAAACAGTCCTCCAAATCGAATAAATCGAAGAAATTACATAAGAATTATATAATTATTATGCATAATCATTCATATTCTCATAGAGTATAAAAAATAATTAAATTTCTGCAATTTCCTTATATAACTACACAGTAACAAATACTTAATTAGTAATGTAAGATTACAATGGATTATAATATTTGACATAAAAATATAAATATTTTTGAATCATATATATTTTATGTTTACTCTTTACTCCTAGTCAAGAAAATTCGAAGAATATCATTATATTCCATGTGACTCTAAGCATAGCTTTCAGTACATTTAGCAGTAGCAAATTGAACACAACAAAATGGCGTCATTATCATGTCATGTCTTCTTACGCATTGCGCATGTCTGAAAATCCTATATAAAGTTACTGCCTAAAATGTCAGGATCAGTTTGAAGTATTCTTTCGGGAATTTGACATTACAAAACTGTGATTTTATATCCTATCGTTGTAGTTTGTGATTACTAGTGGAATATTTCTATTGCAACGGATATGTGAGTATAATTATGAATTCTTATATTTTATCCTCTTTTATTTACTAATTACGCCGTAATTACTTTGTATATTATTCTAATACTACTAATATCAAACCCTGTTCTTAATTTGCTAATATAATTTAGCAGATTTCGTAAAAATTAATTTGACAACTGCAAATGACAGTTATTGTCATTTCAAAAATATTGAATCCCCATTCTCCCATCTATAACTAAGCGAGGAACAGATCAGACGAAGAGTGTTTAGTGACTACTGTCTTGTTTCTGTGCACTCCGTTCTAATGAAAGTATTTCTGTATTCGTGACAGAAAATTTGGAAATTTTGTGAAATTCTTCACTAACGTGCTAAATCAATATTAGGTACTTCTCGATATGTTGATGCTCAAATCTTCTGATAAAACTTTCCTCGCGCTGATTTACCTAGCCTGATTACTTATGATGTCTTCCATAATCATAAATTTTCTCATTTCTTTCTTGTCTCCAATGTTAATTCTTCAATTTGACTCTCATATGGTTGTTATCTGTATTATTCAAATTCTTGCATTATATATACGTGAATCATGGAATTTATTATAACTATTTCCTTCCCATTTCATTTATCTCTCCATAAAAAAATTTGTTCAGTTTGCCAAAATCAAAACTTCAGTAACTAAGATATATACGCACATTGATTTTCCATTCAAAAACAATAACTGAACAAAAGAATTCTTTCAGCCGAGCCGAGATACCTCTTCTCTTGAGATTTTGTGAGTGCTATTATTGTTACACCATTTTTACGTTAATAAAGACTCGGCTTACAACTTTGAACTGAAATGAGACGGGTCACAACAAAAATTTTGTGAATTTTATTAGTGAGTGTTTGAACTTATATTCATTCATTTTGAACTGGTGTCTTGAGCTGTCCTCGGATCGAACGTATCGTAATAAATTATACCTATCATGAAAATCGGTCACGTAATAATAATTGAATTTTTCGCGGTATAATTCAGAAATCGGGGAATAATTCTATAGTTTAATTTATTAAGCAATCTATAATATATTGGCCGTAGGATGATTCATCCTTGTGCATTGGAGTAAATGGTGATACCAAGGTATGATTTGTAGACAATGTTATACCGCATGAACTCAAAAATAAAATTCTGGTTATAGGCGCTACTGTGGGAATCATTATAATCGATTCTAAATCTTTTTTGTTTGTTTATAATCCGAAATTTGCACAATGGAATAATCCCATGTTTACAGGTGATGTTGATTTTTTATTATTTCTGTATTGTTGGAAATTCGAATTTCTAGCTGCTATCAAAACCAGTAAGCGCGACCGTTGCCAATAAGTCAACTCGCGAGCCAATGAAAATCGTACTAGTGGCGGTCTTCTATAGGTACTAAGGTAGCCAATGATCATAAAGAGTGTGGGGACCTGCCAATCACTTGCCTCGCGCTGCTAGTGATGGAGTGGATGAATGAGAAAGTTACCTCATTATGCCTAACATAATGTTATTATGTCGTTCAAAAGATTACAAAGTAAGGATCGAAAGAATGGCTCAATTGGCTATTGAAAATGGCGGTCAGTTTTGCAGTTGAGAAAGACTATGTGGATGTGGTGGGAAGAAACAAGAACTCTTTTTTGCAAGAACTGATTATCGCAGATGAGGAATGAAGCAATTCGTCAACATTGTGCGCCTATATGCCATCACATACCTACATATGTAGACTTTTTTACATTACTTTTAATTCCTTATCAATCGACCACGTACCCGCACTAGTCCAACCTCAATTGAGAGGCACCTAAAGGCGGGATGTGATGTGATGTCACTGTCGGGTATGAGTCTCTGAGCCCACTCGTTCATCTTCTCTATATCCTTTTTGTTGAAAATTTTTTTGTCTCTTAGTTCTAATCTTAGGTTCCAGTACTTTTTTTTATGTTTCGTTACGCTTCGACCCTGTGATGTCTGCAGTATATCATGATGTGTTCCATGTCATCACGCCCTGTTTTGCACTCGCACTCTCCATCTGTGGGTCTCAATTTAAAGATGCTTAGGTAGGCTAACATGTGTCCATGCCCAGTCAACAACTGAGTTGCTAGATTGCCTAGATCTCTAAAATTCTCTTGGCTCGTTCCAGAATCGCATCTTTTCATTCTTTTCAATCTGTTACGTCAATACCGTCCAATAAAAGCGCAGATCTACGTCTATCTACGAATCAGAGCAAAGTCTGCTCGCTCTCTTTCCTCCGAGATGTAATTCTGGAACTCTACATCTCATTGTCTCGCCTCTTTCCCACACAAGTTGCCATTCGTCAATCATGCTTCACATTTAAATATTTCGTTTTTCTTTCTTGTCTGCCGTGAAGGGGGGAGGGGGAATAGCAGAGTAGATTTCGTGCAGGAAGGTCATGCACCGATAATGTATTCTGTCTACAACAGGTTATTGAGAAAAGGGCAGCTAGAAACATAGAAACACATATAAAATTCGTGGACCTTTAAAAAGCGTATGATACCGTTGCAATTACAAAACTGTTGGAAGTACTGGAGCAGTCTAATATAAATCATACGTACATACAGGCATTGAAAGAACTACATATAGACTCAAAATCTAAGGTTGAATCAGGCAGATATGTTACCAAGGAGTTTTCAGTAACGAAAGGCAATGACAAGGATGCTGTATCTCACCAACCCTCTTCAAAATATACATATCCAAAGCTTTGAACAAAGCTGATTCTTTTCTTATTATTAATGATGTTTTCACTTTGTCCTCACCCAAATCAATCATCAGCTTGTCCTCTTTCAATCTGTTGGAACGAAAAACCATAATGTCCGTCTTCTTTCTATTCAAACTGAAATTGTTCCTTGATAGCCACGTTGGTATATAACTTCGCATTTCAGCTGCAGTTCACTTATATTACGTTCCGCTATTGAATATTTGGATTCATCCACAAAATTCGTCGACTCGGTATCTTCGATCGAATCTGCAACTTCACACATATCATTTATCATTAGGTCCTTTCGTTTGCATAAAAAGTGTAGCACTTTTCTACACTCAATGTCGATTTGATTTACACCAGTGTGAAGCAAATGTAGTTTATCTACAAAAAAGAGATGTAGATGTCCTCTACACTGGTGTAAATTCAATCAGCAAACGAATACTAAAATCGAGTGTAGAAAAGTGCTATCTCATGCAATGATAGCGAATTTCGTGAACACTTCGTAGAGGTTCTTGCGGCGATTGACTTCGTACTGGTTTCCACATCACACCACGAACATGTGCTACCCTCAACAAGTCCACGTAATTCAAATCAATAAGAAATTCCAAAGTGAACAAACAATATTTGAGGTGAATTTCCTCCCAGAGAAATAATAAAGAAAAATTATAATGAATAATGGAGAAGAGAAAATATCGAACACCCACAATTCCATATTTTCCGAGATTTTCAATGAGAAAATCTTTATTCAGGCAATCAAATGCCTTAAATAGATCGATGAATAATCCTGAGACTAACATTCCTTTTTCCAGGAACTTCAAAATATTATTAGTGAATTGAAATATATAGCCGTTTGGGTGGACCGATTTTTCAAAAATCCATGTTGAGACGGATGGAAAAGATCATGAATATTGTAATATATCAGAAGTCTAGTCACCCTGCTAGCTCAAATCCTTTCGAAAAACTATTCAACAGGCTTATAGGCCTATAGTTTTTCCAGTCCTCAGGATCCCCATACTTGAATATTGGAATTATCACCGATAGCTTCAGCTGCTCAGGAAACACCCCAAACCTTCACTATATGACACAATATTGAAGAGATAGCATCAACACTCAATTGAACAATTTTAACTGGAATTTCGCCAATTCCAGAACTTGAATTGCTTTTCAGTTTCCTAAATATCTCAACAATCTCCTCTATGGTAAAGGGCTTCACGTAAAAAGATGTATTGGTTTCAATATTGCAAGCAAATTTTGAATTATTGAGATTTTTCATCATGTTCGGGTTCAATTGAACCAATAATTCATTGTAATCATCCGCTGTTTCCTGAGGTGATTTAGAAGTTGTATTTTCAAAACTGCCTTCATTCCTAATTTCATTGCATATTTTCCACATGGCTTTAGTCTTATTATCCGAGTTTTAATTTCTAGCATCAATGAGTATCCAGTGTAATATATTTCAAGGGAAAATGTATATTGAAAATATTTATGAAGTCATTCGAGAAGCTTTGCCATTGCTTATTATCCTGGAAGCTGATGACGTTTTGTTTATTTGTTGAAGCACTGGAACCGACTGGTGACGCTTGAAGAAAATCCTATTAACAGCTACTCCTTCCGGCCAAAAATCTGCACTCATGGCATCCTGCAAATATTCTGCCGGAAATGGAACTTTGAATGATGAATATATCTCCGGTTGTCTTGATTTCAATTTTTCACATTTAAAGTCTGGTATATGCGGTTTGAAAAAATCACACAGCTTATTCTCTGTAGTGTCAGGATTTAGTCGGAATACATGAATGTATGACATTATCATTTTAGGTACCACTGAGTTAGTTTTCTGAGTACCAATTATTGGTTTTGGGGATTTTCTTGTTGCGCTTGTATTGCTTTGGTGACTCTTTGGAGCGAATGTATCCAGTATGATATTGTTCGTTTTCCTCTTCTTCTTCACTACCACATTCCATTTTGACTATCAAACAATATAGCATATGTATGAGTTTTAACAAAGGTAAGTGAATGAGGTACCTCATAAGCCCGTTAATTGAAAACACACAACTCATAATAACAGTTTTATGATTTTCAATTTGAAGCGCGAAATCAGAATACTCTTCCTTGTATTTTATATAAATATCGACAAGAAAATGAACATCCTGAGGGACAAAACATAAGTAAGACGTTGATTGTTCCTTTTCTTATCGAATAATTATCGATGTTCAGAAAATACTCTTTCCAATCACTTTATCCTAATTTTTTTTTCTTTACAGAATGGACGCTTTCCTGTTTAACGCCTTCGGAATTAGTTCCGAACCACTTGGCCAACTCAGTAGAAAGGACATCGAAAAGAATTTGGGTTTGGAAGAAGACAAAATTTTTGCTGACTCGAACAAGATCTATCAACCTGATTCATCTTTGTCTAAAAACTCCGGAGTGAGATTCGAATCACAGCAATCAGCTTCCCAACTCAGCGAAAAGGTTTTGTGTTCGGAAAAAGCCAAAGTCTCTACCGAATCTTACAAAATGAACCAATATGATTATTCATTGTATGATGACATCTTCGGAATGAGTTTAGCATCTCAGCAATCAATACCCCAACTAAGCAATGAGGAAATGGAAATGATTTGTTGTCTGGAAGAAGCCAAAACCTCTGTTGATTCGAACAAGATCAATCAACCTGCTTCTTCCTTGACTAACACTTTCGGGAAGAATCTCGGATCACAGCAATCAACTCCTCATCTCAGCGATGAGGAATTCGAAAGGATTTTGTGTGTGGAGAAAGCCAAAATTTTTGCCGAATCGAACAAAAAACAATCTGATTATTCATTTTCTGACATCTTAGGAAAAACTTCAGAACCTCAGCCATCACCACAACAACACAGCAATGAGGAATTGGAAATGATTGTGCGTCTGGCAGAAGCTAAAATCTTCGCTGACTCGAACAAGATCTGTCAGCCTGATTCTTCCTTGTCTTACAACTCCGGAATGGGATTCGAATCACAGGAACTCAGCGAAAAGGTTTTGTGTTCGGAAAAAGCCTCTGCCCAAACGAATAAAATGTACCAATATGATTATTCATTGTCTGATGACATCTTCGGAATGAGTTTAGAATCTCAGCAATCAATACCCCAACTAAGCAATGAGGAAATGGAAATGATTTGTTGTCTGGAAGAAGCCAAAACCTCTGTTGATTCGAACAAGATCAATCAACCTGCTTCTTCCTTGACTAACACTTTCGGGAAGAATCTCGGATCACAGCAATCAACTCCTCATCTCAGCGATGAGGAATTCGAAAGAATTTTGTGTGTGGAGAAAGCCAAAGTATCTGCCGAAGGGAACAGAATGAATCAATCTGATTATTCATTGTTTGACATCTTCGGAATAACTTCAGAACTTCAGCCATCACCACAACAACTCAGCAATGAGGAATTGGAAATGATTTTGCGTCTGGAAGAAACCGAAAGCTTTGCTGAATCGAACAATATCAATCAACCTGATTTTTCCTTGTCTAATAAACACGGAGTGAGTTTCGAATCAGAGCAATCATTTTCCCAACAATGCGAAAAGGTTTTGTGTTCGGAAAAAGCCAAAGTCTCTTCCGCATCGAACAACTTCGACAACTTCGGAATGATTCATGGTCAACTCACTGATGTCGAATTTGAAAGGATTTTGGGATTGGGTGAATCAAATGTCTCTGCCGAATCGGCCACGCAGATAAATCGATCTCATTCCGACCAATATATGACGGATTGGAATTCGCTTTTTGAGCAGGAGCCAATAAAAATAGATGATATGTTTAATGGACATAGTTCCCATCAAGCACCGGACACTCAACTCCAAAATTCGATTATTTCACCAGATTCGGGCATCTGTGATGAAGGATTAGCGGAATCCGATTCATCTTCATCAACTCCACCTACCTATTCCCAAATTTTCGAAGTGAAAGATCAATGTTTACAACAGAAGGAATGTTACCGAACATCGGTACCCAAGTCCACACCCTACGTCTTCACAACGAATTCGGGTTTATGGAAAAATCGCAATTACGAAATAGTTGAAAGTGTGAGGCCAACAAGTATGATACCAAAAAGGTGAGTGATTTCTACCATATACTACCACTTATATTCAAAACAAATTATATGCAGGTCGTTCCACACTTCGCGCCACCTGACGATTAATGTTCATTTTCTAACTGATGATTATTCTAACCGAAAATTGTGTATTACATGCATTTTCGAATCAGATACGTGGAAAATGCTTTGTTGGACAATTCAAGCAGATAACGTCATTCTTAAAACATAATAATTTTTTGTTAATTGAAACTTGATATAAATCCGAAATAAATTGAATATATATAAATATATATATCAAAACAATTGAAGAATTTTGGTAGACCCGTAATGATACTTCTTTAACGTATTTTCGGAATTGCATGAACAATTCTTTCAGTTTTGTTTTAGTAATCATATTTTTTTATCACGAAATTTCGAAGAGACTTCAAAATTTTCACCAAAGCCGCAATATAGCGGTTCATTCCAGAAATAATACAGAGAATAACGAATTTATATTTTTGCAGTGACGTTATCAAGCCAAAAGTGAGAATAAGAGAAGGTGTCCGGAAACTGCAAAAACAGAAGGTAAGTTTTGTACTATTATTAGGTATGAATTCAATTATTATTCTTATTCGTGTGTTTCTGCTGACTGAGGTTCTACACGAAAGTTATTTCAACTCTAATTCATATTTTCAAAACTACAAGAAACATAAATCTTAACTTTTACTAAGTATGAATAAAAGATAAATTTTTAATGGAAAATAAACAATAAAAAATTTGTCGGCAGATAGAAATTCAATTTCAATGGAAAGCTCCGAAACATTCATCTATACAGCGAGTATTGAAATTTTTTTAATTCAAATATATAAAATAGAACTCATCAAAATATCTAAATAATTTAACCAAAAATCACCTATATGAATCACTCAAGATGCCGAAGCTATCATTCCTCTCACTTCTAGACTACTTTGTGTAGGTTGTAATTGATATCGATTCTCGTTCATTTGTTGCGAGATGCCTGTTACAATCATAAAATATTTGGGAAATTTGTTGCATAGTAAAAGGAGGGATAAACAACGTGGAAATATTGTGACAGGATATAGTGATATTAGTGCTTCCGTACCTTTACTCCATTTTTGACGCCTTGCGAGAGTGTGCAGACATCTAAATTATATGCATTTTCAACTGCTGAAATGAGAACAAACACGCGAACATCCAAAGTTGCCATTTAATTTCATTTCCAATCATAAACCATACACCAGCATTGTTCTAAGCGAATCCATATTTTAGATTCAATCATAGGGAGAATATTTTTATTATTTTCATAATGAAATGAAATAATTATTGTCGATAATGCAGATCACAGACGGATGTATTTTATGGAGGTTTATTCCAACTTCGTCATTTTGACTGTTTTGCATGAGCAGGTGATTTTAAGGGAAACAGTTTATTTCATTCTTCTTTAAATTCTGCTGTGAAAAGAGAAACACTAACCTTGTAGTTATATATAAGAAATTTAGTATAGATTCTCCACGAGTATATGGGGGGTGTTCGAATTTGAGTAGAGATCTCGTTCACACTTCTTTGAGTTATCAATCGAGGGTTCGATCCTGTTTGGGATAATCTTCCGGACCGTACAAATCAAAAACAATAACGATTCACATTATGGCTTGATCAACTGAGACATAGAGAATATACGGAAAGAATATCTGCATTCTTGGAAGTTGGAAACACAAATCTAATTAAATACGAAATGGTGGAGAAAGAAAATGGTTGTCGAATAATGTACTTTAATCATTATTACACGCACGACGTATCAGAGAATCTTTGGAAACGAAGCTCTTTGTAGACAAGTACCGGGTACTAGATGTACCTATGCATCTGAACATTTTCATTTTTATTTACTCATCATTCGAATTGACGCGTCCTTCATCAAGTTTTAGGTTTTCATTTTTATAAATAATAAAATGAATTTCCTTGGAATTTTCAGGTATTCAAGTGTTCCAAATGCGAATTCTCTTCATACTTCAGGGATATTCTGGACCAGCATATCCACAGAACACATTTACAACCAAATCAAGAGTAAGTAGAGAACAATTCAGAATTCAAAATTTATAATATGTAGTACCTAACTATTTTATACACTTTATGTGAAAGAAATTCAACAGGTGAAAATAATTAGAGGCAAGTGTCATATTTAATACATACATTACTTATAATGCTTTCAATACTTTCAATCAATTCTAAACAAATATGTTTATATATCTATGCCAGTACGATGTGGGTGATTGTCTTTCAGAAATCTCTGACGTTACCACATTTTCGTGTCATCGGAAAAATGTGGCTAACATATTTTTTAAAGAAAAGCCTCGTGATTGTACTCGTAGATACTCGATAAGCTTCGTTTTGCTGTCAATTTCAAACTTCGATATCCTGATCGTCCCTTCAGTATTCAATTCATTCATTTCATCGAAGAATGCACTATCGATCACCATTATTTTTTTTTGTGATGGCCTCTTTCGACGAAGAACCTAAAATTCTTTTTTTTTTTCTTTCTTCCTTGTTGTATAAATAGCTAATAGTTCAGTCAAGTCGAAAGAGCGCTTCGAATGAAACCTCATTATGAATTATTCTTAAGCCGATTAGATACATGGCAGAACAGACTTTTTCCGCCGACCTCTTAATAATATAATCTCATAAAATCTCATTTCGAAGCGTTGGGTATGAAGAAGAGGAAAGAAAAAGTCTATAAAGCATTTCAGTGGTGGAACCTTGTATTCAAATCATCCGGTTACATGTTTTGGTTTACGTCATTGTCAAACCAAAAATTCTGAAAAGTTGTTACTTGTAAGTGCAAAATATGAGGTTGAGCAAACTTAGAAAAGGTGAAAAATAATAATGTTACGTTTCAGTTAAATCTCTCTCTGAAACTCACGATTTTTTAAGTTCCATTGTCATATATATATAATTGTTATGTTTGCATATTTAAAAATTTTATTTATTATTTCAGATGCAAGCAGATACAATCGAATGAACGTGTTAATTTTACTATCAACGGAAAAGAAAAAGCACCCCATTCCTCTGTTGCTAATAGGGCGTCTATGTAAGTAAATATAATAAATTTTTATAATTATTTTTCAGAAATTTCAAATATTTTAAATTGTACTGTAATCAATTGTTATTGTTCATGTTGAAAATAGGTTGCTCATATTGATGTACATTTTTGTGAGATACTTAGAATTATCTGGAGAAATTAAAGAATAGCGTTTTTCGTAATCGCTTCGCTTACCGAGTGACACTTTGGATCGGAAGTTGGCATGAAATATACATTCGCAATAGACTTCGTAATCGATAGGGAACATGAGCTTTAAAGTTTGCTTTGTATCGTATCTGTCATAATGGAAATAAATAGCGTTGTGAAGTATAGGGCGAATGGAAGTATTGTACAACTTTAACTAAATTGAGTCCAAGCAACATATAAGGGGAAGAATTGAGAATCCATGTTGCGTTTTTAAAGTGAGTTGAATCAATATATCATCAGATATCACTTTATCATTGCCCCTACAAAATACTCCTTCCAAATAACCTGTTGAATATTCCTTATATGCGCACACTGAACATTGAACACATAGGCACACGAATAGCGACGAATAGTCAGTTCGGCTCTGTAATCCGATGTGAGAATAATCTTTTGATTCCAGCATTAGAAACAAAACAACATAAAATACTTCGCAAGATGTATGTATAAAAATTATTTGGTATTATCGAATTGACTACTTATTGACAATTTAGAAAACAAGGATTCACAACCATTTCACCATGATTCCTTAGACTTGTAAGCTCACCTAAATGTTTTTCCGAATGCACTGTTTTTTGAAACATCAACTGAACTACGGGTCTTTCGTGAGATTTTAAAAGGAACGAGAATAGTTCATCATAACTTATTATATTCTCTTTCAGAAGGAGTAAGAAATTTACCTGCACAGATTGTTCATTTCCGACGACAGATTTGAGAATATTTCTGAATCACATATTTGTGATACATAAATACCGCTGGTACAAATGTCTAATCTGCCGTGTTTGCACGACATCTCCAAATGCAAGCATGGAGCATTTTCGAAAAAATCCTGATCACATGATACCATATGGGAAAAGAAACTCACAGAAAAAGATAATTCAACCGAGACGAGAAAAAAAATACAGGTACAAGTCGGATGAGAACTTGAACATCGAGGTGAAGAAAGAAGGTAACAATGAAAAGTGAGTATACATCTATCAAAAATTTACATTTCCGCATAATCATCATATCATATCATATCAAATTATTTTGTCTTCTCTCAAAATGGGTTTTTATTTTATTATAAATATAAAACAGTTTATTGTGCTTGGAATTTTGTAGCCACTTCAATCAAAAATCACTGAGTGAATATTTTACTATTTATTTTTGCTTTTTCAGGATTGTTATAACACCCAAACCTCATTGTTTCAAGAAGGGGAATAAAATAGAAAAAAAATTCTACTGTGAGGTTTGTGAATTTAAAACACTTAGCTACAGTACACTGATGGTACATAAGAATAGGAATCATAATTTGGCTATGAGATGCCCAGGGTGTTTTCGTCACTTAAATTCGATAGCTGAATTGATAAAACATTTAATGGATAGTCCCAATCATATGACGACTTATCTCAGATGCAACATTTGTGATTTTGGAACCTACGATGAACGGGCATTAACGATTCATAAGAAGAGGAAACATTTTTAATCAATTCATGACGGAAGTGAACGAAGATCCGTGAAGGTGAAAATATCTAATGTGAGTAGAAAGTATTATTCCTGGAATCGAAAAGAAGAAAATGAGAAAAGTATGGACGTCACTGACACAATCGAAGTAGATTCTTACGTTTGCATATAAACTAGAAGATTTCAAATAACCGACTTTGCAATAGAGGCAAACGAGAAATATGAAGTGAAACAACGTCTGAACTTGGGTACCTAAAACATATTGTATAATGAACCAAAATTTAACCCACATTATTTCACTACTGATTGATCGATCGGCCAAGGAGAATTACGAGAGAAAATATGGACCATAACTGAACGAAAGAGAAAAATTACGACATTTCTTTGATAGTGCTGTTCGAACATCCATGAAAGTGAAAAAGTATAATTATTGAAAATAAATTTTACGAAATTTCAGAGTTGTTTTATTTGACTTCACAAGAAAGGTGAAATTTCTTCTGAGATAGCACATAATATGGCTAGTAAGGGTAGGCAATAAAGGCAGACCTATCCTTTACCTAAAAAAAGCCTAAAATCTTTAGGCTATTTCGCCTTTGTGGAATCTACTAAGTAATGGAGATAATTTTTTTCACCCATCATGCCTATCCTACATTTCTTTTCAATGTATTATGTAATCGAAGAATATTTGATTGAAACTTCTCATCAAACATTCAGCGATCTCTACCAGCACCTGCAATCCTACTGCTACCTATACGTGAGAGACATAAATTAGAAAAGAACCATTAGTAACAGACGAATGTTATTAGCGAATCGTACACCCCGACTGTTTCGCCTTTTCGAGTAGTCAGGTACATAATTTCGAAAAATTTCGAAGTAGTTAGGTTGAACAGTGGGTAATCATCCTCTCCAAAAGAAGCAATTTTTTGGCATTTATTTGCATTCAATTTTTTGGCGTTTTTTCGAATTCATGACATATCTTTATTTCCTATTTTTACTATTATTATTGGACCAAAAAATATGGGCAGTCCAGGGTTCAGTCCTCTATAGCATTCTGATAATATATACCGAAACACAGAACACGGCCTTATCACCAGGTGAAATGGACTCGAAGGCACAACTCAGTTTAGCAAGGCTGTGGTCAATTTCAAAAATAGAATAATAAAAACATCCCTTCCATTATCAAATTCCAGCTGCTCCGTAAGCCCCAACCGTTTACAAAATTGACCACAAAATTCACGGTTTTACCTCCGGTGCATTTAACAACAAGAGTAATATACCTGAGAAACAATATCAAATATCGTGGAATTTTGTGTTCCTTATTCTCGTGTGGTCAAATCGCATAAACTTCTTCCGCAACTATTTTCAAACCGAATCAATGTCTTCCTCTTTATTTTAGATCCGTAATATGTTAAAGTTTGTGACTTAAATATAAAGTTTCTTCTTTGTTTCTGTTCTCATTATCTATCGCAGATGGTAAAACATTTTCACCTCATTTATAGTGATAGTGGAAGCTGAAAGTTTGAATGACTTTAAATTTTCTCATTTTATGTATTGCTCTATACCTACATAGAGTCCAACACTCCAAACGTTATTTTCAGAAGGATGTTAAATATCTTATATCTGAATCAAGTTTTCTACAAGAATCGAGTACCATCCGTCACGGTTCATGAAACTTTGTCGACTATTTGGATATAAATCTAAGTGCAAGTGCAAGGTGAAGTGTAATTGGCCATTGAGAAACGGGAGGAGGAAGTTTGATGAAAGGTTGTTGATTTAATTTTGATTCTTTCAAAAATATACTACTAAAGCGAAATTTCTTTCGTTATCGGTAATCAGCACCAATCCTTCACTATAATTTTTGGCATCAATGTTTGAAGAAAGTTCTTTTCATTACAAAATTTGCCAGAACATCAACTGTACCTACTACTTTCCTCGGTAATGAGAATTTTAATTCCGTTTCAGTAAATAACTGCATTGCAAAATAGGGGATAATTTCAAGGAATCAACTATGTAATTATTGTGTTCAGGAATAAGGAATAAAAAAATATATAATTATAACATCAGCTGTTCCATTCAAAACTAGATTGGAGTTTAAACAATATTCAATATAAAACACATCAAGACTATGAGAACACACTCAAAAATAGAACAGCTGTTCGCTGAATCGAAAGTCTATTAGACTGCTTTAATTCTTGAAAATATTTGTTTCTAGATTAAATAGATTTAGAATATTAACTCGTCAGTTCATTTCATTGTTACAACAGGCTCCATAAAGAAGAAACAAAATAATTACGGAACCTATCTTTTAATACATCGATAATCCTTCAAATTCCAAATTTCCTGTTGTAGTGATGTTATAATGCCGATTATAACATCCGAAAAACGAGTAGATTACCTACTTTTTTACCGATACATGAGGAACTGAATGAAAGAGCAGAATAATATAAATCGATATCCAATGGCCAAGCGGCAAGTGAAAACACCACAAACGTTAAAAGAAATAGATCGCGTGAAGCTGATGCACGAAGGATGCAGGCCTGCAGGATAAAGCAGAACAACAAATCAGCCGATCAAAGACAAGCTTGGTTAACGTAATTTGCACTAGGAAGATATGCTTGTATTTCATTACTTTTATGCAACAAATATTTATTAGTTGGAAGTTGCACATAAAACTCAGATATTTTCGAACTATATAAGATCGAATGAAATAAGACTTTTCTTCGTGTTAATAAATTGTTGCGCCGAAACATGTATCTTCTACTAAAATATATTTTTTTTTGTCATATGAAAATGCGATTGTAACTTCATTGATATTTGTATTTAAGTTGTTAATTTTATTTTAAGCTTTTGTATTCGATAAATTTCATTCATAATAAATAATGATTATTATCACTCAATTTATATGGTTTTAACAAACTATGAATTTGTATGTAAATAAACGTTTCTCTCAGTGTAAAGAAGGTAAGTAGCACTGACCGCCAACTGCTTATCCGGCCTAATTAGTCTATTCAAAGATGTAGGAACATGATAGAGTTAGAGTTAGTAGATAAGATTCATTGTTAAGTCTTCGAATAAACCGGAAAAATGTCAATGGGGTACCATACATATCTTCGTATGATACATGAAAAAACAGAGATAAGAACCTTACAAAAAACTGTCTGTTTGTCCGTACAAGTGTAATGATGATGTATTTGTGTGAAGAATTAGTAATAGGATTCATTGAACAGAATTATGGAAATAGCCCATAAAGTCCTACCTACCTACTTTCAGGTATATACAGCTTTACCAGATACATTTTGAATGTCGACATTTACCATTTACTATGCGCGCTTGGAATTTTCAGGGCAGTTCTTGTTTGTTCATGGAAAGAGTTCGGTAGAGTTATAGGCATCTTCAATTTTTTCTCTCTATAAATTAGTTGGGCATCTCAGAAAACGCTCGACAGATGAAATCGAAATTTGTCATTACTTTTCGGAACAATATCTTTGAACCAAGTTCTAATTCACACTCTCATCTGAATTGTATTGTTGAAAGCAGTAATCTCAAGAAAAGTCTTGTGGGAAAAGGCGAAGCAGCGATGAGTGAATCCGGTACCTGGAGTAGTGACCGCTCCGACATTACTAACAGTTCGAAATAAAAAGTTAATGCAGTACCTACCTTATTGTCATTTTTGAAGGGGATTTTGAGATTTTCGTCCAATAAATCTTTTTTTTCAGTTGGTAGTTGTTTTATCTCAATTTTGAGGATTGGTTTTCGAGACTGGATTCAAGTGTGTTAATTATTATCAATTTTAGGTCAATAAATGTCATGAAGTAAAAAAATTCCGATTATGTTACCTTCTCCATTATATACAATGGCTAAAATTGCAACATTGATGCTAAGGAAACTTGTCCAAGTTGAACTGGGAATCAGAAATGATTTTCTGAATGAATTTTGTGTGAATGTTATGGAAATTCATATGTATATCCACTTTCTAGATGAAAAAATTCCTGTCTGAGGGTAACAGATTTGTTTTTTATGTAAATCCTTTAATTTTGAGGTTTTTTATCCAGGTTATTCAATTCACCTCCTATTCTTCGTAACTGATTTGAAATGTACAATGTACAAAAGCTTCATTTTGCTATAAAAAGACGAGTTACATATGTCCTTAAACATTGACCAAAAGTTCATTTCATCGTGGAAAATGATGAAAACTGACATCTTCACAAGAAATTCGTTATCGAAGATTTGCTCGAAGGATACAAATTATGAAAACTTCACGAAGCTTTTCCCATTATCACGAAATAGATAAATATATTTTCAACTGATTAAGACATATTTCTTATGAAAGATCTCATTGAAACACCAAAATATTCTCCGTTTCTCGATGTATACAAACATAAGTGCATTAACTTTTTATTTACAAAAATTGACACCAGGGGGCGTATCGCTTGTTTTGAATTCCCAATCACATACATATCATATCCTATTCCACACGTTAGCTTTCAAATGAAAATTTTTATATTCAAAAAGTTATTCAGAGATCCATGGACACAAAACTGTCCTTCAGATCAAATAGATTAAATCGATCCATTGCAAGGAATTTCAAAGTTATTATATAATTACATATATGTAGGTAGGTATAATTATTTATATTCTCATATAAAATAAAGAATAAATTGAATTCCTTATATAACTACACAGTAACAAATACTTAATTAGTAATGTAAGATTACAATGGATTATAATATCTAACATAAAGATATAAATTTTTTGAATCAAACACATTTTATGTATCTTACTCCTAGTCACAGTTCAAGAAACTTCAACGAATATCATAATTTTCCATGTTGACTCTAATAATAGCTTTCAGTACATTAAGCAGTTGCAAATTGAACAAAACAAAATGGCGTAATTATCACGTCATGTCTTCTTAGGCATTGCGCATGTCTGAAACTTCTATGGAAGTTACTTCTTAAAATGTCGGGATCAGTTTGAAGTGTTCTATCGAGACATTGACATTATAAAACAGTGACTTTATAGCTTTTCGGTTCAGTTTGTGATTACTACTGGAATTTTTCTATTGCGAGTTGCGACGGATATGTGAGTATGAATATGAATTTCTATAATTTTTCCTCTTTCATTTTCTAATTACGACTAATTTTAATATGCTGAAGAGGTTATATAGAATATAACCGAAATCCCCAATAAAATTCTATCCCGGCATTTCCTAGGGAAGCGCGGTTTCAATGTGCAATCCTGAAACAACATACAGAGTGAGTCTTTGAGAATATGAATTTCTATAATTTTTCCTCTTTCATTTTCTAATTGCGACTTATTTTCAATATCCTGTAGAGGTAATATAGAATATAACCGAAATCTCCAAATAAATTCTTTCCCGGCATTTCCAAGGGAAGCGCGGTTTCAATGTGCAATCCTGAAACAACACACAGGGTGAGTCTTTGTGTACGAAACGTACAATAAACACCCAAAATTAAATATATCAAAAATTCATAAACTCAATTCAACCAAATATTTCCATTCGAAATTATTTAGATCTTTCTCTTTTTCATAATTGTAATTTCCTGTGTAAGTCGGCCAGGTGAGACAAAGGATTGCAATAGTTTGTTTTAATATCTAACATTTCTTAATCCAACTGCAGCAATTTTGCAAGTAAAGAAAAATGTACTGAATATGCAAAATGGAAGTTGATTTCGATTATGTGGTCTTGACGTCATTATACAATTTGACTATATACAGTTTGTTAGATTAGGAAATAAACGTTCATTATCTAGTGATCCGCATTATCAATCTCAATCCTCGAGTCCCTAAGTTTTCACCAACCCAGAACTCTTAGAACTTGAGGTACAATTGAGATTCCACCCCAACAATTTGACTCGTACAAATATTTCAACAGTAGATTCTTGAGATCAAAGTAAACATTTTTTCCTCTACCATTTTTCCAAATTGGCTCGGTTTAAAAGATACAGGCTGTTGAAAAACCATAAGAAAAGTTATTTTTAGTGTTATCTCACAAACTGTTTTTGGATTAAATGAATTTCGGAATATAGTGTTTCATTTATCTGATGATATTAACCACGTCTTCCAGTTTTCTCATTATGACCATAATAGAATAAAATTTCATTACTCCTTCAAGACATACAAGTATGTAAAGGATGATATAATGAAAAGAACAGATACTATTCCCTACAAAAGATATTATCCCCTAAGAATTCTAGTTCTAGTTTATCTGAGCGTACATCTTGAAAATGGGACGAATTCAATTCTCCGTTTTCGAATTAGGATGGAAATAAATTGTATTATAAAGCATATGGCGAAGGAAAGTATTGAATAATAACACAAGTGTCTTAACTAATTGTGCGATATTTTCGAAACGACTTGAGATATTCGAACGAGATTTGACGAGAAGGCACGCCTCATTACGTTGGACAACTCGTCTTCAGCAACAAGGTACAGTTGCTCCCTTGTTTTCTACCTACCTCTAGGATGCACCACGTTTTAGTCAAAAATGACAGATCGAAAAATCAAGTTTTCTAATTGTTTCATGAAAATGCAGCAGAAATTCAGAACACAATTATTTATAACAATAGATATCATCACGAGAAAAAAGCTTTTCAAATCACAAAAATTTTTGAAGATACCATCTCCAGCTAGGATATAAGGGTTCAGTCTTTTCTTTATCTAGAATGTTTGGTAAACAAAGTATTTCCGAACGTGGTACCATAGAACGTTGCCGATTTCAGAGTGAATATGTTTACAATGTTTAGAAAACTGTGTACCACTCGAAAGCTTGTAACTCTTCACATGAAACTCTGAGAAAAGCAAACGATTTTCTCAATGAAAACCGCCAAAAATTCAGTATTACTTATTCAATAATCAAATACCAACCATTAGGTTCATTATTTTCTCTAATCCTTTCTTTCAAAAATAAGCTACCTCGCTTTGTCAACTACTATTAGTGTTATATAGTGTTTCTCGATCTAGGTATGACCGCATAAGTGTTCTATGCATTAAAGTAAAATTGATTCTCAAATACTTCTCGGAATTCTTAATTTTCCTTAGAAACTTAGGCATATTCGTGATTCCGAAAGGGTGTGTTTTCTACCTGCTACTCTTATCTTCGGACAATTTTTCATTCATTGCTGTCATATTTGTATTCTAATGTAGACAACATTCTTCATTTATGGCTGTCGAAAAATATTTTAAAAGGAAGTTTGATTATATATTTCTTATCTACATTTATCTGTTAGGATTTGAGAGAAATATTATAAATAAAAGAAATAAGCAGGTATATACTGAAGAATTGCTCAGAAAATATATTTTCCATTCTAGGGGCGGTATATTTCGATGACTTCAGAGAAATAATACTTTGAAGTGGTACCGATTCCACATATGTGATGAGAATAAAAAACTCATTCTTAATAACTGTAATGACATATTTTTAAAAAATATATTAATCTAACTTTTTTATTGCATGAGACGAATATGTTTTATTTTTGGCTCCCATGACGGACATTAAATCAATATTCAATTTTATTCCTGCCAAAAATTGCCGGAAAAAAATGAATAGCATGGATAGTGAGCACTGTGAGCAATTAAAACATGTCGAATATTGTTGAAAAAAAAGGTAGGGAAAATTTGTACTAGGATTCATTTACCGCGTTCGGCAATACCATCCGAGAGCGGACGAATATTTTAGTCACGTGACAACAGATCATAGGTTATCATAGGAATCCTTTGTTCAATAGAACGTTTATCCTGCATCTGGATACAGTAAACGAACGATTCATACCAATCCGAAATGTCTGAGGTAATTGCCGAACGCGGTAATTGATCAGAATGATGGCAATAGCCCATAAAGTCCTAATTAACTAGTTTTAGGTATATACAGCTTTTTCAGATAAATTTTTAATGTCGACATTTACTATGCGCCTTTGGAATTTTCAGGGTAGTTCTAGTTTGTTCATGGAAAGAGTTCGGCAGAGTTTTAGGCATCTTCAATTTAATCGGTTTTCTTTCTTCGGTACCTGGATTATGAGTTTGAATAAGCGCGTTATTATAATTTCATCGACACATGAACCTGATAGTGGACCAAATGAAATGAGAAATGATGAGTATGAATCACATGCATATCATATCCTTTCTCATTTTCATCGAGAACATGTTAGCTTTCAAATGAAAATATTTATATTCAAAAAGTTATTGAGAAATCCATGGACACTAAACAGTCCTCCAAATCGAATAAATCGAAGAAATTACATAAGAATTATATAATTATTATGCATAATCATTCATATTCTCATAGAGTATAAAAAATAATTAAATTTCTGCAATTTCCTTATATAACTACACAGTAACAAATACTTAATTAGTAATGTAAGATTACAATGGATTATAATATTTGACATAAAAATATAAATATTTTTGAATCATATATATTTTATGTTTACTCTTTACTCCTAGTCCAGAAAATTCGAAGAATATCATTATATTCCATGTGACTCTAAGCACAGCTTTCAGTACATTTAGCAGTAGCAAATTGAACACAACAAAATGGCGTCATTATCATGTCATGTCTTCTTACGCATTGCGCATGTCTGAAAATCCTATATAAAGTTACTGCCTAAAATGTCAGGATCAGTTTGAAGTATTCTTTCGGGAATTTGACATTACAAAACTGTGATTTTATATCCTATCGTTGTAGTTTGTGATTACTAGTGGAATTTTTCTATTGCAACGGATATGTGAGTATAATTATGAATTCTTATATTTTATCCTCTTTTATTTTCCAATTACGCCGTAATTACTTTGTATATTATTCTAATACTACTAATATCAAACCCTGTTCTTAATTTGCTAATATAATTTAGCAGATTTCGTAAAAATTAATTTGACAACTGCAAATGACAGTTATTGTCATTTCAAAAATATTGAATCCCCATTCTCCCATCTATAATTAAGCGAGAAACAGATCAGACGAAGAGTGTTTAGTGACTACTGTCTTGTTTCTGTGCACTCCGTTCTAATGAAAGTATTTCTGTATTCGTGACAGAAAATTTGGAAATTTTGTGAAATTCTTCACTAACGTGCTAAATCAATATTAGGTACTTCTCGATATGTTGATGCTCAAATCTTCTGATAAAACTTTCCTCGCGCTGATTTACCTAGCCTGATTACTTATGATGTCTTCCATAATCATAAATTTTCTCATTTCTTTCTTGTCTCCAATGTTAATTCTTCAATTTGACTCTCATATGGTTGTTATCTGTATTATTCAAATTCTTGCATTATATATACGTGAATCATGGAATTTATTATAACTATTTCCTTCCCATTTCATTTATCTCTCAATAAAAAAATTTGTTCAATTTGCCAAAATCGAAACTTCAGTGACTATATATATATATATATATATATATACGCACATTGATTTTCCATTCAAAAACAATAACTGAACAAAAGAATTCTTTCAGCCGAGCCGAGATACCTCTTCTCTTGAGATTTTGTGAGTTTATTGTTACACCATTTTTACGTTAATTAAGACTCGGCTTACAACTTTGAACTGAAATGAGACGGGTCACAACAGAAATTTTGTGAATTTTATTAGTGAGTGTTTGAACTTATATTCATTCATTTTGAACTGGTGTCTTGGGCTGTCCTCGGATCGAACGTATCGTAATAAATTATACCTATCATGAAAATCGGTCACGTAATAATAATTGAATTTTTCGCGGTATAATTCAGAAATCGGGGAGTAATTCTATAGTTTAATTTATGGCGAAACTAACAAAGCAATCTATATTGGCCGTAGGATGATTCATCCTTGTGCATTGGAGTAAATGGTGATACCAAGGTATGATTTGTAGACAATGTTATACCGCATGAACTCAAAAATAAAATTCTGGTTATAGGCGCTACTGTGGGAATCATTATAATCGATTCTAAATCTTTTTTGTTTGTTTATAATCCGAAATTTGCACAATGGAATAATCCCATGTTTACAGGTGATGTTGATTTTTTATTATTTCTGTATTGTTGGAAATTCGAATTTCTAGCTGCTATCAAAACCAGTAAGCGCGACCGTTGACACTTGCCAATAAGTCAACTCGCGAGCCAATGAAAATCGTACTAGTGGCGGTCTTCTATAGGTACTAAGGTAGCCAATGATCATAAAGGGTGTGGGGACCTGCCAATCACTTGCCTCGCGCTGCTAGTGATGGAGTGGATGAATGAGAAAGTTACCTCATTATGCCTAACATAATGTTATTATGTCGTTCAAAAGATTACAAAGTAAGGATCGAAAGAATGGCTCAATTGGCTATTGAAAATGGCGGTCAGTTTTGCAGTTGAGAAAGACTATGTGGATGTGGAGGGAAGAAACAAGAACTCTTTTTTGCAAGAACTGATTATCGCAGATGAGGAATGAAGCAATTCGTCAACATTGTGCGCCTATATGCCATCACATACCTACATATGTAGACTTTTTTACATTACTTTTAATTCCTTATCAATCGACCACGTACCCGCACTAGTCCAACCTCAATTGAGAGGCACCTAAAGGCGGGATGTGATGTGATGTCACTGTCGGGTATGAGTCTCTGAGCCCACTCGTTCATCTTCTCTATATCCTTTTTGTTGAAAATTTTTTTGTCTCTTAGTTCTAATCTTAGGTTCCAGTACTTTTTTTTATGTTTCGTTACGCTTCGACCCTGTGATGTCTGCAGTATATCATGATGTGTTCCATGTCATCACGCCCTGTTTTGCACTCGCACTCTCCATCTGTGGGTCTCAATTTAAAGATGCTTAGGTAGGCTAACATGTGTCCATGCCCAGTCAACAACTGAGTTGCTTTGAATGTCGACCCGAGTCTCTCATTGCCTAGATCTCTAAAATTCTCTTGGCTCGTTCCAGAATCGCATCTTTTCATTCTTTTCAATCTGTTACGTCAATACCGTCCAATAAAAGCGCAGATCTACGTCTATCTACGAATCAGAGCAAAGTCTGCTCGCTCTCTTTCCTCCGAGATGTAATTCTGGAACTCTACATCTCATTGTCTCGCCTCTTTCCCACACAAGTTGCCATTCGTCAATCATGCTTCACATTTAAATATTTCGTTTTTCTTTCTTGTCTGCCGTGAAGGGGGGAGGGGGAATAGCAGAGTAGATTTCGTGCAGGAAGGTCATGCACCGATAATGTATTCTGTCTACAACAGGTTATTGAGAAAAGGGCAGCTAGAAACATAGAAACACATATAAAATTCGTGGACCTTTAAAAAGCGTATGATACCGTTGCAATTACAAAACTGTTGGAAGTACTGGAGCAGTCTAATATAAATCATACGTACATACAGGCATTGAAAGAACTATATATAGACTCAAAATCTAAGGTTGAATCAGGCAGATATGTTACCAAGGAGTTTTCAGTAACGAAAGGCAATGACAAGGATGCTGTATCTCACCAACCCTCTTCAAAATATACATATCCAAAGCTTTGAACAAAGCTGATTCTTTTCTTATTATTAATGATGTTTTCACTTTGTCCTCACCCAAATCAATCATCAGCTTGTCCTCTTTCAATCTGTTGGAACGAAAAACCATAATGTCCGTCTTCTTTCTATTCAAACTGAAATTGTTCCTTGATAGCCACGTTGGTATATAACTTCGCATTTCAGCTGCAGTTCACTTATATTACGTTCCGCTATTGAATATTTGGAATCATCCACAAAATTCGTCGACTCGGTATCTTCGATCGAATCTGCAACTTCACACATATCATTTATCATTAGGTCCTTTCGTTTGCATAAAAAGTGTAGCACTTTTCTACACTCAATGTCGATTTGATTTACACCAGTGTGAAGCAAATGTAGTTTATCTACAAAAAAGAGATGTAGATGTCCTCTACACTGGTGTAAATTCAATCAGCAAACGAATACTAAAATCGAGTGTAGAAAAGTGCTATCTCATGCAATGATAGCGAATTTCGTGAACACTTCGTAGAGGTTCTTGCGGCGATTGACTTCGTACTGGTTTCCACATCACACCACGAACATGTGCTACCCTCAACAAGTCCACGTAATTCAAATCAATAAGAAATTCCAAAGTGAACAAACAATATTTGAGGTGAATTTCCTCCCAGAGAAATAATAAAGAAAAATTATAATGAATAATGGAGAAGAGAAAATATCGAACACCCACAATTCCATATTTTCCGAGATTTTCAATGAGAAAATCTTTATTCAGGCAATCAAATGCCTTAAATAGATCGATGAATAATCCTGAGACTAACATTCCTTTTTCCAGGAACTTCAAAATATTATTAGTGAATTGAAATATATAGCCGTTTGGGTGGACCGATTTTTCAAAAATCCATGTTGAGACGGATGGAAAAGATCATGAATATTGTAATATATCAGAAGTCTAGTCACCCTGCTAGCTCAAATACTTTCGAAAAACTATTCAACAGGCTTATAGGCCTATAGTTTTTCCAGTCCTCAGGATCCCCATACTTGAATATTGGAATTATCACCGATAGCTTCAGCTGCTCAGGAAACACCCCAAACCTTCACTATATGACACAATATTGAAGAGATAGCATCAACACTCAATTGAACAATTTTAACTGGAATTTCGCCAATTCCAGAACTTGAATTGCTTTTCAGTTTCCTAAATATCTCAACAATCTCCTCTATGGTAAAGGGCTTCACGTAAAAAGATGTATTGGTTTCAATATTGCAAGCAAATTTTGAATTATTGAGATTTTTCATCATGTTCGGGTTCAATTGAACCAATAATTCATTGTAATCATCCGCTGTTTCCTGAGGTGATTTAGAAGTTGTATTTTCAAAACTGCCTTCATTCCTAATTTCATTGCATATTTTCCACATGGCTTTAGTCTTATTATCCGAGTTTTAATTTCTAGCATCAATGAGTATCCAGTGTAATATATTTCAAGGGAAAATGTATATTGAAAATATTTATGAAGTCATTCGAGAAGCTTTGCCATTGCTTATTATCCTGGAAGCTGATGACGTTTTGTTTATTTGTTGAAGCACTGGAACCGACTGGTGACGCTTGAAGAAAATCCTATTAACAGCTACTCCTTCCGGCCAAAAATCTGCACTCATGGCATCCTGCAAATATTCTGCCGGAAATGGAACTTTGAATGATGAATATATCTCCGGTTGTCTTGATTTCAATTTTCACATTTAAAGTCTGGTATATGCGGTTTGAAAAAATCACACAGCTTATTCTCTGTAGTGTCAGGATTTAGTCGGAATACATGAATGTATGACATTATCATTTTAGGTACCACTGAGTTAGTTTTCTGAGTACCAATTATTGGTTTTGGGGATTTTCTTGTTGCGCTTGTATTGCTTTGGTGACTCTTTGGAGCGAATGTATCCAGTATAATATTGTTCGTTTTCCTCTTCTTCTTCACTACCACATTCCATTTTGACTATCAAACAATATAGCATATGTATGAGTTTTAACAAAGGTAAGTGAATGAGGTACCTCATAAGCCCGTTAATTGAAAACACACAACTCATAATAACAGTTTTATGATTTTCAATTTGAAGCGCGAAATCAGAATACTCTTCCTTGTATTTTATATAAATATCGACAAGAAAATGAACATCCTGAGGGACAAAACATAAGTAAGACGTTGATTGTTCCTTTTCTTATCGAATAATTATCGATGTTCAGAAAATACTCTTTCCAATCACTTTATCCTAATTTTTTTTTCTTTACAGAATGGACGCTTTCCTGTTTAACGCCTTCGGAATTAGTTCCGAACCACTTGGCCAACTCAGTAGAAAGGACATCGAAAAGAATTTGGGTTTGGAAGAAGACAAAATTTTTGCTGACTCGAACAAGATCTATCAACCTGATTCATCTTTGTCTAAAAACTCCGGAGTGAGATTCGAATCACAGCAATCAGCTTCCCAACTCAGCGAAAAGGTTTTGTGTTCGGAAAAAGCCAAAGTCTCTACCGAATCTTACAAAATGAACCAATATGATTATTCATTGTATGATGACATCTTCGGAATGAGTTTAGCATCTCAGCAATCAATACCCCAACTAAGCAATGAGGAAATGGAAATGATTTGTTGTCTGGAAGAAGCCAAAACCTCTGTTGATTCGAACAAGATCAATCAACCTGCTTCTTCCTTGACTAACACTTTCGGGAAGAATCTCGGATCACAGCAATCAACTCCTCATCTCAGCGATGAGGAATTCGAAAGGATTTTGTGTGTGGAGAAAGCCAAAATTTTTGCCGAATCGAACAAAAAACAATCTGATTATTCATTTTCTGACATCTTAGGAAAAACTTCAGAACCTCAGCCATCACCACAACAACACAGCAATGAGGAATTGGAAATGATTGTGCGTCTGGCAGAAGCTAAAATCTTCGCTGACTCGAACAAGATCTGTCAGCCTGATTCTTCCTTGTCTTACAACTCCGGAATGGGATTCGAATCACAGGAACTCAGCGAAAAGGTTTTGTGTTCGGAAAAAGCCTCTGCCCAAACGAATAAAATGTACCAATATGATTATTCATTGTCTGATGACATCTTCGGAATGAGTTTAGAATCTCAGCAATCAATACCCCAACTAAGCAATGAGGAAATGGAAATGATTTGTTGTCTGGAAGAAGCCAAAACCTCTGTTGATTCGAACAAGATCAATCAACCTGCTTCTTCCTTGACTAACACTTTCGGGAAGAATCTCGGATCACAGCAATCAACTCCTCATCTCAGCGATGAGGAATTCGAAAGAATTTTGTGTGTGGAGAAAGCCAAAGTATCTGCCGAAGGGAACAGAATGAATCAATCTGATTATTCATTGTTTGACATCTTCGGAATAACTTCAGAACTTCAGCCATCACCACAACAACTCAGCAATGAGGAATTGGAAATGATTTTGCGTCTGGAAGAAACCGAAAGCTTTGCTGAATCGAACAATATCAATCAACCTGATTTTTCCTTGTCTAATAAACACGGAGTGAGTTTCGAATCAGAGCAATCATTTTCCCAACAATGCGAAAAGGTTTTGTGTTCGGAAAAAGCCAAAGTCTCTTCCGCATCGAACAACTTCGACAACTTCGGAATGATTCATGGTCAACTCACTGATGTCGAATTTGAAAGGATTTTGGGATTGGGTGAATCAAATGTCTCTGCCGAATCGGCCACGCAGATAAATCGATCTCATTCCGACCAATATATGACGGATTGGAATTCGCTTTTTGAGCAGGAGCCAATAAAAATAGATGATATGTTTAATGGACATAGTTCCCATCAAGCACCGGACACTCAACTCCAAAATTCGATTATTTCACCAGATTCGGGCATCTGTGATGAAGGATTAGCGGAATCCGATTCATCTTCATCAACTCCACCTACCTATTCCCAAATTTTCGAAGTGAAAGATCAATGTTTACAACAGAAGGAATGTTACCGAACATCGGTACCCAAGTCCACACCCTACGTCTTCAAAACGAATTCGAGTTTATGGAAAAATCGCAATTACGAAATAGTTGAAAGTGTGAGGCCAACAAGTATGATACCAAAAAGGTGAGTGATTTCTACCACTTATATTCAAAACAAATTATATGCAGGTCGTTCCACACTTCGCGCCACCTGACGATTAATGTTCATTTTCTAACTGATGATTATTCTAACCGAAAATTGTGTATTACATGCATTTTCGAATCAGATACGTGGAAAATGCTTTGTTGGACAATTCAAGCAGATAACGTCATTCTTAAAACATAATAATTTTTTGTTAATTGAAACTTGATATAAATCCGAAATAAATTGAATATATATAAATATATATATCAAAACAATTGAAGAATTTTGGTAGACCCGTAATGATAGTTCTTTAACGTATTTTCGGAATTGCATGAACAATTCTTTCAGTTTTGTTTTAGTAATCATATTTTTTTATCACGAAATTTCGAAGAGACTTCAAAATTTTCACCAAAGCCGCAATATAGCGGTTCATTCCAGAAATAATACAGAGAATAACGAATTTATATTTTTGCAGTGACGTTATCAAGCCAAAAGTGAGAATAAGAGAAGGTGTCCGGAAACTGCAAAAACAGAAGGTAAGTTTTGTACTATTATTAGGTATGAATTCAATTATTATTCTTATTCGTGTGTTTCTGCTGACTGAGGTTCTACACGAAAGTTATTTCAACTCTAATTCATATTTTCAAAACTACAAGAAACATAAATCTTAACTTTTACTAAGTATGAATAAAAGATAAATTTTTAATGGAAAATAAACAATAAAAAATTTGTCGGCAGATAGAAATTCAATTTCAATGGAAAGCTCCGAAACATTCATCTATACAGCGAGTATTGAAATTTTTTTAATTCAAATATATAAAATAGAACTCATCAAAATATCTAAATAATTTAACCAAAAATCACCTATATGAATCACTCAAGATGCCGAAGCTATCATTCCTCTCACTTCTAGACTACTTTGTGTAGGTTGTAATTGATATCGATTCTCGTTCATTTGTTGCGAGATGCCTGTTACAATCATAAAATATTTGGGAAATTTGTTGCATAGTAAAAGGAGGGATAAACAACGTGGAAATATTGTGACAGGATATAGTGATATTAGTGCTTCCGTACCTTTACTCCATTTTTGACGCCTTGCGAGAGTGTGCAGACATCTAAATTATATGCATTTTCAACTGCTGAAATGAGAACAAACACGCGAACATCCAAAGTTGCCATTTAATTTCATTTCCAATCATAAACCATACACCCAGCATTGTTCTAAGCGAATCCATATTTCAGATTCAATCATAGGGAGAATATTTTTATTATTTTCATAATGAAATGAAATAATTATTGTCGATAATGCAGATCACAGACGGATGTATTTTATGGAGGTTTATTCCAACTTCGTCATTTTGACTGTTTTGCATGAGCAGGTGATTTTAAGGGAAACAGTTTATTTCATTCTTCTTTAAATTCTGCTGTGAAAAGAGAAACACTAACCTTGTAGTTATATATAAGAAATTTAGTATAGATTCTCCACGAGTATATGGGGGGTGTTCGAATTTGAGTAGAGATCTCGTTCACACTTCTTTGAGTTATCAATCGAGGGTTCGATCCTGTTTGGGATAATCTTCCGGACCGTACAAATCAAAAACAATAACGATTCACATTATGGCTTGATCAACTGAGACATAGAGAATATACGGAAAGAATATCTGCATTCTTGGAAGTTGGAAACACAAATCTAATTAAATACGAAATGGTGGAGAAAGAAAATGGTTGTCGAATAATGTACTTTAATCATTATTACACGCACGACGTATCAGAGAATCTTTGGAAACGAAGCTCTTTGTAGACAAGTACCGGGTACTAGATGTACCTATGCATCTGAACATTTTCATTTTTATTTACTCATCATTCGAATTGACGCGTCCTTCATCAAGTTTTAGGTTTTCATTTTTATAAATAATAAAATGAATTTCCTTGGAATTTTCAGGTATTCAAGTGTTCCAAATGCGAATTCTCTTCATACTTCAGGGATATTCTGGACCAGCATATCCACAGAACACATTTACAACCAAATCAAGAGTAAGTAGAGAACAATTCAGAATTCAAAATTTATAATATGTAGTACCTAACTATTTTATACACTTTATGTGAAAGAAATTCAACAGGTGAAAATAATTAGAGGCAAGTGTCATATTTAATACATACATTACTTATAATGCTTTCAATACTTTCAATCAATTCTAAACAAATATGTTTATATATCTATGCCAGTACGATGTGGGTGATTGTCTTTCAGAAATCTCTGACGTTACCACATTTTCGTGTCATCGGAAAAATGTGGCTAACATATTTTTTAAAGAAAAGCCTCGTGATTGTACTCGTAGATACTCGATAAGCTTCGTTTTGCTGTCAATTTCAAACTTCGATATCCTGATCGTCCCTTCAGTATTCAATTCATTCATTTCATCGAAGAATGCACTATCGATCACCATTATTTTTTTTTGTGATGGCCTCTTTCGACGAAGAACCTAAAATTCTTTTTTTTTTTCTTTCTTCCTTGTTGTATAAATAGCTAATAGTTCAGTCAAGTCGAAAGAGCGCTTCGAATGAAACCTCATTATGAATTATTCTTAAGCCGATTAGATACATGGCAGAACAGACTTTTTCCGCCGACCTCTTAATAATATAATCTCATAAAATCTCATTTCGAAGCGTTGGGTATGAAGAAGAGGAAAGAAAAAGTCTATAAAGCATTTCAGTGGTGGAACCTTGTATTCAAATCATCCGGTTACATGTTTTGGTTTACGTCATTGTCAAACCAAAAATTCTGAAAAGTTGTTACTTGTAAGTGCAAAATATGAGGTTGAGCAAACTTAGAAAAGGTGAAAAATAATAATGTTACGTTTCAGTTAAATCTCTCTCTGAAACTCACGATTTTTTAAGTTCCATTGTCATATATATATAATTGTTATGTTTGCATATTTAAAAATTTTATTTATTATTTCAGATGCAAGCAGATACAATCGAATGAACGTGTTAATTTTACTATCAACGGAAAAGAAAAAGCACCCCATTCCTCTGTTGCTAATAGGGCGTCTATGTAAGTAAATATAATAAATTTTTATAATTATTTTTCAGAAATTTCAAATATTTTAAATTGTACTGTAATCAATTGTTATTGTTCATGTTGAAAATAGGTTGCTCATATTGATGTACATTTTTGTGAGATACTTAGAATTATCTGGAGAAATTAAAGAATAGCGTTTTTCGTAATCGCTTCGCTTACCGAGTGACACTTTGGATCGGAAGTTGGCATGAAATATACATTCGCAATAGACTTCGTAATCGATAGGGAACATGAGCTTTAAAGTTTGCTTTGTATCGTATCTGTCATAATGGAAATAAATAGCGTTGTGAAGTATAGGGCGAATGGAAGTATTGTACAACTTTAACTAAATTGAGTCCAAGCAACATATAAGGGGAAGAATTGAGAATCCATGTTGCGTTTTTAAAGTGAGTTGAATCAATATATCATCAGATATCACTTTATCATTGCCCCTACAAAATACTCCTTCCAAATAACCTGTTGAATATTCCTTATATGCGCACACTGAACATTGAACACATAGGCACACGAATAGCGACGAATAGTCAGTTCGGCTCTGTAATCCGATGTGAGAATAATCTTTTGATTCCAGCATTAGAAACAAAACAACATAAAATACTTCGCAAGATGTATGTATAAAAATTATTTGGTATTATCGAATTGACTACTTATTGACAATTTAGAAAACAAGGATTCACAACCATTTCACCATGATTCCTTAGACTTGTAAGCTCACCTAAATGTTTTTCCGAATGCACTGTTTTTTGAAACATCAACTGAACTACGGGTCTTTCGTGAGATTTTAAAAGGAACGAGAATAGTTCATCATAACTTATTATATTCTCTTTCAGAAGGAGTAAGAAATTTACCTGCACAGATTGTTCATTTCCGACGACAGATTTGAGAATATTTCTGAATCACATATTTGTGATACATAAATACCGCTGGTACAAATGTCTAATCTGCCGTGTTTGCACGACATCTCCAAATGCAAGCATGGAGCATTTTCGAAAAAATCCTGATCACATGATACCATATGGGAAAAGAAACTCACAGAAAAAGATAATTCAACCGAGACGAGAAAAAAAATACAGGTACAAGTCGGATGAGAACTTGAACATCGAGGTGAAGAAAGAAGGTAACAATGAAAAGTGAGTATACATCTATCAAAAATTTACATTTCCGCATAATCATCATATCATATCATATCAAATTATTTTGTCTTCTCTCAAAATGGGTTTTTATTTTATTATAAATATAAAACAGTTTATTGTGCTTGGAATTTTGTAGCCACTTCAATCAAAAATCACTGAGTGAATATTTTACTATTTATTTTTGCTTTTTCAGGATTGTTATAACACCCAAACCTCATTGTTTCAAGAAGGGGAATAAAATAGAAAAAAAATTCTACTGTGAGGTTTGTGAATTTAAAACACTTAGCTACAGTACACTGATGGTACATAAGAATAGGAATCATAATTTGGCTATGAGATGCCCAGGGTGTTTTCGTCACTTAAATTCGATAGCTGAATTGATAAAACATTTAATGGATAGTCCCAATCATATGACGACTTATCTCAGATGCAACATTTGTGATTTTGGAACCTACGATGAACGGGCATTAACGATTCATAAGAAGAGGAAACATTTTTAATCAATTCATGACGGAAGTGAACGAAGATCCGTGAAGGTGAAAATATCTAATGTGAGTAGAAAGTATTATTCCTGGAATCGAAAAGAAGAAAATGAGAAAAGTATGGACGTCACTGACACAATCGAAGTAGATTCTTACGTTTGCATATAAACTAGAAGATTTCAAATAACCGACTTTGCAATAGAGGCAAACGAGAAATATGAAGTGAAACAACGTCTGAACTTGGGTACCTAAAACATATTGTATAATGAACCAAAATTTAACCCACATTATTTCACTACTGATTAATCGATCGGCCAAGGAGAATTACGAGAGAAAATATGGACCATAACTGAACGAAAGAGAAAAATTACGACATTTCTTTGATAGTGCTGTTCGAACATCCATGAAAGTGAAAAAGTATAATTATTGAAAATAAATTTTACGAAATTTCAGAGTTGTTTTATTTGACTTCACAAGAAAGGTGAAATTTCTTCTGAGATAGCACATAATATGGCTAGTAAGGGTAGGCAATAAAGGCAGACCTATCCTTTACCTAAAAAAAGCCTAAAATCTTTAGGCTATTTCGCCTTTGTGGAATCTACTAAGTAATGGAGATAATTTTTTTCACCCATCATGCCTATCCTACATTTCTTTTCAATGTATTATGTAATCGAAGAATATTTGATTGAAACTTCTCATCAAACATTCAGCGATCTCTACCAGCACCTGCAATCCTACTGCTACCTATACGTGAGAGACATAAATTAGAAAAGAACCATTAGTAACAGACGAATGTTATTAGCGAATCGTACACCCCGACTGTTTCGCCTTTTCGAGTAGTCAGGTACATAATTTCGAAAAATTTCGAAGTAGTTAGGTTGAACAGTGGGTAATCATCCTCTCCAAAAGAAGCAATTTTTTGGCATTTATTTGCATTCAATTTTTTGGCGTTTTTTCGAATTCATGACATATCTTTATTTCCTATTTTTACTATTATTATTGGACCAAAAAATATGGGCAGTCCAGGGTTCAGTCCTCTATAGCATTCTGATAATATATACCGAAACACAGAACACGGCCTTATCACCAGGTGAAATGGACTCGAAGGCACAACTCAGTTTAGCAAGGCTGTGGTCAATTTCAAAAATAGAATAATAAAAACATCCCTTCCATTATCAAATTCCAGCTGCTCCGTAAGCCCCAACCGTTTACAAAATTGACCACAAAATTCACGGTTTTACCTCCGGTGCATTTAACAACAAGAGTAATATACCTGAGAAACAATATCAAATATCGTGGAATTTTGTGTTCCTTATTCTCGTGTGGTCAAATCGCATAAACTTCTTCCGCAACTATTTTCAAACCGAATCAATGTCTTCCTCTTTATTTTAGATCCGTAATATGTTAAAGTTTGTGACTTAAATATAAAGTTTCTTCTTTGTTTCTGTTCTCATTATCTATCGCAGATGGTAAAACATTTTCACCTCATTTATAGTGATAGTGGAAGCTGAAAGTTTGAATGACTTTAAATTTTCTCATTTTATGTATTGCTCTATACCTACATAGAGTCCAACACTCCAAACGTTATTTTCAGAAGGATGTTAAATATCTTATATCTGAATCAAGTTTTCTACAAGAATCGAGTACCATCCGTCACGGTTCATGAAACTTTGTCGACTATTTGGATATAAATCTAAGTGCAAGTGCAAGGTGAAGTGTAATTGGCCATTGAGAAACGGGAGGAGGAAGTTTGATGAAAGGTTGTTGATTTAATTTTGATTCTTTCAAAAATATACTACTAAAGCGAAATTTCTTTCGTTATCGGTAATCAGCACCAATCCTTCACTATAATTTTTGGCATCAATGTTTGAAGAAAGTTCTTTTCATTACAAAATTTGCCAGAACATCAACTGTACCTACTACTTTCCTCGGTAATGAGAATTTTAATTCCGTTTCAGTAAATAACTGCATTGCAAAATAGGGGATAATTTCAAGGAATCAACTATGTAATTATTGTGTTCAGGAATAAGGAATAAAAAAATATATAATTATAACATCAGCTGTTCCATTCAAAACTAGATTGGAGTTTAAACAATATTCAATATAAAACACATCAAGACTATGAGAACACACTCAAAAATAGAACAGCTGTTCGCTGAATCGAAAGTCTATTAGACTGCTTTAATTCTTGAAAATATTTGTTTCTAGATTAAATAGATTTAGAATATTAACTCGTCAGTTCATTTCATTGTTACAACAGGCTCCATAAAGAAGAAACAAAATAATTACGGAACCTATCTTTTAATACATCGATAATCCTTCAAATTCCAAATTTCCTGTTGTAGTGATGTTATAATGCCGATTATAACATCCGAAAAACGAGTAGATTACCTACTTTTTTACCGATACATGAGGAACTGAATGAAAGAGCAGAATAATATAAATCGATATCCAATGGCCAAGCGGCAAGTGAAAACACCACAAACGTTAAAAGAAATAGATCGCGTGAAGCTGATGCACGAAGGATGCAGGCCTGCAGGATAAAGCAGAACAACAAATCAGCCGATCAAAGACAAGCTTGGTTAACGTAATTTGCACTAGGAAGATATGCTTGTATTTCATTACTTTTATGCAACAAATATTTATTAGTTGGAAGTTGCACATAAAACTCAGATATTTTCGAACTATATAAGATCGAATGAAATAAGACTTTTCTTCGTGTTAATAAATTGTTGCGCCGAAACATGTATCTTCTACTAAAATATATTTTTTTTTTGTCATATGAAAATGCGATTGTAACTTCATTGATATTTGTATTTAAGTTGTTAATTTTATTTTAAGCTTTTGTATTCGATAAATTTCATTCATAATAAATAATGATTATTATCACTCAATTTATATGGTTTTAACAAACTATGAATTTGTATGTAAATAAACGTTTCTCTCAGTGTAAAGAAGGTAAGTAGCACTGACCGCCAACTGCTTATCCGGCCTAATTAGTCTATTCAAAGATGTAGGAACATGATAGAGTTAGAGTTAGTAGATAAGATTCATTGTTAAGTCTTCGAATAAACCGGAAAAATGTCAATGGGGTACCATACATATCTTCGTATGATACATGAAAAAACAGAGATAAGAACCTTACAAAAAACTGTCTGTTTGTCCGTACAAGTGTAATGATGATGTATTTGTGTGAAGAATTAGTAATAGGATTCATTGAACAGAATTATGGAAATAGCCCATAAAGTCCTACCTACCTACTTTCAGGTATATACAGCTTTACCAGATACATTTTGAATGTCGACATTTACCATTTACTATGCGCGCTTGGAATTTTCAGGGCAGTTCTTGTTTGTTCATGGAAAGAGTTCGGTAGAGTTATAGGCATCTTCAATTTTTTCTCTCTATAAATTAGTTGGGCATCTCAGAAAACGCTCGACAGATGAAATCGAAATTTGTCATTACTTTTCGGAACAATATCTTTGAACCAAGTTCTAATTCACACTCTCATCTGAATTGTATTGTTGAAAGCAGTAATCTCAAGAAAAGTCTTGTGGGAAAAGGCGAAGCAGCGATGAGTGAATCCGGTACCTGGAGTAGTGACCGCTCCGACATTACTAACAGTTCGAAATAAAAAGTTAATGCAGTACCTACCTTATTGTCATTTTTGAAGGGGATTTTGAGATTTTCGTCCAATAAATCTTTTTTTTCAGTTGGTAGTTGTTTTATCTCAATTTTGAGGATTGGTTTTCGAGACTGGATTCAAGTGTGTTAATTATTATCAATTTTAGGTCAATAAATGTCATGAAGTAAAAAAATTCCGATTATGTTACCTTCTCCATTATATACAATGGCTAAAATTGCAACATTGATGCTAAGGAAACTTGTCCAAGTTGAACTGGGAATCAGAAATGATTTTCTGAATGAATTTTGTGTGAATGTTATGGAAATTCATATGTATATCCACTTTCTAGATGAAAAAATTCCTGTCTGAGGGTAACAGATTTGTTTTTTATGTAAATCCTTTAATTTTGAGGTTTTTTATCCAGGTTATTCAATTCACCTCCTATTCTTCGTAACTGATTTGAAATGTACAATGTACAAAAGCTTCATTTTGCTATAAAAAGACGAGTTACATATGTCCTTAAACATTGACCAAAAGTTCATTTCATCGTGGAAAATGATGAAAACTGACATCTTCACAAGAAATTCGTTATCGAAGATTTGCTCGAAGGATACAAATTATGAAAACTTCACGAAGCTTTTCCCATTATCACGAAATAGATAAATATATTTTCAACTGATTAAGACATATTTCTTATGAAAGATCTCATTGAAACACCAAAATATTCTCCGTTTCTCGATGTATACAAACATAAGTGCATTAACTTTTTATTTACAAAAATTGACACCAGGGGGCGTATCGCTTGTTTTGAATTCCCAATCACATACATATCATATCCTATTCCACACGTTAGCTTTCAAATGAAAATTTTTATATTCAAAAAGTTATTCAGAGATCCATGGACACAAAACTGTCCTTCAGATCAAATAGATTAAATCGATCCATTGCAAGGAATTTCAAAGTTATTATATAATTACATATATGTAGGTAGGTATAATTATTTATATTCTCATATAAAATAAAGAATAAATTGAATTCCTTATATAACTACACAGTAACAAATACTTAATTAGTAATGTAAGATTACAATGGATTATAATATCTAACATAAAGATATAAATTTTTTGAATCAAACACATTTTATGTATCTTACTCCTAGTCACAGTTCAAGAAACTTCAACGAATATCATAATTTTCCATGTTGACTCTAATAATAGCTTTCAGTACATTAAGCAGTTGCAAATTGAACAAAACAAAATGGCGTAATTATCACGTCATGTCTTCTTAGGCATTGCGCATGTCTGAAACTTCTATGGAAGTTACTTCTTAAAATGTCGGGATCAGTTTGAAGTGTTCTATCGAGACATTGACATTATAAAACAGTGACTTTATAGCTTTTCGGTTCAGTTTGTGATTACTACTGGAATTTTTCTATTGCGAGTTGCGACGGATATGTGAGTATGAATATGAATTTCTATAATTTTTCCTCTTTCATTTTCTAATTACGACTAATTTTAATATGCTGAAGAGGTTATATAGAATATAACCGAAATCCCCAATAAAATTCTATCCCGGCATTTCCTAGGGAAGCGCGGTTTCAATGTGCAATCCTGAAACAACATACAGAGTGAGTCTTTGAGAATATGAATTTCTATAATTTTTCCTCTTTCATTTTCTAATTGCGACTTATTTTCAATATCCTGTAGAGGTAATATAGAATATAACCGAAATCTCCAAATAAATTCTTTCCCGGCATTTCCAAGGGAAGCGCGGTTTCAATGTGCAATCCTGAAACAACACACAGGGTGAGTCTTTGTGTACGAAACGTACAATAAACACCCAAAATTAAATATATCAAAAATTCATAAACTCAATTCAACCAAATATTTCCATTCGAAATTATTTAGATCTTTCTCTTTTTCATAATTGTAATTTCCTGTGTAAGTCGGCCAGGTGAGACAAAGGATTGCAATAGTTTGTTTTAATATCTAACATTTCTTAATCCAACTGCAGCAATTTTGCAAGTAAAGAAAAATGTACTGAATATGCAAAATGGAAGTTGATTTCGATTATGTGGTCTTGACGTCATTATACAATTTGACTATATACAGTTTGTTAGATTAGGAAATAAACGTTCATTATCTAGTGATCCGCATTATCAATCTCAATCCTCGAGTCCCTAAGTTTTCACCAACCCAGAACTCTTAGAACTTGAGGTACAATTGAGATTCCACCCCAACAATTTGACTCGTACAAATATTTCAACAGTAGATTCTTGAGATCAAAGTAAACATTTTTTCCTCTACCATTTTTCCAAATTGGCTCGGTTTAAAAGATACAGGCTGTTGAAAAACCATAAGAAAAGTTATTTTTAGTGTTATCTCACAAACTGTTTTTGGATTAAATGAATTTCGGAATATAGTGTTTCATTTATCTGATGATATTAACCACGTCTTCCAGTTTTCTCATTATGACCATAATAGAATAAAATTTCATTACTCCTTCAAGACATACAAGTATGTAAAGGATGATATAATGAAAAGAACAGATACTATTCCCTACAAAAGATATTATCCCCTAAGAATTCTAGTTCTAGTTTATCTGAGCGTACATCTTGAAAATGGGACGAATTCAATTCTCCGTTTTCGAATTAGGATGGAAATAAATTGTATTATAAAGCATATGGCGAAGGAAAGTATTGAATAATAACACAAGTGTCTTAACTAATTGTGCGATATTTTCGAAACGACTTGAGATATTCGAACGAGATTTGACGAGAAGGCACGCCTCATTACGTTGGACAACTCGTCTTCAGCAACAAGGTACAGTTGCTC